>NC_063188.1:3863613-4508702 GCF_023159225.1 Perognathus longimembris pacificus | reverse complement strand
CTACAGCTGTCAGATTTTAAAGCTCCAAGTACTTACGTTCTTAACTCTAAACTTGTCTGATCTTGTTCCTGTGATTTCTTCCATATAAAGTTGAAACACCCTGTCCTGATGAGGAGAAAATTCAAGATACCTTAATATGTATGACTTTGGCCAAGGACACAAGAACAAGCCAGCTATTTCAGCAAGTATGCTGGCAGACTTTTGTTCTTGTCTATCTCCTTTCCTTTGGTGAACTTGGTGGCTTAGTGCTACTGTACACATCCTCTTCCATAAATCTACTAGAGTAACTGGTGCCCAGTGCTCCACAGCTTCCACGGCACTTCAGTTTTCCCAGCTGTAGGACAAACGGCAGCCACTGGGATTTCATCTCTAAAATGAAGAGGTTGGACTAACTGACCTCCTTAATCCTACAAGGTGCAAAATTGTTACACCCCCTATCATAGTGTTTGGTAAAAGGATGATTACACAGGAGCTTTCGAGAACAGCTCCACAGTCAGTCGCAGGCAAGAGAAAAACACTTCCTAATGTCCATAAGCCTTTTCCCCCTTCTACCCACCATAGAAATTGCTTTAAAGCCAAGCACTTCTTGCAAAACAATATTTTGATGAGTTCATTTCAAATGGATCAGCAATGTATGGACTTTATTTTACTTGAAATATGCATTGGTTTATAATGAAACAAAAAATGGCTTTGTTTATAAAGTATGTTGAAACTTAGCCCAGACTTCCTGTGCCTGTACCTTTATATAAATGTGATGATTATTGTTCCAGTCTCTTCAAATGCTGAAGGCTGCAGTGCCTACTACTGTTACATACATTCCAAGGAAGAATGAATAGCTATAAACTCACAGTCATCCCACATTATTGGAAGAGAATAAAAAAGTATGCATAAGCAAGCAAGCTGTAGTTTATGAATTTAAAAAATTAGCCAAGGCTAAAGAAGGAAACATCAGTAGAGTCCCAGATTTTATTAGTCACATTTCACAATGCTATCATTAAAAAAGGAACAGTAATCTCTCTATTCTATATTATCTATTCTTAATTAATCTTGAACCCTTAACGAACATTTAATTGAACATTCATTTAGCTTTCCTTTGGATACCAACCCTTAGTTGAAAGATGCTACTTAAATTTTTCCTAGCTATGACCTAAGTTTTGTCTCTCAAGATTTGTAACTATAACTGTTTCATAGCATTATCTGCCTTCCGTTTATACCCTGTGTTTGGGAATGTTATAAATGGAAACACAGGTTGTAAATCCAGGTCAAATCTTTTCCCTTATGTCTATTTATCAATCAGTGTTGAGTTTTATAAAAGGATCAATATTGTCTATCTGTTGGAATATAATAAACTCCTGCCTAAAGGATTTGAGCCAGTGTTTTATCTTCCAGGAAAAGACTCCAAGCATACAAACTAAGGCATTTTCATTCATTAACTCATTCATTCAACTTTACCCACTCTTTCCTGGATTCTGGAGGAAAGAGAAAAGTAAGTGGGAAGTGGAACAAATATGGGACTAGGAGAGTAACCAAGATATTGTGGGAATTTGTGCCAGGGGATACACATCAGCAGATGAGACTTTCCTAATGAATCGTCTTCTTGGAGACTTAGGGCCACTGGTTAGGAGTTGCATCACAGGAGGGTAGGAACTGACAGTTCCAAAGCATAGAAATGAGATTGGGATCGCCCCATTTTGAAAACAGAGTCTTGCTTGTGTAGGGAAAGAGGTAGAAGGACTAATGATAGGATTCATAAACACAAAAGAACCACTGGGCATTGTGCTATTTCTCTGGAAATTATAAATCTTCAAGTACACCATGTAGTACTGAAACACTTCTGTTTTTTTTTCAAATTTTTATTATCAAACTGATGTACAGAGAGGTTACAGTTTCATACGTTAGGCATTGGATACATTTCTTGTACTGTTTGTTACCTTGTCCCTCATACCCCCCTCCCTCCTCCCCCTTTCCCTTCCCCCCCCATGTGTTCAGTTCACTTACACCAAACAGTTTTGCAAGTATTGCTTTTATAGTTGTTTGTCTTTTTTTACCCTGTGTCTCTCAATTTTGGTATTCCCTTTCAATTTCCTAGTACTAATACTAGTATACACGGTTTCCAATATACTCAGATAAGATTACAGAGATAGTGTAGGTACAACCACAGAAAGGTGATACAAGAACATCATCAATAATAGAAGCTACAGATACAGATGGGACGTTGAAAGTAGTTACAACTGTGATATAACAATCGTTTCCATAACATGGAGTTCATTTCACTTAGCATCATCTTATGAGTTCATAAGAGTATAGCTATTGGGCTCTTGTGATGCTCTGCTATGACTTGCCTAAACCTGTACTAATTATTCCCAATAAGGGAGACCATAGAGGCCATGCTGAAACACTTCTGAATCACGCACCTAAGACATAAGTATCAAGGATACTCTGCAAAACTCCTACTCACACTTCAGTTCCTACTTTAAATGACACAGTGTTTCAAGGAAGCTTTCCTTGCCTTCCGATTTTATGTCCTCTCAAAGAGGATTGTGCACATATTGTCCCTATTGTTTTCCATATTACCTGTTTTCTGCACTTGGCTGGACTATTTGTCTTAGTCACAGTTTTATTTCAAGGCCCATTGTAGTGCTTATCCCCTAAAAGTTTGAGAAATAATTTTTGACTGGAAAGAAGGATATGCACTGTACCCATTAAACACTGCAAAGGAAACCAATACAAACTTGATCACACATGCTAAAAAATTAGCTTATGGAGTAAATGAAAGCCATGCAGTGTGAACCTTTTCACAAGGCATTTAACAGAGTAATGCATCAACTTGAAAGCTTTACTATATATGCATATATATGTATATATATGTTGTTATAGTATATAGTATACGTATATGTGTTAGTATATTATACTGGTATATAACATGCATGCAAGGCTTTTTTTCATTTCTTCATTGACAAAATGACAGAGGGGTTATAGTTTCATACGTAATGGAAGTGAGTGAATTTCTTCTTTTTTTTCCCCTTATTGTCAAAGTGAATTACAGGGGGTTACAGTTTCATATGTAAGGCAGTCAGTACATTTCTTGTACATTTCTTATCCAATTAAAAAAAATTTTTCTTTAAATAGTTTTACAAAGGGGTTTTAATTCAACATGTCCATTTTGGGGTAAAGTGCATTCTGATCAATGTCACTCCTTCTATCATTCTTTCCCCATTGCTCCCAACTCAACACCCCCCCACCAACTCTCTCAAGTTATCTGGTTCCATTTTCGCATATGTACATTGACTATTATAACTGCATTTGTCCACCCTTAGTCTTTCTGTTCATTAGCTCCCCTTTCCCATGAACTTCCTTCATCCCTGACAACACATATTTCAGCTTCCTGGTATCCATTATGTTAAAGTGTGAGTTAGTTGCTCAAAGGAGTTAGACCGAATCCTCCCCTGCATATAGCATATGGTAGGTAATATGCTTGTGTATATGATATATGACCCTGTACATGTTTACCTACATATTTATAATTTATATATAATGGAATTTTACTTACTCATCTGGAATTTCAAAGCATTTCATTCACAACTTGATTTTCAGAAGCCAGGGTCACTTTGCAAAGAAAAGATTGCGCCTGGGACTACTTTGTTGTTTACAAAGTATATTCTGTTATTTTCATTACTAACAAATACTTTAATATGATGCTAAACTGAGCTATATTAGATCAGCGAGAAATCTTTTAGTCTCTCAAAGCATGGGCATTATATATTCAAAACAGGACCTAATGTTTCAGGGCTTCATATTCTACTGTAATTATATGGTTCAATGCAAGTGATTATATCTCTTCTTCAGTAACGGGCTGAAAAGTTTTGGTTTGCTGGTTCCCTCATAATTTACTGCCTAGGTATAATAGGCCAGTCTTGCGGAAAAAAAGATGATAAATGATGCTGGCTAGGATTCATAGATTTATTAAATTTCTATCAAACAGTGCAACAAAAAAATCTGCTTAAGTTAGAAATGGGCTCAAATTTTTTAATCAAAATTCATGAGTCCTGATGCTTGGTTCAGTAGGTCCAAGGAAGGCTTGAATTGAAGACTGATTAAAGAAAATAAAAGGCTTATTTGAAGTAATTTTTCAATGACGGCTTTTAATTGGATGTTAAATCAAATTCTTATCTGCCTTTCTGCAGATAGCACATTATATAAAATACAGTTAGTGGCACTACCACTGTAACGGATACACTGAATAACAAGTGACTTCTCACTTTACACTGAGAGGGTAGAAGGGTGGTAGTTGTCAGCCTGTCAGAAATTAACGATGTAAATTAATGCTTAAGTATATGAATATGATTTACGAGAGGCTTGGAGTGTTGTTGGGGGAAATACTGAGGTTTTTCTCCCCCCCCCTTAAGGTTAACAAGTGCTTAGTGACCTTTCCAGGTTGTGTGCAGGCATGGATGTGTTAGTGGGTGTACCCATGTGTGCATTTTGCCACTGAGCTTTTGCTGGGAGCTGAAATACTCCTGAAGAGCAAATACCAGATTCATTCTCTAATGGCCCTTTCTGCCATCCATGAATGTCAGCCCATAAAAGCAATTTCATTAGCATTTCCTCATTTTCTGATATAAGCAGTTAGTGCACTATGAATCATGGGTCCTTAGCCATCCTCTGCAAAGAATAGGTGCTGGTTCTTGGTAGGGGAAGGAGCAACCTGGAATTGAGGACACAAAGAATAGCTACTTCAGAAAATGGGAGCAACAGTGCACATTCCTTTGAAAAATTCTACTTCAGGCCATGGTGGGGGGAGAGAGATAGATGGAAGAAATTCATCATTCACAGCTGACTGAGATGAGGATGGTTTGCAAGAGTTAATGGAACTTTTGTAAATTGCTGAGTTAATTCCCAAGGTAGTGTTTACTGATTGAGGAAACAGAGTTTGTATAGGCCAGTTTTCTCATACACGTTTTTAATGGTAGATGTTTAGTAGACAGTTCATTAATTTCATGATTCTTTATTGCCAAGCATAATATTCTTTAAGCTTGGGAAAAGTTTCTCTCATTTTTGGTGTAATTATCAGAAGAATGGTTAAAGCTGTGCTTCATAGAATTTAAAAAGTGTAAAATCCTAATACATAGCTCAGATACAAATACATCTTCATTTCTTTGTTACCCTAGATTTGCTTCTATATTGGCTTTTCATGTTTGAAATTACATACAATAGAGTCACTTTGGTAATTGAGAATAATTCAAACATGTGAAATTCATGTTGCCTTTCTAGCTTGTCTATTTCATTATGTATTTTCTTGATCCCATTTTAGAGTAGACTTGAATCAACAATTACTAAATTACATTCATTACAATACTTACATCTGCTACATACTGAGCTATACTTTGTGCTGAGTTAGTTACTATACACCTACAATACACCGATGATAACCAACACAAATGGAGAGTGCTGGAGCATATGAGCAATGGCCTCAGGCCACATGGCTAGAAGTGTCTACATAGGCACTGAAATCCCAATTGGACTGACTTGAATGTGGCGCATTTCTCTCTCTCCAATCTTCTCAGTGTCTTTATGTTGTCTGACATTACACAGAAGGAAATGGAGGCTCAAGAGGGTTAGGCACACCAATTCAGGGTTCCTATGGAATTTGAGCCAAGGTATTTCCACTTATTTCCTTTTCTCCTTACCCATACGTTCTCCATTAACCCTTTATCAACTCTCAATGTTTCTTATGTTTTGTTAGGGGAGTAAAGGGATAGCATTTAGCAATGTGCTCAAACCTTTGGTAGATTCTTTCCATGACAATGTATTCTACCATTTTTCAGAAATGCCTCCCAATCTTCCACTTGCTGTCTTTCTCTTCTATTCCACATCATAGATGATCATATTAATTTTTTTTCACTTTGAGCCCCATCAGTCATCCAGTTTACTCATTCTCAAAGCTTTAATCTCTTGACCAGGTATTTCTTTTTTTTCTAAATAATTACTTATTTATTGTCAAAATGATGTACAGAGGGGTTACAGTTTCATATGTAAGGCAGTGAGTACATTTCTTGTACATTTGTTACCTCCTCCCTCATTTCACCCCCTTCTCTCCCCCTTTTCCTCTCCTTTTTCTGAGTTGTTCAGTTGGTTTACACCAAATGGTTTTTGTATGTATTGCTTTTGGAGTCATTTGTCTTCTTATCTTTTGTCTCTCTACTATGTCATATCTTTGTTTATTTGTTTTATTTTTGTTGCCAGTCCTGGGCTTGGACTCGGCCTGAGCACCGTCTTTGGCTTCTTTTTGCTCAAGGCTAGCACTTTGCCACTTGAGCCACAGCGCCACTTCTGGCCATTTTCTACATATATGGTGCTGAGGAGTCGAACCCAGGGCTTCAGGTATACGAGGCGAGCACCTTACCACTGGGCCATATTCCCAGCCCCTACTATGTCATGTCTTAAAGAATTCTCTCTTGCACTAATAGTCATTTTCATTCCCCCACTCTAGAATTGGTTTATATCTGGATTCCAGAAAGTATTTGCTGTGTATACTTGGGAAAACCAATGAAAAATTTTAAGCTGTTGTTTTCTCATTTATATATGTATATGCTTGAATCATAAAATGAAATGGTAGAGGTTTGCTACATAGCAAGCACTAAGGAAAGTAGCTGTTGTTATTATTAGCACTTATTATTTAGGTCACATGTCCCAATCTACTTTGTGTTACTATGCATTTTAGATATAACTTTATTGTTACTATTAAGGTGTTGTCCTGAGAGTTTACTATTTCATAATGCATTAAAATTCATAATGGCCACGTCTATCTCCATGACAGAGTTGAAGCTATAGATATCTACGCATCAATATCATTGGTCAAAAGGCATAATCTTCACCTAGAGGCATGGCTCAGCCGTCAAGCACCTGTCCAAAAAGCATGAGACGCTGAGATCAAAATATAGTAGCACCAGAGCAAAAGAATCAGACACAAATCAAACACATATAAAGCCATAATCTTGATACCTCACTTGGTGGCAAGCACTTGTAGTAGTTGGTCTTCAATCCAAGATCTAAATATACTAATTATTATTGCTTCCAAAATCTCATCTCAGCCAATGGTTTCATTCTGATGTATGTAAGAGACACATTATTCTGTCTATATCATGAGATTGTTTTCCAAATTGAAGGACTTGCCTTGAAAATGAAAGGATGTGTCTGGAATTTTTAGATTAGGGAAAATAATTCCATACAGTTTTCATAATATGCTGCTGACTGTTGCAGAGAACATGTGGCTATACTGGCATTCTTGGAGGAAAAAGCACATTAGAGCATAAGAAGTGTTCAGTAACGCCTGGTCGTAGACAGAGTGTATCACTTGGAGAAGCCTTCTCTGAGTTTCATGTCTGGCAGACAGTAGGATTTTCTAAGGGACCCCATATTTTCTTGTGTGGCCAAATAGAGGGCTCATAAACATGTTAGTAGTTGTTTTTGTTTTGTTTGTTTTGGTCCTGGGGCTTGAACTCTGGGCCTGAGTGGTATCTTCAGCTCAAGGCCAGTGCTCTACACTTCAGCCACAGTGCCACTTGGTTTTCTGGTGGTTAATTGGAGATAAGTATCTCATGGACTTTCCTATCCAGCCTGGCTTTGAACTGCAATCCTCAGATCTCAGCTTCCTGAGTACAGGCATGAGCCACTGTCACCCAGCCACAAGATAGTTTTGACAGACATATCTTAACTGATCTTCTTGGACTCTGCCTACTTAATCTAGGTTGCTGCTTTGCCATATTAAAAGTAGATCTCTTTTGTTCTCCATGTAAGTTAGTCCTTTTGTTTTTTTTTTTTATAACAAAATACCCTAGAGGGAGACACTTAAACAATGGAATTTGTTTGTCACAGTTCTAGAAGCTAAGAAGTCAGATATTAAGATGCTGGCAATGACAGTCAACTTCCTTTTTCAAGATGGAGCCTTCTCATTGTGTCTTTCTATGGTGCTCCTTTTCACTGTTAATTAATAACCGTTTCAAACCCTGTAAACATAGCAATCAAGTTACAATACAAACACTGTGAAGTCCTTATGTTTTATTTTCTGCTAGGCTTTCCTCCTGCTTCTGTATATTCAGTACTCAGCAGAATGTCACAAAACTACCATAGCTCTTAATACTTATAGGGAGAATGGAGGAATTGAAGATAAGAAGGTAGCAAGTTACCCCAAATCACTGGGGAACCAAACACCTCGTTAATAATCCAACTATGGAGATTGCATATCTAGTTTTATTTCTGAATATCATCCCAACTTAAAAAATTGGATTTCAAGTGAGAGAATGTCATGGTCACATTAGTATTGAACAAGCCACAGCATGTCCCTGATTTAATTACGTTATGTGAAAATCTGAATAGTGATGTAAGAACATATCCCTTTTGTGCCATTACCTATTTTTTAATTTAACCTTTGTGGCAGCTAATAACATCCCCTCAATAAAGTAGTAAGATCTACAGAAGACTCTAATAAATGTTGGCAGAAAGTCATGTTTTCTTTTAAGGGCACGGAAAAAAATAGTATGGCTCTTGCACAGATATGTTTCTAATTATAGCTTTTGCATTGTATTGTTTTAATTCACTTTTTCAATTCACTATTTGACATTTTTCCAGGAACTTCTCAATAATTTCTTCATTAAGCATTGGAATTTGAGATATTCATTACATTTCTTCAGAGTATATTTTAACACTAAAATCCTCTTTCCTACCAGTCACGTTGTAGCTTTGCCTCCCCCAATCTCAGGACACATTAACACGTGATGCATAAATGTGGGGGTTCAGGTAGGGAGAATTTGAGCAGCCACTTGTAAAGCTTACTTCTTTTAAAGCTCTAAGACCTTGGGGATGTTGTGATGATGTAGCTGTTTGTCTGTGGGGGAGGAAATTAAATGAAATGAAACCATACCAGAATCATTCAACTCCACACTTTTATAGTATGCATAATCTGTATTTTTCTGGAAGTCATGAAAGATGTTCTTTATTTCTTGTTTTAGAAAAATAGCTGCCTCTGGGTGTTGATAATACTAGTTTAAATTCTTGAAAAGAATCTGTGAATTGTAACAGCTCTGATAGTTCAGCAGATATTTTTAACTTTGTATTTTGCTGCAAAAATTATACACCATAGAGTAAAATTTAAGAGCAATTATATATCACTGGAGGAAACTTTTGAGGCAGTAGCATAAATGGACTTATGGGACAACCTTATGGTAATGTAGCCAGCTGAGTCCAAAACATATCTATCCAATCTTATGTACTTTGTCACAACCTCATTAATCTTATTAAACTTCTTGTGACACATGTTTTGTATAATAGATTTTCTGATCTCTTTGACTGACAAAACATCAATATTGCATCTTTTATGAGATGATAATGCTTGAACAAGACTTTGTTTTGGTCTCTTGTTGCTCTGTTGTATACGTTGTACCTTACTGAGTGGCAGAGGGAAGCTTGTCGTCATTGATCTCCACATAACACGTTGATGCTAAGATACTAGTCAATGTCTTTATTGGAGA
Organism: Perognathus longimembris pacificus; assembly: GCF_023159225.1. Classification (NCBI taxonomy): domain Eukaryota; kingdom Metazoa; phylum Chordata; class Mammalia; order Rodentia; family Heteromyidae; genus Perognathus; species Perognathus longimembris. The sequence continues at coordinate 4,499,175 of NC_063188.1, read as the reverse complement.
AGTTTACTATAGATACAAACAAAAAATATAATTTGGCTATCTCTTCTACTCAGTTTAGTTCCACATTACACAAAGTCACTGCTGCTTAGTTGGTTGTTCTGGCTTCCAAATATCTCTCTCCTTCTGGCTAAGTCATAGTTCTCAGTGTTACTACATGTGTCTAGATAGGTATACATAATACAAAATCCAGAATATCTTCATATTTAAGCATTCTTCTTTTACATATGATAAAATATGATTTGTTTCCGAGCAAGATGTTCTTATGGAATAATTATAACTCTGATCAGCAGTACACCAGGAAAGCGGAAGTTACCATATGAGCTTCCAAAATCACCAAATGTAGTAAAACTATACTTTCAGTCCTACTTAAAGAACACTAGCCTGGGCATAGAAATTCACATCTGTAATTCTAGTTGCTGGTGAGGAACAGACAGAAGGATTTTGGTTCAAGTCCAGTCAGGGAAAATGTTATTATCTTTTTGTCTCAAAATCTACCCAGGCATGATGATAAGATTTGTGGGCCCAACTACTCAGGAAGCACAGATGGGAGATCACAGTAAAAGGCCACCTAGGCAAAGTAACTGGGACACACTGTCTGAAAAAGTCACTAAAAACAAAAGGCTTGGGGGTGGGGGGGCATGAGTCCAGTGATAGAATATTTTTCTAGCAAGGAAACAATGTGCTCATTCTTCAGTGCTATATAAACAGAAGCACTAACATATCATGCATCACTAATTATACAATACCCTCTACCATGCTATCGATAATATGTAATACACAGGAACCATACAAGTAGCAATTTTCATTATTATTAATCTACTATGCTAGCTCTAGTAAGCATTACTTCAGTATCTAATTACTGATAGGTATATTTAGCCCCTCAGAATCCTAAGAAACTTTGGATGATTGATTTAGGATTCCATATGTCTTTTTAAAAAAGCATTTTTTTTTTCCTGGGAAATGTGACTTAACATTTTTTGGTCATTTTATTTCCCTGTAGCAAAGATTTTCATGAATAATCCTTTGGCTTCAGGTATACTGATATGTGTAGTCATTCTTCACAAATGGCCAGCAAATAATTTACACCCTTGGAAATCACATGAGGAAATTTGTAACAAATTCAGGGATTCTCGGTTCTTATTTTTTACTCTCTTTTTATTTTTCACTCAAACCAACAACAATAACAGAAACAAACACCCTTTAGACGTCAGAATCAAGTATATCTTTGAAAGAAACCATATATCACAAAATGTCAAATGATTGTAGTGAGTAAAATGGTGTGACAAAGGGGAAGAAGATTTATTTCTTTGACTTGAGGGCCCTAGGGCTTTGGATGGGCATCTTCTAAGAATCCAAGCCTCTGAACTTTCTTAATTACAACTACTACTTTTTACTTGTTCTTTTATTGGTGATCCTATTGTCTCTCCCCATTGTAGCAGGATAGAGCCTTGAAATAGAATCTCACTTTTCAGGTGTTGATTGTATATTGTTGAAGAAACAATGTCTGTTGTTGAAAGGGGAGTTATGAAGTGCTGAGAAATGGAGACTTCTTGTGATACTTGTCTTTTTTTTCTCTTGAAGGACTATTTAGTTCAAATGTATTATTAATATCTGATGAATAATATTCATTAATCCTGTCCTCTCAAAACACAAAATCTATGAGAAGGCTAAAGGAAGTACACAAATAATTATAATGAAATAATTACCATGACTCTTCCCCACAGCATCTTTATGGACTCTTAGAAAGTTGGATAGAGGCATGAGTCTATAAAGTAAGTTCATGCTCACATGAGTGGCCTTTTTCATATTGGTTATAGAAGGGAACATATTTTCTAATTTTCATAGTGATACTCAGGTTTCAATATGGATTACTGTTAGAAGTTTCCTTTCCTTCCTGCTTGCTTATTGTTTTGGTATCAGGTTATTCGTTCACATACATTCATACCAGCAACTTCTATGACTGATTCTTTCCATAGCATACTAACATCCCTATCTTGATCAGGGTTTTTCAAGATTTTGTTTTAAAATTATTGTACTACTGAAACAATTCCCTTGTCTGTGTTTAATTATCAAATTCCATTTTGGAAAACTATTTCTCATTTTTCCAGTCTTTCTTAATCTAGTCTTTATGTCTTCTGACTTTTTAGTTATGGATAAAGTTGTATTTACTTCTCAAGGAAAACAAGAGCAGTTCCTCTTCACATTACACTAACTCACAAAATCTCATGAAGGGTATCAGGTTTACTAGTATGTTAGAATGACATAGTGTTAGATTTTGTGTGTATAGATCAAATTTTGACAGGAGTGCAAAAAAGAAGAGGTCAATTTATACATATATGCAATTTTATAACTAAATCTAAAATATTGCAAACATCACTGAAATTTTCCCAATGACAATGATTATCTATCATCTGTCAATCAATGAACCTATCTATTTATCTTTCTATCTCTGCTTCCTTCTACCAAGTGATCACAAATTATAAACACTTAAATTATCCAAAGTTTTAACTTCAGCAGTTCTGCCTCACTGCTTTCCCTTCAAGATTCCAAGGGGTCAGGTACCCAACAATATGTTTGTTGGGTGTTCCAAGCAAAATTCCCTTCTAACATCCTACAAATAGAATTATTAGATCAAAAGGTGTGAACATTTTGAAGAATATTTCCCAACTATCCTTCAGAAAGGCAGCAGCATTTCTGATAAAATTCTAGCACAAAGAGAGAAAAGAGAGTGCTGATATACCCCCTCCCCTTCCTTGGTGACACTGTGTAGCATCACCTCTAAATATTTGCTCTCATGAAACCTGAGACACTCAGAAATGTTTTGAAACAGAGACTTGCCTGTCTTCCCTTCTGAAAGCTTTTGTGGGAAAAGTCTTAAAAGTAGTACAATAACTTTGCATTCTATTCTTGATTCCGGCAGCTCAGATCCAGGTAAAATAATTTCACCCATCACTGCTAGGGAATGAATATTCTTGATAGAGAGACTCTCAGTCCTACACTTTCAGTATTATACTGGAAGTCCTGGGAAATGGGAACTTTACTGGGAAATGTCAGACATTCAGTTTGGAATTTGGGAGAGTCTTTACAGAAAGCCACATTTCTGTGAAAAAGTCATTAACTTGGTTCATGTGCTCCTTGAAAATATTTACATAATTATAAACCAGTCTTTTATTGTTTTGAGAAAGGTTTTGTACTAGATTTAGTTATTTGCATGATTTTATGGGTTCTGGAGTATTTTATTTCTTTTTAGCTATGGAAAAAAACATGTTTAAACCTAAATGAGAAAGAATGACGGTTTTGCTCCTCAAAATAAAAAAGAAAAAACTTGTGAAGCAAGAACAGTTCCTGAGATAAGAAGGTATGAAGCTTCCCTATGACCCAGCAGCCCCAGAAGATTACAACCAAGAACATACTAAAGCCACCAGCACAACAATGTTCATCGCAACACAATTTGTCATTGCTAAAATATGGAACGAACCCAGAAGCCCCTCAGTAGACGAATGGATCAGGAAAATGTGGTACATATACACAATGGAATTTTATGCCTCTATCAGAAAGAATGACATTGCCCCATTCATAAGGAAATGGAAGGACTTGGAAAAAAAATTATACTAAGTGAAGTGAGCCAGACCCAAAGAAGCATGGACTCTATGGTCTCCCTCATAGGGAATAATTAGTACAGGTGTAGGCTAGTCACAGCAGAAGATCACAAGAGCCTAATAGCTATACCCTTATGAACACATAAGATGATGCTAAGTGAAATGAACTCCATGTTATGGAAACAAGTGTTATATCACTGTTGTAATTATTTTCAACATGTGATGTGAAACCGTAGCTTCTATTGTTGATGATCCTCTTGTACCCGTGCTATCACTGTTTCTCATCTGAGTACCTGGATACTGTATATACTGGTATTAGAACTAGGGAAGTGAAAGGGAATGTCAAAATGGAGAGACAACAGATAAAAAGACAAACGACTCCAAAGGCAATACTTGCAAAACCATTTGGTGTAAGCCAACTGAACAACTCAAGGGCTGGAGGTGGGGGGGGAGGGAAGGAAAGGGGGAGGGGGGAGGGGGAATGAGGGAGGAGGTAACAAATAGTACAAGAAATGTATCCAATGCCTAATGCATGAAACTGTAACCTCTCTGTACATCACTTTGACAATAAATATTTTTTTAAAAGAAGGTATGAGTGTAGCATGGCAATGAGAGCCCAGTGTATCCAGACAAGCAAAGTGCTTCAGAAAGGGGCATTTTCTGATGTAGTTGTATCAGCTCACATTATTGTAACCACAGAATGCACTGTGAAAAGATAGTGTTGATTCCTAATCACAGTAGGAAAAATAGGTGGTGGAGAAATCTTTCATTGTATTTTGATCATGGTAGGAACATCATCTTATCCGAGGGAAAGTTTATGAATGGAAATGTGTCTGATTGTCCTAGATCCGACCTAAACAGATTTCAGTAATTTCAAGGACATTGAACGAGTGACTCACTTCTCTTCACTAATATACTGTGATTATGAGAATATCTGAAGTGCATCTCATAAATACAAGTCACACTCAGGCTGAGATGAAAATTCATTTTCCCATGAAGGGAGTTCAGTAATGTTATCAACTTCTTAGGCAACATGTGGAAGAAACTGTGAGGTAATGGCATTCGTTGCACTCTGTATTTATTTAACAGACATTCTTGATACTTTTGCTTTTAGTCACAGAGTACAGAGTGGAAAATTTACCTGAAACAGCTTAGTCATTGTTCTAATAAATCTATCTGCCCCACAGCTATTTTTACCCTTTTCATAATAATACATGCTCTTTTAAAGTTTAAAACAATGTTGAAAGAAAGTCATTTGTTATTTTCTTTGTTCCAATATACCACACTTAGGATGTCTATCAGATTCAAAAAAGTAATCACTCCAATCTAAGTATTAAAATGCCATATTTAATACCCAAGCTGCAAATTCATCCACAGTAGAGTTCAGAATGGAAACAGTGACACAACTCTTGAAGGCTGGGAGCAGCACTGAATAAGAATGCCAACGAAAGGCAGGATGCTGTTTTCTATGGGCCTCCTTCTCAAAGCACTGTGTGTGATTCCTGTCTCTATTCCCTGATTACAGAAAGCAGTGAAAGAGACGAATAAGAGATGTCGCCTATCTTCCTCTTTCCTGACAAAATCCACAAAAATTTCCACAGGGTTCTAGCAGTTTCATTGTCAGTGGCTCTTCAGGAATAAAAGATAGCCTCCAGGCATTGTCAAACATCTACATGGTAAAAGGCTTTTTAAAAATTGTAATGCCAAGTGTATCCTCAAAACTGGACTGACTCAATGGATTACAACACAATGAAAGGGCAAGTTGTTAGCTTTATTGAGAAGAAGCAAAGTCACTAAAACTAAATTGGAAATTTTCTGTATGTAAAAGGAGTACTCAGAAATAAAGAAACACATGCTTAGAGTTTGTATCTTCTGTCTTGAACACTTAGAACACTTCCACAATGCTTTTAATAAGGAATTATTGAATAGTTTAGTAGTATAATAAGCAGTATGAGCAGGCTTTATTGAAATATGAAGCCATTTTTTTCAGAATGTGGAAACAAGTAGACCTTTAAAATATCCCTGTATTAAACTGGCATAGAATGCCAAGTCTTAAAGTATGGAACAAAAGCACATCTCTTTGCCAGTAGATTTAAGTGTAAGTCCTTTTTGCATAGGACTTTTTCCATATTAACTTACCCATTTTACTTGTCCTCAGAATGAATTTCTGATGTAAGCCTAGTTTTATAGTTAATATTGTTCTTGACTTGTTTTCCTTATATGAGAAGTGAACTTGATGTCTCCCTTTTGTTTCATAGATTTGGTTTGACTATCAAGAACAATGTTGTCAGCTGAATAAAACTGTAGGTAGACAACAGTTAATATCATTATGTGGAAATAATCTGTAAAATAATATTTAAAATACTTATAATTGTTTGATACTTTATAGACAATTTGAGGAACAAAACCTTTATAGTTATAGCTGAATCCTGTGTATATACATGATGGAGAGCTTATTAAAAAAACAGAATAGCAGAGTTAGATGGCACTCACTATAATCCTAGTTACTTTGTAAGGGAAGATTGGGAAGATTTTAGTATGAGGTCATCCCCACACAAACACTATAAGACAAAATCTGAAAATTAACTAAAAGAAAGTGAGGGCTGGAACTGTGGCTTAAGTGCCCCAGGAAATAAAAGGCTCTGAAACTCCTACCACTGTATTGCCAAAAACAAAGGAAATTATTTTGAAAAATGAATGATTGTGAGGATATATCACTCAACTGTCCTTCAGAAATAAAAAAAAATACTAGCTGGATTATCTTTCCAAATAAATTCATTAAAACCCAGTCCACCTCTACTTCCTATGTACTTTAAGCCCTGACAACGAATTGGTTACCTATAAGAAATGGACTCTTTAGATTGCAATTTCATTCATTTATTTATTCAATAAGCACGTAAGAGTCCTGACTGTGCCACCAATGAATCTGGATACAGGTCACATAGCAATATCAAAAGCATACACTGTCCCTGCTCCCATGGCGTTTGAGCCTATCTCTTCCACTGCAGGGGCCCAAAGCCCGTTACAGTGACTTCAGAAAAACAGACTTTTGTGAAGTTTCAGGTGATACTGAATGATTGAGTGAATGCGTGTATTCATGAGAAAGTGAGCAATAGCAATTCTCTTCAAATTTTGACTTTGTTAGCTCTGCCAATAATGAACATCAGTATATGCTATCAAGCCTGTCAGTTATGCTGGCATGATACAGCTTGAGTATAATTCACCCTGTCATGTAGCAGCCCACTATAAAGATCAAGAAGAACAAGTTCCCTCAGATCTCTGTGTGAGAAACAGTGCTCTTCAACTTAACATCTACTTGACTCATTCTGATCCCATACTTCACTTGTATCTGATGGTCTCTCAAAAGCCACCTTCTTGTTCTGGCCCTTAGGAAACAAAATACTTTCTATGTGACTTACCTGGACTAAGCATCTAGGTTTTTCAAAAAAGCAGTTGTGTTACTTAATCTTAACCTAATGTCACCAATGTCATTTCTTCCATCTGTATGTCTGTTCATGGTGCTTATTTCTATAAGCTACCTCACATGTACTTTGTGACAGAATAGTATTGATCATGTAAAATATACAAATGAAACTCCAGTTGGCACAAGTCATTAACCTTCATGGGCCAGCTGATGAGTTTCCTAGTCAGCTGACTTCTTTTTAACTCCATATGCGCTTTTGCTGAGTTACTTTATATATAAAAAGAAAGGTATCTTAGCTATTGTCAAAGCAACATATGTTGATTAAAAATTAGTATTGAGACTCTCAGTACATTTTATAGGTTAAATACATCTAAATTTGAGCATAGTCTTCTCAAAAAAATTAAAGCTTGGAATTGTGTTGTGCACATAGAAAATGTTGGCTTAATGGAATGCTACTCCATAGTTTTACTTCCTAGGCTTTTTCAGGCAGTTAAAAATAACAAGCAAAATATCTTCATCTACTAGACATATGTCGGTCATGTTAATCAAATGTTAAATGTTAAATGTTAAATGATACATTGGGTACTGGAATAGTATGTATCTGTGGTGTCATATCCTACGCACGTTTTACTTTGAATGGATGAGGATAAATTGCTACAAAGCAAATTTACAGTGTTTCATTTCTTACCACCTATTACTTTTCAGAAAATACCAGGCTAGGATATTAAGAAGAGCAATTGAGCACTCAAATTGTGGACCTCTGGATAGATAATGATTAAATCCCCAGCCGATTAATTTTTATTCTTACCACTGCCTATTATGCTGGTGCCAGTTGGAAAGGTAGTACACAAGTGTCACCCAAGAAAATATTTTCTCAGGGAATAAACTAAAAATGGTAATATTTTCCCAAGAACACAAGGAGTTATAGAGTAATTAGAGCATTACTTTTTAGAGGCTTCATTTTAAGTTGATACATTAAATAGATGAATAATAATTACATTAACCTGTAGATTATACAACTGAAATATTCAACCATTTGGCATAGTCTTAATGAAAATTGTCCTAATGGTGCCAAAAAGAAATTTCATAGTTGCTTTTTAAATACCAAAGAATTTCCTTATTGTTGTGATAAAATACAGATGTGCCTTGGAAAGAAACTTGCATAGTGAGCAGAAATAGAATATATAATTAGAACAAAGAGGGCTTAAATCAAATTAATCTTCATCTGACAGGAACAGTTACATTTACATCACTGAGTGCAAAGTCATAGCCAAAATTGAAATTAGAATCAGATAATTATGATAAGAGAGGACACTTATGCTGACTTTTCTTTGCATAATTGGAAAGGATACAAAATGCAATGCTTGTTCTAATTAGAATTGCCACTAAAACATGCCACTTCTGATGAATTCTGGGGTTTACCATAAAATAAGTTGTTTAAATAATTAAACTGTGGGCATGGAAATTTGTTTGCTTGTTTGTTCAAGACCAGAACAGTAAATGAATCTAGGAACAGAGTAAAACTTTTATAGTATCAACAATAGGGATGATATTAATTTCTTTTGTCAATAGCTATTATAATTCAATTGGATTTGCTTAGTTCTTTTTTTTTTTTTGAGAAACTGATTTTATTCTCAAATCTTCCATTCATTTCCTTCTGTAGTTTCTCTTTGTAGGTTTTCTTACATACACATATGGCTTAGAAAAACACAATGTTTAGTTGTTCACTTAACATAATAGAGTGTGATGATTTTAGAAATACAGATATCAGAAGACTTTGTGATGTACTTCTATTATTTCACCTTGGGGATTAAATTTGCTGATTATGAATGATCGTACTCAGAAGGGAAATTTTATTTCCTATTGAGAGATCCTTTTGATCTACCTGTTCCTGAATTCTTCACTGGAATCAATCACTTAGACTCAGTGATATTACCAGCAATTTTGACTGTTGAAAGCAGTGGGGTAAGGTGTTAGCTAGCACTCAGGACTTTTAATACGGCCTCAGGATTCATCACCATGTAATAGATGTTTCACCACTGTATTCTTTGCTTTTCTTTATCTCTTGTCCTACCATCCTATTTCTTGTTTTCTCTTTACTTATTCCCGTTTTCTTCTTCCATGGTAAATTTTTGGTCTCCTCAGTAGCAGTAATGAGTCCAGCTGTTCAAATAAAACCCCAGAAGCTCTGTAGAACAATTACATTATTTAACATTAAATTAATTCCATTTTAAAGTGATGTACATTATTGTGGATTGTGGAACTCCTAATTCAATCTTTGATAAGAATGTACAAGTTGCTAAAAATTTATGTAATTATTTCTTAATTGTGAGTCGAGTTTTTCTCTTTTTTTTTTGGCCAGGCCTGGGCCTTGGACTCAGGGCCTGAGCACTGTCCCCGGCTTCTTTTTGCTCAAGGCTAGCAATCTGCCACTTGAGCGACAGTGCCACTTCTGGCCGTTTTCTATATATGTGGTGCTGGGGAATCGAACCCAGGGCTTCATGTATAAGAGGCAAGCACTCTTGCCACTAGGCCATATTCCCAGCCCTCAAGTTTTTCTCTACATAGATTTAATTTAGTTGCAGAGCATGCAAGACTTATGTTTCGGTGGCTTTGAATGGCATCACATAGGGGGCTCTTTAAAATGTTGCAAAGAATTACTAAAAGAAGTTGTACATATCCTTCCCATGAAAGTATTTACAAGCAAGGGAGATTCTGATCTGTCAAGGATTATTTAAGTTAGTGCTGCCTGAGGTTTCTTTAATTCTATGATCCTAATCAGCTTTTCTCTTGGCTTAATGTTCTTTCAAAAATTCTCAGGGCTCAAAAATGCCAATGTAAGTACTAACATGTGAATTGCCCTTTCAATGTAGGTAGTGGTGTCTCTCTTTACCCTTTACATTTCACTTTGAGTTATGAGTCTGTTTGTTTGGTTTGGGTCTAAAAGGAGGAAAGTAAGTACTATTAAACTTTAAGGACAAGAGTAATACATTTGAAATGTTATACAACCCTAATTTCCTGCATGGTTGTATTAACAGCTTGAATTATAGAACTAAGGCTCCTCTACTGTACTGTGTTTAAAAAGGCAATCAGAAGGGAAAGAATATGCTCAATGCTCAGAGAAATTTACAAACATCATAATTCCAATTTTAGTATTAATATGATTGAAGGAGGTAGTTTAAAGGATTGCAGTTTACTAAGTGTAAGCAAAATGGCTGATTTGAGACTATGGCATTATGGAAGGGAGTGCAATTGTCACATAATGGGCAGTGGTCAATATGACCATTTAGAGAAGATTTCTGCTTTTAAGAATCCAACAAAGCTGGGCACTGGTGGCTCGCAGTTGTCATCCTAGCTACTAAGGAGGCTGAGATCTGGTGGTCTTTGTTCAGAACCAGCTTCAACAGAAAAATCCATGATATTCTTCTCTCCATCAAACCAGCAAAAAAAGCCAGAGAAGTTCAGATGTGGCTCAAGTAGTAGAATAGAAAACCCAAGCAAGAGTGTAAAGCCCTGTGTTCAAGCTTCAGTACTGGCACATGAAAAATAAAAAAGAGGCCGACAACACATTCCCAATGATGGACTCCAAAGACAGTTTTCAGTTGAAAGGTTTTGTTTTGCAAGCTGGTTTACTTCCACCTAACTACAGGGTGTGTTGGGATGTTGACCCTTAACACATCCTGCAACCTAAAGCTAGTCTTAATACATAGAGCATTCTAAAGCCTGTGACTCACTAATATCTTTGTAAGTACATGCTGAACAAACTAATTTGCTAAGAACTTAAAAAGACTGACAAACAAATTACATTATCCTGACAAAGGATGGTTATTGGCATTGTCAACTTAGTTGGTTGTCTTTAATGAAGATTAGGCAGTTTTCTTTACACAACTTGGCTGATACTGTAGGTGAAGGATATTTAATTATTTTAATGAGCAATATTATGAAGTCCTACAGCAATTTACATTTACAGATATCATTGAAATCAATTTTCTTTTGGGTTTTTCTGGTTTTGCTGTGAGTTGTGATTGGGCATCCCCAGGAGACACAGAAATCTCTCTTCTTGGTGATGAGGCATAGCTTGTGCTGCTAATACAGGACACAGTAGGACAGCAGAACTTTAATTTTGGAGTCCTGGAACTGCATGACTGTCAGCCAACAAGACATGCTTGCCTGCACATTCATGACCTAGGTGTTGTGGGCAAGATCACCATGCCCACATCATGCTCTTTAGAAAAGAGTGAGGAGGCATCCGGCTTCCAACTGCCCAAACTTACAGTCTCAGGTGCCACTGGACCCTGAGTACATGGATATAGAACCTCTAAATTCACTTTAAAGGGCACAATCACAGCCCTTAAAAAGCAATGAGATCCATTTGCTGTCTGCACTTCTGTTTAAACCACTGCTAGAGAAACAATGACTATTAGGCTGATGAGGATTTTCTTCTTTTTCCTTCTAATATTTCTGTGAAGTAGGTCAGGACCTCCATGTATATTGTACAGAAAGAATTGTAGTGTGTGGCTTCGATGTGAGAAGCCTTGGAATGCCAGGTAAATTCTTACACACTAAGACACATTCTGTCTCCCTGGTATTCCTTTGTGCTCCTTGCAATACTTGAGTATCACCACTTTCTTGGCCTAATGATTCCTTTTCACCCTTCCAGGGCCTGCACAAACTGGTAATCATTCTGGAAGTCACTCACTCTTCAATACTTTGCCCAGCTCCTTTCCAATACCATCCACAGCTGACAGTTCTTCTCTACCCAGTCCCATCTTCCTCCATTCCTAGGACTTATCAGGACTTCCAACTCTCTGTTCCTCCATAAATGAGAGCTAAGATTAAGAGGTCATAATTAGATGAAATTCATACCTCATTCCAGGTCTACAAAGGTAAAAGCATTCTGTTCCCCACTTCCATTGCTTTTATTAACAATATTGTGGAGAATTTTAGGGATTTTCTTTCAAATGAGACCAGAAGTGGACATGCATACATGTGTGCATACTCACACACATTTGCAAGCCACTGTGGTTGGTAGGACCTTTCTGTTTCAAAGAAGAAATGACTTGGGCTACAGAGAGTCTTTTTTGATAGATACCACATCAAGAATGAATTCCAAAGGAAAATTGTATGATAGGACAGAAGTCACATATAATTTTTGCAAGGTATAGTTGTGGTGGCAGAAAGCTATGGAGATATGTGTATTTTGCTATGCAACAGTGGCATGTGATTCCTCTAAGCCAACTAGCTCATCTGCCCCTTGAATGGCATAAAGTTCATAGTTTAAGATCAAGTTCAAGGGAAAATCAAAATCATGATCAATAATCATGTTGTGTTGTCATACCATTTATTATCTCTGAAATTCTTCCTTAATTTGCTTCTATAGCCTTTTGAAGTAGATAATATTTTCTCCATTTAGAAGTGAAAAAATTAAGAAGCCAAGGTGTTTAGCATTTGTACAATTAGTCTATATACCTGCCTTGGATAGAGCCCCCAGGCTATCTGTACACAGAAACTGGGTGACCTGTCATCTTTCTCAACAGAATGGAGGGGGACTCTGCTGGAAGAAGCTTCATAGATGAAAAATCATATTACAAAGTAGATGTATTTGAATTTTTATTGTAAAACACTTACTACAGAAGTCTTTACAATTGGACTTGCTTTGTGAAAAGCAAAATGTGCCTTCCCTGTGAAGGGGCTATTTTGAATATGTTGGATAAAAGGCAGCTATAGCAGCATGAAGGCTGCCAAAAAGCATGAAGTGTGAGCGGTTTTCACAAATGGGCTAGAATACAAACCTGTGACAGAAGAAACTAAGGTGACAGGGTAACAGGCAGCACTGACAGTGATGTATTTTTGTTTCCTATTGATAAACTGTTGAACAGTTTTAGAATGCACTGTGCTTTATGTACCTCTATGTGTGTCACTGAGTATCTCAGTTAGAAATACTGAGCAATTTCTTAGTTCATAGAGGACTAAGACCTTGGTCCTGCCCTTCTACCTTGCAGTTAGCTACTGTTTACCCCTGCTGACTTTAACCTCAGTGCAAATCCATAACAGACATTCTGAACATATGGGAGAGAGCCAGAATTCTTGGGGTAGTGACAAATGAGACTCTTAAGACTCAGGGCTTGGGATTGTCAGGCTCTTCTTCCCTGTGACAAATACTGACAGAAACAATTGAAAACGAAGAAAGATTTTTCTTTAGCTCATGGTATCTGAGCATCATGTTAGGGAGAATGTGAAAGAGCAAAGGAACTCTCCTCTTGAAAGAAAGGCAGAAAGCTGACAGGGACACTGTAAGGATACAGGGCCAAAGTATAGTCCCCAAAACACATCCCCAGTTCCTCCACATGAGATGCCACTTCTGAAGGTTTCCAACTTCTCCCAATAATTACACCTTATCATTAATCTGTGAAAGGGTTAAACTACTGATGAAGGCCCCACCCACAGGAGTCTATCACTCCTCCAAAGCCAACCAGCTGTCAACTAAGACCCAAATACACGAGCATTTTCTTTAGGTGTGTGGGGGGGTCCTATTTAAACCATCAGAGGACTCTAAATTAATTAAACATATTCCAATCCCAGACCTTTCTCTCACTGACTTGATATTATGACTGTCTCCCAGGAAAGATTGCTATACTTCCAAATGTCCAAGTGTAAAATTATCAACAAAGAATTCACATTGGCAAAATAAAATGGCACTGTAACTAACATTATGATCCCTGCTCTGCCAACAGACATTCTTGGAAAGTGTGCAACTCTCTTGCTATGTATGAGGCCAGTTTTGAGCACAATTCTCAAGTGCCTACTCAATACGTTTGTGTATTATTCACTCATCTATCCATCTGACATATGTATCACTAGTGCCTACCAGTGCCTACAAGTGCTATGCTAGATATCAGTAGTATGTGATGAAAGACACATGGTACAAATTTTCATTATGATTGGACTAGTCTTGCTCTTCCTGTGGCCTTTAGATTTGGAGAGAAAAGTCTTATGTGTGTTGTACTGTAGAAAAAGCAATATACTGACCTGGGAACTACAGGTTAATTCCAATCAGCATTATTGGGAAAGCAAATGATGATATTTGATCTGATTTTGGAATTTTGGGTCATAGTTATGATTGTGGGCTTGGGTGTATGTTTTTAAAAGAAGGAATCACTCAAGGGAGAATATAATAAATAAGTGGACAAATTGGTAGAAATTGATACATAATTAAATTATGTCATACATTACATTGCAAGATAGTCCAGGATCTACTGAGAAGCAAAAGGCATTGATGAGGTTCTACAATCAGAAAGGTCACAGAGAAATATTGGAAAGAACATGAAAAGCCTGAATGGAGAAAGCCCCTTGTATGTCCACACAGATCAAACATATGTTTAAAAAATAGTTTCCTTAAGTCGTTTATGATTAATTTTCAATTACATGCTGATATTATTTGCAGTTTAATAAAGCAAAGATGTATTTCACTGCTAGTATTTTGTGTAAAAAAAGAGTTAATATTGTCATGTTGAAATTACAGTAGTTTTTTAAATTAATTTATTGTCAAGGTGATGTACAGAGGGGTTACAGTTTCATATGTAAGGCAGTGAATACATTTCTTATCTAACTTGTTACCTCCTCCTTCATTTTGCTCCCCCCTCCTCCCTCCCTAGTTCCCCCACTCACAAGTTTCACCATTGGTTTGCAGCATATTGTCTGTAAGCATTACTGTTGCATTGGTTTTCCTTTTATCTTTTGTCTTTTGTAGAGCCTTCTTGCAAGGTCTTTAGCTGCTTTCTGGGAACTTGATTTAAACACATCTCCTTATGAAAATATTGCCTTATTATACCTATTATACCTATACTTTTTGTACAAATAGCATAGTGATACATGTCTTTTTCTGTGAGCCTATTGTGTACCTATTTGATGCCAAAAGCCTTAGCCATGAGTCAACTATGTGTTGAATTTTGGGGGTCCTTCGGGTTGTTCCTCAAACTTTTGGGTGTTTTTGTTGTTGTTCCTACCAAATAAGACTAATGTGTACCTCAGACTATTTTCTTTGTGTTATCTAAGAAAACATAGTTATCAGTCTTCAAATGCAACATACCCAATTTTAGAAAAATGTTCTGATTTTCAGAAGCAGAAACATGGTCTGCACATCCTCTTCATAAGAATGTCCTTCTTCTCATTTCCATCTTGATATGTCAAAAGATACCATTTATTTCTACATTGAGCTACCTAGTAATTAGCATCCTCCATTGTACCCAATTCCTCATGAGCAGCCTCATTTTGGCCAGCCCACTATCCTATCAGTGTTGTTACTGGCTGTACTATAAAGACAATAGTAAATATTTTCCCCCTCTCACACTAGGAAATCTATAATCAGTTCAATCATTGACTCATTTGCTTTCTCGCCATAACAGATGTTGCATTTGGAGATGGAAATCAATGTTACAAGAGTATTAACAAGATGAGAAATAACAGGAAAGTGAACCCAAATGGCTCTCTGCTGATTTAGTACAGCCTGATCTTGGCTGTTGTTAAGTCCAGTCTCGCCAATAGATTTCAAAGGATGTAATTTTAAGTAGGAAATGAATTCTGTGAAGTGTGTATATGCATTCTTGATAGCTAGGAGTAGTAAAGATAGGCAGACAGGATTCCAATTTGAAATAAAAAGGCAGAAAATATACTTGTGAAAAACACCTGCAGAATTCATGCAAGAGTGGATATAGGCAGGAGACTGCTGGCCCTACAAATGTGGTTTTTGACCCATAATAGGTTACAGCCTGATTTAATAGGTCACATTTCACTGCCTTTATGGGCATACTTACATCTTCTTTTCAGGGTAATTATCTCAACGCACATCTGATGTGGCAATGTAATTGACTCTTGCTTTTGTACAGTTATAGGTTAATGAACCAGACTGACTTTTTAGACCAAATCACTCATGTTTTGTTTTTGAAATGCAATAGAAATGTATTTAGAACTGATGTTTGATTCATTAAAATTCTCATACGGCTGACAACTTTGATTTCTCCTCCTTTATGCATCACAGTGTGCAGCCATGAAGAAAGGATAATAGAAGCATCTAAAGGCAGCCTGGTTATTTGAAATTTAGAATCCAACAGGAAAAAAGGCAAAATGATATTTTTTGATGAGTTTATGTCTGGCTGTACAAAGCACCATGTGATTATTATAGATGTGTGGCTTACAAATTCAAGTTTCTACAACTGAGTATAATATTGGACTACTTTCAATTTTAAAAAATCCCAAGTTCTGTTTAAGATGGAATCCTTTTGCTGTCCAAATGAAAGTCACGAGATGATCTATTATAAATTTCCAAACAGAGGAAGTACAGAAAAATGACTTTTAGCCTAGAATTGGGACTGGGAAAAAAGATGCTCTATTATTTACATTTTCATAGAACTACAGCCCTGTGGGATCCAAATCAAAAAGAAGTGGGAAAACTATGATAACTAATTGTCTATCCCTTGATCAAGAAGCAACTGTTTATGTATCATAAAATCTAGTTTTTTTAAACTGCATATGTATTTGCAAGTTACAAGACATCAAGTCTACAAATTTCTACTTAAAGTCGCTAAGAACCTATTTTTAAAAATCTATATTTTTAAATTATCATAATGCACATTTTAATATTAGATAAAAGTATGTGTCTTTGTAAAAGTAAAAATATCTATATGATAGAAGTAATAGTGACCACACATTTGATTATAGTTACATTGTTTTCCCCAAACCTTTATGAGGACAAAATAACCCTCCAAGGAAGACTGTTTCCAACACTTGATTTCCCTGTTATAACGAAATTGAGGACCAAAGCAATTTCACAAGCACTTGTAAACAGCACAGTCTCCTGAGTAATAAACAAGATTCATCTTGGAAATATGCAAAATAGAAGAGAGAATCACAGTGAAAATGCAAATGATGAATATGCTGTAGAAAGTTAAAACTGATGTTCAAAACCATTGCCAAATGTTTGGTGAAACTACCACTAATTTCAGGAGTTCTTAAAGCAGTGAAATAGCAGAATAGAATATAGAACAGCTATTTGAGACATCCATTTGCTCTCCCCTCAGTATTATAAATATATAGAAAGCTGTAAGAAGAGTCTGCATGCACAAGAAAATGGGCCTTTCATTAAAAGTCAGAAGTAGAAGCTGGTTATTTTCTGAAGGGTTGGAATCTAGGAAATGTAAGACCACCAGACTCTGACAAATTAAACACATAAACATTCTCGAGCTTTTGAAAAAAACAAAAACTACCTCATTTCTGAGAGCTGTCTCTGAATAAAGAATTTGTGAACATCATGAGTAACTGTAAAGATAACCAGCAGCACATAATGACCAGAAATGGCATGCCATAAGTTACTATCTATACAGCCTGTCATTTTTAAACTCACCATTATTGGTTAATATTACATCTTTTCCCAAAAGTAAGTCCAATCAATCAAAAAATTAAGATTAATGGTGATTCAGCAAGGAAAATTTAAGTAATAATACTGAGTTATAAAATTATTTAGAAAAGAGACATAATAGAAATCTTGCATATGGTCACCATCTGCAATTGACCTCTCAATTCAGCTCCAGTAATTATGTTTTCAACATGACACAGATGTCATATTCTTTCTTGGATAGGCAAAGACTGACAAGGAAAAAAAAATATCTGGAAAGTTTTATGTTTAAACTCCTATTGACCCACATATCTTATGAAGATACATTTTAACAATCTCACCTCCTCCTCCCCACTTTACTTACCTCATGTTCTACATTGATGGTTTATTTATAGATCTTCTCCATATTGGCCCCAAGATTTCAATAATTCAATTACGGCTACTGTAACTTGATTAGCATTTCAAAATATCCAGCTAGGTAGCAGTGGCTCATGCCTGTAATCCTGACTACTCCGGGGGACTGATCTGAGGAGTTTAGTGAAAGCCAAACTAGACAGAGAAGCCCAGGAAACTATACCTCCAATTAAGAAGAAATAAGAGCTCTAGAGGAGTCATGTGTCAAATGGTAGCGCACCATCCTTGAGCAAAAATATCAAACAATAATTAGATGGCTTGAGTTTAAGCCCCAGTACTGGAACAAACAGACAAAAAACTAAGAGTAACATATTTATTTAT
Organism: Perognathus longimembris pacificus; assembly: GCF_023159225.1. Taxonomy (NCBI): domain Eukaryota; kingdom Metazoa; phylum Chordata; class Mammalia; order Rodentia; family Heteromyidae; genus Perognathus; species Perognathus longimembris. The sequence continues at coordinate 4,481,027 of NC_063188.1, read as the reverse complement.
CTCCCAGAATTTCCTCCTTTTCATTCATGTTTTTATAAACATGTTGGTGAAAAACTACCTTTAGAGCCCAGTGACATTGCTTTTAGTCAGCTGAATGGCAGAAAATGTGAAAATCAGTGAAGGTTCCATCATGTAATGAACTTCCGCGGTATTTAGAGTAACCAAAACAAATGAAGTGAACTTTAGCGGACTGCACAATCAACACATTCTTCATGTGAATGTTTATCAATGCAAATGGATATACCTTTAGTGAAAAAACCCATAGGACTGTGTCATCAGTCCTCTGTTCATGCAGATATATCTCATTAGATGGCCAGCAAAGAACCGTGCATTTCTTTTAGTTGGTAACGTCTATTAAGTTATACATATAAGTTCTATATAAGGTGAACATTCTGGCATCCCTTATTGATTATAGCAGCATCATTCCAGTCTCTGACTCCATCTTCATATAAATGCATCCTCTGTGGATGTACTCTTTTGTGTGTGTACTTGATTCCCTCCACCTGTTTTATATATACATATATGTATATATGAAAATATATTCAATGATATTTAGAACTACTCATAATCCAGGACAAGGTTATTTTCTCAAGATCTTCAACTTAACAAGGTCTTTTAACATAAAAAGTAACAGACACACTTTTTCCATGTAATTTAGTATTCAGATTCCATGGAATTTTCCTGAGCATATCTTTCGGTGATCATTTTTTTTTGTCTACCAAAATAGTTATTCTACCAATAATTCACAGAAGTGAAAGTGACAGAATCAGGGTATCTTGATATGAAAGGCTGTGCTCTTTCTAAAAAATAGTAACTTATATCTTATCTCAGCTCTAGAATAAATTTGGAAGTCCTTCAATGTTATACATACCTTTCAGAGGTTAAGAAACTGAGTTCCTAAGAGTGGAGCTATTTTGAAACTTTTGTTAAGAAATTATAGTAACACACAAGAACAAACATTTCCCCAATTCTCTATAAGAAAATCAGGTTTTCTCTTTGCGTATTTGATTTTAAAGTCTTTTGGATGATATGATTGGACTAAACTGGGCTAATATTTTATTTTATTTTATTTATTTCATTATGTATCTTAGTGAGCATATTATCAATAATACAGTTAGCATAAAATTTATTAGTGACATGCCCTTTAATTTAGCCTGTCTAATTGGTGCTAATTTAGTTAAGATCGCATTAAATTATACTATTTAATGTAGCTATACGTGGATCAAGAAATCTATTACAGCAAGTTAGGTAGTTTTGTATGCAGCTGAACAGTAAAGTCATAGCACAAAGGTGGCTGTAAGCTATAATATTCAAAAATAATGGTTTCATGGTCTTACTAGAAAGGTACAGAGGTCTTTCCTTTTGTCTCTAATCATTTTGCTAGTTTGTAAAAATTAGCCAAAATACAAATTACAAAAAAAAAAAAAAAGAAACCAAGGATCAATACTTGTTAAGCATACTATAATTTCAGTAAACAAGGATTTCTGGTTGGCTATGTTAGGAAGCAAGTAATAGTAAAAAGGAAAAAAATAAACTTGTATCCTCTTTGATCTTTGTGTCTTTCTGTTTGGGTTTTATTAGTTAAGTGACAGGAAGTTGTTGGCATTGTCCATTTCATGGTATAATGAAAAATAAACAATTGCCATTCAAAAGCCATATGCACGCCAACAAAATGTTGCCCAAACCCTCTCTGTGGTACTGAGTGGTTAACCTGGAGTCTGATGAACAGGCTCCAGCTACACATCATCTAAGCTCTGCCTTACATGTTACTCCCTTACACCTCTCATTTCTCTGAACTCTGCCACCTGGTATGCATATCACAATCTCCCAGACTGAACTAAATGGATGACATAACATGACTGAAGTTCATTCCACAATATATAAATGATCCCAAAATGTGATTTTTTTGGCTTCTCTCTTGAAGTAAGAGTCACCTTGGGTTGTGGGAGAAGCTGTCATTATTCTAATTATAAATATAGGTGGCTTCTTCCCCACTATTCCTTCAGATAGCTGCAAAGTGAGGACTGTTTTATGGAAATGAAAACAGATTTGTTGGAGGCTGAATGTTTCTCTTCCTTGGGCCTGTGATATCATAGTGCACTAGGATAGTGATGTTGCCTTAGGTCCTTTTGGACTGAGTGAGTACCATGCCAGATAGTAGCAGCAGCCCTCCCTGTCTTCCAGAACAAATTATGCCTCTGTCTCTCTGCTAAGCATTCTGTACTATACTCCAGGGAGCAAGTGTCTTACAGGCCACTTGGGTTTTCTACTGTGCACATTTGAAACTCTTCAGCAACTCTTCACTCTACCAGTGGTAGAGAACAGAGTTACAGTTTGGAGGTGACAGAATTGCAGAGTATATTAAGGAAACCTCTCTAATGCCAAATAACTAGGGAAATATTCAAGACAATGCTGTTCTGTTCTTAATCAACAAAACTGGGGCTGCTGTTCTCCCTCCGCACCACCACCAAAATTGTGCTTTGCAGCATCTGGTCACTGCCATTGCTTACTGGGCCTCTTCTTTACAAGAGAAAGCTGATGTAATGCTTTTGTATATTCCTATCTTGTGTTGCTAGATCTAGCATGAAAGACAAAAAGGGCTTCATTAGGAAAAACTTCAAGGATCCAGGAAGCAAACACATTTTCAGCAGCATTAAGAAAGAGAGGCAAGAGCAAGATGTAGGAAGGCAAAGGAAAGTGTGCAGCCTTGCTGGCCAACAGCAATCTGGTTGCCTGTATTGGCTCAGCTCTGGAACTGAAAACCTTGATTAGATGAACCATTTCCTAGTACCTTAATGTGAGGGTGCTTAAGGATTTGATAGTTCTTGCTGAGTAGCATTCCTTCTAATAATAAAATTAATTTGACCATTTGGAACAAGATATAGTAATGGGCCGCATCCAAGCCTCTAAATATGCATATCCCACTTTGGAACTATACATAATTGCTCAATTGCACCTGCAAATCATGTTGTTAGCTCACTAATTATTCAAATAGTGGGGGCAATTCCACAATTGTGTGTGTGTAATTGTGTTAATTGTTAATGCAGTTAGGTACAGGTGCACCGTGACTAATTACATATGCAGAAGCAGCTCCGGAAAGGCCCACTGTCTCTAAGCAAGGGCCGCCCCTCTCAGAGACAAGCATAAGTGGGTGACACACACAAAGCCATAGGGCATCAGTGGGGGGTCCATCTGGCAGACACTTTCACTTGGGAACCACACATACATTTGAGAAACAATCAGATCTTTGAATTCAGCTGCTTATGCTTTTGCATCTCTTGAACTCTCCCATCCCTTCGAGACAGAATGTGAATGTGTGTGTGAAGGTGAACATGAATTTACATGTGTGTGAATGTGCACATGAGCATAAACACACAGCCACCCACAGAATCTCTCAGGAAACAGTCTGTGAGGCAGCTCTAATCATCTTTGTATTAATGATTCCATACCTGGAGAGATTACCTTTGGTCAAGGATTTTCTTATTGTCACTCATGTAGTTTTCAGGAATCTCACAGTTTAGGATATTTAGTCCATTTCTATGATAATACACAAGCTGAAAGGTGAAATTTGGGTGACTACTGGAACATTGTAATGGTTTATGTTAATGAGACCAGTATAGGGACTGTGGCCACTGGTTCATGTCTTATTTTTACCACATCTCTTCACCTAGTTCAGTTTCATTTCAGTGGAAGTTTTGTGTAAGGCATATAAGCAGCCTTCCTAGCTACAAGTGTGATAATTGCTGAAGTTGACTGTATCCATGGGTCAGGAACCGGTTGTATGTCTCATGTTACAAAATATACATCCTTAAGTTTTCAAGAAAGATTGATGTTGATCAAGATAGATTGTACCTGTTGAGTTGAAACACTTCTGTAGAATTAAAAATAATAAAGAACACATAAAAAGTGTTCAGATTAGTGTAATTCAAATATCATGACCAAATACCCAGCTCAGCTGAAACTCCTGAATAATTGATGGACTCCAAGGTACTTAAGATTTTGATCAAAATGATGGCTTCCCTTGCCAGAGAATGCACATAGATAAAAATGCAAAATAGTCATGTGATTTCAGATCCCCCGAAACCCACCCATGGATCCCAGGTGATGAATTCCTTCCACCAGTATTTTGGCTCCTAAAGCTGCAAGTATTCTATGGAATACAATGTATATGAAGAAGTTTCCATTTAAGGTATATAATTGAACTCAAGTTTAAGCTCCATCATATGAACTGAGAGGGGATACAGATAAACTCCTACTGATGACTAGTAGCAGGATGATTTGTGCATTGTTTTTGAACCCCCTGTGCCGTTGTCTATATCACTTCTAGGATTGTAGCAGAAAGGGCAGTGGGCCTGATGTGGAAGCCATTAGGCCTGGGTTCCAATCTCATTTCTCTTTTCCCACAGACAGTTTGGTAATCCAAGTCTAAGTTCCCATCTAAATACGTCACTTATCACTACTTTCACGGTACTTGTAAGTATTATAGTGTGTCGGGGTTTTTAGTCCCCCGGGCTCCCCCGACCTGCGGGAGACACGGGGAAGGCATGCCTGTACCGGATGAGCCAAGAAAGGAGAAGGGTCGCAGGCCGCCCGCACCCAGCCCTCCCTCACCAAAGGACAATCAGATGGCCTGGGAGTCAAGTCGGCGCAAGATCTCGTTTATTGGGGAAGTGCGTGCCACTAATATAAGGCACAGGAGCCAATCAGGTCTAAGATCGGCAGGAAGGGGCGGGATGAGCTGTCCATCAAGGGCGGAAGAGCCAGGGATCACAGCCCACAGAACCGCCTCCGGGTTATCACCAAAGTCACTTGTAGCAGCTGCATGTTGTTGTTAGGCACCGCCATCTTAGCCACACGTGGCCCCAAGACTGAGAAACAGGTGGGGCCAGCTAGTTGACTTCCAGGTGTGCCCCACAATAGTGTATGTATGCAAAATATCTGAACGTATGCAAAATATCTCACTAAAGAATAATTATCACTAAAGTATTTGGGATAATGGATGAAACATTTGTGGAGGATTGTTTAAAATGTGACTAGATATAACTGGTTTCTCAAAACTAAGCCACTTTTTTGTTTTTAACAACCATCAATATTAGGACTGTGGGTATGTTTAAAAATCCTAGTTGCAGGGCTGGGAATATGGCCTACTTGTAGAGTGCTTGCCTCATATACATGAAGCCCTAGGTTCAATTCCTCAGACCACATATATAGAAAAGGCCAGAAGTGGCGCTGTGGCTCAAGAGGTAGAGTGCTAGCCTTGAGCAGAAAGAAACTAGGGACAGTGCTCAAGCCCTGAATTCAAGCCCCAGGAATGCAAAAAAATCCAAGTTGCCTTCTAGAGTTGTGATATTTAATTTATGAGTGGCAAAAGCTTGTTGATAATTCTAAAGGGAAATTTCAGGTATATATGCCATTTTAAGGGGAGAAAAGCTCCCAATGACAAGTGCATCATAGGTAAGACATAATGTCCAGTACATGGGAAACAGTAGACAGATACATATCAAGAGGGTAGGAAAATGTAAAATTCATATTGGTCTCTCATATTGCTGATGTTTGATTGTGCCTTTACAAAGAGTTACACTCAAAAGGGGAGTGGATGTCAAGGTGAAAGGGGTAGATGAATGAAGAGGTAGAGAATTCAGAAAAGAATCCAATATATATTCTACAAAATTAAGAAGAGTGAGGAAGGGGGAGGTAGGGGAGGGATGAGTGAGAATATTGCAAGTGGTGACATTGATCAACATATATTGTATTCATAAACTTCTTTCTTAAATTGAAACTCCTTTACACAACCACTTAAAGATAATAACTGAAAGAAAAAAGTCACATCTGTATCCTTCTTCATTAGAATTTCAGTTCATTAGCATGAGCATATCAAAATGAAATCCAGCTTTCCTCCTGCCTGATTGTTTTACCACTGTAGCAGTGGCTTGATATGTATTATCTGCTATTTGCTTGACGTAGATTGAAAAATCAGTAACACCAAAAAAGCCAGCCTCATAATCACTGATTTTCACACAGTGTCAATTGCTGTAAATCACAGAGATATAGATACATATAGTTGTCATGTTGAAGGTGTTTAAAAGATGTTGAATCTCTAATCACAACAATGAAAGATATTATCATCAATAAAGAGACTCTGGAGCCAGGGAGTTGTATTGATCTGAGCATAGGAATTTGCAAACACTTTCTCAGTCATCTTGTCCCTCCAGAACTATGAAAGATATAGTAGTGCATTTGGTAGAAGAAAGTCCATATTTCAATTAAAGGCACTTGGTTCATTTCCAAGTCCTAATGTGAGTCTTTTCAATGGATGGCTAAATTGTCATTCATGTTATCTCTAAGTTGATGGATATCTCCCTGCTAACTGCAGCGCCAGTGCCTTTTGGCACACTGTAACTGGTTTACACATCATGGACAAATCATTTGGGGGGAGAGGGAACTTTAGAGTCTGTATATCTTTTTCCCCCTAGAATTATCCTCAGGCTACAATTGGTTTCATATACTAAAGGAGTGCAGAACTGTGAGTAAAAATGCATACTAAATGACTTAATGCAATAAAAATGAAGCATGAATATTGTGCCTCCATTAAGTCTTCTATTTTCCACAGTTCCACAGAACTGTGTCTGTGTGGTTCACTTATAACACAATGCTGGCATGACTGTGGGTCAGAAGGCCATTGCTTTTTATATGTGCGGCCTATGTGCAGAGTGAACCCACCTTCCCAGTGTCCTGCCCCTGTTCTCACCACACTCTCCTTTATGCTTGGGTGGTCATATTTTGAAATTTCCCCAGGACTGGTTTGTCATGCAGTCACGTTTCTCATCACATCTGAAGGATGCTGTGCTTCGCATGGTAATGAGGCCCTCTTTGTTTCAGCTGCTACACTGCTTTCAGTAACTCCCATCAGCTACGACATTTTGAGGGCTACTGCCATTTCGATAGTGTATAGAGACCTCTCAGAGAAAACAGCTCATCTATTACTTGGTTTGGTTTGTAAAATCTGATTTACATCTGTTTCAGATTTTAAGCTGTTATGTTTACTCTGGCTTTTTTATTGCATGAAAACTATGAGCACTGGATGCTTGTGCGGTACGGGTATGTTTGGCTCAATTACTGTGCACATTTACAAAAGTTACAGTATATATTTAAAAGTGGAAGAACTAAGTTAGTGATGCCCACTTGAATATGTTTTAAAGAGAGAAATGACCCCCATGAAAGGCATTAATTTCTTTATGAATTCAGTAGTTGGGATGGTATATTTCCCACCAGACCTGCTGAAGAATATTATTTTCTGTCTTCTCCTAGAATGATTGCTATTTGGTTTCAAATTGCTTTAAATTGTATCCTAAGAATATGTTGCCTCTACAGAGATGCAGTTTGTCAGTTTAATAAAATATGTGCTCATTCCTTAACTTAGTCAATTAAGAATCTCATCTTACAATCCTTATCTAGACCCTGGGAAATTAATGGGAACTTGATGTAGTCAAAAGGTGGTAAGACAGAGTTTTCTTTAGCTCCATCTGTTTTCCTGCTAGCTGATCATACTCACATTCTAATAGAGTCTCTGTTCTTTGATTGGACACAAATACTAGTTATTGCCAAAGGTGATTATATCACCAGAAAACTTCCTAAGTTCTTAAGAGAAAGTTATACGTGCATATAACATTATGACTACAAGAAGAAAATAGATCATTGAGCAAATTTGATCCATTCATTTCACAGCCAAGAGAATTTAGCCCAGAGAGCCAAGACATTTTATCAGTGGCATACCAGAAGACTAATGATAGTTGATGAAAACAAGCCCCAGAATAGAGTAATGGCTCACATGATTTATTTTGAGGCAAGCAGAAAACAGGTGAACTTCCAGCATTCAGAATGCTTAGGCAGGAGGATTATGACTTCAAGAGCAGACTGGGCTACAGAAAAAAAAAATTGTCTCAAAAAATACACCAAAACAATGCCATGATGAAATGAAAAACATCCAACAATCCAGTTCTTAATGTAACAGTAACACATCCTCAAAACTGGAGAAATCATCTGTAGGGTATTATACAATTGCTTACTCTCAGCTTTGATTTACCAGTCCAATCAATTCATTTCATCATCAGTCACACTCCTATATTTTGGGAAATGTGCAGCATATAAGATACCTGTTTTTCCATGTTTCATTTCATAGACAACCTGGAGAGAAAGAGGTAAGGAGGGAGACGGGAAGTGGGGATAGAGGGACAGAGGACAGAGGGAGTGAGAGAGAGAGAGAGACAGAGAGAGAGAGAGAGACAGACAGACAGAGAGACAGAGAGAGAAACAGAGAAACAGAGACAAAGCCTAAGAAGTATCTAGACAAAGGGGAAGTAGGACCTCATTTTTTTATTCATCCCTATTACTGGTATATTATAATCTCATAATAAGGCAAGCTCTTGAGATTTGTTGTCTAACCAAGAGCTCTGACAATAGTCTGTTGATGTGCTGAATTTTTCAGATGGTGGGTCTGGTTGTGAAAGGGTTGACTTGGTTGAAGGAACACTTTAAAGAATTCTGGATCCCAAACTGTATTGAGAGCATTTTGAAAAATGAGTGATGGTAGTCCTGGGAAGAAGCTTTTGCTTTCATTAGAACCAAACAGATCCAAGCAACTACTCATGGGCCTACTAGAACTTGTGAGAAATTCAGCCTTTGAAAAATCATGTTTGAAATTTCTGAAATGAGGGGATCTATATTATCATTAGTCAATAGTGGTCAATAGTGCTTCAATTGGCATTGGGTGATAGTGTGTACATATATATGTATATACATATGAAGAATATATATATATATATGCAGATACACTCCCACACACATAAATCTTACATTTGATAGGAGAATTACCAAAGTTTCAAGCATAGAAATCCACAGTACCAATTAATTTTTAATGTATTTTTATTGTCAAGATGATGTACAGAGAGATTACAGTTACATGTGCAAGGTGGTGAGTACAATTCTTCTCAAACTTGTTACCCCCTCCGTCATTTTTCTCCCTCCTTCCTTCCTCCACCATCCCCCTCCCCAAGTTGTACAGTTAGTTTACAACCTATTGTCTTGTAAGTAACACTGTTGCATTGGCTCACCCTTTGTCTTCTGTCTCACCATTTTGATAGGAGAATCACTGAAGTTTCAAATATAGAAATCCACAGTAGGCCAATTAAAATTTTTTAAACTTTTATTCCTGAATTGCTTGTCTTTATTCAATAGCCTCGGCATAATCTTGCATTCTGATTTCATTTAATTTGGTACATGCAAAGGAAAATGTCATCAAGTGCTCTCCTGGCTATTTCAATCTCACTGAGGTTTTATGAAATAGCTCATTGAGCTCCCCGTTTACATTTTATAAGGGTTTATGTGAAGATATTGCATTTAGCTGTAGTGGTTACTAATGCAAAGAACTAATGATATTATCATGTTTATCCTAAAGAGCTGGATAAATATCAAATTATGCTCATCAGAACAATGGAAAAATTGGACTTGCTGAACTATATCTTGTACTGTCATGTTCATAACATTATGATATACAACTACAAGAAAGAAGTTTTACAAGCTGAAAGTTAATGTTGCCATATAACTCGTATATTTAATAGTGGCTACTAGTGTTACTATGAGCTTGAAATCATATAAACAGTGTTTTTTTTTTAATCTTCGCATTATCACATAGGAAATGTAAGACTTTGGGCAAATTACTGAACCTCTATGGACCTCACTTCTATCATCTATACACTGCGCATAATAATAGGCTATATTACAGAGTTGTCATTGACAGTAGTTAAGATGAAGGGCAAGTTTGTTACAATGTAAGTGTTCAGTAAGTACATATAATATATACACATAATAGTCATTTACATGAGAGCTTAACACAGAAGCTATTATGACAAAGGGCCTTTTGGACTCAATAGATTTCCCTCTGTGTCTTACCTTTAATTCATTCTACTGTTAAACATTCAGCTGTGAGAAGAATTATGTAAAATGCCAGTGTTATAATGGTTTTCATATAGAATTATATGTGACTTGAAGGCTTCTACTACCAGTTGCTCATTATTCTAAATGGCCTGGGTCTATCTAGAGGTCACTACTAGGCCTTGATTTGGATGTTGAGTTATAACACAGCGTGAGGGATCATTTTCCCCTTAGTGTGTTCCCAACATTGAAAGGTTGAACATTAGGGCTATGTTTGTGACACTAGGTAGACAAAAATAAGAAAAATAGGCAATAGCCTAAACTTTTGAAAATTCAACTCATGAACACCAGTTAAACATAATCATCAATGGACTTTTTACAGGAATGGGGAACAACAGTACTATTATTTTTGGCACTCAAAGCAGACAAAATAATTATTTCATCTAAACTCTTCTCAGTACATTCCATTTAATAGCATTATGTCACCTCACTCCCTTGCTAAATATGATGCTATGAAAGCTAATGCAATGACAGGATCTCCTTATCTATCAGCTCATCCTCAGTTCTAAAGTAAAACCTTGAAGGAAAAACTCAACTCTGTAAACGTTGATTCCGATTACTCAATGGTCCAGCTTTTGGTAATATTGATGTGGGAGGGTATGACCCAGACTGCTGAGTGCATCTTTTGTGTTCTTTTCTTTTCTTCCATGTTGCTTTTACAGATACCATTTGATCACAATCAGCAATCATCTTCATTTACCATGCCATTTTAGTCTTTTTGGAAATGTACTACATTTGCATCCAGGAAAATGAATCTGTAACATTTCTGTAGTTTTCATGGAGGGTGATGCATTATTAGGGTTATTTCTTGATGACTCGTTCCTTCCACTCACAGTATTCCATCAGATTTAGTAGATCTAAGTCAGAGCATTAATATTGTGATCAAGAAAAGACTTGGTGGTAAGAAATAGTCATTTTTTTTACAGAATATGTTTTAATGTAAGTAACCAGACTTATAAAGATGGAAAGAAACTACATACCACTAGCTCATGCCTGTAATCTTAGCTACTTGACTGATATTGGGAGGATTGAAATTCAAGGACAATCTAACTAAAAAGTTCACAAGACCTCTTCTCAAAGGAGAGCTCACCGGTTAATCTAGCAAGCTTTACCTAGATGGATCACACGAAGGCAGGAATTAACATCTAGTCTCAAATGAAAAAATTAGAATGGCTCAGTTGCAAGAGCATTGCCTAGCCAGTGTAAGGCCATGAGGTCAAATTCCACGGAAGGAAGGAAAGAAGGAAGGAAGGAAGGAAGGAAGGAAGGAAGGGAAGGAGGGAGGGAGGGAGGGAGGGGAAAAGATAAAGAAGGAAAGGAAGAAGAGAGAAAGAGGAAAGAAATTAAGAGTTTTCACTTAACAACGTAGTTTATAAATACAATATATATTGATCACTATCAGTCCTTTCAACATTCTCACCTATCTCTCACCTACTCACCCTTTTCCTCATTCTTCTTCTTAATTTTGTAGTATACACTTTGGATTATTCACTGCATTTTCTCCCTCTTCTCCTCTTTATTTTTGTATCCCTTTCCCCTTGACTCCACCATAGCACTTTGAATACCTGCTTCTTGATATTTTATTTTGCTGAACTTTGCCTTTACCTTTCTAAGGAATTACTCTATATGAGTTCTCCCTCGAATCTGCTATATTTCAATTAATATATTTATATACACTGCATACCACCCAACATATTTGCAAGCTAAATCTTTGTCTCTCTGTGCCCGAGTTATTTTACTTAATATAAATTTTCCAAGTCTTTCCATTTCTTTACAATTCTTTATAATGGGTGAGTAAAATTCCGTTTCATTTCATTCATCCATTGAGGGGCATCTGAGCTGATTCTCTAGCTTGGCTATGGTGACTATTGCTCTAATGAACATGGTTGTGATGGTGGCCTTACTGTATCATGGTTTGTAATGTTTTGGGTAAATGCCCCAAATTTTGGTAAAATGCCCAGTGGAAGTGTTGGGTCCTGGGGTAGTTAGTTCTATGTTTGTTTTTTGAGGAACCTACACCCTGCTTTCCAGAGTGTTATAACCAATTTACATTCCCACCAACAGTGTATGAAGACCCACTTTTGGCAACATTCTCACTAGCATCTGTTATCATTTGTTTTCTTATTATGGGGTGACATTGATCAAGATATATTTATTCATAAACTGTTTTGTTAAATGGTAGTTTCTTTGCATAGCTACTTAAAGATAATCAAAAATGAAGGGAAGAAAGACTAAAGATTGCTGCAGATAACCTTTACACTTCTTCCTAGTGGTCATTTACTTCTTTTCTTCCTTGAAGTACACAATGAAAAGGGTTGATTCTGCCATGATGAATGAGCCAAATACCTTCTATCATGTCACCAGTAAGCTCATTTGGCCACAAATATATGACTCCAAAAATCACTGTTGACTGTGGATGTTGGTGGGAGAGTAATTTTCAGGACACACTTGGATTGTCAATGGACCTGAAGGATTTTCTTTCAGTTGGGAAACAAAACTGAAAAGCTACTGGAAGAGTCAAGGTCCAGAATATCAAGGTGCTAAATTCAATGCTGAACCTGAGTTCTCAGTACTGAGGCCTGACTGGAAAAAGGAAGGTCTGTTAGTGACAATATCAGGTGCTCTTTAAGTCCCTGCATCAAATCTATACAGGCAGTGCTAGCTGGGCTCACTCATCGTTTACTCACAAGTTTCTAATGTGCCATTTTATAAATCTCATTTTAGGTCATCAGCATTTTTCCTTTTATGTTTATGGATTAGGAAAATAATGTGAGCTTGGAATAACATTATTGACACCATAACAGCCATAGTTTTACCTCTCATGGTGGAGAGGCTGGAGGCTTCATTGCAACCCATCATCAACTTAGCTCATTGTAGCAAAAGCAGACAATATTTTTAATATTACCTATATATGTCCTTGTTCCATTTTGCTTTCATTTGCCACCATGATGCTCTTTTTATGAGTTTTGAATGGAATGGTTTACTATCTTCACATCAGAGATTAAGGAAATTGCTCTTGGGCTTAGATTTAAAGAGAAGAGAAACTAGAAATCTAGCAAATGTTAATTGGAAAGATTATTACATAGTAAATGTTGGATGTTGCTCTAAAACATTGTACCATCTTGTAAGGTGTTGTACTTCCCATTGGAACACAGTAAAACAAAGGCAAAACATTTAGAAATTTAAGAAACATGTATGAATCTATATACCACATTACATAATTTCAAAGTAAGTAAAATTATAAGTTAATTTATAGCTTTCTTATCATGGAGCCTTTTGGATACGTTAACTAAAAACATACTATAGCATGTAAGTTGCTGTCTTACTTTAGAATTTAAAAGTCCCCCTAGGCTAGGGATGCAACTCAGTGGTCGAATGCTTGCCTAGAATTCACAAGGCCCTGCGTTTGATCCCCAGTACCAGTAAAAGGTTCACTTCTTTATGATAATCCATTTTCATGAAGACTTTAATTCCAATAATCTTCAAATAATAGTTTGTACTATAGTACATATTCGTAAGCTTAATTATCTCAAGATGGGAGATTTTATAGATACCAGTTACATGTCTTCACCTTAAGTATTGTCTTGTGTGTGTGTATGTATGTTTGTGACATCCATAAGAATAAATGGAAGTTGTTGAATCCATGAAGGCCACTGCAAGGAGTTTCCCAATCTCCTAATATATCAGTGTCTCTTTGTGTCTGTTTCTGATGGGCTCCGAGAACATGCTCACCATCCTTATGTAAAGAAAGCTTTTCTAAGATTGAGCAGCAGTCATTCAAAGTAACTTAATGAAATTGAGCATCTGCTGATCTCTGACAAGGAGGGATTTTTGCTGCCAAAGTTCAGAAACCACTAGAAATGATCTCCATTGGAAACTAGGCTTTGACTTTCTGCCCTGGACTGCCAAAAATATGGCAATAGAAAATGCAAAAGTAAGTTGAACTTTCAATTATAATTTCAATGACTGTCTAGTGAAATGAATTCATGCTCTGGCTCTGCACTTTTGAGGCCTTGGGTTGATTCTCGTAAGATAAAAATCTGTCTGGTCTGACAGTTGAAAAGGTCGCAAGCACACTTGATGCCTGGTGGTCTCATCATATTCCCAGATCTTGGTTGAAATGGAAGATTTTGAGATAATTATGGGCTTTCTTCAAAATATATTTTTTAACCAGAGACATTTTTACATGATTTGGCTTTAATTTTACTAGCTTAGCAAAGTGTACATAATATTTTACTACCTTTTAGCAATAGCATATAACTCAAGGAAAACCTCTCACATGACTAGACACTCAGGCTATGAAGTTCACATTTTACTTTTCAAAATGATATCTATCTAATTGTCATTGTGGTCTTCTTAGTATTAAAATTCAAGTCTGTACATTTTAATGCTCCTACTGCAATTCTAATGCAAGCTGTCCTTTACTGTTGTGGAAAAAAAACTTGCTTGACATATTTATTTTGATAGATCATGCATGCTCTGTGCCTCTGAAATGTGTAGCTTTTAATTTTATTTGTTTATTTTTGCTTTTCATTTATTTGTGGCTGGCACTGAACTTTAAACTGGGAGTCTGACACCTGCTTACTTGCTTTTTCAACTGGTGCTCTACCACTTGAGACATGCCTCTAGTCAGTTTTTTGCTGGTGGTTTTAAAGGTGGCATCTCACAGCCCTTTGGCCCATGTTGGCTCTGAGCTGTGATTCTTCAGATCTCAGCATACTGAGTAGGTAGGATTCTAGGCATGATCCATGGGTGATTGACTTATAGCCTTTAATTTTAGTTTGGAGTCCTTTATCAATTAATGATGTGGTAAAAACAAGATTTAGCTTTAAAATTGATCTTCTTTTGAATCACATATTGATAGCTTTCTTTTAACCCATGGTAGTCACCTTACAGCTGGGGGTCCAGACCAACTCTTTTGTTTTACATCTGGAGAAACTGAGACTTGACTCAAGGTTATATGTTTTGTCAGTGAACTAACATATTCTTTAAGAGAGTTGTATAAAAAATGTTAAGACCTCATGAAATACTAAAGGAATTGTGAGAGCAGAGACAGCATTTTATATGACTATACTAGAAGTAAGGCACTTTGGGGAATCAGTGTTTCTTTTTCTCAAAATGTTAATTCTCTCTATTTTAAAATTAATTGTTAATTGTCAAATTAATGTACAGAGGATTTACAGTTTCATACATAAGGCAGTGAGTACATTTCTTATCAAACTTGTTACGTCCTCCTTCATTTTTCTCCCACCTTCCCCCTTCCTGGTCCCCCCCACCCCACTTTCCCCAGAGTTGTGCAGTTGGTTTATAGCATAGCGTACTGTAAGTACTGCTGTTGCATTGGTTCTCCTTTTACCTTTTGTCTCTCCATTTTGGTGTTCCCCTCCTATAGTTCCAATAAAGGTATATATAATACGCAGTGTACCAAAGTCAATTACAGTGACATCAGGAGAAAAATCATGGGGAAGAAACACAAAAGAAAAAGGCCTGATTTCATAGGGTATACTGGAAATAACCACAACCAAGGCAAACCCTTATTTCAAGTCTAGTAGCTCATTTCTCTTAGGATCATCTTATGTGCTCATATATACATTGCTATTTAGTTATTGTGCTCCTCTGCTAGGATTATCCTAGACAAATTATTATTGTTTCCAATGAGTGAAACCATAGAGTTTATGTTTCTTTGGGTCTGGTTGACTTCACTTGGTATGTTTTTTTCCAAGTTTTTCCATTTCCTTACGAATGGGGCAAGTTGTTCTTTCTGATACAAGCATAGAATTCCATTGTGTACATGTACCACAGTTTCTTAATCCATTCATCTACTGAAGGGCATCTGGGTTAGTTCCATATTTTAGCGATGGTGAATTGTTCTGCAATGAACATAGTTGTGCTGATACCTTTAGTGTGGTCTTGCTTGGAATCCATTGGGTAAATGCCCAAAAGTGGGGTTGCTGGATCATAAGGGAGCTCTTTGTTTAGCCTTTTGAGGAACCTCCACACTGCTTTTCAGAGTGGCTGAACACGTTTAGACTCCCACCTACAGTGTAGTGGTGTTCCCTTTTGGTCACATCCCCGCCAGCATCTGTTGTTAGTTTTCCTGATAATGGACATTCTTACTGTGGTGTGGTGGAATCTCAACGTTGTTTTAATTTTCATTTCTTTTATTGCCAGTGATGTAGAGCACTTCTTCATGTACCTCTAGGCCATTCTTATTTCCTCTTCAGAGAAGTCTCTCTATAAATCTTTAGCCCATTTGTTGAGGGGCAGTTGGTTCTTTAAGGATTTGTTTTGGGGGGACTTAATTTTTTGAGTTCTAAGTATATTTTAGATATGAGGCCCTAGTCTGTTGTATGGCCAGTGAAGATCTTCTCCCAACCTGAGGGCTTTCTATTTATCTTGTTAGCTATATCACTTGCCATGCAAAAGCTTTACAGTTTGGTGCAATCCCATTTGTCCAACCTTTCTTTGATTTGTTGCATTTCTGGGCCCTTATGAAGAAAGTTTTGACCTGTACCAAGGAGCCCTAATGTTTCTCCTATTCCTTCCTGCAATGTTTTCAGGGTATCTGCTTTTACATCAAGATCTTTGATCCATTTGGAATTGATTCTGGTGCGAGGTAATATGTAAGGTTATAGTTTTAATTTGTTACAGGGGTTGAACCAGTTTTGCCAGCACCAATTGTTAAAGAGGCTGTCTTTCTTCCATCCTATTTTTTTGCTCCCTTATGAAAGATTAGGTGGCCATAGGTCTGCAGGTTCTTTTCTGTGTCTTCAGTTCTATTCCATTGTTCTTCAGGCCAGTTCTTTTGCCAGTACCAAACTGATTCTATTACTATAGCTTTGTCATAGAGTTTTCAGTTTGGTATTGATATTCCTCCAGCACTGTTCTTTCTGCTTAGGACTGTTTTTGCTATTTGGGGTCTTTTGTTGTTCAGCATGACTTTTTACATTGTTTCCTCTATTTCATTAGAGAAAGGTGTTGGGATATTAATCGGTATTGCACTGAATTTGTAGATAGCCTTTGGCAGTATTGCCATTTTCAGGATGTTAATCCTTCCAATCCAGGAGCATGGGAGGTTTTCCCATTAGTTACTTCTTATCTGAATTGTTTCAATTGTTACCTTCCTGGAGGTTAAGGTCAAGTCTCACATCCATGCATGACCCTAGATTAGTGGAAAGGGTTTTTAAAACTTCTGTATTAGAGACTGAACTCAGGGCCTGGTACTTGTTGGGTAAATACTCCACCACTTAGGCCATATCTTCATCCACTTTTCAGATAAATTCTCATGCTGTGCCTAAGTCTGGCCTCCAACTGGGATCCTCCCACCTCTACTTGCAAATGATTGGGATTGCAGAAGTGAAATATCCTGTTCATACTGTCAGTTTTCTTTCTGCAAGTACCTCTTCCAGTTACTCTCGGTCATGCATCTGACGTCATATTAAGATCACCACACATTTGTGTTGTATAGGATAGTTCAGATTTCAATTAATCCCTTTGATTCTCATTGTAACTGAATTCTCCTATTTGGCCATCTAATCAATGCTATGCAAATTGTTGCTGATACACAAAGACAAATATTTCTTTTACTGATGTGCTTGATTTGCAGATTAAAAACATTGTTGTCAATTGCATTGCTTTTGCTTGTTTGAGGTGTGTGGGTGTGATGTACTCATCCAGAGTACATGCTGTGCTTTGTGTGGCTGTAGCTCAATACAAAGGGTGAATTGTTTATGGTGAATACAAATCTATTTGCTCACAATGATGGAGACTGAAAGCCCAAAATCAAGGCTCAGACATCTGTTGAGGGCTATGTTGTTCATCATAACATGGTGGAATGTATGACATGGTAGAAGAACAGATGGGAAAAGGGAAGATGGCAGAAGTCAACCTTTTATAAGGAACTTACTCCAGGAATAGTAAACCTACACTATTAATATTTTCATTAATACAGAACCCATGTAATCTAGTTAATTCTTTTAACTCTTTTACAATGACAATCACATTTCAGATGAGCTTCTTCATTTTTTTTTTTTTTGCCAGTCCTGGGCCTTGGACTCAGGGCCTGAGCACTGTCCCTGGCTTCCTTTTGCTCAAGGCTAGCACTCTGCCACTTGAGCCACAGCGCCGCTTCTGGCCGTTTTCTGTATATGTGGTGCTGGGGAACCGAACCTAGGGCCTCATGTATCCGAGGCAGGCACTCTTGCCACTAGGCTATATCCCCAGCCCTGTTTTTGTTTTTAGTGTGGTGGTGGTGGTGGTGGTGGTGGTGGTGGTGTGTGTGTGTGTGTGTGTGTGTGTGTGTGTGTGTGTGTGTAAGAGAGAGAGAGACAGAGAGAGACAGAGAGAGAGAGAGAGAGAGAGAGAGAGAGAGAGAGATCCTGGGAATAGAACCCAGGAGCAAGACCTCATGCACTTTCACAGATCCATATCCCCAGAGACAGAGTAAGGGCCACCCCCCTCAACATAGCATTTTGAGGGCAATATAATACAATACCAATATATTAGCATACTTTATGGAAATCTGTGAAGTGTTATCTACTCAGTTTTCCATAATGATTAGTAGCTCAATACATTAAGCATTTTTACCTAGCTGGGATAATTTTTTCAGTTCCCTGGGATAATATCTGTAAAATGAACAACTTTTCCATACCATGTTTAGGAGTATCCAATACATTGATCCTGTTTGGGAATGAGTTTGCTTTTATTTTACTGGGTTTGGTTTATTTGTATCAGTTATGTGACATGCATATACCAACAATAATTAATGCCTGACAAGGGTGTACATGTTATTATTACACCCAGAGTAATCAATACCTGAGACAAATTAGGATCATGGGTATATGAGCCATTAAGCTCCACAAGCCATGATATATCATATATCACTGTATTTTTGGCCTTCAGTGTCTAATATAATGCTCCACAATGAGGACTTATTATTAATATCACTCACCTTTACTTTTAACACTCATGGACTGAACTGGCTATGCTATACAAAGTGATATTTTTCTGGAACAGTACTATGCTCTTCCAATGAGTCAACGTGTTCAAAGTGTCCTATCAATGTTGAGCAGACGTGCTTTGGAGACTGTCTCTCAAGCTACTAAAAGGCCCATGGGAAGGTGAAGAAACAGGAACTTCTTATGCTTGTTCTATTCATTTTTATGCCAGTGGGGGAAAAATGTCGAACAAAATGAAGTGCTTTGAAATCAAAGCATCAGGATTAGACTCCAGTTTTTGAAACTTATTTCCTGCATCTTGGGGGAGAATACATATAACTGTGATAGAAGCTAGCTGACAAAGACTTAGGTCATTTAACAAAGCAGGAAGAACTAGAGCTGCAAATCATTATCTAAGACTGAACAAAGTATCAATTTTTCTAGTTCTCCCTTCCCAAATATGAGACTATCTTCATGGTAATCAAACTATTACTCTGTTGCAGTTTTCTTATCAGGAGCTCAATCTATGATTGATGACCTGAAAATGGACATTGTCTTTCAATTCATTTGCAATGCAAATAAAATTGACAATGTATAGCTACTGTGGCATATTTTTTAAACAAAATCAGGCACCTACATTGACCTCCTATTTACATTTCTTTAAGAAGAAAAAAAAATCACATAAAAGCTATCAAGAAACACATTTCACAGCAGGCAAATTAATTGGTTTTACAGTATTTGAATGGAGGGTTTGTCAAATAAAACATGCCGTGACAGTTAATGGTGTCATTTAGAGCCAGAAAATTATTGGCTTATTTGTTATTGGATAAAAGGAAGGCAAACATTTTGTATTAGGAAGTTTTAATGTGTTTAAAATCCTCATTAGGGATTAATGGACATGCTTGCTTAGCATAGCGCCTCATTAATTTGAGGCTAAACAGTTACTTCTGTGTTTCAATCTCAGTGTTGTTTCTTAACATTTTTAACTTCTCTTTAATTAGATCTTGCATTTGAGTTTGGTTTTTACACCATTGGAAATGTAGAATTAATTAATGAGATTTATAAATCTAATGGAAGTGAGTTATTCTTAGCTCTCGTCTCATTTTCGTGAGCAGTTAAACCATGTGTTTAACTGGGCACAAATCTAAGAGACTTTAGAAGCATCAAAAAAAGTGAACTGCCCAGAATATATTTAGCAGTGTCACTTGGCTTTAATAGATAAAAGTGTTTTAATTAGGGTTATAAATAATAGGGAAGCTGGCAAGGTTTCAGTTCCCATGTACATGGCTTGTTCTTTAAGATTATCACTGTCAAAGTAGAGCAATTGTAACCCTGTTTCTGTGAGATCAGTGTCATCCTCTGCAATTAAGACAGTCGTAAATGCAGAGCTGATAGAGTCAATAAGGCGCCAAGTTCGTTAGGGGTTATTCCAAAAGTGGAGCAACTTTCTATCAAGTGCATTCCGTTGTCACATTCTTATTGAGGGCATGTGTGGGTACAGTTTTCAAAATCTATTCCACTATTATGGCTGCAAGTGAAATTTAGCTAAAAGAAAATCAAACGAATCTGGGTTCCTCATTTTATAATAGACATTGAAATCATTAGCTATGTATTTAGAGGATATATTGATTTCTTTAGGGCAAGGGGTCATGATTTCAAAGAAAGAGCTTTCTTTTCTAAGAGATTTTATTTACTATAAGAGCTCATGAAACATTTTTTCTGAATAATTATTTATTGTCAAAGTGATGTACAGAGGGGTTACAGTTTCATACGTAAGACAGTGGGGACATTTCTTGTGCAATTTGTTACCTCCTCCCTCATTTCCCCCCTTTTCCCTCTCCCCCCATGAGTTGTTCGGTTGGTTTACACCAAATGGTTTTGTAAGTATTGTATTTGGAGTCGTTTGTCTTTTTATCCTTTGTCTCTCGATTTTATTCCCTTTCCCTTCCTTAGTTCTAACATATTTTTAAACTTCTTTTCTAAGTGGTGTTATAGAACTTAAGTTTGAGACGTCATTAAGTATCAGAGACAATGTTTTAAAAAATGTTCAGGTCGGGCTGGGAATATGGCCTAGTGGCAAAAGTGCTTGCCTCCTACACATGAAGCTCTTGGTTCGATTCCCCAGGGCCACATATATGGAAAACGGCCAGAAGGGGCGCTGTGGCTCAGGTGACAGAGTGCTAGCCTTGAGCGGGAAGAAGCCAGGGATGGTGCTCAGGCCCTGAGTCCAAGGCCCAGAACTGGCCAAAAAAACAAAAAACGTCCAGGTCTGAGCTCCTGCTTCACTTTTGGTAATGAAGAAGTCTTTGTGTTTTAGGACCATAAATGCCATTGCAATCCAAGGCATGTTATAAACTATAATATTATAAAAGTTGGATGCTAACAATTACGTTAAATGTCATGGTTTAAAAAAGTTTTGTATATGTGTAAAATACCTAAATGACAGGGAAGAGCTATCATATAATAATTCAGTAATCCTTCCAATGTTGTATAGGAATTCTCACTCCTAGGAGGATACAGGTTAATAGAGTTCTCTAAACTTCCCTAGAGAAAAAGTTTAGTTCATTTTTGCCCCAGAGGCCATTGTCAAACCTTGAGGCTACATTTGTCCTTAGGCTTAATTGTATCAGGCCTTCTGGGTAATACTGCAAGATTTACCACTGGGGGTCCCAGAAAATCTTCTATTCTATTCATGGGATTTCTGATTTTCTCATTCAAAATGAAGCATTTTATAGATGAGAACAGTTGGAAAACTATTGTCACTCACTGTCCTCTTACTCCCTTATTTCTCCTACCTCTTCTTCCCTTCTCTCCTTATACCAAGTTTATGAAGTACTTCTGGTGTTCTATGATTTCAACAGTGCAAGATTAGTGTATTGTAATTCTTTAGCAATACTCATTTCATATTCTTATTCTCCAAGACATTTACCTGCTGGATACAATGGAAGGAGTAGCCATGTTCTTCAAGGACTCCCTCTCCAGTTTTGTCTTGATCCATTTTCTCCTCAAAGACTTTAGATGGTTTTTATAAACATCCAGTTTCTCTTCTGCAACACTTCCCCCCTAACAACAGATATAACCAGTTAAAAGTATACCTTTCATATCATTCATCTTAAAAAAAAGAAACAAAAACAAACATAACCCTTCCTTTTATTCCATTTCTCTACTCCCTTGCACTGTATAAATTGTTCCCTCGCTGTTCCCATTGCTATTCCTTCCTCAACACTAAATTGGGTTTGCATAGGCAATACCACTTATCCTTGCCACCAGTCCAAGGAGGAAGCTATGAGTTTTGTTTATTTATTTTTTGTCAAAATAAGAAATGCTCTTTCTTGGGCTGGGGATATGGCCTAGTGGCAAGAGTGCTTGCCTTGTATACATGAGGCCCTGGGCTCAATTCCCCAGTACCACATATACAGAAAACGGCCAGAAGTGGCGCTGTGGCTCAAGTGGCAGAGTGCTAGCCTTGAGCAAAAAGAAGCCAGGGACAGTGCTCAGGCCCTGAGTCCAAGGCCCAGGACTGGCCAAAAAAAGAAATGCTCTTTCTGTTTGTGCACATACACGTCATGTTTTATGTAGCTATAAGATGGCTACCTGGCCTATATTGTGAAGAAACTCATTTATTGTGAAATTATAACCATTTGGATGTTTTAATCTTAAAAAATAGCAGTAACACTGGTTATTTTCCTTACATAAGGTTTTTATATTATATTTGAACTGTTACGTGATATACAAAGCACTGGAAAGTTGTAATACATTCCCATAGCTTCAATGTATACGCTGTAGAATGAGTTTTACCAAATCACATAGCTAATTAGTGATTAGCATGGACAAGAAGCTGTGATTTCCCAACTGCCAGTGTGCTTTTCTTTTAACTACTTTATAAGCAACTTTAAAACCAAACAAAACAAATACCCTTTTCTAGTATCTCATTAAAGCATTTCCTATTATCCCAAGGTAGTGATTTGCAATGGATTAGTTGCTTATGCTGTTGGAATTTGCCATGATATTGGAGAGGTTGGGAACATATGACAATTCTAAATACACTAGTTTCTAACTGACAATTCAGAAGTGAGCTTACTTCTTGATACAACTTTTTTGTATATTTAGATTGTGTATTAGTTCTGAAATTGCCATACTTTACTCCAGTTTGTATATCTGTATTTTTTATTCTCCTCTTTTACTACAAGAAACTATAGGCCTCAGCATGAAATAGTTATTAAAGTTAGAATACAGATTTTAATCCTAAATTATCTCAATTTTAGTACTAGGGCTTGGGCAAGACAGAAGTGGGTATCCCTTTTGCTTGGAGGTGTGGGATGCATATCTAAGAATTTGAAAAGAATGAGAACATGCCTAGTAGGCCTGTGGGTTTTAGGGCAGGCCCAAGTAGTAGACAGAAAATCAAGAGGAGCATAGAAAGGAAGTGGCAGGAAATTCAGAAAAGTCTGAGAAGTTGGCAAAGAGAAAACCAAGACCGCTCAATTCTAATCCAAGAAAGAAGGAAAGGAGATGAGAAGTCTGTCCCTGGGGTACCTGGCCTGAGGAACTAAAGCTGGGACATGAGTACAGGCAAGAGCAGCAGCAGCAAACACAATAAGCCAAGTAGCTAGACCAGGTGAACAGAGACAGCACATCCTTAGAGGAATGTGAAATAGCAATCAGATACTTTTAGATGGACTCGGTTTGTTATAGTAATATTTTTAGATGTATGCCCTGTTTGTCTTGAAGTGTGTAACATATACTGTTTTTCTTGAAGTACGTAATATACACATATATAGACACACACACACAAACATACAACTTTCTGACTACAACTCATTCTTCTATAGAAACTAGTTATTAGGCCAAATAAATGAACAGTGAGCTAATGGCTATTCAGAACTCACAGAACAACTAAGTACTCTTCACTGAAAATTCTATCTGCCATTACCAACTCTCAGCTGATGATGGGCCTTTGTGCATATTCATTCCACCCTTCACCATACCTAATGTAATCTAGTGAAGAGATGTCCTCATAATGAAACATGTAGTCCACACCCCCACTCCTCCCCTACTTCCTGACTCATTGTTGTCATACTCACTCAAGTTCCATTGCCAACCTTCTTTTTTACCTTCATTGAGACCCAGCAGATGGAGCAGCAGTGTGAAACTCTATACAGAGAGTATCTGATGAGGATTTAATAAATAGCACATTCTTATACTGTCACAGGAGCCAGATTATAAGGTGAACAAACTGTCACAAGGATTGGGATGCTAATGACTTTGCAATGGCCTCTAAAGGGACTTACAAGAGAAGGTGTTGATGGAGACTATGCATATACCTCCTACTGGGCAAAATGAAGTACTCTGATATACTTCACTTTGTTTTAACTTCTCATAAGTCATAGAGATAGATTATTTTTATGACAATGCATAGACAGGGAATCTGAGGCCCAGAGAAGTTCAAGTGCTTTGCTCAAGATTACAAAAGCCAGTGAAGTTTCAGAGCTGGAATTTGAATACAAGTCTGCTAAAGCTCAAGGACCCCTTGGAAACTCCATAATTGTCTCATTTATTTGCTCAAATAAAGTTCATTGCTATTTCTTCCTTTTGAGTTTTATTTCCATGTATGTTTCCAGACAAAGGGTCATTTTCTGTGCTGTTCTTTTTTTTTTTTTTTTTTTTTGGCCAGTCCTGGGCCTTGGACTCAGGGCCTGAGCACTGTCCCTGGCTTCTTCCCGCTCAAGGCTAGCACTCTGCCACTTGAGCCACAGCGCCGCTTCTGGCCATTTTCTGTATATGTGGTGCTGGGGAATCGAACCCAGGGCCTCGTGTATCCGAGGCAGGCACTCTTGCCACTAGGCTATATCCCCAGCCCTCTGTGCTGTTCTTAAATGGTTTGTGTTGAATTCCTTTGAGCTTCAAGTTCTGCCTTTTGTTCTTTCCATATTTCGAAGGAATAGTGAATATTCCATTATCATGCATAGGGTATTTTGATCATGAGGTTTCCTTAAAAGTTGGCTTAAAGTGCTACATGGTATGTCTTTGGACACCCAAGACTTTTGCTGCAATAAAATGAAATTAGAAGATGAGCTGCTTTGGCAATACCTTGTAACTGTTGTGAATTTTTTTTGTTTTGATTAAAGTTATATTACCATATTACCTAAGGAATTCTGTCTACAGGTTATGAAATATTAACAGTTCTCATTTAATCATAGACTCATGAATACAAACTAGACTGGGGACAGGTTAAGATGAGCCAGGAAGCAAGGGACAGACAGATCCTAATGTGAACTGAGTTTCTACCTTTCCAAGTTTGTTTTGGAAAACTGTGACTTCCTATATAGGGAGATAAAGGAATATCAAACCACATGCAAATAAGAACTTAAGGGGCTGCTATTCCCCATATGTACAAATAATCAATTGAGATTAAAATTTTGAAAATTCTGATAATGCATTTGGTATTACAATATTGTAACCTGAGTTTCCTTTCATTAGTAATATCATACCATATCAGGGAGCACTCTAACCCATAAATCAATTTCAGGGGATTAATGTGATGATTTGCTAATGAAAATACAAATGGATTTAATTTGAAAGCTGTCAATTGTGTCATTTGTGGATATTGTTTAATTGGACCAACTATTTAATTTGGAATTAAACTTGTAATTGTTAAATTTTTCTCTGAAAGTCTTTGTCAAGGTGTAATATGCCTAGAAGAGCAGCTTTTAATTATCAGATATTGTGGAACAACCTTAATATTATTTTAGGGAAAAATGACCTCTTGCATTATAGCCCCGTAGAAATAATGTACTCAGGCACACATTGAGCTCCCCTGGGTTAACCATACGATGATCATTATTCTTTTCAATGTTTTACATTAATCTCCATGTTTTATATCAGTTCTAGCTGCTGCTTATGTCTCTCAATACCAGAGTCAGGGTATTTATGATAGCTTATGTTATCCTAACCACCAAGAAGTATGTTCTAAACTGATGACTTCCAGAACTATTCAAATGTCCTATGCAATTCATTTATTGTTACTGTGGTTAATTGAATATTTGATGACTTAAAAGTGCACTGATTATTCTATAAGCTCCTATTTATCACTGGGCAAATGATCTGTGCATGGTGTCTCTGCAGCTACATGGGATGGCAGCCTGTGTTGTCACATGCAGAGAGTAGGCACTTGTGAGCCTTCTATGTCAACTCACCACGTGCCCCATCTTGTACACCTCCCTGCTGTGGTCCTCAGAGGACTATAACCCTGCCCAGCACAAGAGGGTTGTTTGGGGCCTGGAGTGAGAACAGTCTCCCCTGTGCTTCCACCTTGTGCATCCTTGTGCTTTCTGTGCTTGGAAGAGAGGCAGAGAAGGGGAAATACGAAAAGATGCTGCAGCTCCCAGTGGCTAGCTTGTGATTTTTAGATGATCTGAATGCTCCGTGGTAGATTTAAAAAGAAGACAAGGTGGCTCAGGAACTAATCAGCAGTGTGGCAACTTCATAGGCAACAGTTCTTATCCCAGTGCTACCTCAAATTCTCTTCCTCAATCTCCTTTCACACCTGTTTGAGTGATTCCTTCAGAATTACTGGAAGAGATGGGGAGGGTGTGCTAGGGGACAAAAATCTAGCCCTGGTTCTAGGCTTTCTTTAGTTTGCAAAGTGGCTCTGGAGGGGTCTGCTGGGCACTTGGAGACTGAAGTGGCCTCAGGTGGCCTCAGCACCACACAGGGGCTCAGAGTTTAAGTGGCCTCAGGTGGCCACACCACTTCTCAGCTAAGTCAAATCCTTGGCCTCTCACTCCCCTATGGAGTAAGGACAACAGTGAAGACCTCAGAGGCTGGGAGCTTCTGACCTACATTGTCTGTGCACTTGGTAGGTACCCTCTCCCTGTAATTTAAATGAGATGCCGTGTTCCTTATTGTCTGTTTCCCCTATGAATGTTGTTGCCTCCATTTTCTGGGAGTCCCCTAGGCAAGAGCAGGAGCGATTCTGTCTTCAGTATTTAAATCCTCCCCTTTGGCACCATCCTGAGCACAGTGTGAGCTCAATCAGGGTTTGTTGTCTGAAGAAGTAAAGGGGAGATGTGATGAATAGTCAGACTGTGAATAAATAAGATCCTATTACCCTTGTCAAGACTACCTTACAATGTGTGTCCCCATGGGTTCTAATTGTTTGTTTTCTTGTCCCATCTAGACATTTAACTTGGAGGCCAACTCTCCTACTTATTTGGCTTACCAACTCCCATATTCAGCACTCTTTTGGGCATGTAGGAATGTTTGCTGGTTAATTAAGAAGCACTTGCAACTCCAATTGAGTTGTCTGCAGAGAAACCAGCTGTAGGACTGGGCTAGATGAATTTATGGAACTAGTGACTTTGTAAGAATGTTAGATTTCAGTAATTTCTAAAAAATGGAGGAAAGGAAAGCATCTGAACACTGGGTGGAGATACATGCTGATGTAACTGCTTTTGTATCTCAGTCCTGAGTGTTACCAGCTCTCATCTTTATCATTACATTCATTACAAAACCTCCAAGAGCACAACTCTTTCTTGTTTCACAGTTTTTCCTCCCGTTTATAAATGGATAGTTGTGCTTCCAGGTGGAGGGATGATATTTACAGTTGACAAGGACCAGAAGACTTGACTTTTAATAATAGAGGTAAAAAGAATAGCAGGCCAAGGGCAAAACTTGACTAATGTGGGGTTTGTAGATTACAAACTACATTATTATCTCTTGTTTCACTTTGATGCTCATAGAAACCCCATGATATACACAAGGGATTATTATTTTATTTTACTTTATTTTACAGTTGGAAAGACTGGAACTCTGAGGGAGTAAAATTACAAAATCCTGTTCCCAAGTGGTAGAGCTAAGACTCCCAGACAGAAATAGTCTTGGTGTTTGTGAATATTTCTCATGCTTTTTGCTCTTTCATTTCATAATTAATATTGATGAATTTATGTGGTAATGATAAAACTACAACAAAGATATTGAAGATTTTGACCTTTGTGTCTGGAGCAGGTGTTTGTTAGTTGTTCAGGAATTGTCTTGGAAAATACAATTTCTAGAGCTTTAAGCAATGGAATGAGATTCTTGTCAAAACCAGAGAAAAGACAAGTTTTTAAATATTAGGAATAGGGCCAAGTATTGAAGACAGAACTTCCTTATAGGGAAAAACTCCAGGCCAGTCATTAAAGGGTAATTCTTGAGATAGAGTAAATTAGGAGCTGGACACTATGTTATTGGAATTCAGTAAGTAACAGTGAAACTCAAGAAGAGCCCAGAAAGAAATTCGGTAAAAAGCACTGAAACTCAATAAGAGCCCAGAAAGGTACTTGGTAAATAATAGGAAGAGCCAGGGAAACCTCTTTTGGATTGCAGATATGTCATGAGTTGTTTGTTCCCCTAGATAGTTCACGTCCCTTATGTATAACCACTTGTTAGGAATAAGTATTTCACTTTGCTCATATATAACCACTTTTTGTTAGGAAGTGCCCTAATCAATTTCAGGAATCAATCAAAGACTGGAATCATAATCATTTCCTCTTATTATTGCCTGCTAGCTCTGCTTCTCTAAATCTGTTTGCTTCCATGTAACCCACCTGTGTGTGGTTTTTCCCTTTATAAACCCTCCTTAAAGAAGGCTCATAGCTACACTCTGCTACCCAACTAGTGCAGTGTAGTCCTGAGGTAATAAAAACTCCTTGCCCTATTTTTCTGAGTTGGTGGTTGTGTTTGCAGGAACCGGGATCCAACACTTCCCACTGCTGTTAAGAATTGCCAGTTGAGTTCTATATTCCTATAACGTATTAGGTGAGCATTTCCTTCTGTGTGTCCTACAGAAATTCTATGGAACAGCAATTGTTCATTGAAAACCCAAAATGTGAAAGAAAAATGCAAGAATTCAAGGGTCAAAAACTGGGTATGTGTCATGTTAGACTGAGGCAGGTATCTAATAGCCTTTGGTTTGAATTGTGGGTCAGAGAGTGGGTTGGGATTGCAGCATTTCTAACATTTATTTGGAAATAGACCATTTCATTTGGTGCACATAGTATACATGAGATGATTTCCTTTATAGCAATTACCAAAGTAGTATTTGGGCAGAAATTATATCTTTTTGTTTCCCATTGTATGTATACCTACTTCCATATGTCTTAAAAGAATGAGTTAATGAATTTTGCTAGGCTAAACCACCTGTTTCCCATCTGAAACCTGTTATTTGAGATTCTTTCCTATGTGTTTCAAGGCATGTTCTGCATATTCTTATATTGTTTCTTCTACCCTGTATTAGAGGATTATTGTTACTAGGAAGGTAACTATAATTATTGTCATGCATATTAAGATACTTCTGAAGAGGAAAGGGTGTTATTAATAATCACATCATGACAATAAGTATAACCTGATATAGTCCTGGATAATCCGGGATGGATAACCCCTTGTTATTGGTGACAATGTCTCTCTATTGCTCCCACTTGGGATTTTGTGCTTCCTGGAGCAGGAACTCTTACATGTAGACAATAATCAACAAATGCTCTTTGAAATTAATACATTTACAGTAATGATATTAATGGGAGTTGAAGACTTGCTGCATTATAATCCATTTTTTTAAGATTGAGGAAATCTGGTGCCATAGTCTATTGTTACCTATTTCATAAAATGTTATTGAATGAGATCTAACTCCTATTTTACTCTAATGAATTTCCTTTACATGATGCTAGAGACATGTAGGGAGTGTAGCACTGCTCTCTTTACAGGACTGGCCTTTCATCTCCCAAAGCACCAAAGAGATAGACCCAATGTAATCCCTATAAAAAGAGGAGGGAAACAAATGCTCAGACTATAATATTGAAGAGTGTGAAGCTATGAAGGGGAGAGTTAGCAATGGCAGAAGTAACATGGTGATCAGTACACATTCTTTCAGGCAACTGTTATACTGCGATATATCTGGTACTTACATTGGCAATTTTTGTTTGCTTTCACTGATTATGGAGCCCCTACCTTAAAAGGGCTGTGTATTTGACAGGGATAAGCTCTTAGTGTGTTTCTGCTACTGACTTTTGATTGGTTACCAAGGTGTCACACAGAGAAAGATAGCTTGTGGTATTCACATGGTATATGTCTGAGACATTAAGTGCCAAAGCAAGCCTGCAGTTCATAGGGGAATTCAGCCTTTGTGTTTTGGATAAAAATGATAGGTATCTGATTAGATTCTGAACTTCAAGGAGGAATCAATTTAATTGTAGAAGTGTTTTATATAGGCCTCATGTTTAAGATGCACAATATATGAACCCACGTCTGAGGGTAGAAAATACTTTAAGAATCATCTCATCAAGCTGTCTGATTGGGTAGATGAACCAAAAGGAGCCTAGAGGGAGAAGAGATGGCTCAATGTCCCACAACATATCACTGACAGAACTTTCTGTACCTTGCACTGCTACATTAAAATAAACAAAATTGATCATTTACAAATCTTACTGTTTTGTATTATTAGGAAAAATGTGGCACCTAGTTTTTTCTTGATTTATAATTTGTCTCCTGCAGAGTAAACTATTATATCATAAGTTTTGCTGAAAATTCCTAAATTATATGTATTTTTTTGTTTATTTTAGGTAAGCCTTCCCAGTGATCCAAGCTGTGTTGAGGAAATCTTGCGTGTGAGTTTAAACTTTTTTTTTCATGCCTTTTCATAATGAAGCAATCTATCTGCTTAAGTTGTTGAAGGCAATTACTGTTCTGTTTCAAGAAGTATTATGATAAGGAATCTCTGCATTCCACTTCACTACCCTTCTGCTTAAACTACCTGTCTCATTACTTACCTGCTCTCTCTCCAGGCTCTATCTAATGGTAGTGAAAATTCTGTGCATTTCTACATACATCCACATCTTCCTTTTTGAGACCTGGACAAAGTTTTCTTAGGAAACCTTCCCCACTGAAACACTGTACCCTAAATCTTTGCCTTTGTGCTTTCTGGGATGTCAGTGGAACCTGCCTGCTGCCACCCCGGACACTCCCTGTGGATGAGATGTGGTTATGGAGATTGCCACCTCTGATGAGGGGGATGGAATGTGGGAGATGAGAAGAAATGGAAAGCTAGAAAGACTGGCAAGTTGTGGCATGTTATGGGCAATGCTACTTATAAGAATGGGAATGACATGGAGAAAAAAAAATTGAACAGCAGAAGAAAGCAAAGAACATGTATACAATTGGTATCAGCAGGCAACTGGGTATCTGAAGAAGAGGAGTCATAGGAGTTAAGTTCCTGTCCTTGCTTTACCGTTTGTCACTTCTGTGACTTTGTACAGATGACTTCATCTTTCTGAATCTCCTTTACTTGTCTGTGAAAGAAGATTATAATACTCTAATTCTTGTATAAGCTGCCAAGTAGTATATAATGCTTGTTATTATGATAAATGATGACTAGTGTAACCATGTAGAAAGCATGCAGGCTTTTCTATTTGGACAAGAAAACAATCTGTGTGCCAGTGAAAATTCAGCAACCCCTTTCTTCATTTACCAAAGCCACTCCAACTCCTAAGTTCCTTCCCCTAGGGAAAAGCCTTCTCAGCAACCCAGTGTTTAGAGCAAGTCCAGTGAAAATGCAGCCAAAAGAGAAAAGAA
Source organism: Perognathus longimembris pacificus (assembly GCF_023159225.1). Lineage (NCBI taxonomy): Eukaryota > Metazoa > Chordata > Mammalia > Rodentia > Heteromyidae > Perognathus > Perognathus longimembris. The sequence goes on along the minus strand of NC_063188.1, from coordinate 4,449,498 downwards.
AACAGCACAAAGCAAGCTGCTTACAATCAAGGTAGCCTGGAATTCCTTGCATGCCAGTCCGGGCACCTGTTTCAGCCCAAGGACATTGCTATTGGCCATCACAGAGATGAATCATACATCTCTACTCAGTGACGAGACTGTATGGATTAAGGATATGCTGACCACTTTTGTAAGATAAGATAAGAGGCCAGCAATCCTTTAGTTATCTGTCCCCAGGGCTCTCAGTGGAGATAAGGTAGCAATTGTGAAATCTGCAAGCATGGCATACCCTAGGAACTCAGCCCACTTGCTCCCTCCCCTTGAGGGGACTTAGGAAAAATACACTGAATACTTGCTACCTTCCTTAAAGGAGAGAAACCTTGGAAGAAATGTCTTACTTTAGTCTAGACAGTAAGCTTGTTTTTCTTCTCTGTCCCCAGTCACAGGCATAGAAGAAATCAGTGTGGTCTTTTTCATACTCTCAAAGGAAGGTGCCATACCAAACCTTCTCACAATTGAATTCTCTGCTGAAGAGCAGACTACCCTGACAGACTTCCTAGGTGGTTCACATAGCCACTGTGAGAGAAGTGTGGTGAACACTTGTCTGAGGCTGGCCACTTAGAAAAAACTGATTTGCACTTAAACATGGAAAGAAAGGCAGATTTCCTTAGTAAGTTTATAAAAGTTAGTACTCTTTGAGAAAGTAACCAAAGCACTTTTTTTTTTTTTTTTTGGCCAGTCCTGAGCCTTGGACTCAGGGCCTGAGCACTGTCCCTGGCTTCTTTTTGCTCAAGGCTAGCACTCTGCCACTTGAGCCACAGCGCCACTTCTGGCCGTTTTCTGTATATGTGGTGCTGGGGAATCGAACCCAGGGCCTCATATATACAAGGCAAGCTCTCATGCCACTAGGCCATATCCCCAGCCCCCAAAGCACTTCTGTTGTCTTCAAAAGGAAAAGAACTCAGGGAAATGTCTTTTGGGGGGAAGGGCTAGAGATTGTATACATTTTTTTTTTAACAGCAAAAGCCCCATCAATGAATGCACTTTCTTTTATTGTAGAATGGTATGTTTCCATTTATTCTCCATATATACTTAGAATAAAATAAGCTTTCTGGAGTTTCTGTTCCCAAATTCATGACTAATTCTCAAACTTTTGTAGACAACATTCTATACCCCAAGGGAGTCGAGGACTCCCCTCACTCATTTGTAACCACATGTTTATGTCTGCTAGTTTAAAAGCCTTGAAAGATTGAGGACAGTTCCAAACTAAGTCTGTCAGTCATTTCCTATTTGCCTCCTTTTAGAGGAAACTACTTTTTCTACTTTGCTATTCCTCTAAGCCCCTCAATGCATTTCTCAGAGCAGAATCCAAAGCATAGCCACCCCTCCTCACCGACATGGAGCTCTGGGGAAAGACAAAGAGCTGGCTTCTGAGATGACCTAACTTTTACCTAGCTGTGTGGTTTTTCCAGTCTCTTCCTTAAAAACCAAGGCTTAGTTACCTTTCCCCAGACCCATATCACACACTCCACCTCTAGTAAACAAATCTTTAAACCTTATATATTATTTGCACATGTACATGGAAATTCTACTGTTTGCCTCCCAACTTTCCAACCTCCTGATCTCCCCACTGTGCTGTTCCTTGCCAGACAAGCACGTGTGTTCTCACCTCATTACACACTGGGACAGATTTCTTTTTATTAACAAAGTACAAAATGGTGCAGTCCCTACTCCCAGCCACTCAGTCCCTCAGACAATGAAAATACTTTGGCCTCATGTATTTTATTTTGGTTCTATTTCTTGAATATGTTGGTCAAATCCATACCAGTTGCCTTTCATTGATAGCTGCTCTCAACTCCACTTCTACCCAGTGCTTCTTTGTGATCTGGGCTCTTGGAATATACTGATACTCACCCTTCATCTTCTTCCAGCACTTGATTCCTGTCTTCATGCCTTCGCAGGCTCAATCATACTACAGTAAGCTAACTTGATCAAATAATCAACCTAATTATTCTTCTCAGCACTTCACTGTCATTGTGTTATTTTAATTATAAAAAATAAGATATTCCTTTATGAGTTCAAGGTCCAGAGAAGTTAAATGCTCTATAACCAAGAATAGAAGTAGCATGTGGCAGATACAGAATAGTACGTGGTCTTTGTTTTCTAATTCTAGCAATCTTTGTACTATGCTCAGTTGTCAATCAGCCTACTCAAAACCTACATTGAGAGATGCTTGATTTACACAATTTGATTTAGACAGTGGCTGACATTTCTAGCAACTTGAAGAAAATTCGCAGGCCAACATAATTGAAGCGGGTCTTACTATTTTTTTTCCTTTTTTCCAAGTTTTTGTCCTTTCAACTCTCATTTAAAATAATAAAGACATCAACAGTAAATTCACTACAGAGGACAGAAGAAATGTATTTCAGATAGAGTTCTTCATTATATATGTCCTTGAATTTTGTCAACCAGCTCAGTGACTGTATTGCCAGTCAGACTTGGCACCAGGAGTGAAACCTGGAGCAGTGAAGCACTTTGCCCCAGGCCACTGCTCCCCAAGTCTCTGAAAAACACTGCTACTCATTCTTTCAGGTTCTATTGCTTTACTGGAATCTAACCTTGTTTAACAGGTTATAGCCCACTTTATAATTAGTGGTTTGATTGCATCAAGAAATAATTCATTTCAGTTGTAGTTTTCCCTCAATTTCTACAAATTCAATTATGCCAATATAATCTCAAGTAATTTTTTGTATAAACCAGAATTTACCAGTCTGTGAGACCTTGCCATCAAGCTGACCTCCCACACAACAAACTAGGTCCATTTAGATGCCGCTGCTACTTGTCAGGCACATGATTGCTTATTATACATTTTACAAATCAAAAACTTAAAAGCAGAAATCTGTGTGATACAGCCCAGCTTGTGTGCTTGCTGCTGTTGGCATGTCATTTACTCTAGAGTCAAGCTTCTCTCGAGTGTAAGCAGAAATAAAAATTAATAATAGCTCTGGCCCCAGTGATGGCATTTTGCTGTTGCAATTCATCTATCATACAAGGGATTCCTAGGTTGCTCGTAAGAAATAATATGGCTGCCACTAGCAGCTTCTTTTGTGAGCACGAGATTTTATGGGTCCTAGTGTCATCATTTCTGGAAGAGTTAAACAAGGAGTATAGCATGCTCTAAATGCTCCTGTCTAATGATAGATGTCCAAGGATTATTTGTTCTTCAATAGTATGATTTATTTGTTCCTCATAAAAATTTACTTAAAATATCAACAAATATTCAATTAAATCCTTTCTAGAATAAAAAATGCAGATAACACGCTTCTCTTAGATTTGATATTGAACAGATTGTGTTTCCTAGCAAAGAACCTTCTGTCGTTGGTAATTTCATAGGCAAACATCTGTAAGGGTAATTCACCATTTATGAAGGCTGCTGAATTTGCTAGTTAGGATTTAGGAACTTGATTTGATAAACTGTATCTTCTTACAATTTCCCTTGCCATATGGATCAGGTTGATAAACACCTACATGGGCACATCTTTTTGATTACAGCATGATCTGTGTTTACAGAATTTTAAATCACGGCAATTCTACTTATTAGGTTTGTGTTTTACTTTACAGTTTTACCGTAGAATGAGCCTACCAATAATGATAGGACAAACATGTACTTGCTATTATTTCTTTTTTCTTTTAAAAGGGAAACAAATGAAAAGGCCTCTCATAGAAAGAAAAAAAACTGGATCAGGGAACAAAATTGGTCAGACAATTATGTCTGAAAGGAAATTTGATTATATTATCATAACTATGCAGCATAATCAAGCACCTTTCAGTAGAATTTCTTTTATAAGTTTAACCAATAATTAGGCAATTGATTTTATATCCTTTCAAATTAATGTATAAATAATGTTCAAATTGAAATCATGCATGCAATTTTCTATATAACTCTCCTTCTGGAATGTTTCTACACACATCTATCCTATTCTGGCATGGACTATTAAAATTATACTTTCTTAAGATATTAATATAGTGTTCTGTCTAAGAAACAACAACCATTGCTAAATATCATTTAGAGTATAATAAATGTTAATATAGATGCAGTCAGATAAATGAACTAACTAATGATTGTGCCCTCTGCTAATCTGATGACTTGCTCTTACCTAATGACACAGGGAAATATGTAAGTTTGTCACCAGGTGAAAATGCCCTTGACTGGGTAAATTATGTGGAGTATTACCTTTTCTGAAGCTAATTCAAAGCACTAATGGACTTAATATGTCCCATGCATATGTGAGGTGAGCTATTTATGGAAGCAAATTAGCCCATAAAAGAGTATTACCCATTATTTGCCTTCCAGTAATCGTTTCTTCTTTTCTCAAGCACAAACCAACCCACAAAAAAGATGCTAAATTTAATTATAACTACTGTGTGAACAATGTAGGTTAGCCATCCAGTGTGTTTCCAAATGCATGTAGAGTCTGTCAAGCAGTTTAAATATTTTCATGTGGAATCTGGAAGTTTGCAGGCACTATATGAGGTGAATTTTAAATGATTTTACAGACGTCATTGGGAAAATGAGTAATGTTAGTAATGAGGTGACTTGCCCAGTGAATCATGGGAACCTGTCAAACATGGAGAGATGTCAGGGAAGAGATGATGTCAAATATCAGTACGTTAGCAACCCAGCATTTAGCTGCCCAGAGAAGGAGCAACAGTAGTCTCTTTAAAATAACTCAGTAGATATATGAGTCCCTATGTATCTTAGGTAAACTCTAAAATAAGTCTGTCTTCTGTCAACATGTTTCTTTTTGTGAATATGGTGAATTTTTATTTTCTATTGCATTGAATGAAAGCAGGTGAGAATTTAAGGCATGTGTAGCATTTACTCCTGATTTCTATGTCTTGTGTGTACAGAGAGGGTAATGAAACAATGTTTTGGTTTGCCAAAAAAAGCATGCTAGCTTTATCTGAAAGAAGTAATAGCTTCCAACTGTCATTTGAGAACCAGCCTTTTTGTCCTGGCTATGCTAGTGAAATAGGGTTGGGAGAGAAAGAAGTAATAATACAAGGAAGTGAACCATTCCTTTGCATCTCTGTGAAAGTACACACAATGTCTGGAAAATGCAGCAAGAAAGCAGTCTCTCAGAGTCAATTTGGTAGGCATCTTCCAGTTTTGAAATGTGAAAACGGAGTATTAAAACAAGACTAGTTTCATCTCTTCTGTATCACTAAAAACATTTGGGAGAATGAGAGAAATAAGCTTTAACTCCACAGTAGATCTCACTAGAAGACAGACAAGCCAGAGTTATAAGCGTTCATGATGATCCAACAAGGATGAACAAGAACCAATTTTTAGAATAAAAGTAAAAGGCACTTTGTATCATTGGGTATAAAGATTTGAGATAGAAGCTTACAAGGACTAAATTGGAAGATTATATGAGAAATTCCACAAGTAATCAATCCATATTTGTGTAAAACACTTTATGGGTCAAAAAAGGCAGAAGAATGAGATTCTGCATTGCAAATAGGTTGCAAAATCAATTTTGGTTGATGAGAGAGCAATAAAGGCGAAAGGCACTCACTCAGTCATATACATGTATCCATGAAAATTCCTGCTGGTGGTCTGGAATTCTATGAGACAACGCACTGCTTCACTGGTCCTGAGAGTAGTTTTTCACACACACACACACACACACACACACACACACACACACACACACACACACAGTCTGTCAAAAATTATACATATGACCAACATAGAACTGCATGGAATTAAAACTAAAAGCATAAAATACTACAAGTAAATATAAGCATTTTAAATGTATTTTTATTTTCTTTATGTAGTTGTACCAAGGAGTTGTCATTAGCAGAGCAGTTTATGAATACAGTGCCTCTTACTCAACGCCACTCTTTTCCACATTCTCAGCTACCCTTCCTGCCCTATACCTTCCCTCACTTTTCTTAGTTTTTAGGTTATATGTTGAATTTTTGCCAATTAGCAAAGCAATTTATGTCTATTATGTATCTTGATCTCTTTCATCCCTTCAGCATCTTCACCCTGACTTCTAGCCATGCCTTCCCTTATTTTTCTCAATTTTGTAGCATAAACAATGCATTGTTGCCTGCACTCTAGCCCTTTCCCCCATTCATTCTTCTTCATTGATAACCACTTGTGTGCCACCCAGTGTGCTTACTTGTAGATTTATAGGCACAGTCTACTTCCCACTAATGAGGAAAGCCATGCAACCTGTGCTTCTCTGGGTCTGGCTTACTTAACACAATATTCTCCAAGTCTTTCCATTTCCTGACAAATGCTTCAATGTCTTTCTGATGGATGAGTAGAATACCATTGTGAATATATACCTCATTTTTCTTGAGAATACACTAAAGCCGACACCACAACCATGTTTATTGCAGCTGTATTTATCATAGCCAAAGTATAAGCCCAAATGACCCTCAATGGCAAATGGATCAAGAACTTTTTGGTTTCATTTCAGCCTAAGTTTCTGGATGAGCCAGCAAGGGAAGGAAGCAATGAGGTAAACTTAAGAGGTTTGAGACTAGAGGTTTCCAAGTGATACCAAAGGTACTATATTTTTACAGGTTCCAATCTGTAGGTTATATAATTTTCAAGGGTGCTTTAGATTATTACCCGGAGGCCACTGACTAATGGGTTAATGGCAGCCTGAAGGTTTCAAAGGGACTGAATAAATGGCCTCAAATTACATAATCATACAGTTACTAGGCAGAATTGAAACTTATGTTGCCTGAAATCCAAAATACACACTAACAATAATACTGTTCATTTACTTATCATTATTTTTAACCTGGCATCATTGTAAGGATTGCCCCTATAGTAAGTGGTATGATGACCAGTGTCAGGAAACAAGTGCTTTTATCATCTCCCTGTTACAGATAATAAGACGGAAGTACTTTTGAATTCAAGTGACTTCCCAGTTCAATAACTAACCAATGACAGAGAAAGCCAGTATTTCAACCTAGTCAGAACATGTTTTTATAACATTATTTTATTTTATTTTCATTATTTACTTTGTGCTAGTCCTGGGGTTTAAACTCTTGCTCAAGGCTAACACTACCAGTTGATCCATGGCTCTACTTCTGGCTTTTTGCTGGTTAATTGAGATAAGAGTGTCATGGATTTTCTTTTCAAACCATGAACCTTAGATCTCAGGCTCTTGAGTAGCTAGGAATACAGACCTGAGTTACCAATGCATGGCTAGAACATGTTTTCAGTCATTATGCATTCTGCCCTTCATCGGGCCTAAAGGAATAGGTTTTAAGTAAGTATTGCTAGGTTCAGTTCCTGGTTCAGTGGATAACAGTGAAGCTAGGAATGACTGCTGATAATTGCATGTGTCAGAACCAGCAAAACAGGTAGACTAAATAAAAAAAAAATCAGCCCCCCAGGAGTGCTAACTATGAAAATGTGCTGGTAATATTTAAAGTATAGGATAAAAACTTAAGCATAATTTTATATACTACCCTGAATGTGTGTTTTAGTAAAAGACAAGTACCTAGAGCAGAGATTCACAAACTTCTAGTGAAGGGCCAAATAGTATGTTTGGCTCTGTAGGGCAACTAATCTTTGTCTCAACTATTCATCTTTGTTGCCATATATGAAAGCATTCATCACTGGCAATATGTAAGGAATGTGTGTGATTGTGTTACATTAAAACTTTTTTAAAAGGCAGGCAGTCGGCCATATTTGGCCTGTGGGAGATAGTTGGCTAGTTCATTTCCTTTGAACATTTGGAACTAAGGAGCAGATAGATCTCTGCTCTGTTCTGCTCAGACCATACTCCCAATGTGTTTTTGATTTCTAAGCAGCTAATATTTAAAATTTCAGGAAAAATTTTCTTTGTTTTGTTATACTCCTATGAGTTTTAACATTCATGTAGACTCCTATGACCACCTTCTAGAACAGGTTACAAATTAACTCCAGCATCCCAAAGGATTATCTCATATTATCCTTCCATAGTCAGGCCTACATCCCTACCCTTAATCCTTGAGAAATCATTCACCTTGTCTCTGCCACTATAGTTTTGCCTATTCCAATATGGATAAATGAATGTCATGTACAGTGTGAAAACTTGCTGAAATAGATTCTTTCACTCAGCATAATGACTTTGAAATTCACTTAACTTATTGCTTAAATCAATAATTCTTTCCATTCTGTTCCTAAGTAACATTCCATTGCATCATATACCACAATATGTTTATCCATTCATTTACTGAAGGGCACTTGAGTTATTTCTGGGTTGTGATGGTTATAAATATTGTTGATATTAACCATCTCATATAGAATTTTTTCTTCAAAATATATTTTTCTTATCTTCCATACAGGAAGATAAGTATAAAGGAGTTTGATTGCTAAGTTTTATGGTTAGTATATCTTTATTTAAAGGCTAAGTTGCTTCCCACTTTGCCCTCAACAAACAATATGAAAAGCTCAGTGGCTGAATGCAGTCTTATTTCTATATTTATTTAAATTTTTCTAATAGTTATGCAGTGGTTTATTATTATAGCCTTCAACTGCATTTCTTAAAGGACTAAGGAACTTAAACATCTTTTCATGAAATTATTTTTCCATATGTGAGTCCTTTTTAGCTCTCCCTGTGCCTGAAACTCCATACATTTTCTTTCTGGTCACTTCCTGTTCACATGGTTTAACAAGAAGCACTGAAATAGTTTATATGAATTAATTTATCTATATGTCTTTGGGATGCCTCCAGGAATTTTGTCTTTATGTGGAGGAAAGGCTGTCTCTCATAGCAGAAGGCCATTAGGCCTCGGCATATGTTGAATTTATGTTGCCTTTTGGCCTGAACCAAAAAGGCCCTTTCCCATACATTCACACATACATATGTGACAACTAGGTATATAAAATACATAGGGTAGGTGCAAGATATTTATTGGATGACTTCAGTTTGTAGGATAATTGTTAGGGAAAATGAGCTCATGACATCTCCACTAAGGTACAATAATGGCTGAATTTTCCACAAAAAAGTATTCTAAACTAATAAACAGATAATTGCATTTACACAGTTACACAAATATTGCATTTACACAGTTACACAAATATTAGTCATTACAATGACCCTATTTCTTATTTCTCCAAAATGATACATTTAGGCCAATTTTTGTGCAAAATTTTTCATTTTCCAGGTTTGCTTATTTTTAATGAAAGCTAGACTGCCATAGCAGCCCCTCCTTTGAATTAGTCTGGATTCAAAACTTGTTTATTCTGTATCCTCCTACATATGGGCCTTTTATGATTTAGAAACCAGCATTTGCTGTCAGAGCTGTGTGCTTGCTAGGCAAGTATTCTACCATGTGAGCCTTGCTCCCAGGCTTTTTTACTTTAGTTATTTTCCAGCTAGATTCTTGTGCTTTTGCTTGGAGCCAGCTTTGCCCCATATCTCCTACCTCAGCCTCCCTTGGAGCCAGCATTATAGAGCCACTGGATCCATTCCTACAAATGGGCCCTGCTAACTTGTTTGGAGACCTTATCAGGGCAGTGCAGCCATTTGTATGCCCTTATCTAAAGAATGGTCTTCCTCATCTGGGGAAGATCATCCTTTGGACCGATTGTTTAAGTGCAGAGGTGTGATTGGGACACACATGGAGTAGTGATGGAGGAAGAGACATTACTGAGCCAGCAAAACCAACTTAATCTACCTTGAGCATCATTGGATTGACACATTTTGCAGCCCCATATTGTCTATCATCAACTGTTACTTAATGTCATTTCTACAGCTCACTTTCACTATTGCGCCTCAAAACACAATAATTCTAGTATTGACTTTTTAAACAAGTACTGACTAAAAGCAGGATGCCATATGATACTACAGTGGAGACACAGTTTTCTCAAATAATGTTTCCATACTATTCACTGCACTTGTTATCATTATAATTGCAATAAAGTAACTTCCACGTGATACCTTCTTTCCCTCAGTAATTTTTTTCAGAGCCGTTTTTGAATAGGAGCATGTATCTTGCTTCATTAAATACCCTGTATCCTAGCTGGAAGTCCTTTAATGTTGGGGTAAGCACACTCATATGAACAGACTCAATTTAATTGGAAATTACAGACAACTAAGAACTACCTGCAAAGAACTAAGAACCTATCTCAATTTAAGAGGAAATGAAATCATCTTCACTGTCTAGGCCTCTGACACTTTTCTATCCAGCTTTCTTCCTACTTCTCTGGATTTTCTTGTCAAGATTTAGAGGAAAGCTGGAAGCTTGTCCATGTTACACCTTTGCAGTCCCCAGTAGGACTCACGGCTTATGCTACAAATATAAGTGGCAGGTGTGAGAGTTGGAACATCTGTCCTGATGTTGTCAGAGCCTATGCTGCTGCTGTCCTGCAATAGAGAACAAAGGCCTTCAATATCCATTTTTGGAAGAAGAGGGTTTCTGGAAACAGCAACATGCCAATGACACTGAAATAGGCCTTAAGGGAATTCAGCAAGTCCTTCCCCACCATTATGTTATTCTGTGGCCCTTGGCTAGTCTGCTCCTCAGTGTGTGCTTAAGTCTCTCCATCTGTACCGTTACCTATTTTACACTGTCTAATACAGCAACATCAGTCACTGGTAGCTAGCTTAATTTAAATTAAATGACACATTTCAGATATTCGGTACAAGGAGTAAGGGGGGAGGTGGTGACTATAGTGTACAACTCACAAAATCCAATATTTTTACTATGGTACAAAGATACAATGAACAGAACTGCGCCTAAATGATTTCTTCAGATCTTTTCTAGATCTTCACTTTGAGTTTTATCATTAAATAAAACCAAGCCACATTTTACCTTTTCAAAAGCTATGTATATTTGACTATGTTTACAACATTTTAAATGGTTTATTTACACTGATACTATATATGAGCATATAAATCAAATGCTACTGGAGCTCTGAGCAGTGCCCTTTTGATAGAAGGAAGAACCATAATGAGGGAAATTTTAGGCATGCATCTATCTTGATAGTGTAGACCTATCACTGATGTAAAACTTAGGAAGCTTCCTTTTCTTCTATTTATCAAGAAAAAATGGCTTTATCTCAAGCTCCAGGAATTACTGTATCCATGAAAATTTGCGAGGCCCTTGTAACAGAGAAATAGTTCTATAAAATTCGTATCTTGATTCATAGTCTCTCTCTCTCTTCCCATCTCAGTGTCCCTCACTGCTTTCTCCATCTTTTTCCATCTCATTACAAGGTCTGTCTTTTAGATCCACTGACGTTACAGGATACTACACTTCATAAAAGGAAGTTGATTATCTTGAGGTACTACGTGGAAACCACATCTGGATAAATAACTCTAAAGTAGATAAAGTCCTTAAGAAAACTGAGTTTACAAGGTTTCAATTAAACATGATAAATACCAGCTGCATGATGAGTAGATTAATTCAGTCATAATATTCAATGTATATAGGTGAAAATGGAATTGGAAAATTGAGGGTATATGTGTTGGATTGGGAGAGATGGGGGTAAATGATGAAAGGGGTGACATTGATCAAGATGTATTGTATACACAAACTGATGTGTTGAACTGAAAGAGAGAAAATCCCCTGAATTCTTGACTGGCTTAAAACAGTGATATAAATGAGACTTTATGGGAATTCTAGCTTTCACATCCTGCATGCTTGTAGTGGATTACTATTCTGACTTTTCTTACTGCTGTTCATCAACTCCAATTTTTCTTTTAAAGTGTGACTTTGAATTCCATATTTCAATTCATCATGGACTCTCAATGTGGTTTTGTGAAGCAGTTTAAATTGACCCTATGATATTCTCAATTATCAAATATATAGGCCATTTTCACATCTTTAATACAGTGCGTACTATGCTTTTGCACTTTTATTTTTGACCATTCTGTAGTTCAGAAGGCATTTTGCAGATTTTCAAATTGTCACATTTGTTTAATTAGCCTGAAGACCTTGCCATGTTGGTTTTGCCAGCTGTATAACAGTCACAGTGGGAAGTATCCAAATCCCTTACCAAGATTTTAAAAAATGATTGTGTGATTTACATCCATCTCCATAGAAAAAGGAAAGACTATAGGAACACAATACTATGGTGGGGGTGGAGGGACCAGGTACTGTGACACTGGGAAGAAAGATGTAGTTACAGAGCAGTATTAAACCACTGGGTTGACAATGGCTTCTGGACAAGAGTTACAAAGTGATTACAGACAGCAATCTGAATCCCAGACTTGAGAGAGGCAGACAGGTTTATGTAGAGGAAAAGAGGCCTCTATGAGCTATTTATTTACTTCAAAAGTAGTATTACATTTGCCCACCAGAACCTTCTCAGCAAAGGGTTTGACATTGTTCCTTTAGAATCTTCTATTTGGTGCTGTACTAAATTTATGGCTGGGAGTAAAACTATCGATCTGGTTACCCTAGAGATGGTATAGGCTGCAAACAGATAGATGTTTAAAGAGGATTTAGAGACAGCCATGGGCTATGGATTCTCCCAAGGTTATTAGGAAGCCTTGGTGAGATGCGAGGATTCAGTGGGTTTTCTCTCTTCCTTCATGATTGAGTGTATGCTTCACTATACTAATATGCTTTCACCAAAGTTGTCAGTGGTAACTATTAATGATAAGTATTTAGATAACAGGACTGATATGTAATAGTTACCTTTTTATTTAAAATTTTACTCAGAGGGCTGGAGGTGTAACTTATTAGTACAATACTTCTCTAGCATGTTCTGGGTTCATTTCTGAGTTCCAGTGATAAAATGAATGGTGATACTGAGTTGATAGTGAACAAACACTTAGCACATTGCATCTTCACAGTTATGATTTCCAAAGACAGCATCACACTCAGGTACTCCTAGTTTTATAGTATTTGACAAGTGGTTATTTTCAGCAAGGTGAGGGGCCCCCGCATTCCTCACTTAAGTGTGGGATTGAAGCTTCATAATTTGCCTATGTGCCGAAGTTTTCCATGGATACTGCTGTCTCCTAGAGTGTTCATATGGATTTTTAGAATGTTCTCTTTCTCTATCAGTCAAACAACTTTATAGAAAAAGATGTAACTCTCTTGTGCTCTTTCTTTGCCACTCTTAATATGGAATACAGATGCTGTGTGTTTCCCATGATTTGGAATAATTTCAGAGTAAAGTGCATCTGGAGACAGAAGTGACTACCCCAGGATTCAGGACTACTTGGCCTATTAGGGGCTTCAAATACTCAGAGAAAGCTTTCTGAATCAATTTCACTGGGTGTGAGGAGCGATTTGGGTATTAAACTCAGGCTATTGCAAACAGTTTAACGCCTCTGTTGGTTTATTTTTATTTTATTGGGAAGTGTCTGTAGGCAGGTGGAGGGCTGGGTGTTCAGTAGACTGACATCTTGTGATGAATTTCTTCACTAATTTCATGTGAACAGGACAAAACAATGCCCTTTTATCCCCTTAGCCCTGTGAGTCTGTGATTTCAAGATTGAAATAGCTGTTTTAGAGGAAAGACAATTCCATGCAAATGATATTGGATGGAATTTCAGCTGTATTAGTGGTCTGGTGCCTTATTTTTACTGAGCTCAGAAATAATGAGAGACAAAAGCTGTAGCCAAATTGTTCACTGGAGGCCTCTTTCCATGAAAATAGATATTACTTCTTTTTCCACAGCAACTGAGCCTTTGTTCCTTCTAAAGGCAGTTGTCATGAACTCCTCATTACCATTTTTCTTAATGTGATAAGTGTAAGCTACAAGAAAGCTATCATGTTTGAAAAGCCATGATAGCTCTTAGAAATGGAATACTAACACCTTGTGTAATGCTTTGAAAAGGCTTAGACTGGGAATTGTCAGAAATGTATCCTTCTGCTCTCCCTGGCCTGGAGATGTCTTTCTCTAGTGCCTTTCTCTTTTTATTCTGAATAATTATTTATTTATTGTCAAAGTGATGTACAGAGGGGTTACAGTTTCATACGTAAGGCAGTGAGTACATTTTGTGTATAATTTGTTACCTCCTCCCTCATTCCCCCCTCCCCCTTCCTCTTTCCCCAAACTTCCTAAAGAATTGAAAATCTACTGTCTCCACCCTGTGTCTCTGTCTAGCAATGGGAGAGCACCAAATCATTTTGTTAATTGTTGGAATGTGAACACAATTTTTGTATGTTGCTCTCTTAGGAAAGAAACAACTCTGACTTTTTATTTGAGTTCTACATATAATGATAAATAGTCATGTTCATTATCTTACATGGATTCTGTAGCTAGGTCTAGTCCATCCTGTTGACTCTTGGATGCCTTGCACAGACTATATACTCAATAAATGATTTTATATGAATGAAGTTCAATGTAGGTCATTAAACATGATATGTGGAGATAAGAAAATGAACATGAGTGAGAGTATCCTCCAGTTGGTTTGCCTGAGCTGGAGCTAAAGGAGCCAAATGGATGTTAATTTTAAAGATAGAGCAATAAATCAGGGATCACTGTATGCCTATATGCTTATGTCAACCCCCTCTTGTAGCCACTGGAGATAATGTGGGGGGAAAAGCATGAAGCAATTTTCTGGCTTGATCTGATTAATGTACATTATACACATGTGTGAAATACCAAAGTGAAAACTCTTTGTCCAATTAATCTATGCTAATAAAAAAGATCTCATTGTATGAGGATGTAGCATATAATTTCATCCAGTAAATTGACATTAACACAACATGGCCATAATATTATGAATGCCTGGGAAATGTCTTATGTTTATGTATTTAAAATGAAGGTCACTGGCTGTATTTAGTGGCAAAATAATTTGAAGCAGAGAATGTGGAAACACACTAGTGAACTTAAAAATAACTTCTGAAAATGTTCCAGGGCTCTGTTTTCAAATTTAGATGAAGAATGAAAAACAAGTTCAAAGGTTAGAACTTAGTAAGAACTAAACCATCAAGAAACCTCTGAATCCTTGAACTAAACTGGGCCACGAGCAAAAATATTTTCTCAGGTGTGAGTTCATCAGAACCTTGAACTTGTGCTAATTGTGTCTTTACAACAGAAGCCATGTAATCCAGTATCAACCAATCTAACACATTTCTCATTCTGTTCTCTTAAGTGGTTCAATGCAATATATAGACGAGTCCTGATAAGCAATGAAATTTACAAGGCCATCATCTGTTGAGGTAGCCAAACCCTGTGAGCTCACGTTGATACTTCCCAAACTGCACAGAAATGCATGGAAACAATTAAATTATTCCTGGTACATCATTATGGTATATAATATTTCCAAGGCAATACCAAAGTCATTTTCTTTGAAATGTCTGATGTTTAAATGTCCAAGGAGTAAAAAATAGTCCAAAAGAAGGTGCATAGATTGGCTGTACACTTGGCCACACATATGTCTCCATTACAACCAGCAGGTAAAATAGAATTGATTGCATCTGGCAGCAAAATGAATTGAGTACACAAAAGAGCTTCAGCTTCGGAGTACTAATCACGGCTCTCTTCCAGTGGAAGCTTTGTTTGGTGGCTACCAGGGTGAAAGAAACCAATATAAACTGCATGTTTTACATGTCCAGTCCTGGGGCTGATCAGAAAAATTTAGTTCCCTAATAACTTTGTTTTTTTTAAGTTTTTATTATAAAACTGATGTACATAGAGGTTATAGTTTAGTTCCCTAATAACTTTGATACACAGAACTTGTCCTAACTTCTTAGTCCACAAAGCAAGTACCAAATGCCAAGAACCTTTCCTTTACTTGAAGATTTTCTTCAGACCCCTCCTCAGTCTCTCTTTTCTATAGACTAAATTTCACTCTTATTGTCAAGAAGAGATTTCAATGTTCCCATGTCCCTGACAAAACAAGGCATTTAGGGTTGCCCCCTGGGTTGCTAATGGGGTCTTTCCCATTTTAACTCCAACAGAACTATTAACCTCCACATTCTCCACATCACACTTCATTTAGTGGTGCCCCACTTGGTTTTGGTCCTTTTAACTGCCTAAGCTTTTCAAAATTATTCAGGCATGCTCAACTAAAATCCTTGCAGTTTTGGCCCACCACGGATTCTAGATAACTTAGATGATTTTGTTATGTTTTCAATATTGGTTTTTGAGTTATAATGGCTGTTTTCAGCCAATCACTGATGACTTACCCTGAGATCTGAGGACCATGGTTCAAAGCCAGTCAAGGCAGAAAAGTTTCTAAGACTCATAAAGCCAAAAATGCATAAGTGGAAGTACGGCTCAAGTGTCCTTGAGAAAAAATATCTAAGCCCAGAAGAATCTGAGGTTAAGCCCTAGTATTGTTTTGCACGCGCGCACACACATAAACACCAATCTATAAATTGCAGTTTTTATTTTACTCCCAGTAAACTTCATCTTATTGACTTCAGGCCAGTGTTACAAGATCTATATGAGTTTAGATTACCCATAGTTTACTGTCACCTATAATTTTGACAATCTATATGTTTGCTTAAATTGTTGATGGAATGAAATAATACTTTAAAAACATTTTTGTAATCAAAGAGCTCCTTTTAAATGTAAGACATTATAAATATTATGGATAATATTAAGACTGGTTAGCACAATGGAATTCCACTCATCCATTAGAAAGAATGACATTGAACCATTCATAAGGAGAGACTTGGAGAGTATTGTGTTAAGTGAAGTAAGCCAGACCCTGAGAAACACATGCTGCGTGGTTTCCCTCATTAGTAGGAACTAGAATGTGCCTATAAATCTAGAAGTAAACACACTGTGTGGTATGCAAGTGGTTATAAATGAATTAACTGAAGTAAAATAGAATCTATGGAGAATGCAAATAGTATAATTCTTTAGGAAAACTAAGCCAAAACCCCAAAAAGTAAGTATGAGGAAATGGGGACTTATGTGGGGAGAGGTTGCAGCAGCAAGAGGAAAAGGGTAGAAGAATGAACAGGGAAGTGTGTATAATGCAGGAAAGAATGCATTGTTTATGCCACAGAACTGATAAAAATAAGAGAAGGGGTGTGTAGAGGTCAGTGTGAAGATGCTGAAGGGATGACACAGATCAAGATGCATTGTATAAATAAATTGCTTTGTTAAATGAGAAAAATTCAAAACAAAGCCAAAACTTTAAGAAAAGTGAGGGAAAGGGTAGGGTAGAAGGGGTCAAAAGGCACTATATTCATTTTTTTTCACCAAGGATCAACTTTATTTTAACAACCATGCGACCATGTTTCCCCATTACGACTAAGCAAGCTTGAGGGGGCTAAAACAATCCAGTACTCAATCATAAGTAAACCAACCCAACAGTTACCATGGCATTTGTACTACTATTATGGTTATTTCTATAGTCTATGACTATGATCTTTTTTATCTTTTAAAAAATTTTATTATCAAACTGATGTACAGAGAGATTACAGTTTCATACGTTAGGCAGTGGATACATTTCTTGTACTGTTTCTTACCTCCTCCCTCATTCCCCCCACCCCCTTCCCCTTCCCCTTCCCCTTTCCCCCACTCCCAGGAGTTTTTCAGTTCATTTATACCAAACAGTTTTGCAAGTATTGCTTTTGTATTCGTTTATCTTTTTTACCCCGTGTCTCTCAATTTTGGTATTCCCTTTCAGTTTCCTAGTTCTAATACCAGTATACATGGTTTCCAAGTGAAATGAACTCCATGTTATGGAAACGATTGTTATATCACTGTTGTACCTACTTTCGACGTGCTATGTGTAACCATAGCTTCTATTATTGTTGATCTTCTTGTATCCCCATCCTGTGGTTGTACCTGCACCATCTCTGTATCTTATCTGAGTACAAAGGCACTATATTCATAAACTGTTGAATGGCAACTACTTGATACAACTACTTCAAATAAAATATATAGTAAAAAATAAAGTAGATACTTTGGAAAATACCAACGATAGATCCCTGTGAAGACTTGTCTTCTAGGTTGACCTTATTTAGTAAGAAACTTTTTAAGGTTGTTCTATCACAGTATATGTGAATGTACTTTTCATATCTCCATCCTGAATAGCAGGAATTGTATACATGGTTTGCTAATGCAAAATGTACTATATCCACGGCACTTTATAAGTCTACCAAGTCTATTTCATTTCCCAGGAAGTATCAGTGTTCTATGTTGTGGACTGACCAAAGTTTAAAAAGCCCTTATATCCTATATAGATAACATCCGTTGTATGAATATTTTCAGGGTAAAACACACTTGTTCTGAGAAATGCACTGTCTCTCCTGAGAAGAACCAGGGAAGAAAGAGACCAGTACCTCCTTCAACCAAAAGGAATTTTACATGGAGCAATTCCATTCCTTAGCCCTGGCTAAAGGCCTCCATCCTATGGCCCTTGTCCTGTCAAAGCCTGTTTGAAAAAGACCTACAGGAAAAAAGAGACAGGTTCATGTTTGTGTAGTGGCTGCCTGGCAGTGTGGCCCTTTTCTAGGACATCACACTGGGAGTGGCAGTATGGGAACACCACAGCAGGCCATAAATCCTTGCCCAAATCACTACTTGGCTCCCTCCCTCTTGGACCCCTTACAAGTAAGCTCTAGCTCCTTTTGTCCATTTTCTCTGAACAGCTCAACTGAGACTAGGCATAATGCATTGCTTCTCTCCCCTGTCTGGGAGGAACTGATTCCAAAGGGCCAGTTAGCAATTGATAGCAGATAGAAGGCTAGCAAGGATTTGAGTGTTGCCCTTCTGAGTCCCTGACAATATTACCAGGCCCCTCAAGGACTCTTGTTCCCTTGTAGTTCTAACTGCTACATCCTCCATTCTGGTTCCTCAGAGCTCTGTCTAGGTCCATGGATACAAAGGTCCAAAATAAATTAATAAATAAATTAGATTCTCAGGTAAGAACACCTTGTCCCCCCAAACATGTGAATTTTTCTTTGGAGGATTGGGGGATTAGGGGGCTTTAATTAAAGAAGCAGAGCTGCCAGTCTAAAGCAAAGACCTCATTTACATAGAAGGGATATGTGGATTCAATGTCTTGAAGTTTAAATTAGTTTTGGAGAAAGGAGGATGCTGCTGTCCCTGAATATATAGGCTGTGGTGGTTTATTCAACTGACCAGTATATATATTTATAGTCTTATTTTCACAGCATTTTTGTGAGTATACTGTCTTGTAAGGAAAACAAAAGCTTAGACCCCTTCCCCAAAGGAAGTCAGAGCTATGAGAGTTAATTAGTTTTAAGTTCCCATGAAAAGAATTTCTACCTTGATTTTATGGAATTATTCTCTTTGCATTTGAAACTGCTGGACCCCATCCATCACCCCACCTGTCTCTCTCTCTCCATCCCTCTCTCTCACTAGTACTCACCCTTGAACTCAGGGCCCGAGCACTGTCCCCACTTTCCCTTTGTCTTTTAATTTAAGGCTGGCTGGCAGTCTACACTTGAGCCACAGGTCCATCTCTGGATTGTTTTTCTGATTAATTGGAGTCTCATGGCCTTTTTGGCCTGGGATTTGAACTGTGATTTTCAGATCTCAGCTTCTTAGTATTACAGGCATGAGCTACCAGCACCCAACTGCTTTTACTATTCTTATTCACAGAAATTTGCAAATATTTCTGAAATTGCGTTGTCTGTATTCTTGGCATATCACTAGAAAGAAAAGGAAGAGGTATGTGCAACTCGTATTCTCTTGAGCACTGGGAAGAACCTAAGTTGCCTATTTGCTGAGCAGATACATGAAAACTCATATTTACAATACAGTAGCCACAATCATGGGGCTAGTATCAATGAGCTTTGAGTGTGTATGACACTGTACAGTCTCCAAATCCTTCTCACAGGTATCAGCTTGTTTCCCCTTGTATAAAGCTTGTGGCATAGACACAGCAGAAAGAATCACATATTAACCACATTGATAGCTGGGAAAATCTAAGTGATCATTCAAGCCATAACCAACACATTGTAGGTGATGCTATTGAGACGTACAGTAAGTAACTTGTCTAGAATCATTCAAGAAGGTTTTTGGCAAATCTCAGACCTTAGTTAAGGTCTTATTTTACTCTTAGCCCAGGACCTTACAGGGCTCCTGACTATATTAACAGCAAGAATAAAAATTAAATATAGGGGAGAACACCATCATGTACTTTCATTACAATAGCCTTTGAATAAAATATATGTGTATATGTATACATCCACAGATGCCTATACTGCTTCTCTCACATCTCATGCTTCATACAGTGACCTCCTCAATCACCATGTTCCCTACACCTTTGCTTATTCCTCTCTCAATATCATTAGCATGCCAAAAAATATGAACTAGATTTGATCAGCTCTACATTCCAATGACTAGCACATGAGGGGTACACAGAAGAAGGTAGTAAAACAAAGTCAGAGTACAAGGAAGAGATGTCACCATTTTCTATGTAGCCAAGGACATGTTATTATGCTTTCCTGTGTTTCTGAATTGTCCATGCTCAAATGAGTGTGTTGTTAATCCCTGTCTTAGTAGTATGTAATAGGAAAGGACCAAACATACTGCATATTAGGCCCACGAGATTCACAGTTGAAGACAAAGCCTATGATGAGATGCTAGTTGCTTCAGATAGGACCCATTCAAATGAGTATGACATGAGTTTGGGGTCAGCAGATCCTGGAATAGAAACTTGACTGTCTTGTGCAACTGCCTATTATGTGGTTCCTGTACCTCAAAAGAACAAAGCAGAGATAGCCCCAAGTCATTAGGATTTTGTAGAATCCAGGCCAAAAGATATGACATGGACAATGTTGTAGAAAACTGGGCTTTTTGTGACTTTCTCAGGGATGACCTTGCAGTCTTGACATCATATTAAGAATCTGTCAATTCTTTGTCAAATAATAGAAGATAAAATCGAATTACTTAGTCTTTTCTCTACTAACAATATTACTGTATCACACAAGGAAAAGCACATAGCACATAAGGGGAATTGTGCACTTTGGAACTAGTCACTAGCATTTATTCCCAGCTAAATATGATGATGTATGTAAGCAACTTCATCTCTTAGAATTTGTTGCCTTAGTTGTCCAGTAGGGATAAAAAAAAAAACCCTCTCAGAATGATCACGGGATTCCAGAGATGAAAGAAGGCTTTTGGTGAAGATTCAGGCCCAACTTAAATGTGTTCATATAATTTTGGTTAAGAGAGAATCGATGGATGATATTGCGTGCAAATGCTCAGCATTGAAATGAGTTGCAAAAACCTTGAGAACACTATTGAAGCAGGCGTCCATTCCTACCTAATGAAAGGGTGAAAGATTAGTTCATTCGGATAGTGGTACAGAACTGTTCATATCTTGGGAATAGCAAGAATATAAAAAAATAGATTCACATCTTTCAAGTGTTAATGAAAAGAATAACAATGGAGAATCCATTGTGAGCTTGCCATACTTTACAGGTCTAACTCGTTTGGGGAAGAGAAAGAGCTTACTCCAAAGTTACTTGCTGAAGATACCCCATCAGGAAATTATATTCCTTTCAACCATCCTTACCATAATCTAATGCATCTGTTAGTAGTAATGCAGACTTAGTGAGCTGTTTCATGAATTCACACATTTTCAAATACAATCAGTTGTGATTGAAAATACAAATGAGTATGCAGTTCCATGTGGATTGGCCAGCAGGGTGGTGCACTCCACTGCTAAATCAATGTAATCAAATCTGCCATGGAGTAAACATGGAAGACCTAGGGGAAGAAGTACGGCTTTCAGAGTGATTTCATTTTTCCCATTGTCTGCACCACTCAGAGACACACCTAGAAAACTAGTCACAAGAAGAGCTATAACCAGGCCCTTAATTGTTTCAGATGCATTTCAGATTACTGAAAAGAGAAAACACTCCTTACTACTTACTATCCCTTGGTGAACTTTGGTGAAATAGTAACTTCATTTTCGTTATTTAAGTTAACTTATTTGGAGTGTATAATTATGGAGTAAAATGTGACAGTGCTCTATCTGTTTACATCTTGGAATGACTGAAATACTAAATGAACACATCCATCTTCTCACATATCGTAGATTTCTATGGTGAAAAGACGTGAAATCTATTGCTTTAGTAATTTTAAGTACTGAGTGTATTATAAACTGTAGCCATTGCGCACTGCCTTAGACCTCCAAAATTTATTCTTCCTTAACTGAAAGAGTATATTTGTCCATCAACTCACCCTATTCTTGATTTACTCTACTCACATATTTTAAATAATCTAGCAAATTTGGGAGACCAACCTTAATCAAGAAAAAGTTTACCTAAATTAATAAAGAAAAGATCAGAGCATTTTAAAGACAGGAAGTAATTAGAATTCTGTTGTCAACTGTTGTCATGGAGTTACTGTGGGTGAATTTTGATGAACACATTGTAGCATTCATCATGAATCATTATCAACTGGATACAAATGAGCAACTCAAAAACACTTGGAAATAGTAATCTCTTAAGTAGGTTAAGCATCCCCTCTAAGTCTTGTCTGCATTTTAATATACTTACCATCTCCTTTTTAATAGTGCTGGGAAAATTCAATCTGTGTCAGAGCATGTCTGAATAATACTTACAAATTCTGCTTCAGTAGTGCCAGTGTGAATGAAGCTGTGAAGTATCTCTTTGCATTACAGCTCTTCATACATCAAAGACTCTTTTTGAACTAGGTAATTATAGAAGAAAAAAAGCCATATTTTAGTCCTACCTGAGAGTTCTTATTAATATTACCTTTGAAATGACTAATTATGTTACCTGTAAAGATTGGGGAAAAGTTATTTATGTAACTCACTCATTAAAAAGGACTTTCACAAACTTTGATCCTTTCTATCCCTCCTCAAAGCAGCCCTTTATTTCCATCATTACACTGATTTTTAGTTATAAAGTTTATGCACAAAAGTGATTGATGACTCTAACACATGCTGATTCCATCCTGCTTCACAACTTTTGTCATTTCTCTGTTATAAGGATTTTGATCATATGATTTAATTACCCTTAATTTTAGGGTAATGTATGTTGGCCATGTGCCCTAATATTTGAGCAAGATTTGAGCATGGCCTTTTCTCCAACTGAATGAAAGAGCTGCTAATAGGGGAGCTTTCTCTATTAACAAATGTCAACTCACAAATATACTGTGTGTATAGCATGGTGGCACCAAACTAGCAATCACACAGTAATGTTCTCTGCGACTGAGAAAAAATCCTGCTCAGCAACCTCATTTGTGCAAAGAAAAATAGCATGCACTTAATCTCCTCACAACTGCTAGGCTACATCAAGAGAAGATGAGTATCAGTGTATACAAACTGAAAGTGTGGCAATGCTGCCTTCCCTGGAGCTGGAAGATAATATCTGGAACACAATACCAGAAGTTAGAAGAGCCCCAGGAAATCAGGAGTTCCTCTCCAGACACCCTAAAATAGTGACAGATTGCAGAACTGAATTATTGGAAGGCAAGTTGGAGATTCCTAGTAAATGAATGAACAAGCTAAGTATGTCTCAGCCTGGAGAAAAGATAGCACCAGATGATAGGGTTACTGTCTTCCAAAGCCAAAGGAGGAAGAGGAACATTCTTTACAATGCCACAGTCTGATCTACAGATAGAAGATCCTGGCAAGTGAGTGTTAGCTTCACAACCAGGTATAATAATCTCTTCCACCTGTCTTGATAGCTTGATATTGGCTGCTTTAGACAGTAATGAGTTACCTATTGCACGCAAGAAGCAAGAAAAGCCATGGCATTTTGTATTGCAGATACACTTCAAGAACTATAGTGGGACAGAAGTTGGACCTACATTGTCTGAATAAAAGAACAATTTAATCAACACTCAAAAGTACTTATAAAAGGTCTACTATATTTAGTACCAAAGAAAGATTTGATTTTCTAAGTGCTCTGTTTTTCCTCATCAGGAGATGACCCATTCCTGGCCTGCTCCTCTCACTGCCATGCATACTCCTGGACACTCTGACCAGAATTCATTTTCCATCCCAGGACAGGTCAGTTCTCCCTTCTTCTTTACCTCCATTATGCCAGATTTCTCATTTGTTTCAAATGGAAAAAAAATGGTTTGGGCCTTGTAGATAAAATCCAGATAAAATATAGATAAAAATCTACAGAGATATCCAGATAAGATGCAGATAAAACTAGATAAGCTCTAAATAAAATTTAGGTAGATCTAGATAAGAACTAAATAAGAGCTAGATAAAATCTAGATAGTATCTAGATAGATCTAGATGAGATCTAGTCTAGAAAAAATCCATATAAGATCTAGATAAAAATCTAGATAAGCTCTGAAAAAATCTAGATAGGATCTAGTTAAAAATCCAGATAATCTAGATAGGATCTAGATAAAAATCCAGATAAGATCTAGATTAAAAATATATAGTCTAGAAAAATCTGGACAGAATCTAGATAGATCTAGATAAGATCCAGATACGATCTAGAAAATCTAGAAAAATCTAGATAAGACCTAGATAAAATCCAGATAAGATTTAGATAAAATACAGTTAACATCTGGATAAGATCTAAATAGTCTATAAAAGTCTAGGTAAGATCTAAGAAAAAAATCTAGGTAGATCTAGATAAACTCCAGATAAACTCTAAATAGAAAATATAGATAATATGTAAATAGATCTAGATGAAATTCTAAATAAAAATCTAGATAGTCTCTTGCCCTCAAAGGGGTACTAGAGATATTCATTTTTATTGAAAGAGTCTTTAAGACAATCTATGCATAAATATTGTATGGAAGACCAAATATACTCACAAATTTGACACTAGGAAAATTGTGCTCTTCACTCTAATAGATGAGTTACTGGGAGGTCTGCTCAAGAGCACCCCAATGATTACAAGCCAAGGTACCCCTTGGACAGAATTATTTCTTCTACTGGTAGATATTGAATATCTTTTCCTTCATTAGCTTCCAGTGAGCATTCATTATCATTAGTTTTGTTATTTTCCTTTCCAATTTACATAAATTTTATAGCAATAATTCCATATGTGTGGTGTGTTCTATTTTAATTACAATACATTTGCTGAAGAAATAAAATACACATACAGTTAGGAATGGAAGAACATCCCTATACAAAGAAGACAGAGGAGGAAACAATATACATTGTAAGGGTCTTCCTAAAGAATACAAGTCTCAAAGAACTATATTACCCACCCCTGAGGAGTTGAAGAAATGCTCATCATAAAGCATGTATGTGGCTACATTGCAAGAATGAAGGAGACTAACAGGTGGATAAGGGCATATGAAAAGAATACTTTATGTAGAAGAGTAACACAGAAGATAAGGAATCATGGTGTGATCCTTTGTAAGTATGAGGTTCCAAATGGTTGGATTAGACTTTTTCTGAAGGGCTAGTGGAGAGAGATAAACTCTGGACAAGTAACTTGCTGTGAAAGACCCTCGAAGCCACTCAAAGAGTTTGGATTTTACTTATGAAAGGAGAAACTCCCAATCAGATCTGCTTCTGCTCATAATTTTGATAATAAATGTGGTTGAAAGTGTGTTCAATTATTTCCCTCTCTTTTGGGAGGAATCAAAACTAAAAGCTAACCTTTACTGTCATAGTAAATTGGGTACCATTCCTTCCTTTTCCCCTATCTTCCCTTCTAAAGATTCTCTGGGCTTCATATTCAACTTTTTTAATCATATTCAACAAAGAAAGAAAAGCCATCACCCATTTTAGGCATTGATTCTAGCTGCAATGTTTACAGCTATATTTTTCCAGTTTAAAGCTAATTTCTACAAGTTGCAATTTTGACTTACAACAAGACCACCACCAAAAAGACCACCGAGACTCAGACATTTCCGAAATGCAAAAGCAAGACAAGGCTTTATTTAAGCGAGCTGCCACTTGGGCCTCGTCCTACCCACCGACACAGCGGAGGTTAGGAGGAAGCCCCGAGCTGTGATTACACAGCGCTTATAAAGGCAAAGAACAAGGTTACAACAATCAGGTGTGCAAGCAAGATTAGGACACAGGTACAAATCTGATTGGCTCAGGGTTTAATTCTAAAATGGGGTTCACGTGTCTGGCACTTCATTTCCCCCTTTTTCTTTTTGGTACCTTGGGAGCCAATCATGGCTCCATTCTGTCCATTTCAATGGCTTGCATGTCTAGGGGATGATATAGAGGTAAGGCATGGGCCAGTAGGGCCCAATGTAGTAACCAAAGGGCCTGTCACCATTTCTTACAAGAATAGTCTCTGTACCTCTGTTTTGCATGTCTCTAGTTTATCCTGCCTCATCTTCCCAAAAACAACTCTGTACCTTGATTTTAAAGCGGGGCTGATGGGTGAAGATCATCCATCTTCTGTAACTTCTTCAGGCTGACTCAGGGGCGTAGACCTTACCTAGCCAGGGTAGTAAGAAAAGAAGGCAAAAAGAAAATTATAACAATATTCAGTCTAACTTTCTTTTCTTGAGGCGAAGGCAAAGTGGCTGAGTTGGGTGCTTGGAGACCTCCCATGTTCCATCACGGTAGTTGTCATCCAGGGCAAAGGGGTCAGCTGGCCTGGCGTGGAAGCAATGAACCCAAGTGGCTATGCCATCTAGGGTCCCTTCCACCGTGGTTGTAAGGAGTTCAGTCTCCTGGGTAGGATTTCTTTCAGGATCTTCTTTGCCACTACATTCGCACTCTCATGCTTTGTTGGATAGACTTCAACCCATCCTGAAAAGGTGTCTACAAAAACTAGCAAATATTTGTAATTTCTGTGAAATCTACTTCCCAATACACGCCTGGCCTATTCCCACAGAGGCGAGCTCCTTTAGTAATCTGTTGATTGGGGGCATTGGCAAGCTGACAGGTCTTGCAATTTTTAACAATATACCTTTGCAGGCCTTTAACAGATCTCAATAAGGACACAATCTCAGGTCTACATGCTTTCTTTACTAAACAGATGTATGAGCTTAAAAATTCTCACTGCCAGTCAGGGCTTTGAGTAAATGCGGGGGGTGAGATTTTAATCTATCCTCTCATTTGACAAACTTACCCTTACTAACCACTATCACAGATGACTGGCAAATTCCTGCCCAGTAGACAGACATGGGCATTGGAAAGGCATGCTTATGAACTATTCTTCTAGGACTTCCCGGCTTTAACTTTTGAAAGGCCAACAGTAGTGACTCTAGGATCTGACACCATCTCTGCCATCCAAGCAGTGGCTTACTGCCTCTGGATGCTCCATCACTTTTGTCCCAGGAAGAGTGACTTTCGACTTGGACTCAGGGCCTGAGTTCTGTCCCTCAGCTCTCCAGCTCAAGACTAGCACTGTACCACTTTTGAGCTCCACACCACTCCATTCCCAGCACTCTGCTGGCTGATTAGAAACAAGTCTCTCACAGGGACCTTTCTTCGCCCGGGCTGGCTTCGAACCACAGATTCAGATCAATGAGTCATAAGGGGCCACTTTACTCCAATTATAAGCAACAAGGTGGTCCACACAGAAGTAGTTTTTAAGCATGCTCTCTTACCTGGAACTTATTAAGGGTCAGTATTAGATCTTGACAAACTTGTAGGAATCGCCTGTGCTTCTCTGTTGGCCTGCTGGAAACTGTTACAAAAAACCTACAAAGAAGCTGGAATGGCAATTAAACATTTTGGTAGCCATAATTCTCCTTTTCTCACTTTGCAATAATTATTTAGGACAATTTTACTTCCAAATTTCTTATCTAGAAATGTATTCTTGATTTCCAAAGCCTTTTTAACACTAACACAACACTTTAGCTTTTATCTGCATCGGAAAAACTGAAGCTCACAGGCAATCTGAAACCAGGTGCTGCCCTTTGCTTACGGGCTGCTTGTTTCAAAAGAGCCTCTTTTTTTTTTTTATTCAGTCCCAGTTACTGCATGGCATGAAGACCTTTGAATTTAAACTTAGTTTTGCATCATACTGCAGTCTTAAACATGTTCACACTCACACATGCACACACACATACATTTTCAAAAGATCTTAAAGTGCGCTGAATAAGCATCGGCCGTACATTTTAAGACAAAAACCTTTAACAAATGATTTTAGCATTCTCCAGCCTCATTTTCCAGGGCTTGATAGTTTTAGTAAAACATTTTTAGTCTTAGTAAAACATTTTAGCGCACCAAACAATTTTCTGCTTAAGAAGGCTGGGTGGGGGTCCCCCTAGAGTTCTTTTTTTGCGGACATTCTCACTGATTGACTGATTGTGGGCTGTCACCTGTACATCTTTCCAGTGAGCTAAAGTCAAGTCCAGGGGAGTGGAAGGAATGTTCCCCATCATCTGTTTGTCAGTCAGGCACAGTGCAAGAAAGAAGCACACAAAAATAATCACAGGCACAAAGACCAGACAACACTTACAGACTTAGGGAGCCGCGGCTTACAGGTCTGACTGTGTCTCTCCTGCCCCTGTGAGGAGGCAGACCACACAGTCTCACTGTGTCTCTCCTGCCCCTGTGAGGGGGCAGACCACACAGTCTTGAGGCTCTCTCTCCCCCGTTCCTGTGTAGGAGCGGACCAGACAACCCCAAATATAGAGTGGACTAGACGGACACCCATTAGAAGGGCCTCTCGGTCCAGTCCTTCAGGTTCAGGGTGGTAGTGGGAAGCCTGAGCCCCCTGTGGAGGGCTTGAGGTGTCCCCCAAGTCCCCCAGGACTGCCCATACGAGCATGTCCACTCCGGCTCGTCCTTCACTACCTACAGGTTCAGATTCAAGCGGCTGGCCTAAACAGAAAACAAAACTACAAATCACACAGACACAGACACACAGAATGAACTACCCTATTTTCTTACCTTCGGTGTCTGGGGTCTCGGGGGTCTCTGGGGCCATCCTGGACGAGCCCCCAAATGTTGTGCCAAGTCGCAAGACCACCACCAAAAAGACCACCGAGACTCAGACATTTCCGAAATGCAAAAGCAAGGCAAGGATTTATTTAAGCGAGCTGCCACTCGGGCCTCGTCCTACCCACCGACACAGCGGAGGTTAGGAGGAAGCCCCGAGCTGTGATTACACAGGGCTTATAAAGGCAAAGAACAAGGTTACAACAATCAGGTGTGCAAGCAAGATTAGGACACAGGTACAAGTCTGATTGGCTCAGGGTTTAATTCTAAAATGGGGTTCACGTGTCTGGCACTTCAGTAGAACAGGTTGTCCAAATGGGATTTTTGTAGTCTATATCATTTGGAATCAGACATGACTTGTACTTTCTTCCATTTATGTATGTTATCATCAACCCCATGATAAAGGTAGAAAGAAACATGTGGAATAAATTAGTGACACAAACATGACCATGAATATTAAGTACATCATAAATAACAGGTACAATTTTACTATATATTTCATCCCTCTCTAAATGCTTTATCTATAGTAAACTCAATCCTCACTACAACCCAATAGGGAATTTGATTACCTTTGATTTGTAGAGGAGGACTCTCAGTCACATGGTACTTAAGCAATGTGCTTGAGATTCCCTGGTTAATAAATGAAGAATGTCATTATTGAGCTCCAGGTGTTCAGACAACAATGGCCATACTGTCTCTTATCGTGGCTTTTCCCACACAAATTTCCATAGACTTTCTTTTAAAACATGACTTTCTCCAGTATATATGTGTAACATGGGTGGTTACCATTTTCTATAAGCCTGTACCTATAGTGAGTATCACTAACTTTGTGAATAGTATAGCTTTTCTTATAGACACAACACAACACAGACAGGATGCATTTTAATCTTTTCACAAATACTTCATTTTCCTTCTTTATATTGGGTTCTGGGTTGTTTGGGGGGATGAAAGGATTATATAATCCCACGGAATTTGCAGGTGAAATAGCCCATGATTTTGTAAATTTACAATAACAAATACAATTGAATATTTATGAATGGAAGTTCGTTTGCCAATCCTAAACTGAAAATACTCTATTTTCTCATAGAGAATAGAAATTCCCATAAGGAAGGGAGTGAACTAAGGTTGAAAACAATTAAGAGAACAATATGTCCCTGGGGAAAATGTGATAAAGCGAAACAACTCTTGGGGCAGAGATTGTCAAATTGTAGCCCATGGATTGTTTGTTTTGTTCCAGCCAGTCCTGGGGCTTGAGCTCAGAGCCTGGGCACTGTGTGCTTTTTTGCTCCAAGCTGGTATTCTACTACTTGAGGCATAGCTGTGTTTTCAGATTTTTGGTGATTAATTGGAGGTAGGATTGTCACACATTTTGGACCATTTCTGCTTGGTATGGCTTTGAACTGTAAACTTCAGATGTCAACTTCCCAAGTAGCTATGATTACAGGTATGAGCCACCATCACCCAGCTGATTTTTATATTTCTAAAGCCTCATTTTTTTTTGCAACAGAAAATAATGTGGTAGTCTGAATAATGTGAGAATAAATATGGATTTTAAATTTAAGTGCCCAAAAAACAAGATTTCTTGTAACCTGGTAACATTCCCAGGCATACCATAATAGCTGAGTTGAGTAATTATGATGGAACTCTTATGTTTCCCAGAGACCCTGCTTTGGCCTCTAGCTACTGTATGAACTTCTGAGCATAGTAACATCATCAAGGCAATTGTTTTAAAAAGCCCCATAGAATTTTTTCAAAAAAACTTGATATCATTGCAATCTAACCTACATGATATGACTAAAATAAATGCACAAATTGAAGTCAGACATTACAAAAATGTGCTACATGCATTAATTACTTTTTGAACAATTCAGGTATATGCATAGAATATTTCTCTTCTGGCTTAGGTATTTTGGGATATTTCATTGGTAACAGAAAGAGGTGCTTCATTTGTTTGGATTTCAAGTTTAAGTTACTTAGCTTTATATTAAGAACTGTATCACAAATTCATAAAATCAATTACTTAAACTCAGTGACTAGCATAAGCCTTCTGTTGGCTTCAAACATCATTGCCTTGATGCCATGTAACAGCCTATTGTTAGAATAAAGCCAAAAATACCTGAATAAAGATTTTTAAAAGCAGGGTTAGAGGACCAGTAGAAAAAATGTTTCACTCTCTGATCACACATTAGGTTTTATTGACTTTAGAATTTATCTTTTTATGTCCTAAAGGCACGTAAGTCCAAACATGCCATGCCTTTTTGATTCATAGAAACCATGTAAGAGACAGTATTTTGAGGTATAATTAGTATTTTTCTGACTTTTGTACACTATTTAACCTTTCTTTTAAAAATATTACATTTTTGAATTAGCATACATTAGTAATATGAAGACGTTTCATTGTGATAAATCTGTGCAAGCATAAAATGTACTTTAAGTCCTTTCCTCTATCTCTCACCTATTTAGGGTGGATATGCACATGTGTGTGTGCTTCAATTAATAATCTTTACCCCACAGTATCTTTCTTTTATGTTCTTTCATCCTGCTGGTTCCCCATTGAGGTAGTCCCCAATTTATATTCATGTACCATTACTATTACTATTACTATTACTATAACATCATCATTTTAGTTTATATTGTACAAGTAAGCAAGAACATACCATATTTGGGTCAGCTTGGTTTATATCAGTCAATATGCTTATCTTTAATTCCATCTTTTTTTTGCAAATGGAATAATTTCAATTTTCATTATTTCTGAATAATAATCCATGGTTTATATACATACTGATGTATGTACATACAATAGCATAGTTGTTGATAAATTAATATTATAAGCATCTGCATCAAATACTGTACCATGCTGTAACATTATGCTATGTTGTAATTATATCCTTAAGGGCTTAGAAGACAAGAATATTTACTGTTATGATAAACACCATAGGCCTTCTACTTTTTAAGTTTTAAATCATGTCATTTTCCATGGACACCTATGCTGTAAGATTTTACAACTATATCTCTTCCCTATAGTTATACCACTGAAAATATTTCCCCTTCCCTTCCATCTGTTATTTTCTAAAGGGTAAAAATTGGATGGCCCAGGTTTTTAGAGTTCTTTATCAAAAGAGTTTTCTATCAGCGATGATACAAAAGCTTTTGAACAGCAAAGTGCATGGGTTCAATGGCAGCTCTTAAGCTAAAAAGCCTTTCTCACCTCTTATTTAGTTGATGGAGTAGTGATCATCCCAGAAGACAAATCTATTGGGTAGCATAGTCATGCACAATAGATTGAAAAGTTCAGTTCTGATTAAAGCACAATTACAAAGTTCAGTTTATTTTTTAAGACAAAGTATGCTGCTTTTATATAATAGAGTAATAATCTTAAGCTTTATGTGTAGATTATTTGAAGCAATAACTGATGCAGCCAATTTTTATATTTACTTTTTGGGTAGACTACTTGGGATAAGACCCAGGGCCTTGTATAAGTGAGGAAAAATCTATATCCCCAGCCTATGACTTGAATTAATTATCTCCAATTTTGGAAAGCTTACCCTGAAATCCATATAAATTCTTTATTGCACATAAGCAGTATTTTGCATAACTGGAATATTGCTATAGTGCCTCTACTTCGTAGTTGTGCCAACACCTTAGGAAGCAGTATGAGTGTAAGTCTAGTTTACTCAAAACACTGAATGAATTGATGAAGAGTAACTCGCAAGTGAAATTCAAATCCCTTTAAATAACATACTGCAACATATTTCAAATTGTTTTCTATACTTCAGCAGATTTGTAATGAAGGTCAAAGAATAATTTCTTTACAACATGAATCTGAGGGAAAGCTCTTCATAAGAATTATAGTTATGATAGAACGTTGGAGTGGTTTCTATAACAGGGTAAAACAGTATCACTTTTTTTTTTTGGCCAGACCTGGGGCTTGGACTCAGGGCCTGAGCACTGTCCCTGGCTTCTTTTTTTTTTTTGCTCAAGGCTAGCACTCTGCCATTTGAGCCACAGCACCACTTCTGGCCATTTTCTGTATATGTGGTGCTGGGGAATCGAACCCAGGGCCTCATGTATATGAGGCAGGCACTCTTGCCACTAGGCCATATCCCCAGCCCAGTATCACTTTTTTAATTTAAATTTTTTATTGTAAAGGTAATGTATGGGGGTTACAGTTACATAAGAAAGGTAATGAATACATTTACTTTTGAAAAGTCTCAGCCTCTCCTTCATTCTCTCCCAGGTTTCTCCTCCCAACTTCCCTCCCTCCCAAATTATATGGTTCATGTCCAACCTAGTGTCTACTGAATATCACTGTTGAATTAGTTCACCCTTTGTTCCACCATTTCTGTGCTTTCTGTTTCTCTCCGCTAATCAGCTAAGTTTACGTATGAGACAAAAGGTACAGAAATAAAAAATAGTGACAGAGAAAAAGAGAGAGAGGAAATAGAAACACAAGCAATAAAATAACCTCTTGTTTCCATTTCTTGGAATTCATTTTGGTAAGAATAATTTTATATGATCTTATGCACATAGCTATTGAGCCCTTGTGATCCTCTCCGAAGAATATCTTCCTTTGTTCTCATGGTATGAATGTTTAGAGTTCTGTTTAATTAATCATGTCTAATTGTAGTTATTTGTCTTTTACTATCCATTGCGTTTACTTGTAGGTTTAGGCACATTCTTTTTATTACAAATGAGCAAACAATTTAGCTTATGTTTCTTTGGATCTGGCTTACTTTGTGTAATATAATTTTTCCCACGTTTTTTCATTTCCTTATGAATAGAGCAATGCCATGCTTTCTGATGGAAGCATAGAATTCCATTGTGTGTATATACTACATCTTATTGATCCATTCATCCACTGTGATACATCTGGGTTGATTCCATATCTTGGTTATGGTAAACAATGCTGCATTGAACATGGTTGTCCTAGTGGCTTTAGTGCTGCCTGATTTGTGGTCATTTGGATAAATACCCAGGAGTGTGATTGCTGGGTCATAAGGGAGCTCTATGTTTAGCCTTTTGAGGAAGCTCCATACTGCTTTCCAGAATGGTTGAACAAGTTTACATTCCCACCAACAGTGTAGTAGCATTCCCTTTTGGCCACATCCTTCAAGCATCTGTTATTGTTAGTTTTCTTGTTAATGGACATTCTAATTGGGATGAGGTGGATTCTCGATGATGTTTTGAGTTGCATTTCTTTTATGGCCAGAGATATCTAACATCTCTTTATATCTTTATTGGCCATTCTTATTTCTTCTTCTGAGAAGTGTCTCTGCGTCTTTAGCCCATATATTGTGTTGTTGTTTCTTTGGGGATATGTTTTTGGGAAGTTCAATTTCTTGAGCTTTAAGTATATTTTAGATATGAAGCCCTTGTCTGAAAGATCCCCCATTCTCTGGGCTTTCTATTTATCTTGCTAGCTATGTTCTTTACCATGCAGAAATTTTTCAGTTTGATGCAATGCCATTTATCCAGTTTTTCTTTCATTTGTTGTTATTCTGGAACAGTACCTTTTAATTATAATTTTATTTACAATTTTACAAAAGCCATGATCATTGTTTGTTTGAACCAAGTCCCCTTTACTTCCTCAGAGGCATCATTGCCCAGCTATAAGAGATCATGTATGTTAATCATTCTTTCCAAGTAGACACCAGTCTTACCTATAATATGAATAAAATTGGTGTTACAATGCCTGTGGCAGCAGCTTTGGCTAGCAAATATTTGTTCTTCATGTAGAGCCATAGGCAGAGGATAATGCATGTAATTGTAAACAGTCATTTTTTCCTTACAAACATTAGTCAAATTGCATCTGCAGAAATAACAGTTGTACCTTTTGTTCCCCTTTCTACCATTTCACTCATGTTTTTGTCATATGTTCTTTCCTTTAGGAATCTCAGCATTTGACCCCAGGATTCACCTTACAAAGTAAGTACTCTTTCAAAAAAAATCCTCTTTAGTTCAGGCATTCATGTCCTTCCTTACTTTTCCCTCTTTCTTACCTAATATGAAAGAACAACCAGGGCAAAGTGTGATATTGTGATATATCCATGTACTTCCTTTTAAAATCTTTTATAACAGGAAACCAGGGAAAGAACTTGAAGAACTAAATGTTTTGAAATGAATTTAATGCTGAGTAATTTTTTGACAGCAGAAGCATGAACTGTAATTGTGTCTGTTCTTTTCAGAGTGGAGTGACCCAACTAGCAGAGCTTCGACGAAGTCAGTATCATTTGAGTTGTGAGTACTTGGGTTCTTAAAACAGTCCTCTTTAGGGATCCTTGCAAAGGAAATAGTACCTCAATATTAAGCTTGTTCTTTCCTGTTCCTTGAGAAAATGGACAGTCATTGTAATGTGTACTTTGGTTAACAGGAAATATCAGATTTCCTGTTTTCATGATCTCTTTTGGCTGCTATAACAAAGTTCCATAAAATGGTTAGCTTATAAACCATAGGAATGTATTTCTCACAGATCTGGAAGCTGGGATATCAGAGATCAAATACCAGTAGAAATGGTATTTGATGAGGATTCACTTCATCATAGACAACCATATTCTCACTCAAATATCACATATTAAAATGACAAAGGATCACTCTGGGACCTCATTATAAGTACTAATCCCCAGGAGGATTCCACCTTCATGATGTACTCCTCAAGGGCCTACCTTTTAATATTATAACCTTGGGTTGACAATTTCAGCATAAGAATTTTCATCATGAGATTCTGTGATGTAGACACTGGTTGGCTCAAAACCTAGGATAGAAAACCAATCATTAGTTTTAAAAAAATCTATGTAGTTGGTTTTCTACCTTTTGACAAGCTATTTATCATCATATAACTTTAGATACAGGCATCATTATATAGTCATCTACCCTTGACTATGAGCATAAAATGTTCCCAATCATCTTCCTATTGACCATGAAGTGTTGTGTTTCGTGTTATGGCTCAGGTCATCTGCTATGTGTATTTTAAAGAAATAGAAGAGATTACCTGGTAATCTAAGTTGAAATTCAAAAACTAGGGCCTTGTATTGCACTCAGCAATGTCTCTATTTTTTTTATTAATGTTAACTGAGGGAGGAATTTGTAGAAACCAATTTCCTCAGATTAACTATTGTAGATTTCTTAATATCCATTTGCCCAAGAGTATACCAGGGGAGTCTTTCTCTCATGACTTCTTTCATTCCTGATAATAGAAAGTGGAAGCCAACTTTTCTGTATGAGAAATAGTACATACTTGAAAATTTTCAAAATGAAATAATTTATGACACTCAAGTAGCTTAATGGAACACTTGAAGCAAATTGCTCACCTTTGAGAGATCGTGAATAATTACCTAAGACAAGCCTGAATGTCTCCTAAATAGCCGGGGATTCTGAGAAAGCCAATGATGTTTCTACCATATATTTTTGTTGCAGTGTTGAGTCAAAGCCCCAAAAGCATGACCGCAACACTGGACCAAAGGCTTAATCTGTGGTTTCTAATTCAAATTTCAACTTCAACCCTCAAAGGTTAAAAAAAAAGTTAAAAAACCCTAAAGTTAAAAAACAAACAAACTCAAAAGCCAGGTGTTAGTGGCTCAGGACTATAATCCAAGCTACTCAGGAAGCTGAGACCTAAGAATCATGGTTCAAAGCCAGCCTAGACAGGAAAGTCTGTGAGACTCTTATCTCTAGTTAACCACCAGAAAAATGGAAGTGGTGCTATGGCTTAAGTGGTGGAGCGCTAGACTTGAGATGAAGAGCTCAGGGACAGCGCCCAGGCATAGAGTTCAAGCCCCATGACTGACAAAAAAAAAATCAACACAAAACATGAAAGGAGGGGCTGGGGATATGGCCTAGTGGCAAGAGAGCTTGCCTCCCATACATGAAGCCCTAGGTTCGATTCCCCAGCACCACATATACAAAAAACGGCCAGAAGGGGCGCTGTGGCTCAAGTGGCAGAGTGCTAGCCTTGAGCAAAAAGAAGCCAGGGACAGTGCTCAGGCCCTGAGTCCAAGGCCCAGGACTGGCCAAAAAAACAAAAAACATGAAAGGAGAATAAATTGGCATCATGTTTGGAATTCCTAATCTGGATTTTCCATTAATTGTACAAATCAACTGGCTCTACCACTTGTTATTCTCATAAATAGTTGATTATTTTTTAACAGTGAATCTTAACTCCTTTACTCCAATTCTACCTCAGTATACGCCCATCTAAAAAAAAATGCATGTGTGTTTATATACACACATTTGGGAAATCAATATATGCTTGCAAACATAAAAAGCATGAAATTATGTTTTCCATTGTAAAATGGTTTTGCTCCTAAAGCATGAATGAATATCAGGCTCTCTCTGTGAAATATGCTACTTTCCACATATACTATAGAATGCAATTTCTCAGTAGTTTGTAACAAACAGAAGTAAACTCGTCAGTAGTGGTTTATACTTACAGGCTACATTTCAGAAAACAGCACTTTATAGCACTGCAATATATAGTACAGCCAATAAGACTTAAATTGTCCATAGGACCTGTTGGTAAGACTAAAAGGCACTGAGTCTGTTTTACGAATGGCTTTCTCCAATTTGGGCTGCTTTTTCTAAAATTTGATCACTGCCCATTAGATTTTAGGGGGACTAAGTTCTCTTCTTATGGTAGGGTATGGATTTGATGTAGGATAGATTGGTTATAGTAAAGTTTTTATTTTTGGTTTCTAAGTAAATTATTATCAACTCACTCTTAGTCACTCTCCCATTCTTCAACACAATGTGCTTTGAAGTCAACTCCTAGAAGTTTCCATTTGACAGGGTAATCCACCAGGTAATTAAGAACATTCCATTCTGACTGCAGAAAGACTACTGAGCATGGAGCTTGTTGGGAAGCTGCCCCCAATTCAGCAAGGAGGCTCACCCAAGGCCAGCAAATGTGTGTGGCATGCTCCCTGCTGCTTAGTGAACTGGAGACAGATTAGAGTCTTGTAAAACAGAATCTCTTCATTGCCCGGACAGTCTATGCATTTTCCTCATCATGACATTTTTGCTTTGGTTGACAAAATGCAGAACTTTGTTTCAGTGTGATTGTTTATAAAGACTGCATGCATGAACACCCAGGTAAAACTACTGGCCTCAGTGCCTGCATACAGGCCTTAACTGCAACAGACTCCTTTATTTTTGACAGTCGTCCCTTCCTCTAAGCCTGACCCATGTGACTGGCCTCTTGGAGAACTTCATGTTTTCCTTCTTAATCTACCTTGCTAACATAGAGAGTTTTCTATGAGGTATGCATCATCTACATCCTATCTGTTCCAACTAGACCTCTAAATGCCTGTAAGGCAAAAGTCCTGGAATAGGGAAGTTGAGAAACTTTGGTTTGAGGCTCTTTCTTTGACTTTTATGACTTGAGGGAAGAACATTGACATAACTCAGATGCAGAAGGTATGAGTTTAAATCACAAGGCAACATATCTTTATTTAGCATTTTACAGATAAAGTCCTTTAAGGGAAATTAACGAGCACATTCCATATACACAAATTAGAATATACAAGTATTTGTAAGAATTCAAGTATAGGCAAACTCTTTTGTAATTACACCTAACAACATTAAAATACATTTACCTTTAATTCTAAATTATTTCTAGTATTTCTCCAGGCATTGGTTTACTCATGTAATACTAGTTGTTCAGATGGCAGAGACTGAGGAATCATGGTTCAAGGCTAGCCTGGACAAAAATATTCCTGAGGTTCCATCTTGACCAATGGCTAGGTATAGTGGTCCATGAATGTCATCTATTTGACAAAAAGGGAAACAGATCACAGTCCAGGATGTTCCTGGCACAAAGAAAGACTTTATCTTGAAAATAACCAATCAAAAATGGGATTAGTGGAGTAGCTCATGTCACCTACCTGTAGGCATAAGACCTCAAACTCAAGCCCTAGTACTCCCACAAAAGATTAATTTCTAAGTAATACAAGACCTATCTGTCATTTTCCTGAAGTACATACCCTCAGTCTCTATCTCTGAGTAAGAATTGTGTTGCAGTCTTTGAAAGTCCTTAATCAGTGACCATATGTTGTTTAATACTAGCTACTTTTGAGTGGGAGAAGGGGATAACCACAGTTTGAGGCTGGACGTGGCAAAAAGTTACTGAGTTTGTATCTCAACCAATAAAGCTGAGTGTCAAGAAACATCTTTCATCCCAGTTATGTGAGAAGTATGAATATGAAAATCATGGTTAAGTTTTATCTGAAAAATAACGCATAGGGCTAAAAGACATGGTTCAAGTGGTAGACTACCTGCAAACCAATCAAAAGGCCCCAAGTTCAAATTCAAGTACCAGTAAGTAAAAAGAAAGAATAGGAAAGGCCCTACACAAATCTTCTAAATTCAGTGGCATTCTGAGCCCCTAGGAAAGAGGATAAGACATAAGCTTAAGGAGATCAATTTACATTTCTTAGAGTTTTAGAATTATTCATTTATATAGTAGTATTGTACATCTTTTATTCAGATAGGAAATTATTGCATCTAAAAGATGTACCCATTTTGATTACAGATTCAAGCCAACAGTGGACACACCAGACATTGTGTTACTTTGGAATTTTTAGTAAGGCTATTAAAAAGCAAGGGGAAAGGAAAGAAAACCAAAAATAAAGAACTTTGTTTTTCTTAAGTTTTATTTCTTTATTAACTGATTAGAGATTCTTGTCAATCATTTGCCAATATAGTATCTTTACACAAATGCATAATCTTTTGGGTTTTCTGATCCATCATAAATAGGAACTAATAACATTTATACAGGAGTCCTGAGAAGAATTTGCAGATAACTTCCCTGAGCACATGCATGCCCAGCCATCCAGCTTTTGATTTCAGTTAGTTTTGTGATTACTACTGAGAAGAAGACAACAAGAAATATTAAGTTCCTTTGTTAAACTTAGTCATTAGCAATTGGACTTGGTCCAATTGGAAATCATCCAGACCTCCTTTGAACTAAACAACTCATGTTTTAAGCCATGCTGTCAGAATACCAGGATAGTTTCCATAAAGCCCCAATATAAAGGCAGATGTAGCCATAATGCTGTTTTTCCATGCCATAAAATCAGCCCATTTACTTACAGTATTAGCTACAGCTTTGAAAACAGCCAAGCATGGATGCAGAGTGTTAATGAAAGGCCATATGGATCCAAACTAATTGTAACCAGCCTCACTTTACCTGTGAGAGGTTGATATGTATGCTTCAAGAACAAATGCTTGAATGTGGTTGTAGGTAGGGGGTAAGGAAGTTATCCTATCACAAGAACACCAGAAGTCTCAAATAACAACCATTGTGCTGTTGAACACAGCTTTGAGGCACTTGTAAGTACATTAACCTCTTAACCTTACCAGCCAAACTGGAGGTATTGCACATTATTCCCATTGTAGAAATAAGAAAAGCAAAGAAAAGTATGCAGTCCTATAAAAAGAAAAATTAGGCATGCCCATTCATCTCAAATGGACATTTTGACTACAATCATGTAGAAGAGCATGTAAGTAATACTGTCCTTTGGTGGGACCATTTTAATGAAGGCTGAAGACTCAGTAAACACAAAGCCCCTTTTTTTTCTATTTGGCTGTCTTTCACTGTGAGAATTGATAGGTTCAAAGACTTGGTACACCAAATTTGCTCTTTTGTACCTGCATTCAACCTTTATGGAGACTCGCAGCACCAGTTAATAGGAATCAGCTCTCCCTCAAAATTACACTTCCCCAGGCTGGGAATGTGGCTTAGCCATAGAGTGTTGGCCTAGCATGCATGAAGTCCTGGGTTTGATTCTTCAGCACCACATACATAGAAAAAGCCAGAAGTGATGCTGTGGCTCAAGAGGCAGACTGGCAAAAAAAAAAAAAATTACACCTCCCTGCTGTAAAAGATACAAAATGGAACCAACTTTTTTTTTTTTTGTCAGTCCTGGGCCTTGGACTCAGGGCCTGAGCACTGTCCCTGGCTTCTCTTTGCTCAAGGCTAGCACTGGGCCACTTGAGCCACAGCGCCGCTTCTGGCCGTTTTCTATGTATGTGGTGCTGGGGAATGGAACCCAGGGCTTCATGTATATGAGTCAAGCACTCTACCACTAGGCGATATTCCCAGCCCCCAACTTTTCTTAATTTAACTAAAATATCATTAGTTCCAGAATTTTCTCTAAATATTGTGAAGATTTATTACTATAGAGAATATAAAGGTTATGAGAATTTTTCCAGTTTACTAAAACTAATATAAACATTACATTATTTCTTAGATGAATTACCATTTTTAAACTTAAAAAAAAAGAACCTTCATGTTCATTATAACTGTGGCCAGCCTACTGCCAAAACTTTAATCATTGAAAATATTTCCTTTGTGAATTTGATTTGAGATTAAGGAACTGTTGTGCTGTATTGTACAGCAATAAACTACTCTCTAGCAATTTCATATATTCTTCCCTAAGTAGATGTTTGGTCTGCTACTTATATGCAATTTTGAGAGCAAAGTGACTGTAATGTGACAGGGAAAAATATGACTGTTATTTCTTAATCAGATTAATTCTTAATCTGAATGTGTGATTTGGTACTTGAAATTTAGAAATACTGATAATCAGTTTGGAGTTTATAAAAGCTAGCCTAACTCTCCCAATAAAGTAGTAATCTCTGACATGCACTAGTTGTAGCCATTCTGGTTTTTAAGCTGAAAGGTATGCCAATTCTTGCTTTTAAACTGAATTGTATGCCCCATGTCTCAGAGCTTGCCAACCTTTCCTAAGGACTTAATATATTTTTGGAACTTCTCCACTGCATCAGGGACAGCCACCTGGGAGCAGAGAAAACAAAATTTGGCAGCATGTTCAAGCTGTGAATTAAAGGTAATTCACAGTTTGAAATGAATCAGCATGAGGTCCTTAAGAAGAGTAATCAGACAGCAAGAGGATTTTGTGTTGAGGATTGTATATTGGCTAATGTGACAACAAGCAATATTGGCATTTGGATGTTCACATCAAGGAGCGCTGATGTTGCTGTAGCTTGATGGGTGCCAAGACTGAAACCTGGAGCTCTTGCAAAGGGAGCTGTAGATTTCTACTTCCATTACTAAAACTGCAAACATTAATCTTTGTGCTCAGCTAGTGTAGTTGAAAGACCAGATTTGATTTTTGTGATGATTTTCATGGGTCCAACTTATGGTAGGATTTGAAATCACCTTTATAATTGAAAATAAAAGATATCTTTCTCTCTTTTGCTCTCTCAGGGAAAATTGAGTATTTCTCTTTTGATTTACCTTTATTTATTTTTTAAAATTATCCTTAAGTAGTTGTACAAAGGGCTTTCAACTCAACATGTTCATTTGTCAGTAAGTGTATGCCATCTATATCTACATTCATTCGTTCATTTAAACTTTCATTCATTTCAACAAATATACTTTGGGCCACTACTACACATAAGACTATGGACCAGACACTGGTAATCAAAGGAAAATACTGTATATCTGTTGTCAAGGTCATAATGGGAAGAAGCTAAAGGTTTAACAACAATAGCAGTAACTCAACTAATTCATACTTATTGAGTACCTAGTATGTCCCAGACACTTCCCAGACACTCTCTTTATAATAAGTCCTTGGAGTTCATCATCACTAAAAAAACAACAGAAGCCAAAGTTCAGAATCATTGTGTAAACTCTTCCAAGTGCCACAGCAGCAAAGGGTGAAGCCAAGACTGACTGCACAGCAGGTACAAATGC
This sequence comes from Perognathus longimembris pacificus, assembly GCF_023159225.1. Classification (NCBI taxonomy): domain Eukaryota; kingdom Metazoa; phylum Chordata; class Mammalia; order Rodentia; family Heteromyidae; genus Perognathus; species Perognathus longimembris. The sequence goes on along the minus strand of NC_063188.1, from coordinate 4,407,081 downwards.
TACTATTCCATTCATGTGCCTCACCCTCAACTAGGGTGTTTTGGGACAGTCTGTACTGCTTTGAAGTCAGTTGTGATCTTCCCCAGGCATTTGGGCAAAGTGGGTTATTTCAATTCAGACCCCAGTGGTACTTGTCATTTGGGTTTAAGCCAGAGATCTAAATACTGTCACTTTATTCAGTGTTGTATATTTTATATACACTGCATATGCTAATATAGTTGCTCTGTAGTTAAATTCATACTCACTTCAGGTTTGGGAGTCAGAGACTGTGTCACCAGGAACATACAATGATTCCTCCAAGTGAGACCTAAGGATGCATGCCTGCAAGGACTTTATACCATGCTGAAAAATCCATACAAGATTGATTGTGGTTGCATGTGATAGAAACAACAATTATCACTTTGAAATCTCCAATTTTCCATGTTAACATGAAAAGAAGAAAAAAAGACTGACATTTGAGTCGGTGTCATGAGACACTCATAACTTGTTTGATCATTGGAAAGTGGCTTTATCCTCATTGTGGAATAATTTAAAAAATATTCCCATCTGTTATCATAACTACAGTGACATATTTCTGAGTTTTGAGAAAAACTCAGAAATGTTTTGAATAGTAACTGAAATGGAAGCAAATAACACTGAAATCAACAAACAGGATACTAGAACTTAAAATTCTTCAATCACAAAATTTAATTTAGTGATGTACTAATATACATGCAAACATGTGCATGTGTCCCGACCCTCACATTTTCTATCCCAGAATATTTAGTCATTCTAATGCTATCTTGTCTTACGGCATGCACATGTGTAGGTGCACACTCTTTCATAAGTTATTAGACTATAAAATGCTACTCTTATAGATACACTTCATGTTCATAGTGATTAGAAAACATTAAAGTGTCATGTGAGCATGTGAGTAATTGTATGAAGGATCAGATGAGAAGACACCAGGGCTACAGAGGGAAAGATACTTGCACATAGTCTCCAACCTAGTGAATGGCAGATCTGTGACTAGAATTGAGGATATTACATGTTCATTTAAACATGCTGCTGTGTTCCCAAACTCCCCAGATTGCTACAGGGCTAGAACTCCTCAGTCTGAGCCCTGATAAATCTTCCAAGCTCAGGTGAGAAACAATTATAGTAACAGTAAGGTATCCCTCATGGATACTTCTGAGAATTTTACAAGAGAAAAAAATGAAAAGACAAACAAATAAGATTAGTATAGATGGCAGGAAATAGCCATCTAGCTCCTAAACTGTTGGGGGGCTCTGGACCCCCTTTTCCCCCTATCTCCCGGGGGAAATGCCTGATCCCAAACTATGAAAGAACACTCGGCTTTTATTCCTCCCGCCGGCAGAAGGAACAAAGCGTGTTCTCATGGATTACGCTAAGTTGAGGAAAGGTTGCCGAAGCCTCTCCAGCCCCCCCTCCCCTCACGTGTCAGGAATGGCGGCAGAGAGAGAGAGGCATCGGGGAGACATATTCCATGGTCCATGAGTCTCACCCGTCCAGAGGGCGGGCAGAAGAAATTATTACGGTGACAAAGGTGGAAGGGGAGGAACTTGGGGTGACTAACTGATTGGCTAGGGGAAGGGCAGTGTCTTGGGAGCTCTGTTGCCCCTCCCCCCTTAAGGCCAAACTAAATCCCCAACACTAAACTAGTCATTTTGTTTTTCCATCCTATCAAGTATCTCACAAACATTCAGTACCTTCATCACAACTATGTTGCTGAAGTGTTATGTTTAAATTGTTTGTTCTTGACACCTTCTGAGAGCAGCTAAAAGCCCTTCCATTTTACTGATGAGTTGGGAACAGTGTTGGTAGAGTACCACAAATGCGTGCGTAATTATAGTTGTAAAATCACTTGAGAAATCTGGCAAATGTCTTTCTTTGTGGTTCATCCATCTACATTTAATGAGCAAAACCAAAAAAGGAAACAGTCTCAAAGCTAGTTGATTGACATCTCCAAATTTACTGCCAAGTTTTGGATAGATCAAATGGAGTTACATAGGGTTGCTGTATGCTGTAATGAAAACCATAGATAAATTATATTTAATTGCTATGCAGTGGGATACTGACACCCAAGATAGGCCAGAATATCCCTTTAGTACATTGTTTTGTCATTGTGTAAGCTTCCAAAGTCACTGAGATTGTGATGGCATAGAGACAACTACCTGCATAAGAATAAAATTCAATGATTAAGGTCCTATAACTCTGTGAGCTACATTGCTTAATTTTTGGAGTTTTTTATGAAGAAAATTGCCCCCTGTTAAAAAACAAGACTCCATGTTGAATAGTATAGTCAGACTTTTAGCAAGAAATCACTTTTCAAGGTACATACTGTTCACAATATCCAGAAATTGTCTAGACTTTGTAAACATGAAAAAAGTAATTCTAAGTTTCTTTAAAACATAGGTCATATGATTAAAAAAGAGAAAATAAATTCTAAGCAATTGGCTTGCATCATTATAGCTACCACTTTTAGGCACTTTATATCCATCAGCTTGTTATTTCTACATAGTCCTATGGGATGGCTATTGTAAATATCATATCTATATTACCATTATCTATGATTGTCCTCTCAAAAGTTCTGGCATGCTACTGAACAAACATTTATGGACACATGATCAATGCTACTGCTAATTGTTGAAGTCAAGCCTACCTGGTGTTCTTTGTACACTACGATTTTACTTGTTCACAGACTGAACTGTACTGCAGTCTCACATCTCTGAGAGCTAGATATGATGAAGCAAGTTTTACAAAGCAATTAAATAACTTTCTCAAGATCAGCAGGCTAGCTGTTGAAGGAGCTTGAATTTTACTCATGAATTCTTCAGTTCAGAACTTAAACATCTTCTAGTACACCCTTTCTTCCTTATCAATTATTTTTTTATTATGAAGTCCATAGGGATATTACAAAATAATACTAATAGTACTTTGTAGTTTGTGGCACTATATATTTTCCACATATGTAGTTATCTTTTTTTATGTTTTTTTTTCTCCATTTAGTTTTTTATTAGAAGAGGCCTGAAATTCTGGGAGAGAGGGCTCAAATCTCATCTCTCCCAGTCCTTTCTCATGTAACTTGATGAGTCTACTTGTTATTTTTCTGAGCCTTTGTTTCTCTACATAATAAAACCGGACTGACATGTCCCTCAAAATCCTTAGTGAATTTGGTTTTCATCGGATGAGCTCATGAAGGGACATTGTAGTCAGCTGTTCACATGGCCCTATCCTTGTTCAAAGTGAGGAAAATCACATTCATATTTTTGAAGTAAGAGGTCCCAAGCTTACACAGCTAACAGCTAGTACTGTTGCCATTGCTCAGTCCTGAGCTTCTTGACTCCTAATTGACTGTTCCTTTTAGTAATATTCAGGATCATTTTTCCCAAGTGTTGAGGCAATCAAAGGATCAACTGCCAATGCACTTAGAGGGCAAAAGACTGAAATTAATAATTACATGTACCATTCGTCTCTTAGATAGTCCCAACATGTTTTCCTATGTTAAAAGAGACAGTGAATTTTTCCCACTCAGTTGCACCAAAATAATGATTACTCACTTCTGTGATATTTTGAGCATTTGTAGAAGAATTGAAAACCTTAGTAAAATCACATACTTTTCTATAGTCTCTGTTTTACAGAATGGAATTTGGGGCTAGCTTCCATCTATTATCTTCAGACTATTTATGCAGTGCTTTTTTTTTTTCTTCTGAGATTGAAGAGGACCTAAAACTAGTGACCTGTCTTGCCTTTTACTACTGGATTAAAATTCCAAGTTGCTACTATGGTAACCATACCTTGAAAATTAGATCCTGACAGAGTCACTAGGATATTTAGAAGTACACTGCTGCCGTGAACTTTGAAGAAAGGTTGCTTACAATTGTCAGTGACAGCCTCTTAATTGAAATAATCTGCCTGTCTGTCGACTAGAAAAAGTTTGTGTGTCTTGGGAGGGGAGACAAAGAGATTATATCCTGATGGATTTTTTAAATGTAAGAAATAGCTGTGGTTTGAAGCAAAGCTGTTTGCTGCATGAAATTTAAATCAACTTCAGCTCAATTTATGCTATTCAGAAAGAACTGTGATATTCAGTATTCATGGTGGCAAGAAGCCAAGATGCACAGTAAAGATGTAAAGACACTCACAGAAGATATTCCTGGGGGTTGGGCTATCCCAGACAAACCCCAGTAGCCTCAGGATCTGAATGGCAGCCACTTTCAAACCACACATTGCTATGCCCAGGCCTCTGGCAGTTGGAAAATGCAGAGCAGCAGCATGACAGAGTTTGTGATCAAGAGGACAAGTGGTCACTGATTTGCCTAGTGGCATAAAGAGCTGAAATCACATGGAGGCTCTTAAAGCCAGGAAATGAAACAAGAAATATAGTGTCTTGCCTTTCAAGAAGATGAAAAATGACGCATTGGTACTGTAGGATTCTTTCATGCGGTGCAAATCTCACTACGAATGCAAGCATATTGTGGTAGGTTGGCTTTATAATTAGTTGTGACTATATCTGTGGCTCCATGACAGGATAGTTTTTGTTTGGCTAGACCTTTCTCTCTCCTCTTTCTCCTCCCCCCTCCCTTCTCCCTTTTCCCCTTCTTCACCCTCTCCCTCCTCTCCTCTCCCCCCTCTTTTCATCTCACTTTGTCTCTCTTCCCTTCCCTTCCTGCTCTTCTCTTCTTCTCTTATGGTATGCTCAAGACAAACTTTTGGTTTGTGTTTCTGTAAAATGTTTCTTTAACTCTCTTCCTCCCATAACAAATTTCAAATGTCAAACCTGAATGGCAAGATCAAGCACTGGGGTTGAGATATTGAAGCTCTTTCAATGCTCATCTTCTACTGATGTGGGAGTACCTTAATGAAGGTAGTACTGTTTAAACAGTTGTGGCACAATTGATTCTCACCTTACTTGAGAGCTTTTTCATCCAAGCTTGGTCAGTTCAGGTGCAAAGAAGGCTATGATAGTGGTGATTGAATTGTGATATTACTCCTAACCCAAAGAAAGGACATCAATTCCAACAAATACAAGTTACCCAATTATAAGCACTGCAAAAACAAACTTAGCAGGACCTTTGGTACTCTTGAAATAATACTGTATCAAATTTGTGAATTCCTGAGTGGAAAGGGTGGAATCCATTTACCTACTGTCTCAACAACTGGTATAGGACACAAACAGTACAAGAAATGTATCCAATGCCTAACGTATGAAACTGTAACCTCTCTGTATAACAGTTTGATAATAAAAATTTGAAAAAAAAAAAAAAAGAAAACATGATTGAGTATGTGGTAAGTGGTACAAGAATGATTTATAATCCATCAGCTATTTTGGAATAATACAATTTTGATAGATTTTTTTCTTACATTACTGAATATATTGAAAAGGTTATACCATACAAAGAAATGCATGTACATGCATTGTGTGTACCTAAAACAATTACACTGTAGAAGCTGAAGTTCATAGATTTTGAGCCTGAGTGCCTGGAGCTCACATCCAGGTTTCATCATTTAGCTACCTAATTTTAGGAAAGTTACTTCACTCTCTATTACTTAGTTTCTAATCTACAAAATGAAAATAGTATCAATACCTGTATCATAGGAGTAGTAAATGTTTCAAGTATTATACCATGGTGTCTGGATCTTAGAAGTCTCAGTACATATTAGCTATTGTCATGAGTTATGCTTATGGTAAATATAGGAATTATTACTGAGTCTTTTTTGCCAGTCTTGGGGCTTGAACTCAGGGCCTGAGCACTGTCCCTGGCTTCTTTTTGCTCAAGGCTAGCACTCTACCATTTGAGCCACAGTGCCACTTCTGGCTTTTTCTTTATATGTGGTGCTAAGGAATCGAACCCAGGGCTTCATGTATATGAGGCGAGCACATTACCACTAGGCCATATTCCCAGCCCCTATTACTGAGTCTTTTGCTTGTTATTTCATTGTATTTCTAGTGTTCAAGTATGAAAATGAAGAATGGCGAGAATTTCTTCGAAGCATCCACTTTTGGTACTGGACACATTCTTGTTCTTAGAGCTTATGATAGCATCTTTCTATGCATAGAGAAATTATCTGAATTAGAAAGCATGTGAATAAAATTGCATAGGATGTCCTCTACCATTCTGTGAAGTAATCAGTTTCCTTGCCTGGGCATATTATTCCACATGCCACACCTATGTTTGTCTCATTGGTATAAAAAGATATTTTAGAATCTGACTTTATTATCAGAATTTACTATAAAACCCTTGAGAAAATTTTTTTCATCAGCAAGGAAGATAAAATAACATTTAAGTATGTTTTAAAAGCAAGAATTGGATCTCAGAAAGCACACTATTGTAGATTATGCTCTACATCAAAATATATAAGTATATAGTCATAATAGTGACTTAGTAAACACATTGCTGAGTTAACTATGAAAAATAACCCACCAAGGTGCTATTTCCTTTACTCCTAAGCACTGACTTAAGAGAGTATTGCAGTAAAGTATACATACATTGTTTAAAAATATATATGTGGATTTTTATTTTTAGTATGCTTTTTTCAGTCCCAATAGAATGTATATTTCTTCCCTTGAGAGAAAAAGTACACTATAAGGAATTTAGTTAAGTGGTGCATTAAGAAAGGGTCTACAGTTCTTTTGCAAACTCATAATTTAAACAAAGAAATATCTGTCTTTAGCAATCAAATTATGAATATGATATAAATTAACTTTATAAAGTAGAATCAAAAGAGGGTCAATTATAGTTTGCCAACCTATGGCATAACTTCACACATCATATTCAGTACTGGAACCTTTATTGTGAGAGCATAAAATACTATGTAAAATAAGTATATCAATGCAAGTAAACATATATTTCTGTGTTCTGGACAGGTTTTTTGTTATACTTCTAGAAGCTCCATTCAAAGGTTACAGAAGAGCATTTTTAAGCATGAATCTCTCCATTGCTCTTTCTAAAATTTTTAGATCTGAACTAAAATTATTTTATTTAAAAAGTCAATTTCAGTTCAGATGTATGTCATTTAATTCCATAGAACTTTGATGATATGATTGGAAAGGGAGACAGATAACTGATGAGAGAATTGATTTTGGAGTAGTTACAATATTTCTGGTTTGAAGCCATTAAACAATTCCTAAATTTGAAATTATAGTACAACCTCTTTTCTTAGTTTAATTTTAAGAATGCATATGGTGTATATATTGAAAAGTTTCCAGGCAATGTTTTCTGTAAGTAGAATTTTGGTTACTAGTTTCATAAAGAAGAGCAATAAAGTAGGCAAATCATGATAATCTGATAACCGTAATAATCGAAGAAAATAGCCACGTACCCACTCTACTTCAGGGACACTTGGCTGCATCATTGTTATTACTGCATACGCAACTTTACATTGGATTAAAGAAAAGACCTGTATAAATGTTTTCCCACTCGACACAACCTGTCACAAAATTCCAGCATATATTTCCAAATAGATAGAAGCATAAATTTTCACCCTTAAGAAGAATCTTTCACTTTCAAAATGATTCACCACAGGTTTCCTCTAAATAGGAAATGCATCTCATACATCTACAATATGGTTTGATTTTTAAAACATCAATTTACATGCATGTTCTAGAAACAAATCTATCATGCAGTTATGCTTCCTTGTCGAGAATTTAAGCTGAAGTTGTTTTTGAAAATTTAGAGTCCATAGTTTATAGTTTTTTACATCATAAATATTAATTATTTATAGTTCAGCAGGTTTTGTTACACAAGTAGAGAAGGAGATGCCACAGGCTGCCTCAGAGGTACTTCCATAATGCTCATTCATAATTAGCAAAATGCTGTGTTTCAGAGCAGTCCATCAAACACAGCCTTGTTCTCATTCTCATGAGAACCTAATCCTGCAGTCTTCTCTTTCCCCTTAAGTTTGCCTTGTTCCCAGGCGCATTCCATGAGCTGAAAGTTGAACAGTAAATTAGTGAGAAACTTAGAGCAGGTTCTAGGACTAGTACTGCAGATACACCGCAGCCAACATAAATAGATCACAGCTCACCACACTGGCTATGGGATGTAGCATCTCTCAGACACACACCTTCTTTAAAGAATCCTAGAAGGCAATGTGGACAGTTTACCTAATACCAATTTGAGAAGAGCAAAATGCCATTGGAAAAAGGCCAGGGCTGAGCTGGAGAGCATCATACAATATCTGTGTGCCCAAGAAATTTCCGTACAACCTAAGTGCAGAAGATACAACTTCTTCTTTCACAGTAATACTTTAAATAAAGTGAGGGATAACACAAAGGTGAAGAGTAACAATGCTTGTAAAAATAAATGCATTTCATCTTAGTTGGAAGGAGAGTGAAACAAGTTGGGAATACTTGGAGAGGTACTGAGATTCACTACAGTGATTTTCTATTCTTCTACAAAGCTTTATTTGGGAAACTCATCTCTTTCTGCTCAAAGATAAACAACCTCTAAAATAAAGCATTTAAAGACCTCACCCCACTAACTTGACTAACCACATTTTTAAAGTTCCATATGAAATTCAGCTTTGAAATTGTGCCAAATCTGAACAGATTACACTGAGTTTAATTTATTGAGCAGTGATTCAACTTTATATGCACTTGTCCCAGTTAATTTTTAAGAGCAAATTGAGGTTCTTAAATTTAAAAAGATTGTGGCTACCAGGCATGTCAGCAGTCCAATTTTATGTCTCTATCACTGCCTGATTATTTAGCAAATTTGAGTACACTGACACTCATCTCTTAATACAAAATAAAATAAAATTTGGAATTTGGGAAAAACTTGTTGTTTATATGACATTTGTGATTGTATAGATTTATTTATACCATACTAACAATGTGAATATTCAAGACCAATAAAATCAGATAGAAAGAAAATAACCTCATTTCCCAGTCAATTATCTAGATGTGTTAGATATAAAATATCTAGCCTCACTTTTGCTAAATGTTTTACCATGAAATAATTACCTTGAGATATCAGTTTCCAATCTTTCTCTGATCCCTCAAGAAGAAATTTATTATCCAGTATATCTTGAAATAATCGGGTTGAGACACCAACTATTTTTTTTCATTATAGGAAATCTTTGAGCCTTTAATATGCAAATGTTCACTGTGTTCTACAAGAAGGATGTAGAATACGAAGTGTTTTTCCCTACCTGACTTACCCATGGAAATTCCTTTCCCAAATCCAAACCAACATCATGTGGAATATTTTGGGACATGAGTGTAAAGAGCTACATCATTACAGTATTCTCTCTGCACATATAGAATCAGTCTCAGGATATAGTCTACCCGAAGTATAGGTGTTCATTATATTTTACCTTGCCACAGTCACTCCACCTTTCCTCTAGTTGTCCTACTAGATCGAATGAAATATCTCTTTCAGATAGCCTAGATAAATCAAAGGTAATTAGTAATCCAAAATCAATGGGGCTTCATTTTTATACTTATATAAGATGGAGAGTGGTCCAAATTCCCACCATCTTTGACCCAGAACATTTCTGTTTGGAGAAGACTTTTATTAGTTTGTCTTATGACACTACCTGCAAGTGTTATCTTTTTGTGCTTTGGGTCTGAATGTTTACTTTCACTTCAGGGAGAAATGATGGCTAGCTGAATTTCTTTATTGATAATTTGCTGTTGTTTTATAAAATGGAAAACTGAATGTGTTTAAGAGCTTTTTATTGCTTATGGCCAAGAGAAATAATAGTCCTATTATCCAAGAGGCTTTCAGAGATAATTGTAATATTAGGAGACAATGCAGTAATGATGTCAACTCATGAAACTACCCATCTATATAGTCCACTTCAAATTATGACTTCCCCAGCTAGCATAATAAGCCACCCAACTCTACTCAAGTCTGCCTTCCCCTCACTTTTGTGGGAATTTGCTTCTGGAATTCAAACACTCATAAAGTTAGACTGAGATAAAATGCATCATACTCAACTCACAGCCTAAAGGGAAAGAATTTTCCAGTTTTCTTTGTGTGATTGACTCTATCAACACAAGTAATCCAGAGGTAATGTTATTTCTCCTAAATACCTAAAGCATATTTTCATCAAGTTAAAAATGTGTTCTTTATTTACTTTTTTAGATAACTCATCTTCTTTTCCTATGAGCACTTGTAAATTAGTTAAGCTGACAGAAACTAACATTTGTTGTTTTTTTTTTTTTAATTTTATTGTAAAGGTGATGTGCAGAGAGGTTGAAATTACATAAATTAGGTACTGAGTACATTGACAATATCACCTCTTCCCTGATTTTCTCCATTTTTCCCTCCTGGTCACCCTTCCCCACAAGTTATATAGTTTATTTCCAACATAATGTCAAACGAGTAATGATGCAGAATAAGTTAATCCTTTGTCCTCCCATTTTTGTGCTTCCCCTTACCCTCCACAAAACAGCTAAATTTCATACAAGGCTAAGGTATAGAAATCAAAAATAGGGACAAATGAGAAAAACAAAAACAAACACAAAATAACAAAATAAACCTTTTTTTTCATTTCTTGGAGTTCAAGAAACTAATATTTTTTGAATAATTATTTATTGTCAAAGTGATGTACAGAGGGGTTACAGTTTCATACATAAGGCAATGGATACATTTCTTGTACTGTTTGTTACCTCCTCCCTCAGTCCCCCCCCTTCCCCTCCCCCTTTCCCTCTCCCCCATGAGTTGTTCAGTTGGTTTATACCAAATGGTTTTCCAAGTATTGCTTTTGAAGTCATGTGTCTTTTTATCCTTTGCTCTCGATTTTGATATTCCCTTTCCCTTCCCTAGTTCTAAAACCAGCATATACAGTACCCAGGGTACTCAGATGAGATACAATGATAGCACAGAGACTACCACAGGAAGGGGATACAAGAGGATCATCAACAAAAAAAAGCTACGGTTTCACATGGCATGTTGAAACTAATTACAACAGTGATATAATCTTAATATTCTGATCTACACATTTAGAGCAAAGATGTTTCTCTGTGCATATAACTAGATTTAATTATCATTTTAGTTGCTTTATTGACTTAAACATTGGTATTGAACACATTTTATAACATATAAGTGATGTATAATTTTCATTATATCTTACCCCATTCATAATATCTGACATTGACAGTAGATATTTAGTTGGTTGAATATATAAAAACACCTAAACTGTGGGTGAGTAGAGGAGTTGAATTTTCATTAGCTGTCTTTTTCTTTATTTTTGTATTAATGTAATATATAGTCAATGTTAGTAGTATGAATTTTGTAAGTTTGTAGAGAACTGGTTTAGTTATAGCATTCAGACTGAATTATAATAGCTACTTCATAAAATGGAAAAGCACATATATTAAAACTTTGTTACTGGAATTAACTCTTTAACGTTGAATATTTTAGTAATCATTATCACTACTGATTTTATGTGCATGTGTTATAGATGTTTTGGAAAATAATATTCTTTTTCTCTGCAAATTGCCAAGAAAGTTGGCATTAGGCTGTGCTACTTTGGAGACAGAAATAGGATCATGGTTCAAGTTTAGTCCAGGCAAAAAGTTGAAACCAGCTAGGTGGGCATGGTGGCTTATGCTTGTATTCCTAGATATATGAATAGGAGATGTAAGTACGGGAATTGCAATCTTTGAAGGTAGCCAATGGCAAAACATCAGACAGTATTTAGAAAACAAAGAAAAATATTCTAAAGGCATGTCTCAAGTGGAAGAATGCTTCTCCAGCAATCATCTCCCTCCTGAAGGTTTGAAATCACTGAAAAAAGTGATAACAATCCCATACCTAATCTAACTAACCTCAATGTCCACACCCATACCAGGCTCATCTTTACATTTTCTTGTATAGTAGGTAAGAAAGTTTGCCTACCAAGTGAGCGTGTTGGGTGATTGCAAAATGTGGTAAATGAATTGCGTTTTCACTAAGGTTTAGAAAACATATTGAAACTTTAATCATTCAGTAGCAAAAGTTACTTTTTCCTGAGCATTTAAAGGAATGCCAGTAAACTCCTAGTGTTCCAAATATAGTTTATTATTCTTTGGGGAAATATTCGGGAGTAAATACAGATATCACACTTTCCTTGAATAGTAGAAGTCATAATATAGGGGGACTTTTCACTATAAGTTTAACCTTCTCGCCCTGTCATTATGTTTTTATTTTTCTACTGGAAGTAAGAGGTAGGGTGGGAGTAAATGTACAAACATGGCTACTAGTTTGAGACAGAATATTTTTTTCATCTACAAAGAGAAATTCTCATGTTTCCTGTAAGACAAAGTTTTGCTGGCAAATCAGCCCACCTTGTCTTCAAGTATATGGTCCTAATTTTGGTTTCCTATCATTGTAGCTTAGTTTTCATGAAAGCCAGAGAAAAATAAGATCACCAGTATCAGTAGCAAACTAGGACTTCTAAAATGTGCTGTTGTTATACTGTGAGTCCTTTGTTAAGGCCCAGATGCGATGCAGTGGAAGTAGATCTTTGTCATTTGGTGCTTAGTCAGTGAGGGATATTTTGCTCAAAAAGAAGAAAGTGAGGATTCATTGAATTTGACTCTGCCACTGGCCTACCTTAAAAGTTGAGAGTGGATGAGCTTTAAGTAGATAACTGATCTGATTTTTTTTTCAAAACAATGTCCACATCCAACTGGTTGAAGATTCACCTCATTGACTTCACATCAACCAGAGGATAGAAAGGCCTCTCTACATGTTAGTTCTGGTTACCACTTGGAAACTAGTGCTGCTGATTACATGCGTAAGATTGGTGACACTGTTTCCTCTGGAGGAGGTGAGCATTGTTATTTGGTGAGAGTCCATTGGCTTGAATTTCCCCAAAATTCTACAAACACAACAGTATAAGTAAATTTCTTTTTCATGAGCCATCAGTGGCTTAGAAAGCAGTATAGTTTTATGCAGATTAATTTGGCATACTACAGCAAATTGCTGCTGTGAGATATATTTGAGAATTATTACCTAGCTCAGGCTAATAGCTAAAATCAAATAAAACAGAAATAGGTTTACATAGATTGTTTTCTAAGTCAGATAAAGCTTTATACTACTTACTATTGGAACTGAACACATTTTTTGTGCAAGCAGCATTAGGGTTGTTCATGTAATACTTTCATTATTTCCAGGGATGGTAACAAAAAAATAGAAACAAGTTCATTGAATTTAGCCACCATTAACCACCATTAACTATAATTTTTCCTGACAAGCTCTCTTGCATCTGATGAGTGAAACATTGGAAAAAGTCAACTGAAAAACTGCATGAATGCTAATGAAATATGCCCTTGTATTGTAAGTGCCTGAATCAGACATTTAAAATAGAGCAATTTATAATGTGTTAGCCCACCAGGACTCCATCATGTTTTAAATAAATTTATTTTTCTACTTCTTGTGAGTCTCTAACTCACTCTGAGAAGACTCATGACATTTCATTGCGGAAGGCAGGTCACAAATTGAATAATGTGACATAACTTTATTAGAGAACTGAAAAAAATGATATGGCCATAATGTATTTTATAGTAAAATTTGATAGCCCTCTAAAGATCAATGAATGTATTTGTTTACCTTGAAGTGACATACCCAAATTAAAGGAATGTTGAGCAGATAAAATAACTTTCTTAGTCTGTGATGAGTTCAGAAAATAGCCCAAATTACTTTGCAGTAGACAGAACAGCATAGGTACTTTGTGAGATAACGTCATTATAAAGCTGCCCTGAAATGAATGAAGTCTTCCCCAGGCCACACAGAATTAAACAAGCTGGGAGTCGCCAGGGTCTTGTCCTGTCCCAAACACCGATTGAAAGGGCACTTTATAAAGGGAGAAAGAAACAGCAGGGCCACCTTCATTTGCATTACCAAACACTAATGATGCAGGAGCTTTTATAGACACACTGTGTACACAGAATAGGTTCAATTAAACTGCACCCATTTTCCACTGGCCTTTCCCCCACTAGGATTTTTTTTAAGACAAAACAAAGACCATTTATCTGAGTAACAATACATTACGTTTTTTGAAAAAACGAAGCACAGTGCAGAATATAGTGTAAGCAAGAAGCCTGCATCTCCATAGTTTTGTCTTTGCCATTTCTTTCTCAGACAGAATGTCTCAGACCTTTACGAAAGCATATATTTGTCAAAATAAGATAACAATGACTGACGATTAGTGTAGGCAGGACTATTGTGGCTGAGGCAGACTGAGAAAAGCAAAGATTTAGAACTTCTTACAAGTTTAAAATCAGGCTGCATTAGCACAGACCAAAATGAATTGCTGATATTTTTGGCCTTGAAAAAAAATGAGTCGGGGTTTGAGTTCCATTTCTATGGACAGATGTTCTGCAGACAAAAAAAACCCACAACCAAGACTGTTAATTGGCACTAATTAGCACCCTTGTTGGCAGGGAGGGATTGACAAGGTTATTTCTTTGGCATCACCCCTGCTGACTCCCAGAGCTGTTCTTTCCAGGACAAGGGGAAAGCAATGTAGGTAAACTTACATTCTTAGTCTTCAAAGATTACTTGTGCCCCTGAACAAAGCGAGTCCTCACATTTCTAAGCTGTCTACTTAGTAAGACTCTTTGCCTAGGATATACATTGGCTTTTATTTTTAATTAAATAATGTATAATTAGTAGGAAACAATATGGTAGAATGACAGGCCCTTTTATATTAGATTTTTTTGTCTCTGCTGAGAGAAGCAGAAGCCCAGAGATGAGAAGAAAAAAAAAACACTGTGTTAAGGATAAGAAAAACAATCTCAGCACATTCTAGATGTTAACACTACCAGAGAGCATAGAGGATATTTTGTACTAGCACAATCTTCTAAATTAGCTGTGAGATGTTTTCAGTGCTTTGTTTACTATTCTCTACATCTAGAAAATGGGCACATAGCACTAGTCTTGTAACAAGACCACCGTCTACAAAGAACTTAAATGTCTTGGGGGTAATGGTATCTTACAAGTATAAGGTAGCTCTAATATGTGTGATGATCAGTATGATTATCTGACAAAGAAGGAGCTATATTATATAAATATTTAACAAAGCTATGTGGAAATGTATTTTAAATTTTTGAAAATTGTCCTAATAAGGAAACTAGAGAATGGATTAAAGTCATTTTTAGCAGTGTGACAGATTTTCTTATGCTCTAGCATGTTGATTTCTAGTTCTGAAGAATTAGAGAAGGTCTTAAATCCAGATTAAGCTCCTTTTTTTTCTCTCAGGAAAACCAAGACATTAGATCTTCAAAATTAATAGATCCAAAGAATCCTTGCCAAAACCCACAAATGTGTGAAACCATAAATTCATCCTTGAGCATTTTTTAAAAAAAGTCCTCTAACAAATATCAACAGCATATACACAGATGATTAAAATGTACTTTTGTTAATGTGAAGCATTCAATTTTATGTAGAAAAAGACATACAGATGCTAACTTGTGTCCTTAAGTGTTCATATTCTATAAAAACAGGAATTCTCCTCCATGTCTTTCATACTTTCAGGTACCTCATTGATACTACCTTGTCTGTAGAACTTTAAAGTCCCTATCTTCTCAGAATTACACATAAATGTAGATTCCTAGGTGAGGGCATCTTGAAACATCTGTCCACCACAGGTCATTTCTTCTACCATCACGGAATCTCTGTCAACAGTGTAGAATCGGCTCCCAGCCTACCCACAATCTATTGTCACCAAGTACTTTATACAAATGTACAACGGGGTGTAGTCAGGCCCAACTGGTTCCTCCCACCTCCTTTCATTAAAAAACACTGGCAAACCTTTCTCATCAACATGTTCTGATGGTGATTGACACCAGAATCCATCCGAGTTCCATGTTCAGTCCTGATATAGTATGGTGCCACCCAACTCCAAAACAACTCTTTTCCAGATCCTTAAAACAATCTCCTTGAGATGGTTCGTACTCTACTGCCTCAAGGCCACACTACTATCCAGGTTCCAGATATCCCAGCTATGATTTGCAAGGACTCTGGCTTCTGTTGCCATTCAATAATCTTAACCAGAGGAAGTACCTGCCTAGAGTTATTCTTTGAAAGATTATTTTGGTCTCTGTAAAGGATAATGAAATCCTTAAAGAAGATATAAAGACAGAGAGGGGAGCAGCACAGATGGAAGAAGGATGGGGTGTAGACAGTTCATTGATGGGATGAAATAATGCGTGAGCTATGGGAAGAGAAAGAGAAACGAGAAATTTTTCAATGACTACAGGCTATCTTTCTGGGAAATTAGAGTAGATGATGGCACTTTAGAGATGTCTTAACCTATTCAAGCTGATTTAACCAAGTATCTCAGATAGGGTAATCTTTAAGGGGAAATTTATTTTATCCTAATGTTGGAGGCTGAGAAGTCCAAGATGAAGAAGCTAGCAAGCTATCATCTCAGGGACCTCCTCTGCTTGTTCCACATCCCCAGGTGGTGGAAGAAGTAGGAGGACAAAAAGGCCCAAGCTAGTTCCATCTAGTTATAAAATACTACAGATGGACTTGGACTTAAGACAGTACTATTTATGATTTTCAGCTTTATGATACTATAATAAGTAGCTCTACCCTCTCAGTAGAAACCATACTTTAAAAATTTAAATGTTTATCATTCCCCTAGAGAGCACTATATAGCACTGTCCTTTTCCCCAATGCTGGGTAGTGACAGTGAGCTATAGCTCCCAGTTAGCCACTAGATCAAGAAGAAATAGCTAGTAGTTTGTTGCTAGTGTTCATTGGATATTGTGTTTTATGTCTTGTAATCTCACCATATTTACAAAATGTTCTATTTGTCTTGTTTGTGGTATATTGAATACTCTTCTTATTTATAGTATTTTCAACTTAGGATGGGTTTGTTAGGACATAAACCATAACCCCATTATAAATTAAGGAGCATCTCAAATCCCATTCTTGTATTTTGTCCTAAAGTCCACACCCCATACTATTGCTGAATTGGGGATTAACTTTCAACTTGAGTCTTAACAGAGATACCACATTAAAATTTTACAGTGAAGGTGAAAAAATAAAACAGATTAATGAAGAAACATGGGTAAACCTTGAAATACTATGCTAAGTACAAAAGGGACCCATACTGTATGCTCCAATTCATATGAAATGGATGAGATAGGCTGACTTGTGCCAACAACAAATTATGGGTTTTCCAGTAATAACGGAGAAGAAAAAAAGGTATAGGGCAGTGATACCTGGACAGTACATGGACACACTTACGGTGTCTTTCACAGGTGATGAAATGCCCTGGGAGCAGATATTACACAATATCGTCAATGTACAGAAAGCATTGACTCATCCATTTTCAAGTGGTAATTTGTATATGTATTTTACCATAATAATAATTATATATATATACATAATGAAACATTAATTAATGAGTGACCATATAAGCATGTACATAAATAAAGCAAACTAGTAAGTGAGAAATAGGAGACACAAGTTCACTTTTCCAGGCTTTTGACATTGTATGACATTGTGATAGCACTGTTGCCAGAAGCCTGAAGTTCAGAAGAATCTTCTGGGCTGAAGATGGAGCAGTGGGAATGAAAATAGTAGCTATTATCCCAAGAGAGGGGAGAAGCATATGCATGAAGGTGTGGGGGTAGGCGAGGGAAAGCATGGAAGAGACCTTCCCTAGAGCAGTCAGGAAATGGAATTCACAGTGGTATATGGGTTCGCTTTCCCTGTCACTTTTGCTTGGAAAACAAAAGGCCCATTTGCTGAGTGGGCTTCCAACATCAGTGATCATCTTACATTGTGGACGTTTCCTTTCTGCCAATAGTCTCTTGCTTCTAGCCGGTCACATATTATGACATACTTCTTGTTCTGATGTCCTCTGTCCAAAATTGCCAAAAGGGTGACACTTTAAACTCTCTGTGGCACACACACAAAAGATATGGCCCTGGTATGCTTATGTCCTAAAACATCTCACATCCATAAGACTTTGAATCAACCTTGAAATAGGATTGGTAGAAACACAAAGAAACAATATCCATCTTTATTAAGAATTAAGAACAAAAGAGAAATAAAGCTTAACAAAGCAAGATACTAATTTTCTATCTTAAAAATGACACACTCTCTCAAGAAGGGAGAATAGTGACTCAGGGATTGGATGAGTTTAGGCTTGGTGATGCTAATTCAAGTCAAGAGTTTCCACTGTCCTCTGCTCTAGAAATTTGTTCCCTGGCAACATTTCCACTATGTATGTACCTCACACTTTGGTGTGTTTTTTCTCTTAGCAAACATATTTCGATCATATTCTTAAATGTGTCTTAGGAGATTATATGGAGAGAGTAATACATGAATGATAGCTATTAGGAGAGAGACGACATTGCCCCAACCCATATAATTTCAGACCCGGGAGAAAGGAATTTGATAAAGACACTTAAGCTACCACCACTACCACCACCACTACCACTACAACAACAAGTGCTACAAGATGAGAGGCTTGAGACAATCTAAATGTATTGCTTCAGAATTTTGCAGTCTAGAAGTATAAAGCATAAAGCATTGGTCCAGTAGGTCCCTTTGAAGGTCTGTTATGGGCGGTTATTCTCAAAACAGCTGGCCTTGGATCATATAGATGGCTGCCATCTCCATATGCTTCATTATCATCTTCTTCCCTCGATCCATGCCTATTTGTCCTGTTGCCTTACAGTTTGGCCTAATGACTTCAAACCCTATCTTCATAGAGATCACATTGTGAAGTACTGAGGGTTAGGTTCTCAGTGTATGAATTGGTTCTGGGGACATAACTCAAACCCCAACAGGCCTATTTCCTGAATTTGAATTTGCCTCTTTTTAGCAGTGATTGTAATGATCCTCATATTATAGCAGTGACCAATGTCTTCCATCTTAGAAAGTGGGCGCCCCAACCCTTTGCCCGAAATCATCCTTAAGCTTTCTTCTCCATTTTCTTAGAATGACAGACTTACAGAATTTACTCAGGAAGCATCTGTGAGCCGTAATTTCTATACAACGTTGTGACTGCAATTCCAGAGTTCATAAAGGCCTGCCTAAGCAATATTTGGGCTATTGATGAAATATTTTTAAAAACATTTACTTTCTAACATAGAGAAAACATATTGTAGAAAGCAGCCCACACTTTTTTTTTTTAAACAGATGTGTAGTATGGATTTTCCCAGGTCTGTAACCAAAACTGCCTTCACCATTTTGTTTACCTATGGTAGTTTCTTCCCTAGCTTTGTGGTGAGATATTATCCCTGCTGGGGACCAACAGGCAGATCATGCTGTTGTCCCACATTCTCTCTCTACTAAATCACAGTTTTCTTTCAAGGGAAGGTGGTTATTGTGAAGCTGTCAGACTGAGGCAAGTTAAATGGGCTGAAGTGAAGGCTCCTATTAGCAATAGCAGCTATCTTTGCCAGATTCAAGCTCTGCAGACAGCTACAAGACAATTTGGTCTTGATAGGTGGACAATTAAAAATAACCAAAGGCAAGAAAGAAGAAATGGGAACAGCACAGTTACTTCATGGTCCAAAAACCAAGAGGGCAACTGGATATTCTTCACTTGCTATAAGCTTGAAATCAGTGTGAGCTTCACATTCTCACTGAGAGCTGACCTGGGAACAAGGCATCCTCCCAACAAGGAACCCTGGATGTTTTCTGTGACCTGGTCTGGGAATGGAAAGTCACAGTGGGGGATATGACAGCAAGGTCTCCGCCCAATTATGAAACAGCCAAAGAGTTTCTAATGCTCATAATGATTGAAAGCCAACAATTATTCATGATACCTTTGTATGTGGGGTGTGTATGTGTGTGTGTGTGTGTGTGTGTGTGTGTGTGTGTGTGTGTGTTTGAGGGGATCCTTGTGCATGGAAAAGAGTAGCATGGGCTTTTTTATACTGCTATAACTAAGATTGTGAAAGTTAGACAATAGACAATCAGGAGAGGATTCAAAGAAAATTATCTCTCAGCTCAAGGGAACCCCAATTTAAATTGGGTTTGTGATCTAACATTTGCATTAGTGTAGAAGCTGCACACCAGTGCTAGGCTCTGATGAGAGTCCGTCCTGCTACCTAATCCCAAGTGTCACAGTCCAGAATATGGATGAGCCAGTGGAAGAGCAGGCCACTATAGACTCAGCAGAGCAGGAAGTGCTGCAGCCTGAGTGGCCACAAATCACCTTTCCAAGAATCCTTTCCCTTTGTTGAAATAGCACCTGAAGACTTACCTGTGCATAGTGAATTCCTGTATAAAATCATCAGTTGTGTACCATAGTTGCATCCTCACCTCCACTTCTTCTTGAACTGCTAATAATCAAGCCTTCTTCCATCAGCCCTAATGTTCAGTTAGAATAACGCATCTACATTGTCACCCATATTAAACAGGTACTTGCCTGTGAGGTTTTTTTTCCGACACAGGAAGGAACTTAGTACTGTTTGGAAAGAGCCACTACTCAGTTACCTTTTGTTACTAGCCTTGGCTCTGGAAATTCTGAAGTCTGAGAGGCAGAGGATTTTTCCCCCTTTGTGGCTCTTTTGGATTTCTCTACATTTTGTCTGGTATGTAAGTTTATCTGTTTGGGAGAGAAGCAGAGAAATGCTGGGAGAAGGGTTGAACAAATGCAGCAGTGATACTAGACACTGTGTTGAAAATGAACTATTCAACTTGAGGGGGAAGGGGTTTGTGAGCTAAAAAAATTGGGAGAAAATGAGGGAAGACGTGACACTGTTCAAAAATATATGTACTCAGTACCTGACCTATGTAACTGTAACTGTTCTGTACATCACCTTTACAATAACAATTTTTTTAAAGATGGTGGCTTACTACCCACCCGATCCAGGCAGTTGTTCCTTTAATATAAGGCTTTGTCTCTCCTACAAAAGACAAGCCATTTTCCCTTGGTGAGGCTTCTGCTGACTGTATCAATTTCAGTTTCAATATACAAAAAAATGAAGGGAGAAAAGGATTAAGTGAGAAAAATAGCTTTCTTTTTCTCTCTTCCTCTGTACATGTGAGTAAGAACGTGTCTGAGGCCATCTGACAATCTCTGTCACGCAGGAGTAAGCGGAGTGATTAGGGACATAGGCTTTGGCATCAGAAAAGTGCCATCCTCGCTCACCTCCCCCATCCTAGGCAGCTGTGAGTCTATTTTTTAGTAATAGCTTTTGTGAGATGCAAGTACCTTAACATTCACCATTTGAAAGTGTAAAATTCAGTGGGCATTAGTGTATTCACACTTGTATAATCATTACCACGAATTCCCAAATATTTTAATCACCACAAAACAATCCCCTTATGAGTAATGGCCTCTCCCCATTTCCTGGGACCTCAATTACTGGTAAGCAGGATTTTTTTCTGTGTGTCCTTTCAGGATGGATGGATGGATGGATAGATAGATAAATAGATATAGATAGGTAGGTAGATAGATAGATAGATAGATAGATAGATAGATAGATAGATAGATAGATAGATAGATAATGTTGCACCCAGCAACTTAGCATGTCTCTCTAAGGACTTTTTTTTAGCAAGGGAGTTTCAATACTATATGTTGTACCCCTCTCAAATTCACCCTTTCCATTTTCTTCCTCACAGCCACTCCCCTTTTTAAAAACAATTCCAACAAGGCTCATTGTTCTATTTGTCTGCATTCATATAAAGCATCTCACACATATTCACCCTCATACACTTTCAATATCCTGCCCATTTCCCATGGATACATTCAACAGCACTTGTTTCACTTGTCTGACATTCAGTTTTTTAGTATATATTAATTGCTCAAAGGGGTTTTACCATGGTAAATAATACTTTTGGAGTGATCTGGGCGCTCGTGGCTCACGCCTGTAATCCTAGCTACTCAGGAGGCTGAGATCTGAGGATCAAGATTCAAAGCCAGTCCAGGCAGGAAAGTTTTTGAGACTCTTATCTCTAATGAACCACCTGATAACTGAAAGTGGTGCTGTGGCTCAGTGTAGTAGAGCACTAGTCTTGAGCAAAAGAGCTCAGGGATAGCACCCAGGCCCACAGTTCAAGCTCTAAGACTGAATGAATTAAAAAAAAATTCTGGGTGACTTAAGAAATAAATATCTATATTAAACAGTTCTGGAGGCAAGGAGTTCAAAATAAGAATTTCAGTAAAGTTGGATTCTGGTGAGAGCCCCATTCCTGGTTTCCTCAAATTACAGAGAGAGTAAAAAGAAACCAGCTGTGTTGCATATCTTCTTATAATGGCACTGTCTAATCTCATCATGAGAGGACCTTACACTCTAATCACAATTCAAAGGCCCATCAAGATGTCAATATATGAGTACTGGAGGGGATGGACACTATTAGTACTTACTGATAGCTTCTGTGAGAAAATAGTCACACTTTTTTCCTATTCCTTAATTGAATTCTCTGTCAAGAGCTACTTCCATTCCTATTTACTAGACCCTTAGCAAATATTTGAGTTGCTGATATTTTCTCCTATCTGTGACTTGTCTTTTCCTTCTTGTTTTTTGGCCTGTACTTCTTCCCTTGAAAATAGACCATGCAATTGGAATTTCCCATATTCCTCAGGAAGAGACAATGAGAGGGCCTATCAGAGCACTTAAAGAAGTAAATGTTTGGCATATGGGATGCTTACCTTAAACAATGCTATTATTTGTGTTAGCTGATTTCGATTTGCTGTGAGACAGAAGCAAGATATAATCTTCTAAGTCATAACTATACATCTGACAAGTATGATGTGAGAAGTTCAAAGTGCTTTGATTTTGTTAACATATTATTCCTAGAATGAGTAGCGTGATGTTTTATTCTGAGTAGATTTTATACATCTAGATATTTGGTGATAAGTATTGGTCAGTATTGGGATTTATATTCAATATAATCTATAGTTCTAGCTGTCTACATTTTTTCTAGATGCATATCAAGAATGGGAATCTATGGATAACTGATAAAATAGCATAGTGCATGGGTAGTACTTATACTTGAAATCTTCCTACCAGAAGCTAAACCAGGAAAAAAATAGGTCTCCACTTTCATCAGATGTTAAACTATGCTTCATGAAAAACCTATAAAACCTAGTCTTTCTGGTTTAAATGAACTGAACAAGTCATGGGGAGGGGGGAAAAAGAAAGGGGGAGGGGGACGGGGGAATGAGGGATGAGGTAACAAGCAGTACAAGAAATGTATCCAATGCCTAATGTATGAAACCCCTCTGTAATTCAGTTTGATAATAAAAACTTTTCAAAAAAAGGCAAATAAGCCACAAAAAAATCCTAGTCTTTTCCTGCTACTTTCTTCAACTTGAGTTCTGAGACTTCCCTCTACAGTGATACTAGGCCAACATTTGTTGTAACATGAAACATAGTAGAACTAATAGTATTCATTAAAGAGTACACTCCTTTCAGATACTATTTCAGTGAATGGCTCAACACAGCAACCTTACAAAATACATAGTTAGAAGTACCTTCATTTTAGAAACCAAAACAGTTGCTCAGAGAGGTTAATTAATTGGCCTAGACTTGTACAGCTAGTAAGTATGGGCATGGTTCTAACATAGACCCTTAACCCACCTAACTGCTAACTCTTACCTTTCTTTTGCATATTGTCACTCTGTAAGAAATTGTGTTTACCAGTGTACCTTGATCTTAGGCCCAGTCATGACCAGGGTCATTTCTATGTCTCAGAACTAGAAAGACATTCCCTTCAAATCTAGTAACAAATGAGAATACACAATGCTCAGCAACTACATATCAGTTATCTTGAGAAAGCCCCTATCAGAAATTACTTGTTCCAACCTTCTTCAGGAGTCAGTAACAGTGCTTAGATTATAAAATTACATGTGCTCACTAGGGTGGCAGGGTTAAGGAAACCCTGTGGTGTGTTGCTGAGCCAGAGAGAATTCATGTACACAGTTAAAATTAGGAAGGAGATGCCCAGAATGACTCAGCATAGCTTGGCATTCCAAATCAATATGATTGTGCCATGTGGTACACTTTATAGTGTAAATAGGTTTTCTGCAAAAGTTAAATATATCATGCAAGTCATTTAATATGCACAGAAAGCCATTAAATTATTTCAGTCTCATTCTTCAAAATGCTCAGAAAATTCCTCTGTATAAGAGCCAGTGCAGGATTGGCTCTGAGACCAAGTGTCTAAACATAAGTGGTGATTTCTCTGGGGAAATGCATGCCTCATATTGTTACTTAGGAAAAATATATGCTGTGACATTGTAGAGCACCCTTCGCAAGCAATTTTCATTTTCTTAAAACAATCAGATCACATTTTCAATCAGATTACCAAGTATCTCTTCTTTTCTAAAACCTAGACAGTTTTTGCACCATTTATGAACATCAAAATGGTGCTGTGTTTTCAAATGATTAATCATTAATGAAACTTGGAAATAGAAAGAGGGTTTTCATGTTCCATTCTATTTCTGTCTTTACCTACATGTAAAGAATTCCTTGTGGAAGCCATATGTGATGCTTTAACACTGTTTCAATTGGAGTAATTATCAGAACAAATGGTGGCATTGGATGATATTAGTCTGTTTGTGTTCCTTCTGTCTACCCAATAAATCAACATTCATGCAGACTTTTAAAAACATTTGAAACAGTCATCTGTGGTGGCATTTTTGTTTCAAAGTATATACTCAAACATTGATCTAAACATGCATACTTACCCTAACTTAACCTTTAGCTGGAGAGCCTACTGGTACATATTCCTGTTGAGGGAGGACGTATCCTGTACTGCTTCTATTTTAAAACATTGAGATCTGGAATTGGCATGAAATTTTATCTTTTGTACTTTTGGCATCTATTTATAGTATATGGTTTTGATCATTTTATTTATTGATTATGTATATGTAATACTAGGAAAGTTGTTATTAAGCTTTGACACTGTTGGAATCTGGTATTTTACAATGTCCAACCCATTTTTCCCCCATGGACTTGTAATATTATTATTAATATTCTGTTTGTACATGTATTTGTCTATTTTTCTTTCTGGTATGCAGCACTAGTTTTGTAAAAAGAATTACGGTTCTTATCATTCTTTAGTTTTTGCTTTAGCAAAAGAACACTTTTTTCTACTATATTTGATGTATTGGGGCTAATTTAGGCTGAAGTATTGTAAGCCAACAATCTCAACATATGTTAAGAATTGGGGTATTCCCCCAATAGTAGGATTATTGGTGTAAATTAGTTTTACATAAGTATTTTATTGTGATAGTTACATGCACACATATCATGTACTTTGGTCAAATTCATCCATTTCTATTGCTCTTTCTTAACCTCTCTCTGCTTCCTCCATTTCTGCAGTTTAGCAGTTTTGTAGGGTATTTCTTTTACTCTTTTCACACACACACACACACACACACACACACACACACACACACACACACCCCATATGTCTGTGTATATACATATATCTATATATCTGTATATCACTCCTGTCACCTCTCTTTTTCACCCTCCTCTCTCCTACTGATATAAATCAATTAGTTTCATGAAAACAAAGTTACTCCAGGTGCTGGGGGCTGATGTGTATAATCCTAGCTACTTAGGATGCTTAGATCTGAAGATCATGGTTTGAAACCAGCACAGGCAAGAAAGTCTATGAGATTCTTAGCTCCAATTAATTATCAACATTATCCAGAAGTGGAGCTGTGGCTTAAGTGGTAGGGCACTAACCTTGAGCACAAAAGTTTAGGAACACTGTCCAGGCCCTGAGGACTGGCACAGAAAATACAAAAGGGAAAAGTTGCCATTGTCAAGACATAGTAGCAGATATCCCATGCTGATGTATGCTTATAGACTTAAAGTGGTATTGCATTATGCACTGTGGTTGCCTTAGTTCATGTGTGTACCATTCCTAGCAGAAAAATCTCCATTGGCTATTATTTTACTTATAGTAATGACTTCCTCAGCCTTATTAGAACTTAAATATGTGCATCAAATTTGCCAGGACATATTAAAAAATGTGTAAATTCTTCTGAGCACTGTATCTTGACAGATACTGAAATGAGTGCTTGTCTACAAATCAGGTGGAATTTTTATAAATGACTGAGTAAAAGTGCTATCAACACTTTAGTTGGGCCTAAATTGTTGTTTGTATATTTTGCTTAAATAATCTGAAATAAAATGTGAATTTTTTAATGCATCAGTGTAAAGGAAATACTGTCTGCTATGTCAGTGAAGGTAAATACCCCTGCTTGACAACCATTCTGTGGAGATAAATCTAAGAAATAATTTGAATGCTTTGAAATAGTTTGACAATATTATCAGCAGCTGAGGATTTGCAGTGCCTGTATTGAGTCTAATGTAAGGCACAATGGCTTTCAGCAGGCATCAGTTGTAGTGCTCTTAAGAGGAAGCTAATAAGTTGTTTTGAGGATTTTCTTAGCTGGAATTAATGAATCCACTTCATAAAGGGGTTCTTTACTTAATACTTTAACAATTCTTAGCTATTGTGGAGAGATGAGTAATGAAGTACCCTTGGCAATGGTAAGGTCCTTCAGAGGTAACCACAAAAGTTTCTCCTCTCTTAACTATAGTTATTCTAAGGAAATTAAGTAAGGCTGAGAAGAACAATCCCAAGATAAAGGCTTCTGGTCTTGGCAGGAATTTTTCCTTTCCACATCAACTGAGAATAAAACTAGCCAGGTCTGTTTCCAAAGAGAAAGTTTGAATAGTGGAAACACATATCTTCCAGATATCAAAGGACTTAGAGTAGGCATATGATCCCCATAAGAGAAAGAAAGGAAGCCTAATGTGAGAGAATGTTTTGGCATTTAGCTGAATTCCTGGTATAAATTTAATGCTTTCAGATTGGCTAACAGAGTCTTGGGTATCTGGATTCTCAGTGTCCAAATTAAATTGAGTCAAGTTTTGAAATCTCTCTTCAATATGATCTCATAGCTTCTCCATCTTCACTGTTCCATATTTTAGCCAATTCCATCTGTTACCTGCACTGCTACCTTGGTAGTCTTATGAATATCTTTATTGCCTTCTTCTATATCCTTTGCTTTTAGAAAATTTGCACACAAATACTAGGTCCATTAAATGAATGAACTGATAATTTATGTGCCACTTGGGTGAATTTTTATATTTCTTCATATGATTCAAAGAAGTTCTTTCAAGATGACATACATTGTACTGAAGAATAAAATCTTAGCAATCAAAATCTAATCTTGAGTTTTTTTAGATCAAAGATTCTTTTTTTCCTTTCTAGTCCCAGCATTTTTTTCTACAACTAAACTGAGCTCATGGGTTAAAATTTTTACATACACACACACACACACGTTCCCACATACACACACACACACACACACACACACACAATTGAGTTCTAATGTTGGAGGAAAATTATACAACCTAGAGAAAAATACCAAGAAGTAGGAAATCAAAATCAAAATAATGACCATAGAGCAGAGAATTTAATTGTGCTGAAACCACGTGATCTATTCTGAAGAAGTTCCAGGATGATTAGCTAGCAGTTTGATTCAAGGCAGTAGTCATAGTCATCAGAGTTCTAATTATTAGCTGTGGCTTCTATATGCAGTATAGATGCCAGCACATATGTGCTACATATATGTAAAAAAAAAAAGATGTTTACTGTTTCGCACTACAACTGCTTTGCAGTTACTCAGCCCTCAGACTGTTAATTGTTAACTGAATTTCTGAGATTTTTTTTATTGGTTGTTAACTACATTCTTAGATATTGTTATTCCCATTGGACAGATGAGTAAACTGACATTTTGAGAGGTTTAAATGACAAACTCAATTTCTCAGATTAACTCCTATGCAATATCCATTGATCCACAATTATTACCTCCACAAAATGAGACTTTACTATTTGGTTTTATAATATGTTTTTCCAATCTCATGAACTTTCCTAAACAGCAATACTTTCATCATTTTTTCTTTTCACTTTTATTAGAATCAAATAATTATGTAAGTGGGTTTCATTTTGACATATCCTTATAGGTATGCAATACAATTTGATCATCTTGGAATCTATTTTTATTTTAGATTTCTCCAAAGATTTTATGTAGCATGGAAAGGATATTTTGAGTTTAAATGTTTGAAGACTATTGACTTCTAGTAGTGGTCATAACAATTTTTTTTCTGTGAAAAATCAAGTAGTAGATTTTTCAGGCTCCCATCTTTGTGGATACTCAACCATTGTAGCACACATACAGCCTTAGCTAACATCCAATAAATTATTTCCCAATAAATACTTACATATGAAAAATAGAATCTTGAGTTTCACATAATTTTCACATCATGAAATATTCTTTCAGGTCTTTTACCAGCTCTTGAACTCAGGGGCTTGTGCTCAGTAGGCTTTCTTGATATTTAATACTCTACCACATGAGCCACACCTGCAACCATACTTTTTGCTGGCCAATAGGAGATGGGATCTCTTGGAGTTTTACAGTTCTTGCCTTCTTTGGTATCTACAATTACAAACATGGACCCCTGATGCTCAGCTTTTTCAGTCATTTAAAAATACATTTCTAGACCCTTGACAATGGAGAAACAAAGGGATCACGGTAATTTGACCATCCTTAGACCAGATGATTCCTAAGTGAATGTTTGGTTCTTATGGTAAAGCAACAAAGTTATCTGATTCTACTTCCTGAAACCTCTAAGAGGGTATCAGCAGAAAAAGACACTTTTCCCCCAGTCTGCATATCAATGGCAGATTGTACAATAGGGAGCAGGAGTCGGTTATGAGCCCAACAGGAAGCACTGGGCCACAAGAACACACCAGATAAATCTTGGAGGTTCATCCCTATACATGGTAGGACAGATTTTCAACTTGTCTCTCACTGCCATTGATCCCACACTGAGATTCTCACTGTTTTATGAAGTGATCGTTGAATCAGAAACTTTTTAGCTTCTATGAGCTCTCCTGAGAAGAAAAAGTCTGAGGGCCTTAACCTCAGGAAAACAAGACAGGTGCTCTGAAAAATAGCATCTTAGCTTAGCTTAGATTATCTTACTACTACTCCAACAAATTATTGGATACTACAAAGAGATTGGATACTACAAATATATTATTACTTGAGTAATTCTAAAATAGTTCTGTTCAATTCCTCCCAGCTTGCTTTTTAGAGGAGAATGGCTCTTTATGGAATCAAAAGACCAAAATTTCTATTCTACAGTATGACCTACAGTAAGATTCTGATAAAAAGGCAAAAGTCCATTTCTGGGTTGTGCTAATATACCCCCAAGCCAAATGTGTAACACATTTAAAGCTATCAGAACATATCTGTTATTGCCATCAGCTTTGGTATTCAGGGTGACAATGATAAAGTTAACAGCCAGAACATTGCCAAATACTTGGGCCAGAGCCTATGATTTTGGATGTGGAACTATGATTCATTCACGTGGTACAGCACCAAACTTGCGCTAAAAATCTAAGCAAGAGTATGAGGCTCAATACCCCAGTACCAGAACACATATTTTTCAAAACCCATAAGACTCCCAGTGAAATGTATAACCTATAGAAATAACAAATACAGTCTTGACAGAAAGAGAGGCATTGTAAAACATTAGGTCCTAAACAGTCATCTGAAATCACTGGGGAGGAACATTTAGTTCTTTTTCATCTAATGGAACAATTGAAGGGGAATTGTTTTTAAGAATTCACAAACATAATCATATTTATATGAGCACAATTTTTACATTTTGGAGTGCCTAATATGTGATGAATTGTCTACCAAAATACAAACACAGGAAAAGAGATTATAATTTTCTGTTGAAAAAATCTTAAATGCACTAGGTATGAATGAAATAATAACTAAATTTAGAATCATTCATAATCCTGGACTTTGAGCATTATTAAAGCATAAAAATGCAAACAAGTATATGTATATTCCATAATAAAGCTTAATAGATCAGGGAAGGAGGGGAATCTAAAGAATGACTAACACTCCAAAGGTAACTAGAAAGTCTTGGGCTATGTAGCTATTCCCTTGACTTGTGTGTACTAGGACCCGAATATATGCATCAAAATTTCCTTTATTAATTATCAAAGCACCAAACTTGTTGCATGGGAAGATAAAGATAATGTTTGTCAGTATGTAAATTGGCTGCCTATTTCCAGAATCATACATTAAAAGGAATTTCATTTCCATGTAAAAAAAATCAGCAAAAGGTGATTGGGACATACAATAGTGGTAGTGTTTGCACATCCATGCTATGGCTGATGTTTTCATTCTACCTAAGGAAAGCAACCTAAAGACCATGAACTCCTTTTTAGCTATACAACCTTGAGCTTTCTTCTAGATTTCCTGGGTCTCCATGGCTTAACTTCAGATTGCTTGGCAAACTAAAATGAGAAGGATAAAGGTACACAGGGACTTCTCTTTGCAATTATTTCATAGTAGTATTAATGACATGAATTATAAGTCCAACTAAGATGATATCTTTCCAAACTAACAGTAGCTTGCATTCATTTTGTACTTTCATAAAACACTTTCACAGGCATTAGTTCTTCTCTTGCTCAACATTACCTTCCTGTAAGACAACCAAAGCATTATCCCACTGAACAGATGAGATACAACAATGAGGCTCAGAACTCTTGAATGAGTTGCTCAAAATATCATAGCTTGTTGCTCCATGTTAACATAGTTGGTGGAGTTTTGCTTATTACTGTTGATTTCACTTGATACACTGTCCTTTATAATTTGTAACCTGTAAGAAAACATTATGCACTCTCAAGCCCTGACTGAAGATGGTATAGTTTCCCTATTTGTCTCCCTGATTCTCTAGCTGTATGGTCATGAATATATCGTGTAATTAATTAATTGCCTTTAAATAGTTGTGCAAAGGACCTAATAGTGCATTGTGTTTACAAACTCCTTTAAGTCCTTTGCACAACTATTTAAAGGTAATTAATTAACTGATTATATAATATACCTTGATCAGTGGTCACCCCTTTCAACCTCCCTTCAACCCGCTTCTCTTACTGTTCTTAATTTTGTAGTATGTATAATTGTTTTTTGTCTGCATTCTCCATCTCTTCCCCCTTTAGTCTGTAACTTTTAAGCCTAGAGAAAGGCTCTCTAAAGCTTTCCCCATTTGGGAAATGGGGCTAGCAGTATAACTCATTCCTTTTCAGGACAAGTTTTGTGTTTCTGATCAAACACTTAGCAATTCCTATGATACTTCCTACTGCACTTCCTGTTGACCACTAATTATATGGATATTTTATTATTTTTTTCAAGTTTTTAATTATCTTTAAGTATTTATACAAAGGAGTTGCCATTTAACCAAGCAGCTTGTGGATATAATGTTTTGACCAATGTCACTCCTTTCAATACTCTCACCCATCCCGCCCCTACCCATGCCTTGCTCTCTCTTCTTAATGTTGTAAGATATACACTGGAGTTTTGAGTGCACTCTCCTCCTCTTCTTGTCTTCATTTGGGTGCTTCTTTACCCTAGATACTACTCCAACCCTTTCAAGTACCTACTTCTTGGTGTTTTATTTTGCTAATCTGACTTTGCCTTTCTAGGGAATTACACTGAGTTCTCTCTTTAATCTACCTTATTTCAGGAAATATGTTTGCATACCAGTCAATGTATTCATTTATATGTTTATATGCTAAATTTGGATTCCACAAGCAGTCTTTGTCTCTCTGAGCCTGATTTACTTCACTTAATTTTTTCCCAGGTCTTCCCATTTCTTTACAAGTGCTATAATAGTATTCTTTCTAATCGATGAGCAAAGTTCCATTGTGTGTGTGTGTGTGTGTGTGTGTGTGTGTGTGTGTGTGTGTGTGTGTATTGATCCATTTGTCCACTAAGGAACATCTGGGCTGATTTCACAATTCACACCCTTGCTATGGTTGCAGATCATGCATATACAAATTAGCATGTAGACATTCCATACATGTACTGGGAGAACATACAAATGAAAATCCAATGTTTTTGTAATTACAAGTTAGGTAGTTTTGATAAAAATACCTTTCTAGTTCTATACCTTTTAAGAATGATAGTCTTCATTTCCAAAAATGTGCTGTAAACAATTATTTATCCAGAGTCATATGCCTGAAACTTCAAAAGAAATAACAAGATACATTTCTTTTCCTTCTCTAAGATCTTCAAAACATCCATTAGTCTCTTGAAGGCCAGTCATAAATCCTACATTCAGTTTATCTGAAACCAACTCTAAAAGTTGTCCTTCTCACCAATCATTCTTTATACCAGTTTTTGTTTTTCAGACTTGAGTGAACACATCTTGGTCATGTGACTGAGCCTGAAAGTCGGGGAGCTGTGCCTTCTTTAGATAGTTATCAGATAGCCACTCTGACGTGAATCTCTTTCTAACATTTGAACATAACCTCGAAAAATAATGCTTTCAATATAAATCAAATTAAAAGCTCCACTTTTTCCTTCTGATTTTCCTCTTCTGGATAAAGCACACAAATGGAAATATAGCAATGAGAATTTAGGACTAGCTATTGTACTAAAAAGCAGTGTGACCTTGAACTAAACAGTTCATCTCTGAATTTTTCCTTTATTGTCTATAAAATGAGCTTCGTGGACTTTCCCTTCCTTTCTGGAAAGATGCTGTGAAGAAGCCATTGGTGAATAAGTTGTGCCTATCACCCGCATGGGAATGAGGGACTGCTAGAGGAGAAAAAAATACTGTATCATCAGAGCTAGTGAACAAAGGAAAAAGATACTCTTTCTTTGATAGGAACTCTTTCCAGCAAGCTCTGTGGAGGAATTGGAACCGTACTGAGCTGTACAAGAGAAAAATGGGATATCCGAGTAGGTGAACGGAATTCTAGCCCAAGAACTCAGTGTAAGGACCAGCCTAGGAAAAGAAAATTAAAAAACAGGGTATGTTGAGAATTGGGAATTGGTCCAACGAGGCTGAGACCTGCTGTATTTAACAAATTAAGATATAAACATCAATTGATCTTTGAAAACTGCATGTGTGGAATTCTATCATAATAAGTACTCTTTCAGCTCTAGCTCAGACTTGGAATGAATGGCAACTGAAGTTAATACCTCTGTCAAAGCAAAAGGCTTTCTTTGCCAATAACCAACTTTAAAAGTGCTAATTCATCACAAAAATCCAGATCACTCATATTTTTCAGGTACCTTACCTTAGGAAAGAAAGATTTCTTACCCATATCACAGGTTGACATCTCTTGAATCAAATTTTACAGGAAGAGATGAGTCATTTATCAAGAGCTTAATGTGGACCTATTTCTCACTTTGCTCTTTGGTGACCACTGAACTGCCCAGCAGCAGAGGGCGTGGAGAGACAATGGACGTTCAGTAGACTTTTCAGCTCTGTCATCCCAAGATCTATAGCAGGCTTCACCAACAGCCTCTAGAACCCAAGACATGTTCCTATTCTTGCCTGAGAGACTCAAAGCACTTGTCCTGAGGAGATCCAATGTCACATCCCAACCACATTGTCATTGATTAGCACATTTACTGCACTTTTAGTAGCCAGAATATATAGACTCCAGTCATCTCTTCAGTTGCTGAAATAGTCATTCTTTTCTTGATTTAAGGGAACATAGAGAGGGAAGATATGTGCAGAGCATGACATAAATATAAGAGCTCAAATATCTAATTAGCTGAAAGAATCTTGGTTCCTCTGCACCTTTGACAGAATTGCAGCTGTCAGATTGTAGCTGCAATATTTTGTGCTTGTTGCAAGATGTTTCTGAGCATGATTTAGAAAAGATGCTTTTTAATGTGAATGCCACTCTGATTTCTCTTCAGGATGCTTGAGGATGACCTGAAGCTGAGCAGTGATGAAGATGACCTTGAGCCTGTGAAGACCTTGACCACTCAGTGCACAGCCACTGAGCTGTACCAGGTAGGAGGAGCTTAGAGGCTGGATTCAGGCTTGAAGGCGGCGGGGTGGGGGGGGGGGAGAGGAAATCTGTGCAAACGGGATGGGAATGATTTTGACAAGTCTCCTCTCTGCTTTGCTTCTGTATAAGAAAAGGGAAGAGGCAAAGATGGGTATTCTGGAACAGGCCAAATCAGATCCCAGTTTCATTAGACTAAGGAGAAGCAGAGGTCTTTAAAACTGCTGTCAACCCCTTCCATTCTCCTCTCCTGGCTGTGTACAAAAACTGGTCATCAATAAGCAAGTGAGATTGTCTTCCTCTCTCTCCCTCTTGTACTACTTACTGTCATTGGGGGAAATGTCATTTGCTGACTCCAGTGTAAGGCTTAGAGCTCATATTCATTAATGTAGATATAAATATGACTGTTCCATTCACTTTTCCCAGATGTATAACTTTACAATGCAGCTGAAAATGAATAAGCTACATCTTGCAGCTTACATGAAGCTTCAGTCAGAAAGCATTTGGCAAAACTTTCTATTGCCTTTGTCTTCTTTTGTCTTTCATTATAAGTATTTCCAGTGTTTCTTATCAAATATGATGGCAAGAATGTGTTTTCAATGAGACTAAGCTTCCTGACTTTGAAAGGCAGCAAGCAGAATCAGTGATGCCTGTGTATTTTACCTGTGACAGGCATTCTCAAATGTAGGATCCTTCTAGTTGTGCTTAGACCTTCAGATAAAGAATAGAGAATTGCTTACATATAATATTAAAAACTTGCGTTGTTTTTTTTTTGGCAACTTGGATGATGTATTAATGGCAAGCACAGTGTGAATGCAGACTATACTATGCTATGCTAACCCAATTTTGCATTTTTCCCCCAGGGACTTGCTGAGTTGACAGTGACACTATACCAATTGCTCTAGGAATTTTTATTACAGGTCTCTCAAAGAATTTATTCAAAGGATTCCTACAGATAGACAATTAAGTCATGCACACTGATTGAAGTCTTTGCTTTCTCCTTTTGACCTCCTGTTTTACCCTAGAGAATAGTTTAAAGGCTCTTCAGTGGCACTATACTACCCTTGTTTCTACTTCAGGTGCAAGTCTTGAATAGGAAAGGAATAATTACTTGAAGTCAATGTTGGACATTACAAATTACCGAATAGTATAGGAATCAGATGAAATGTTTACTATTAAGTATGTGTAAACATAAACAATGAAATGATGTTATTCTGAAAAAATAATGGGTATTAATAGCCTGGTTGGGACTTGGTGGAGTCACATGATGTTCCTTACCCATGTGACAGAAGTTTTACTTCTCATCTGCCATTGTTGCAGGCATCATAGATATATCAATGCAACCCTGGTCTTTCCTGTGCAACAGTATTGAATTGTCACTTTCAAGGTAGTCATCCCAGTCAGACAGTTGTGTTGTGATGAGTCCACTGATGTTTGCCCAGAGAGTGGCTGAATTCAGAGGCCCAAGCTTCTGGGGAGTGGGGTATGTTATATTTTCTGAATACACCTATTTTATAACATTAAACCTTATGATTCTCTTTTGGTCAAATTTTTCTTGTTATGTTTCTTGAGATTAAAGGAACCCCTAAAAATGGGGAGTTAAAGCTGGAATCAATTTTCATTTACAGCTGAGAAGCAGTTATTGATGCTGTGCTTGCCGTTCAATAAAAGATCTAAAGATATAGACCCTGTGCTTTTCTTTCAATATATGTAGCCTAATCAGTCTCAAATGTTTTTTTAACAAAGAAATTGCATTGGCAGGTTTATTAAAACTGTTGTCTTTAGAGTATTAAGCTATCCAAAATTTGACATGTTCCAAAGACTTCTCATTTATGGAGTTTCCAAACTCTAAAACTCCCTCCCAGAAAATATTCATGTGAGCAAGTACATGTTTGCTTAACTGTTTCATTGGATGAGATCATGATGTTAGATTTACACAGCTCCAAACATATAGTCTATCATCTACTAGTGCAAGATGGTTTGTAATGCATAGGTGCAAATGCTCACTTAGATAAGAGCATGGTGCTCTTATGCCCTAGTCATTTCAGATTGACATTAAAAGCAGAAGAGGTTAGAAAGAGAAAGGTCACAAAAAACATAGAAATTGCCCAAAACTGCCATTATGGCATGTGAATATGAATAATGCCTTGATATTAATATAAATTAGACTGAAACCATAGATAATTTAATTTAGCCCATGTAGAAATTAAGAAAATCTTTTGTATGACTGGAAATGCCCAATTAGTAACCAAGCTTACCCAAAGGATTCTAGATAAAGCTTGGTGTGATCATTCAATGCTTTAAAACCAAAGTCAAGCAATTCCAAGTTTAAACACATTCTCATGTGTTTTTCTGAGTATATTATGATATGTAGCTGTAGCTTAAATTACCCACATTTATTTAACAGCCTAATGATTACCTTGATACTCTTTGAAATGTGCAATTAGTTCAAACCTTACTACTGGAGAGTACCAACTCGATACTAGTTGCTGAGCCGTATACCTCGAGCATGTTCCATTAAAAAAAAAAAAACCATTGCTGTCTAGTTCTTCCCCTTCTTTTGATTGTTCTATTTCGTTTTTATTGCCTGCAGATCTTTAACTACTGCTCAAAACCCAGTTTCATCCAGATTCTTGATTTTGATATTATATTTGAAACAATTGTGGGGCTTTAATTTTGGTTGGCTTGTTGTTATTGCTGTTGCTGCTGCTGCTGTTGTTGCTGTTGTCATTGTTGTTAGGACAGCAAATGATGTGAGTTACATAACAGATAAACACTTGAGTGTTCTGGAAGGTTTGAAATGTACTTCTTACACCTATGAAACACATTGAACTTTCAATTCATTAGACAAGCTAAATTGATAGCTTACCTTTAGTGTAAAAAGTTTTCTCATGAAAAAGATACATTATTTTGTTCCTTAGGAGCTGACTCTTTTACAGTTGACATTCTGTAGTGAATATATTAGTTGTGACTACAGATACCCTCTCCTGCTGTAAAGCTTCCTATTTTGTAGCTACAGTTCTCCCTCATCATGCCAAACAAGTTGTTACTTCCCCAAGGTTTCGCCACATTTCCATTTACTTTGTTATCAGCAGAAAGGCTAGGGAAGGCCTCTTCAGTAATGACATCAATTCGGCACACACAGCAAGAGAGGTCAGCCTGTCAGAGCTAGAGAAACACCAGATGGATTAGGATGAGAGCGGGTACAAAATATCTTTGATAGAGTCTTTTAATGTAAACAGTTTATCTGCCATTGCTTTCATTGAAATCCCCCACAAAATGATAGCATTTCAGCTGTTAAGATTACAGAATGTAACTGAACAAAATCCATACATTGTCACAATCAAGCTACTCAGTAATTAGAGGATGAGAGGATATTTTAATTTATTCACTAAAAACAAAAAGTAAATAGGATAACATAAAAGGTTAATAGAATAACACTGGCCTTCATATTCCCAAGATTGTGTTTTCCATTTGGCTGTATTAGCATAGAGTCCGTATTAATAAGAAACTGCTTCAGGCTTATGCAATGTGATTTTTCAATATGCTTGCGGCAAGTTTGTGACTACTCAGAAGCCCACATGCTGAATTTTTTTTTTTATGTAATTACGTCTTCTACTTTTAGTACCAAATATTTTGACTTGTAATTTCTATATAATAGAATGACTTGGGCATAGCATAGAGAGATAAATAGAAACCTAAATGCTTTATGTGCTATGTTTATTACATACTGGCTAATGTCCACAACACTTTTTGAATCACCTATCTATGAGCATTGTAAAGCCATGGACTCTTTTGCCCTTTTCTCTCTAGGACCTTATCAGATAGCAGTGAAGGTGTTTAAAGAGAAACAAGAATGGGTGTGATCCATTATGTCTGAATAGATAACTCTCACAGATGACAGGGATGACCACAGTATTTTCATTCACAATGTGAACACAGCCTCTTTTAAGATGATAGTAGTAGTGGTAGCAGTCACCTGGGGGGAGTAAGGGATCTTTACATTCCCATTTGAACTCAAGTGCCTAAAAGATGATGCATTACCTTGTTGCCCTTTGCACAGACCTTGACCTGGGAGAAGTAACTACAAATGCTCCTCTCTCTACCCTCAGCTTGATCCAATCCTCCTTTTTTTTTTTTTTACTATGGATGCATTCAGTTTCCCACTTTGGGTGGTAATGCATGATTTAAACCTGGAGGTTTCATTTTAATCATTAGTAAGCAAGGTCTGGAAAAATGTACCATGTATGCCTAAATTTATTGGAATTTCTAATCTTTTGAGTTTAATTAGAGTTCTAGAATATACTTAAAGAAATATGCACATCTCCAGTAAAAGGCTGTGTATTAAAACATTTTTCTAAATTAAAAATGTATGACTTTTGGAATTTATATACTTGCATTGAAAAATTTCCTGACGTTTTGGTTTAGGTGTCAAGCACACCTTGCTCTCCCTCCGCTAAATATCTACCGTCTGCTTGAAAAGCTGCCTGGTAGGCTTTAAACAGCAAAGATCTTGTTCTGAATTGAAAGCAGAGTTTGCCTTATTCTTCAATAGCCACATTTTCTTTTCTATTTATATATCAAGAACAAAGAGAGTAAGCTTTGTAAGTAAACAGAAGAACTGTGCAAATTTGAGATTAACTGTCAATCTATGCTTGCCATTAAGAGTACAAGTGGATAAGCAAATAATACCAGAACTTGTTGGGCTCTGATGGCTCACATTTATAATCCTAGCTACTTAGAATTCTTAGATTTGAGGACCAGGGTTCAAAGACAATTCAGAAACAAAAGTATGTGTCACTTTTAACTATAAGTAAACAGTAAAAAAAAAAAAACAGAAATGGAGGTATGACTCAAGTGGTAAAGCACCAGCCTTGGGCAAAAATATCAAGCAAGAACTCAAAGTCCTGAGTTCAGGCTTTAACATTGGCACAAGAAAAATTTCCAGAGTATATAGAACCCTGCAACTCATATTTCACATGGTACATTTGTCATAAAAGACTTTAGAACATTTGCCCAAATTTAAGCTTATTTTATTTTTGCTAATTGAAGTAGCATCAAGATTGTTTAGCCCTGAATTGTACATGGACATGTGAAATATTTTTATTTGTATTAAAGCATAGCAGATCAGACATTTAAATGACCACAAAAACCTTTCCTTCAGCTTTCTAATTGTACCAATAGATAAACAGATACAAAATAGTCATTTAGTATTTGGCATATGGAGAATAATTGATATAGCCTCTTTACCCAGAGTATAAAGTACTTCATAGGAACAAAGGCTGGACAGTATACTAGTGGTAAAGACACATCAACATCAGGTGCGCTATGATAACTCCTCATTTTTGTAGAGACAATAAGAAGTATTCTCCCATCATCACAAGCGAGAGTTTGGTTGGAGGAAAGAAAAGTGCATTTTCAAATCCAAACCTCAAGGATACAGTGACCAAATGCTATTTTTATTGGCCTCTGTAATGGGGGAAATAGACAGGTTTAGACCATATCTCCTTTCTTCACCTTTCACTCCATTTAGAGGATGATTAGTGTTGACAGATGACTTTGATGGTGGAATAAGTTAGTGTACTAATGACAGTAAATTTTCACTGTTATAATAAGCCCAAAGTTTGGCTTTAAAAGAAATTGCCAGTTGACGAAGGGATTTTGTTAAAGGCGTTTCTGTATAACACAACAGCCAACATGAAGGGTGCAAGCCATGATGGAAAACATTATCTTCTAAATCCTGTTGTTATATCATTTTGAGCCAAGGGCTAGAAACTGGCTGCCATGTTAGTGAAGTATTCATGCGGGAGTAAGTAAGACCTGCTATATAGTGGCTATTCAATCATCTATGCCCATGGCAGGCTCTTGAATGGTAAGGTGAGTGAGTTTGGAATGCGTTTAATTAGTAATAAGAAGCTAGAAAAGATTTTTTTTTTGAGATTCAAATTCAGGGTCTTGCTCTGAGCTACACCCCAACCCAGATCCTAAAAAAAAAAAGAGGGATTTGATCAAACTGGAGCCTCAGAGAGATTCACCTTACAATAGATCACCACAAAAGAATAAAAGTAGGAACTGTAGAGAAGTGGCAAGAAGTAATGAGGACCAAGCTAGGCACTAGCTATAGGAAGAGTTAGAAAGGATAGTTTATGCCAGCTTGCAGGATTGTAAATCAACTCATGGAATAACAAACACCACAGACTGCCTCATATTTGCATCGTGTATACAGCTTCATGTGCAGTGACAGGCTGGATCCAAGGATACATGGGCTTGAGGCTCAAGTCTTCTCTCAGAGACCTTAAGTTCTATTTGTTTGGAACATGAGTCCTCCAGGGCATTTTTCATTCCTAGAGTGGAGTGTTCAGGTTGTTCAGACTGTCTTGTCATTTCTGATTCGATTATCTAGTAAATGTTTATTAAGTGACTATTAGTACAAGACACAGTTTCCTCTACCTGGAGCAAACTTCGAATTTTCTCTTTCAAACTTCTTTTCCTGTCCTCACTAGTTATAGTACAGGCCTATTTCTATGTGTTCTAAGCACAAGGAGTTTTAAAAATACAATTGAGAATGGTGTTTTCATAAAGATTGTAAAGTCAGGAATGCAAGCAGGCATCCAGGCATTACCAAATGTTGAGTAGTATTTTCTCCTCCTAATCTGCCATCCTATTTGTGTGTGCTTACACTCAACTGAAACCCCAGCATACATCTCTCTTGTTATAGTCTTCCAGTGAAAACTATTTAAATACTATAATTATTAAATGTTTCATTTTTATATTTGGGCTCATGTTCTC
This sequence comes from Perognathus longimembris pacificus, assembly GCF_023159225.1. NCBI lineage: Eukaryota > Metazoa > Chordata > Mammalia > Rodentia > Heteromyidae > Perognathus > Perognathus longimembris. The sequence continues at coordinate 4,366,519 of NC_063188.1, read as the reverse complement.
AGTATATGCCCCTTTAATTGATTTTACCAATTCTGTGGGTATTGATTTTAGATTTTCTGAGTACCCTAATGATGAGTTTATTTGTTAATAGATGAGTATCTTTTCTGAACTTAGGTAATCAATGAAATTTACCAATACATCAGACTAGATTCGGTTATAAGTAGGTTCACAACACAGCCATGTGAAAGCTCAAGACAAAACAAAGCAAATGCAATTAATTATGATTCTGTCTTAATTTGATATTACCTAATATTTAGTTATCTGAAATTCTCTGTATGATTGATTTTTTTCCTTTTCTTCAAGGCAATGTAAAAACTATATAAAACGATACTAACAAAATCACATTTTAGGTTTAGAGTTATTACTAATTATGGGGAGAATTCAGTGTCTCTATACATAGCTTTGTAATGTGAGTACAATTGTACAGTATTTCTAGGCCATCGAATTTCTCACTTTGACAAGTTTACCATAAAGGAACCAAATTGCACCAAGTTTGTGTTTTGTAAATCTCAGGAGGAGAATAAGGCTGTAAGTCTAGATATAAAAATTCAGTGCTTGTTTCTGAGAAGCCACAAAGAAAAATTCTTTAAATTTTCTATATGGGTAGTATACAAGTCTGTGCAATTAATGACATATAATCACTCAGAACTACCTTGCCAAAGGATTGTAAACTTTGATTGTTACAGAGAAAATGACTGGCAAATCATTTTCTCCTGTTCAAATTTCATGTATATTCTGATGATAAAACTCAGTAGATTGCCACTTACTTTCCTCCTTTCCTTCTTGTTTTTGATGATAGTTTTGCATTATGGAGTTCTTATAATACTGTATGATCAATGAGCCACTTTAGCTTCAGTTCAGCACAAGGATTGTCTATGTAAAAGAAAAAGTTCTAATTTCTAGCAAGGTAGATTTAATGAGTGAGCAACTATGAGTCTGTCCTTAGCCTTATCATCCCTCCTGTAGAAATAAATTTGCTGCTTAGCAGGATATCTTGAGCAGTACAGTGCTGTTAATAAGCATGGAATCAGCTCATAAACACTCCTTAAAATCAGAGAAGAACTTTCTCCCTGGCATGCAGTTTCTCAAGATGTCCTATCATGGAAAGGGTTTACCCAGAATAGGATTCTCATGGCCTCTTCATCCTCAAGGGTAAATATTAGTAAAAAGTAAATCTGGGAGGAGGAGCTCCAAAAGGAGGGATTAACGGAAAATATGGATGATCCTTCTGTGCTTCCTTTGAGAGCAAAAAGGAGGGAGGAAAGACAGAGAGAGGTAAGGAGGGGAAGGGAAGGAGAGAAGGAATGAAGAAGGGGAGGTAGAAAATGCAGAGAGATGGAGGAAGTAATGGAAGAAGGGAAGAACAAAGGAAGGAAAGAAGAAAAAAAGAATGATAAGAAGAGAGGAAAGGAATGAGGAAGGTGTCGAATTGAGCCACATGTATCTGAAACAGGATTATATTCTTGTGTCACTTCTTCCGAAGGGGTCGGGGATTTTTCTCCTTGTATAATTTGTAGACTATTTATTTTATGCCTTAAAGGCATTTATCATTTACACACCAAAATTAACTGTTTTTTTCAAAGTCCCTTAATGTAATAATTTAAAATTATAGTAGAAGTGAGGAAGATAAATTGTGAACTGTGTCTCATCTAGCTGAAGCTCCGTGTTACTATTTGGCTTGGAAATTCCTGGTTATAAGCATGCAGGAAGATGATATTAGTAGAACTGACTGTAGCTGTGGTGATGTCACAATGATTGTGGATTAATTTCCAAAGAAAAGGAAACTTCTCTGCATAGACAGTTTTAACCAATAGCCAAGCAACCTAGAAAACAATGAATTCGAACGTATTTTCCTATGATAGCTGTATAAAAGACAGACATTTCCAAGAAACTAGTTTCAAACATAATAATGTTCTTCCTGATCAGAGAAAAATAACTCGGTCTAATAGATTGTTCCAAAATATGGAGGAGAGGCCATTTTCAAAAAGCCAGCCCCTGGATCAAAGCTAGGTTAAGCAATGCCACTTTAATTTTTCTCCTCCCATCTTCTGCCAGAACCATGTGCATCATGTTCAGTATACTTTAAAGGGAAAGTACTTGAATATGCTCCCATTATTTTATGATAATCCAAGTCTTCTAGACAATTTTTTGAATCTCAGGAGATTGGAAAAATAAATATACATCATTTCCACAGTAGTATGTCCATAAACCACTACTGTATCTTATTCTAAACCTCTTAACTTTGAGGGAGAAAACATGGTAACAAGAGGCAGTTATGAGTATGTGTCTTGTGTCCATTGAGCACCACACTGCAAGTGAGCTGATGGTAGGAAGCATCATCTTCTCCCTTTCTCCATGCAACCTGGCAGAATCTGTGTGGAGAGTGGGGGCAGCATCCCCTACATGGACTGGCTGTCATACATATAAATGACAGGTGATTTCAACCATCCAGATACATATTTCTTGATTTCTCATTTTCACCTGTTACCTCATTTCCCAGCTTTCTTCTTATTGTAACACTTGCCAAAATTCAAACTCACACGCAGATGGTGAGAAAATGACTTCTGTCTACTAAGCCAAAGAAAGGACCCAAATACAAATAGCTATTTATCTAGCAACAGAACCTGAGACTTAATAAATGAATGAGAAAAACCTTGCCTGAGACTTAATAAATGAGAAAAACCTTGCTAACTCCAACGTGTAAACTTTGGAAATGTTTTATTTTTTATTGCTATTAAGTTCATGGGGTTGGTTTGCGCGGAAGGATTCAGTATGCTGAATTTCTCATCACTTGTAAGATGAGGCATAGTGCTGGCTTTTGTATTTTCTTGATAAAAGGCAGTTACCTTTGCATTCTTATTTACATCTGCCTTCTCTTTTCCTTAGTTCCTACTTAACTCCATTAACTCCAAGATTCATAATGTTAAGTCATTAATGGATATTTTTCAAAGTTCTAAACAAGTCTGAGGTTGTCAAACTGCTTCAATGCTCTCTATAATAAATGTATAAATAACCTGGAAATAAATAACCTGGAAAAGTCTAGGAAAATGCAAGTTTGGTTCTGATTACATAATTATGCTTGAGAAATATGGGGAAAAAATCATCACTAAAACCCTCCAGGTGCTTAAACAGTTTGATAGACTGTAGCCATTCTGCCATCAGCACCCCCAGCTGTGTTGCTTAGCAACATTTTAATTCCACAAGAATCGAAGGAGATGAAATCCCTGTGGAGAGGGAAACAGAAATAAGAGGGCTGTTGACAGATGATCTGAGTTGTTTCTTCTAATATACTGTGAAGATCACTAGCTCTTTTCATGAATGATAAATGGACTGTACACAGATCAATGGGTTCAGCAACAAACTGGAACCAGACTTCATGTCTAAGGTGATGTAGGCTTAGAGCCCAGATATTTCATTTCAAGAATTGGTGTGTATTTTCTTAAAGATTCCATAGAGAAAATTGTTCTCAGTATTTGGTAGTTTCTTGCCCTTTTGTAGTGTCTGTTAGTACAAGTGATTTTGGAAATGGATACTTTGGCCTTTCTATCATAGTGAGAGTGTGCCCATATGTTAATAGTCATGGCAGTGTTAATGGTTCTCTACCACAAATCTGAACCTAGGATAGGCCTACATCATTCCTGTGCACTTGCCATCCCACATTCTCATTCCAACTCAGTCAGACTTGTGTGGGATGAGGTTAGAGTGGAAGGTGGGAGGGAAAACTCTAGTTATGCATCCTGACAATGCTCATCTACGTTTGAAAGCTTCACTAATACAGGTAACCCAATTCCCTGAGGAAAGATCATTGTCCTTTCTATCTTTCTCCTCTGCTTATATACAGCAGCCTTCCTCAGTTAGCTCCTTATGTTTCTGAAGTGCATTTTACACTGCTGATTGTTTTGTTTACTAGTTGTAAAGATTATGCCTGGCTAATGTTGTCTAATTGCATGTTTTTCTTCCATTCACAGGCTGTTGAAAAGGCAAAACCTAAGAATAATCCCATAAAGTAAGTACATTTTTATTAGCTGAAAATGTTATTTTGAGTGAACTCTGTGCATATGGGAAAATAAAGTCACAGAAGACACTTCAATTTTGAGATGATATCAGTTCATGACAATTTGGAGAAACAACAAAACAAGCAAAAAAAAAATAAACCCACCTTCTAGTGAGCAAAGACCAACTTGTATAGTTCCCTGTGTGTCCAATGAGGAAAAGCCCCAAGTCGTATCCAGTTTATATAAATTAATATGATTAATATGTGCCCTCTACAAATAGCTTCCAAATACTATTATATTAATATTCAATGAACACTACTTGAAGTCTTTAGGTTTTTCACATGCTAAAAAGATTACATTTTTAATTGCAAACTTTCACCTATGACAGACATATAAATGGTTGAAAGTACACCAAGTGATATACACCCACATGGGGGTATTTTTCACGTTGCCACCAATGCCTCACTATTCTGTTAAAGAAAAGCTCATAAAATACATTTAAGTGAGGATTTTCCAACTAACTGAGGGCTATTTCTAAGACATTTTATGAAATAATCTTAAATTCTAACAAATCATCTGATACATTGGGTCTCTTCCAGATGGGAGACTTTCAAGTTAAGAAGGAAGACTGTCTTCTCACATATGACCAATGGAAGACTTGCTCTATTTGCTGGGTTATTATAGGTCTAGTAATATTACATATCTAGGAAGCACGTGTGAATTTATGCCAACCAATTTCCATTATGTCTGATTCCAAATACTGAAGGGGGGACTGAATTGGTTATTTTTAAATTTTCTGAGAGAATGGATCAACTAATGACAAAGACTAAGAAGCTGCTTGTGTTTGGTAAAAGAAAGAATTTTTCCATGGCATGAGAGTAGCATTGAGCATAACATTAAATCCAAGACCTAGTAGATTTTTCTGAAGGGTACTATGCACATCTCTTTTAAATGCAGTTTGTCTGAGGTCATACCCTCTGTCAAGTCTCTGTAGCCTTGAGAGGGGCATCTGCATTTTGAAAGTATGTGATGTTGTAGTGCTCTTATTATAATATTTTTTAGCAGCAAGTTTTCATTGGATTACTGGCTTGGGGTTGAAATTTTCTCTGCAGCCTGATTTCTTCCTTTGTCTTTATGCCCTGAAGGCTCCTCCAGTATGAGTGTGTAGCAATAGAGGTCTTAGATTAGAGAATGGTGTTAATGAAGCGAAGGCCAGGGATTTAGTCCCTGGGTGGGCCATTAATGATCTTCCTTCTGCACAACTGCACTTCTTCCTTTCAGTCTGCCTGCGTGCCAATGAGTGCATCACGTCACAGGCTGAAAGAGCATAAATCTAGACTGTCAGTGGGACAAATCTATCCATGTTTAAGCTTACCTAATAGGAAATTAGACCCAAACTCCATCTTTGCCTGCACAGGAAATCCCATTAACACTGGGTTCTAATGGATCAGAAGTCAGGCCAGTTTTCTGTTTGCTCTTTGTGAGCACTTGATCCTACAAGCATATCATTTGTACTTCATATAAGTTATTATTAGTTTGTAGTGCAGCCTTCTATCTAATATCTAACATATTGAAAGATGTTTAAAAAAAAGACAGGAAAACTGGAAAAGCCAAAGGGTTAAGGAACTTTCTATGTTGAAATACATTTGATAATTTGCTTAGTGATGAAGGTATATAATAACAGAATGGCAACTTAGAATTGTCTTCTAATTATTGAAAATAGTGTTCGAAGTGTTAGTTTTGGTATCCTGTTGCATTTGGGCTCACAGTAGCAAACCAACGTGTACAGCATTTTAAGGAGAAAGGCTTCTCTATAACCTCAGCTCTGCCACAGAAACTCTACAGTATTACACTGCCTGACAAAACAGAAAAAGACTTTTTTTAATGTAATGATTACATTACATATAATGATCCTCTTGTCTTCCTGATACCTGCCAGAAAATTTTGGTTACACACAGTGCACTGAGACCTCACAGTAATCCAAAGGTTCAATCCATATTTTCTTTTAAAAAAATTTTATTATCAAGCTGATATACAGAGAGGTTACAGTTTCATACGTTAGGCATTGGATATATTTCTTGTACTGTTTGTTACCTCCTCCCTCATTTCCCCTCCCCACTCCCCCTTTCCCTTCCCCACCCCCCCGAGTTGTTCAGTTGATTTACACCAAACAGTTTTGCAAGTATTGCTTTTGTAGTTGTTTGTCTTTTTTTTTTTACCATGTGTCTCTCGATTTTGGAATTCCCTTTCAATTTCCTAGTTCTAATACCAGTATACACGGTTTCCAATATACTCAGATAAGATACAGAGATAGTGTAGGTACAACCACAGGAAGGGGATATAAGAAGATCATCAATAATAGAATCTACAGTTACACATAGTACGTTGAAAGTAGTTACAACAGTGATATAACAATCGTTTCCATAACATGGAGTTCATTTCACTTAGCATCATCTTATGTGTTCATAAGGGTATAGCTATTGGGCTCTTGTGATCCTCTGCTGTGACTCAATCCATATTTTCTGAATGAATGAACACAAGGCAATCAGATACATGGCACATAAAAAATCCTTCTAGGAAAATGACCTAGATGCTTGGTAATTCTATTCTACTAGTAAATTGTCATTCCTGTAATCCTAACTAGTCAGGAGACTGACATCTGAGACCATGGTTCAAAGCCAGCCTAGGCAAGAAAGTCCATGTGACTCTTATGCCCAATTAACCACTAGAAAACTGGAAGTGACACTGTAGCTCAAGTGATAGAGCGCTAGTCTTGAGCTGAAGACCTCAGGGATGGCACCCAGGCCCAGAATTCAAGCCCCATGCCCAACAAAAACAAAACAAAAACAAAAAACAAAAAAGCAAAAACAATGCATGTTTAAAATGCCCTAGTCAACTAGTATCTACCTTTTTACTTACACTTTGTATAGAAATGTTTCTATGTGGCTCTAGTTCTTTCTATCTGCTTCGCCTACAACCTAGCCCTTAATTCAGGTATAACATAAGAATTAACATTCAGTTACCATTTGCAATATGCAATGGAAAGTGTGCACAGCTTACTAAAAAGTCAAGGTCTAATGGCTTCACTAACAATTGAGGTTTGCACATAGGTTGGGGTAGATGTCCATTGGTGTGATTTGACATAGTCCCTTGGTGTAGAGTTTGGCAAACTGTTGGAAAATCAAAATAAGGACATTACATGACATAAATTCCAATGTCATTATCTATACAGAAATTTTTATAGTTCCCCAGCCATACTCATTCACTTCCATCTTATCTGTAGCTGCTTTTATGCTATAATAGAAGAGTTGAATATTTGCAGTGGAGATTTTTGCAGTATGCAGAACCAAACACATTTACTGTCCTGTCCCTTATAAGGAAAGTTTGCTAGCTACTTGTCTACCAGATCAGGTAGAAAAGTCACTAAGCCTTGTAAGACACTAAAGGTTAAACTAGTCAACACTTTCTCTTTTTGCATTCAAAACAATGAATAGATTTGTAGTGAGACTTTGCTGTATGTTCAAGAGTTTTCTTCAGATGATATTTCACCTGATTCTCATTCTGAATAAACACATTAACGTTTCACTTACTTCCTTAAACATCCAATAGATGTATGATCCATTGATGGCAATGATGCCTCAGAAACCAGTAAACATCTACATTGAGCATACCACTAGGGTTCCAAGTTGTTTATAGATGGATAGACTGCAAGAGGCATCTGCATTTTTTGAAATTCTGTTACTTTCAAATGTAAGACTAAGTACATTTCAGTTGGGGTGAGGGTAAATGACCTCCAATATCCATTTCATTTTTAGGTTTTCTACTTTAAAGGCTTCCCTTCCCTTTCCTTTCTCCCCTCACCTACTTGTTCAATTCATATTTAATACCTTCCTGGTTATAAGCATCTTTCCTCACCACAGAAAGGCTATGATACATATTAATTATACTCCATATAAGAGAGAAACTAAAGATATGCCTCAGGAAAGTAAGCACATAATGTGCCTTGATACACGAATAACATTACCCTGAAAATTAAATATTATAGCTCAGATCATAATTCAAAAATGAATGTTCTTAAGATGACTGGGACAAGGGATGCCTGGCATATTTCTCAATATACTAGAACCATACTTGCAGCAAGGCTCAATTACTATGTTAAAACCACAGTACTATAATGTGTTGGAGGGAGAGCTTTCTACCCATAGGTTGAAGTTCTATAGCAATCATATCGAAGGTTTCATTGAGACAGCAAGACCAAAGAGAAATACAGTTTCCTCCTACCATATGTGACTTATCACATACATTAAAAAAACACATTTGTGTTATTAAGGCATATGTGATAGTATACTTCTGAAAATGTGAATTGCTTTTGGCTAAAAGCCATGCACTAATAAGTGGAGATGAGTCTAACCAAGGTTGACATCTGTTACCAAGAGAGAGAAAGACAGAGAGAGAGAGAGGGAGCACAATTGTCAAACTCAAAATCCTTCCTTACTGTTACACTTTAACAACACTATGTAATGTTGTCATTGTGATCAAAATCCACTCGTCTTAGCAACTTACTATTTTACTTAACAGCCAATTCATCCTATAGATATCATGGTTTCATTACTGAAAATAACAAATAACCAAAATATATTTCTGATGATGATGCTAACAAATTATTTATTTATTCATACAATGAATGCTTACTTGAAATCTACAGCATTCTGGAAACTGCAATAGATGCTAAGGGAATTAAAAGTAAATATGAAAAAAGTAAATCTGACAAAGATTATTACCCTCAAGGAGTGTAGAGTCTAAGAGGAAAGAAAAGAAACATTTGAGGGACAAGGTAACAAACAGTACAAGAAATGTATCCACTGCCTAATGTATGAAACTGTAACCTCTCTGTAATTCAGTCTGATAATAAAAAATATATAAAAAAGAATTAAATAGATGGTAGATCAAGTGAAGAACAGATAAAGTAGGAAAGGATTTCTAGGAAGAGAGATTGTAGTACTTTTGGAGATGAGAATAGAAAGGGGGAAGAGGAGACATTTGTACCAACACCTTAAGGACTTCTGGTGTGAGACTCTACTGTGAAGTAGAGCAGGGAAGGGGAAGGAGCCCAGGCTACCCAATGATGTACAGGCTGGAAACTGTGGCTGAGAAGAAAATGATACGTTGGGGCTTTGACCTCTTTTTGAGATGAAATAGATGAGCGTAGTACACATGAATAATCAACTTGCTTCCACCATTATTCAACATAAAGTGTTAATAGAACTAGGTGGAATATTGAGTCTGATATTAGCTTATAGTATGAAATTGGATAGGTACCTCTAATTTTGAAGAAAGCAAAAATTTATAAACTTATTTTAAAATTATGCCCATTTTAGAAGACCATTTACTTTGTTTGATGTCAATTCATATATACACATGCACCATAATCATTACAAATGGAATAATCTGTAATTTTTTCTACACACATTCATATACACATGGATAGACATAATCACTCTCCTCATCATTTCTGCCTTCTACATTTATTCAGTGAAGAACAGGAAGACACACTATTAGAGTTTTAAAAAGATGGTAAGTAGAAGATAAGTGTAGCCACAAGTATAGTAGAGCCATTTGAAATAACCCATTATGTTATTTGTATCCAAAAACCGTATCTTATCCTATACTCTCAAGCATAAGTACATCATACACATGGAGCATTACAGTAGAGTTAGAAGATGTTGAATTCTGCTAAACACTATGTTTATGGAGTTGTTTCATTTAGAACAAAAAGGTTCTACCATCATAAATGTTTAACTACCACATTTCTTTCATGAAGAATCAATGTGAACAGTCCTGTAATATAGGTTCAGAGAAGCCCTTTAGAAAGAGATTCAGTTATACTCTATTTTGCCTAAGGTTACACAAATGTGTTTGGTTACTGAACATCTTTATCCAGTGAGCAAATACTTCATGGAAGACAGAAATGGATGGTCAACAACACAAGATATAACATGACCAAACATAGGCCTTTCCTCTATACATGATATCTAAAATCCAGTGTCCTAGTAATACATACAGTCACTAATGAAAGTACTTGAAGTACCTTTTTAAGTAGTCCTCATGAAAAGAAAAGTAACCGCCAAATGTGATAACACAAAAACCTCTCCTATGTTTCTGTTAGTGTCACAATTCTAAATTACTTTTAGAAATTGTAAATGTCCTCAGATGCAATGTTTAATGAAGATAAGGAGAATTTAGGAGTGTGCACCTCGGAATTTGATAGGTAAATCCCCGTGGTCCCTACTATGCCTCAACAAGGAGGCACGTTCATGACATTGGTGCCATGACACTAATGTGCTTCCTTAATTTCTACTCAATGTAATCAGCTCTGGCCAGTTTAAGGACAATGATAGCGGGAAAGCCTCTTTCTAAACAGCTACATCAAGTCAATTGGGCTCCTTTTTTATTGTACAGATATACACTGAATTTTTAGCCCTTGTCCTCACAGCTAACAAAATTTGCACAAGTCTCTAGACATCATCCTTTTCCTTGGTAATTGCAGCTGTATAACCTAGGCAATCTCAAATGATACCACTGATTCCCAAGAGTTCAGAAATACCCCCATTTTGTACCTACTGCTTCTTAGGAGATATACACTCCTTCCCAGTGCTTACAAATTTGTTATTAGTTTTAGTCATAATATCTAACTTTCTGTAATTGCTCATTTTCTTAGAGCCTACTGTCAAATTAATCAAATAGTGATCAAAGTTAAAGGCACTTTATCAATACTGTCACCTTTAATTATATTGTTTCTATCTATAAAAAAGCTGTTTTAAAGCTGGTACCATATCACATTATTTCTCACCTTTCCAAAAGCTTTCATATTTCCTGTTGGGTAATAAATTAATATCATGATAATCTTGAGAGGAAAGGGGAAAAGAAAGCATCCATTTATTGCTGAATCAGAGAGATATACAGGAAATCAAAGCATTTGAAAGAAAATCAAACCACTTTATGGTGGCAACAACAATTATAGGATGTTATTATGAAATGAAAGACTATTTTTAATGTTCTATAATTTTTCCTTTTATTTTCTTTGAGTAGTACTACAAAGAGATTTCAATCCATCATGTCAGCTTGTAAATACAATGTATCTTGATCAATGCCACCCCTTTCAGTGTTGTCCATCACTCCAAACTCCATTTATTATAGCCACAGGATAAAGGACCAATAAATCTAAAAGAGCTTATTAGGGCAAGAAAAAAGGATTTATGTAGATGCTAGCAAAATGATATGATAAACCAGTAGCCAAAATCACCATCAATTTTTGGTAAACAATGACATTCATTTTCTTTTCACATGAAAACAAAATTAGGAAGAGAGGTAGCAGTATGAAGAGGAAATACAGCTGCAGTTTCCCAGGAGACCATCTTACCTCAGCACAAGTTTCAAGCTCATTTCATCTTTAGGCAAGGTGGAAAGAATGAAGAGCTTAGGTTAGGATTGATGACAGCCCCTCTAGGCAACTGTTCAGTGGTCTGGAATGGGATGTTGTAGAACCTGGTAATCAGTAATATTTTTGTCATGATGCCCTTGTAAGTCTTGAAAATCTCTTATCTTTCCAGTTTCAACCTCAGAGGAGGAGGAGAGTGATAAGGGAAGTTATGGAAAAATCAAACTGGTAGTTACAGGCAAATATCTCCTATATGAGTAATATATCAATATGTGAAGCTGAGTGGAAACACTCTAACCCAAAAGTTGAGGGAGCAAAGGCAACAGATGTGATGTGAAAGCAGAAATGTGAAGATTTTCTGCTCTGCTTTGATTATCAATTGAACATTTCCACCATCCTACGTAGACTCAATGCTCTCAACAGGAGTGGCATTATTCAAGTCCCTGCAAAAGAAATGAAGGTAACCATTACATTATGAGCCATACTTCAGAAGGGCTGTCTACAACCAAGCCAGTAGGGAACTATGAATGCATTCCTCAGCTTTAGGACATCCAAAATTTGTAATATTTGTAACGTCAACTAAAAGTAAGTGTAGTTAGAGGATTATTTAGGTTTCCCCTCAGTTATAATAGCTCCTAATCCACACAGTATTTCCTAACTGTATGATTCTTAGTAATCTCTGCCTAGACAGGAATAGACAACTCTTTAATTTACGTACACAAATCAGCTCACGTTTTGATGTCTTAACAGTTACATCTTGAATTTATTTTAATATTGCCTTTCCTGATGTTCCAGAAAGCTGTCAAAAAAAACCCTTAGAATGACATAGCTGATTTACTGGAAATTCGATTGAGCCACATACATTTCCTCTTTTAACAAACATTAATTATGTGCCTGTTATGTGCCAGACTCGGTTGTTACAAGAATGAGTAAGATAAGATGACATCCCAGAAAACTTTGACAAGTCATTCTACTGCAACATAGACAGGTTGGTTTTGTGACTGAAGTTCATGAAGTGTCCTGTGGGGTGCAGATGAAGGACTGAGGAAGTGCTTGGAGCTGGCTGTCCCTGTCTCAGCAGGAGATGAGGTAAACAGTGGGAGGCAGGCCATTCAAGAGAGCAGAACAACACTTTCAAAAGGCAGTAAGAGAAGAAAGCAGATGCTGTGTTATGAGCACTGTCTGGCACTTACCAGCAGCATAGAAGATGGCCACTTTTCACAGTGGCAGGAAATACTGTTTGTGAGTTGGAAGAAAGAAAAGGAAAAAAGCAAGAGAAGAGTACTCACATGCAGCAGCATCCCTAAAGCCTCACACTACCAAGGACTTCTATAGGCATTTAAGAGGAAAGCAGCTAAGTACTAAGTGAATGAAACAGAAAATATTGGAAAAGATTCTTCTTTAACAAAATGTGATCTTTGAGTGCTACTAGTTCCTTTTTGAAAGTTTAATTTTATTGTCAAGGTGATGTACAGAGGAGTTACAGTACATTTCCTATCAAACATTGTTACTCTTCCTTCAGTTTTCTCCCGCTTTCCTTCCCCTCAACTCCCCCCAAGTTGTAAAATTCATGTACAACCTAGTGTCTTGTGAGTATCGCTGTTGCATTGGTTCTCCCTTTGTCCTTTGATTCACCATTTTGTTGTTCCCCTTCCCTCCCTCAAATCAGATAAATGTATATACATGACACAGGCTACCAAAATCAAAAACAGTGACAGCAGGAGATAAACCAAAAGAAAATAGAAATAATTTTACTCAGTACATTAAAAACAACGTAGATGCCACTCAGTTGATGAATGGATCAAGAAAATGTGGTATATATGCACAATGGAATTCTATGCTTCCATCAAAAAGAATGACATTTCCCCATTCCTAACAAAATGTAAAGGCTCAGGAAAAAAACAACAACAAATGCATTAAGTGAAGTAAGCCAGACCCCAAAAACATAGGCTCCATGGTTTCCCTCATTTGCAATAATTAGTACATGTCTAGAATAGTCCTATCAGATGATTACAATAGCTCAATACCTATGTACATATGACCATATAAGATGATGCTAATTGAAATGAACTCCCAAGATATGGAAACAAGAAGTTTTTCTTTGTTGTTGTTTTTAATATACCATGGAAAAGATTATTTTATTCTATGGAGTTATAGGTTACAGATAGGGAGGAATTATAAGATATCCTTTTTATTTTATTTTATGCAGTTATATACAAAGGGGTTTTGATTCAACAAATCAGTTTATAAGTGCACTGCATCTTGATTAATGTCACTTTTTCCAATGTTCTCCTCTGTCTTTTCCAATCCAATACATACCCCTCAAGTTACACTGGGGCTGTACATTGAATACAATGACAGCATTGTACCCCATTCCACTCTCCATTTCTCTATCTCCCATGACTCCCTAAACAACTCATATTTCTGCTTCTTGGTATTGACTTTGTTAAACTGTTCATTAATGATAAAGCCCAATTATGCAATTGGAGTCCTCCCCCAAGTATATCATCATTCAGTTTGTTCATGTATACATGCATATAATCCTGTATGTTTTCATATATGTTTATATTTTCAATCTCATTTCTATATATGAAAAATATGTGCCATTAATCTTTCTGACCCTAACTTACTTCACTTACCTTATTTTTTTCTGGATCCATCTATTTCCCTGCAAATGACATAATATTCTTTCTGATAGATGAGCAAAATCCCATTGTAGAATGTGTGTGTGTGTAACATTTTCTTGATTCCTTCATCCATTGTGTAGCTATCCTTTTAAAACTACTTACAAGGAAGTAGATAGCAAATCCTTTTTGATTATATCGGGCTAATCCTTCTCTGTAGAATTTTATGTAAATCTCAGCTCATATGGAATACTTCTAAGCACCCAATGATTCCCTTGTGGCTTCATGGACTATTACTTTTTTTCTTATATTTAATTTTTTTCTTTTACAGAGTTCCTGTCAAACATCTAGGCAAAGATGTAATATTTTAGGCATAACACATAACACTATTATTTTAGCTTCACATTTTTAATTTATTACAGGGATACATGTTTTTCCAAGTGTATTTTTATCAGCCAATAACAAATGCACAGTAGGGCTATTTTTATTCCTAGGGAAATGATGCGTGCCCCCCCATGGTGGCTATATACAGTGCTCCAAACACTAAATCAGACTTCCATTGACCACATAGTGTGCTCTCTGGGGCCCTTGAAACTACAGACATGACTTATTTTGGCCAGAGACTGAAATAGGAAATAAATAGTTCGTGGTTTCTTAAAACTCTGGCCTAACCCAATAGCAGTTATCTAGAAATCCAACATTTGAAAAAAAAATTATTATACAAGAGAAAACTTCTATTTGTGGAATTTACGGCATGCTTGTAGATGACATATCTTTACAATCCAATGTTTTTGTGCAGATGTGTCTGTGTTCTACAATGTATTTTCCTAATTCATGGTAAAACATTGAAGACAGATTCATTGTTGCTGATGTGGCACACAGAGGTAATCATAACTAAAAGAAGTTCTCAAATTTCTTTCTACTCACATCCTACCAATATTTTGATTACATTCCTCTTTGAGGAACTCACTTCCATATAAAGAGGCAGAGCATGTTTCTCCATGAAATACTGGCAGAGGAAACTTAACAGACAAGTATGTCACTTATATTCATCCATCTTTGCAGAATCAAACACGGGGCATGGGTTTCTGGGAACCTTCTCTCTCTCTCTCTCTCTCTCTCTCTCTCTCTCTCTCTCTCTCTCTCTCTTTTCAGGTCCTGGGGCTTGAACTCAATGCTTGAGCACTATCCCTGAGCTTTTTTGTTCAATGTTAGTGGTCTACTACTTGAGCCACACCTCTACTTGTGGTTCCTTTGGGGGAAGGTAGTTAAGAGTTTCAAGGACATTCCTCTCCATGCTAGCTTCAAACCATGATCCTCAGATCTCAACCTCTTGAGTAGCTAGGATTACAGGCATAGGTCACCAGCACCCCATTGGGAATGTTTTAATAATACCAACCCAATGTAAGAAGTTACTTTCTTCTTCTCTCTCCCAGTAGCTGGATATGTGTAATATTTCTATTTCTTCAAAAATTGATGACATGATTTTTAAAAGATTATTGAGGTAGAATCCATTATTTCCACACACTGCAGAATATACCTGCTTATACACTTGATATAATCAGAAAATGCTATGTATTTTTCAATTAATATCCAAATGAAGTTTGAACTGCAATGATAGAGAAGAGTATAGTGCCATCTATCTTGCTGGTCCTTAATAGTAGATGGTAGCTTTTAGAATGTAGTTTTAACTTTGGAAAACTAGTCCAAGATAGTGACTTAGGGACATGAATATTAAAAAATGTGAGCATGGGCTGGGGATATGGCCTAATGGCAGGAGTGCCTGCCTCATATACATGAGGCCCTGGGTTCGATTCCCCAGCACCACATATACAGAAAACGGCCAGAAGGGGCGCTGTGGCTCAAGTGGCAGAGTGCTAGCCTTGAGCAAAAGGAAGCCAGGGACAGTGCTCAGGCCCTGAGTCCAAGCCCCAGGACTGGCAAAAAAAAAAAAAAATGTGAGCAAACTGAATAATAGAGTTATTGACTTAAAACATCGAACATTTTTCTGTTGTAAAGAATTAATCCCCTGAAGAGAAATTTTATAAGGGCCTTGAACAAGAGCAAGAACATTAGACTGTCACACTTATCAACCTGTTTATCTATCTGTTTCTCTCTCTCTTACTGTGTGTGCCTGTCTGCCTATTTGTGTCTCTGTTTTCACATGTCTGTGTCTTTTCTTTGTATCTATCGACCTATCTAATTTTTTTCTTTCTGCTGATACCAGGGTTTTGCACTCATTAAGCTTTCTTGCTCACTGCTGACAGTCTACTACTTGAGCCATACCTCCAGCATGACATTTTGCTGGATAATTTGCCATAGAGTCTTAGCCTGAGACTCAGGCTGAATGGGTATAGGCATTTCAAGATATGACTTGTGTATACTTATTTGAATAATCAAATGTGGAACTAACCACCAGCTGTCATGTGAGTTATTAGTTTTGCTAGAAAAGAACAAAATAGATTCAATTTCATATCCTTTTTTTCTGTCAGGCACTATATAGTTAGCCTACTATCTCCAATAGCTAGACTATTAACCCACAAGTAGGTGATTCTTTTGCTCTACCCAGGCTGTATTGCCATTATTCACTTGGAAAAGAAGTCACAATGGCAAAGATGCCAGCCTCCTTATGGGTGGGGCTTATTCATAGGTACTTGTGTTTTATGTCATTAGCATTTTCAAGAATGGCACATGGAACTCACTTGGCTCTATTGCCACATGGGACAAAGACATACAAATGTTACTAGGCTTCACCTGACAACATGTGCTATTAACTGATTTTGATAGGTCATCTCTTCTGAGAAGACAATCAAGATAGAGCAGCCAAGGCCAGTGCATGCAGACTTGCCTTCTTTCTTGGAGGTGGCAAGTGTAAGATGTCTCTGATCTCCACTACCTCTTTCCTATCTTACTTTCCTATCACCATTTAAATAATCATTTGGTAGCTATTGTCTTTGGCTGATAGTCACAGCACCCTGAAGGTTCCAAACTGGCCAGCACACAGGGATCTGCTGTTAAGATGGCTTAACTAACACACACTTTTCTAGATACAGTGTTCCAGGCTATAACTGCAGACTCATACAACTAACCAAATCTTGTTTAATTTCTTTAATTCGTGAATATGTAAAACTTTTAGTCATATCTGCAAATAAGAGGTAAGAAAATCCTTCACTTAATACTGATATATACAAACAAAACTCAAAACAATCCATGTTTTAGGAAATAACACTACAACAAGGTTAATTTTAGTTCATATAGCGTTTTGTGGAATTGAATTGCTCAATCTCTTTCCTCAAGGGTTGCCTCTATGCTTGTAATAACCAAAGCAGGTTTTATTGGATAATCACCTCTGGACAGGGAACATACTCCAGAGGAAAGTCTGCATGAGTATGAAGTGTTTTCTGGTGATGTTACCCAGGCAAGCACAGTGATTTCCCAATATTTTCGCTCAGACAGCTCATACATTAGCAACCTTTCAGGTTGGGTGGACTAACTAGACATATGAGGGAAGCTTTCTTTGAATTCTTTTGAGAACTTACTACATAACATGCGGATAATCAAACTGTGAGTCTTAACATGCACACAAAATATTTACTAGTGGTAGTAGTACTCACTGTAATGTTTATGCCAAATGTTTAAAATTACTTTGAATAATTATCTAGTACTCTAAATACCATCAACAATAGTGTAGAATTAGGGAGGGCAGACTGAGAGGAGAGGAGATGACTGTACTGAGCAGTGAAGGTTTCATTCTACCTATGTAGGCATTGCTAGTCCATCAATTATTTCCTGCTTGCTGAATTTGTTTAATGATAAAAGGAATCTAGTGGTATTGTAGCATCACAGTGCAGCCCAACTAAAACACTCCAATTCAGAAATGGATCCCAGATCCCAAATACTACCAAATGGAAACAGAGACTATAATAGACAAAGTACATTGAGACCCTAGAAGAGAGAAAGGAGAGCAAGGAGGAAACTGATAAAGGAGAGAGAGAGAGAGAGAGAGAGAGAGAGAATAAACCTTTAACAATGAAGCCTCTCACTTTATGCAATTAATATACACTAATACAGAAAAACATCATCCATTGGGACCGCTGGTAACGGGGTGATGTTAAGTTTAGCAGATGAGAGATGGCTACAAAAAAAACACTTGATTTACAATGGTGTGAGAGTGATTTGTTGGGGAGTAGGAAAGGACAGGTTTATGAAAAGTCAAGCACAACAGAGCACATAGTGCATCTAGCCCACAAACTTCTTAGATAAGCCTACAATAAGGGCAGAAAAGGTCCATATTGTGTTCCTTTAAAAAGTCTCTTTGGCCAGTGATATCACTGGCCATAAAAGAAATGCAAATCAAAACAATACTGAGATTCCATCTCACCCCACTAAGAATGTCCTATATCAAGAAAACTAACAATAACAATTGTTGGAGGGGATGTGGCCAAAAGGGAACCCTACTTCATTGCTGGTGGGAGTGTAAACTGGTTCTGCCACTCTGGCAAGTGGTATAGAGATTCCTCAGAAGGCTAAACATAGAACTCCCCTATGACCCAGCAACCCCACTTTTGGGTATCTATCCAAAAGACCACAAACAAAATCACAGTAAAGCCACCAGCACAACAATGTTCATCGCAGCACAATTTGTAATTGCTAGAATCTGGAACCAACCCAGATGCCCTTCAGTAGATGAATGGATCAGGAAAATGTGGTACATATACACAATGGAATTTTATGCCTCTATCAGAAAGAATGACATTGCCCCATTCGTAAGGAAATGGAAGGACTTGGAAAAACTTATACTAAGTGAAGTGAGCCAGACCCAAAGAAACATGGACTCTATGGTCTTCCTATAGGGAATAATTAGCACGGGTTTAGGCAAGTCACAGCAGAGGATCACAAGAGCCCCATAGCTATACCCTTATGAACACATAAGATGATGCTAAGTGAAATGAACTCCATGTTATGGAAACAATTGTTATATGACAGTTGTAATTACTTTCCACGTGCTATGTGTAACTGTAGCTTCTATTATTGATGATCTTCTTGTATCCGCTTCCTGTGGTTGTACCTACACTATCTCTGTATCTTATCTGAGTATATTGGTAACCGTGTATACTGGTATTAGAACTAGGAAATTGAAAGGGAATACCAAATTCAGGAGACACAGGGTAAAAAAAGAGAAACAACTACAAAAGCAATAGTTGCAAAACTGTTTGGTGTAAATGAACTGAACTACTCATGGTGGGTGGGGAAGGGAAAGGGGGATGGGGGAGGGGGAACGAAGGACAAGGTAACAAACAGTACAAGAAATGTATCCAATGCCTAAGGTATGAAACTGTAACCTCCCTGTAATTCAGTTTGCTAATTTAAAAAAAAAGTCTCTTTGGAGCCAGGTGCTGGTAGCCCACTCCTGTAATCCTAGCTCCTTCGGAAGCTGAAATCTGGTGCTTGTGGTTCAAAGCCATCCCTAACAGGAAACTCTATGAGATGCTTATCTCCAATAAACTACTCAGAAATAGCCGAATGTGGCCCTGTGGCTTTAGTGGTAGAGTGCTAGCCTTGAAGAAAAGAATGCCAGGGACATCCCCCCGGACCAGCAGCACACAAAAACAAGTCTCTTTGCTTAGGCCCTTTGTGAGAACTAGAAAGAGAGAGAGGGAGAGAGAAAGAGGCGGGAGGGAAAGGGAAGGCAAGAAAGAGAGATTCGTGTTCAGAAATAGCGTACTTAATGCCTAACTCTAAGTTGATAGTAATTCACTTTTTAGTATTGAATTAAAAAACTTATTGGTATTCTTCCTTCATGAATATTATGTCCACATTATCACTATTATTTACCTTAGCCAACAGGGAAAGTAAAACAATTCCCAGGATCCAACACTCACACAAAGCTTTTTAACTGCTGATATAAGTGGCATATGTCTTAATACTTGAGTTTCTAGCAATCAAGAAGCAACTTTGTGGAATATTACTGTAGATCAGTTCCCAGTGGGCATAACAGAAATGATGAGATATATTGAGTCCTTTCTGTCATTCAAAAAAAAAGACTCCCATACACATTGGTGTTAGCTTTCTCTCACTTCATTTCAATTTTCAATAACCAGTGTCACCGCATGTAACAGTTTCTTCATAATGAAACTCTATGTCGAATTGGATTTGCCTTTCAAGTGAAAGTATAATGTAAAACCTGAAATCTGGTCCTTGAAATATTTTCTCTGCTAGAGAAATCACATATATGTTATTATATATATACATACACATATGTATATATGTATACATTTCTATGTGGTTCTGTCGTTGGGATTTCACAAGTCTGGAGAAGGAAGCGCACTAGTTTGTCAAAATAATTTGATTACTGTAATGACCACATATGGAAAGAATGTTTTCCCAGGAATTATAAGATAACGAATACCCTTAAGAAGAAGCAATGGTATACACAACACAGCCCCTTTTTAATCAGAAATAAAAACTATAAAAGACTATCAATGTGAATAATTCTCATTGAGATATTTTTTTTCAGTGATCTTGGCTCAAAACTTCTAGAGACTTACATAAACCCATGTTCCATCTCATTACCAGAAGTATCTAGTTCCATTTCAAGATTTACGAATCTGTTAACTCACCCCTTAGATGCCTCCATGAAGATAGTTGAATCAGTATGGTTTTGAAATTGACTCTTGAAAGAACTTCCCCAAGGCTTTTATGGTACACACCTAAGGAGTTCTGGTTTACTGACACTTGGCAGCTCTTTGTCTAACAAGCCCTAGGAAGTCTGAATCCTCTTGACTATAAATCAGCTTGTCCTTCCTGGGACACTTTTCCTGTAGTCCTCCCCTGTGTGACACAAGCTGTGTAAAGATTATCCTAAGGATTTTGTCATTGCATCCTCATGATCATTTTATTAGGATTAGAATTTTGTTAAGCAAGGTGAAGGACTCAGATAGGAGAAGCTTTAAAGTCATTGCTCTCTCTTCTTTCAACCAAATTTATGGATAAAGTCAGTATTTCCGGAAGTATGGTCCATCTTCAAACAATTGTTTGGTGGTGGTGTTAACAGATAATAGGCGCTGTAGAAAAGACAAAACAAATGTGTTTTTGTGTGTGTGTGTGTGTGTGGTGTGAGTGTGTGTGTGTGTGTGTTTGGTGGAGAATAGTCAAATCTAGGATATGCTCAATTTACAAAATATTCTAATGCACATTGTATATCTCTAGGAGGGAGAACACAGTATATTGTAGTGTTTCACAAACCATTTGATTACAAAAACTTTTATGTGTATGAGATATCAAAATGTATCTTGAGACCTTCCAGGATAAATAAAACTGGATTGTGTCTTATTTTGACTCATCAGTATGGTAGGTCAAGTAATTATCATGTAAGGCTACTTCACTGAGCTCAAAACAAACATTTCTTTAGCTAATGTGCTTGTGGTAATGGAGCTACTAGCTTAGACTCTGGAATGTTCACCAGTCTACCAAGGGAGGCATTACACTGAAAAGTGATCCTAAGCAGAGTCCTCAAACCACAGTCTCATGGTAAGCAGGTGTGAACTAGAAAATTAGAGTTATGCTTCAATGAATTAGGTGAATATATAAATCTGTATTATATATTCAGCAGCACTCTCTCTGTTTATCCCTATCTTGCAATGTAAAAAGTGGGATTTTTGAAATGATTACACATTTTTAAACATCTTAAAATATAATTCACTTTCCCTACAATTCACTGGTTTAAAGTTTACAATCCATTGGCTTGCAGTATATTCAGGTTGTTGCAACTATCACCACAATTAATTTTTAAAACACATCACCCCCCCCAAAGGGAGCCGTTTATCCATTAAACAGTCACTTCCTATTTCTCCCTCCAGCAATTCCTACTAATGGGATTTCCTTATTCTGGATACTTCACAAGGTAGAATCATAGTTCCTAGGTGTTCTTTTTTGTCATGCTGGCTTCTTTCACTCCCAGGATATTTTAGCATGAGAAAGAACTACTAGCTAATTCCAACTAGAGAATCTCACCAGATTAAAAAAATCTTCCCTTTCTTACATTCCAACTACATAGTCAAGAGAAATTTGACATTTTAAGGATGCTAAACATAAAATGACTATATTACGTAAGTCCATCTCAAAAGCACCTAACATCTTGTGGATTCGTTTTTAGTGAGCAGGTCTGAAGTATAAATGATACTCTTCAATTCTGTTTGACTGTTCACCCTAATTGCAATCTAGAGCATCTAATGGCTATTATGTCACTTGTTTCAGGCATACCAGTTCATATCTGTATGTCTTAGCAGGTTCCTGTTATTCTACAAAATATTTTAATATGGCAGTCATATGAAATTGCACAGTAAGTTTTTCCAAGGATGGTTATGGATTGTTTTGTGTTCATTAGAGCACAAAATTAGAATTTTCATTGCTGCAACTGTAAACACAGTTGGCTCAAAGAATTCAAGCATTTTCTCTGATAATAGGTGTTCTCCCTGTATCCCAACATATTTCTATTTTTTGAAGCTATTTTCTTGTTTTTCCTCTCTTGGTATATTTGTTTTGGTTTACCCAATAAACAAGTGATTGTTTTTCAAATGAGTGGCCCTGAAAAAAATGTAGTGACTAGTGGGCAAAGAAAGCAGCTTCCTGAGAATCAGGAGAAAAAAAATAAATTATTTATTTTCTATGCTTTAGCTATCTCAAAGTTTGGCAGTTAGACCTGAGTCTGTCTGGAAAAACCATCTGGCACATTTACATCTGTTCTCACATTTGCCAATCAGGATTTATCAAAAATCAGTGGCTTAAAAACATGAAGCTCTTAAGAGGTGTTAATTTGTGGCTAAAAAATAATTCAAATGCCACACCATTTGGTCCTCATGGAATATAGTTTTGGTTTCTGGAAACTCAACAAACCTGCTTCAGCTTGCTCTCTAATATGCAAAGCAGCTAATATGTATGGCTCCTCTTTTATGTATAATTTTATTTCCAGATATTAGAAAGGTTTTGCCAAGGCATTTTAGATATCATGATGCTGTTTAGTAACAGATAGTTGTACATCCCTGCTCTCTTTCCAATTATTAGGATGGTCTCAGCAAAAAGCAGCAATTAATTCTACTTCCCACTTCCTACCCCTTTTCTACAACCTTCTGCCTGACACTCAAAATCAGTCACCTATGAAATGCTCCTCCTCCCTGCCAGCAAAGAGGAAATGGCATTCATTATTCATTCCAATGCTTCCCTTTGCCAAGGTATATTCTTTTGCTTCAAACTTGGAGCAGTTCACTGACTTGTGGGAAGTTTAGCAGCCAAGGGAGGAGGAACATGTTTATTATGGAAAGCACATTACTGCCAGATTTCACTGACAGATTTTGAAGCTGGAGCATGCAATTGGCTGCCATTATTCAGACATTAAAATGTCCGTTGACCACTGTTGTGTTCACTGTTATACAGGTACCACATAGGAAATACGTAGATATTTCAAAGATGATAAAACACATTACATCATTTGTATGCCAGAAATTATGGGAAGCTTATGTCTCTAAGTATATTTGACAGAAGCAGAATCTATATTTTGATGGTTTGTACATATGTAGTAAACGATTATGGTCTGAGTAGCATATATGTACTTTGATCGACCATACCTAGTATTACATACACAATAAAGTATATTTTGATGCAGTTAGATGGGTTTTTAAATCAAACTTTGTTGATTGTGGACATAAGACAATTTACATTTGTACCTCATACAACTAGCACATAGCTAAACAAGGTCCTGCAGATATAACAGAGAATTGAAAATTACTTCAAATCCTAAGAAAACACATGGTTGCATACTGTATAGTATGTATATAATCTTTGTTTGGAAGGGTGTTGTCCTCTGCATGGAAATTCACAGTGTTGCAACTATTCCCTCCTACTTTCAAATCCAATCAAAAGCTTATGATAGTGAATGTTTTTCATAAGGTTGGAGAACATCCTAGTAATACGAAACCTGAGTATTTTTGTTACAGAAAAGGGACTTTCTGGTGATATTTCTAGGATAATTTATATGTTGTAGAAAAGTAGAATGTGTAAGATGAAGTTATAGCTTAAACTTTGGCATTTGCCAACAGAAAAAAAAAACTTAAGTGTGTTTTTTAAACTTCAGTTCTATAGACAAAGATAATGGCTTGAGGAATGAATGAGATGTGAAATGTCCCCACAAAAGGCTCAGGTGTTGAAGGACTGGTCCCAGCTGAGAGATACAATTATTTAGAGATGATTAGACCATCAAGGTTCTGCTCTAATCAACGAGTCAATACACTTATGGATTCTTATTTGAATGGCATTGTTTAGAAGTGTTGAAAATTAGAAAATGGGCCAGGTGCCAGTGGCTAATGTCTATAATCCTTGGTACTCAGGAGGCTGAGATGTGAGGATCATGGTTCAAAGCCAGCATGGGAGAAAAGTTCATGAGACACTTATCTCCAATAAACTCAGAAAAAGCCAGAAGGGGTAGCTCAAGTAGTAGATTGCTATCCTTGAGCACAAAGAGGCTCAGAGACAGCACCCAGGTCCTGAGTTCAAGCCCCAAGACCACAAAAATAATGAAAATTATAAAGTGTGGGCATGCTTTTGAAGGGTATCTTGTCACTGGTTTTTCTGTCTGTCTGTCAGCTTCATGGCTGCCAGAAGGTGAGCAGCTTTCTTGTACCATGCCCTTTCTCCATATGTTTCGGGATCATAAAAGTTCACAGCAAAACAGTCAGCTAACCATGGGAAAATTATTGTATTGGAGGTACGGATATGTCCCCAATATGAACAAGAAATCTGAGTTAGAGTATAAGTCTCTGAGTTCAAATCCTGGAACTAACACAAGAAAAGAGACAGACAAGCAAGCAGAAAGGACGATGGCCAGGTTAACTTCTCTCCTTTATAAATGAAAAGCCTGGAGGGAGTGAACGAGTCCTAATGTTTGTCATTGCTCTATCAAATTCTAGTCTATGAATCTATATCCACTGATGTATAATTTGTGTCAGTGAAAAGCCAGATGAGAAACCTGAGAATATCTTGTTTTCTTCTAAATTTTAATGAAGCCATCCTGTAGTGTACATATCCTGGTACTTTCGTTGTCTCATCTTGTAGTTCTACTTTCCATGCTCTCTGAATTATATAGAGAGTAATTCCAGAGATGGGGAAGCATCCATGCTGAACTAGAAGTTCCATGTTTTTTCAAACCTTACTATACAATAAAGGAAAATATACAGTGGTGCCTTTTGCTCAAAACATCATTGCCACATCAGATACTGACAGTTGTAGGATTATTTCTAAGATGAAATGACTCAGTAGAAATCCCTGCCCTGCCAACAATGAAGTAGGGTTCCCTTTTGGCCACATCCCCTCCAACAATTGTTATTGTTAGTTTTCTTGATATATGACATTCTTACTGGAACCAACCCAGATGCCCCTCAGTAGACGAATGGATCAGGAAAATGTGGTACATATACACAATGGAATTTTATGCCTCTATCAGAAAGAATGACATTGCCCCATTTGTAAGGAAATGGAAGGACTTGGAAAAACTTATACTAAGTGAAGTGAGCCAGACCCAAAGAAACATGGATTCTATGGTCTCCCTTATTGGGAATAATTAGTACAGGTTTAGGCTAGTCACAGCAGAGCATCACAAGAGCCCAATAGCTATACCCTTATGAACACATAAAATGATGCTAAGTGAAATGAACTCCATGTTATG
Organism: Perognathus longimembris pacificus; assembly: GCF_023159225.1. NCBI lineage: Eukaryota > Metazoa > Chordata > Mammalia > Rodentia > Heteromyidae > Perognathus > Perognathus longimembris. The sequence continues at coordinate 4,340,746 of NC_063188.1, read as the reverse complement.
GAAACAATTGTTATATCACAGTTGTAACTACTTTCAACGTCCCATGTGTATCTGTAGCTTCTATTATTGATGATGTTCTTGTATCACCTTCCTGTGGTTGTACCTACACTATCTCTGTATCTTATCTGAGCATATTGGTAACCGTGTATACTGGTATTAGAAGTAGGAAATTGAAAGGGAATACCAAAATCGAGAGACACAGGGTAAAAAAAGAGAAACAACTACAAAAGCAATACTTGCAAAACTGTTTGGTGTAAATCAACTGAACACTTCAGGGGGGGAAGGGAAAGGGGGAGGAGGGAGGGGGGTATGAGGGACAAGGTAACAAACAGTACAAGAAATGTATCCAATGCCTAACGTATGAAACTGTAACCTCTCTGTACATCAGTTTGATAATTAAAAAAAAAAGAAATCCCTGCCCTGTGCATCACACTGATAGCAAGGGGCCCCCACTGGGGACAATGGACCTATCTGCCTCCATTATTCCCCCTTTCCTTTGCAAAGTAGAAAAGGAAGACATCACTCTTATCGAGAATCTATGGGAAATCAATTTCATCGCATCGCTCAGAAAGTACCCATGAATGCCATTGATTCTAAATGAAGATGTAGCATATGGAGAATACAGTGGAATTTATCATTCGTAATCATAGAGAATATGCAGCAGCATCCATATTGCTCGGTGTGCACAGCCATCTACTGCTTCCCATATCACAGTGTAGCCAGATTTCAGTGACCTCCTCTCCATTTTCTTGGTGATTGAACCTTGCACACCACCTCAATCCATATCCATTGATTTTTGTCACTCAAATGGAAGCTTATTCATAGATCTAATTGGGTGACCTCTTCAAATAAAAGCCTCAATGTCGTATGGAAAGCACAGTTTATGAATTTTTCCCTGATGCTCTAATGGAAAAGCACAGAAAGCATTCAGCTGGTACCTGTACCATTCTCATAGTCCTATTTCTTCCCAGATATTTTTAAATTCTCTGAGACTTAATACTTCACTTTCTCTAATGATCGTGGGGGTTTCTTGATGAATTTGAATCAGTGACACTTTGAATAGAGTTATCATTTTTTTACCATATGCTTGAGACTTTAAACTTTTCAATATTTCCAGATAACAGACACAATGAATAAGGTAAATAGGGACTTTGAACATGGAGTTTCGTTAGCTATTACCAATAGTATGGCTAGTGAATAGAGAGACGCATCATGGATTAGGACGGGTTCAAGGCAGGAAATGGGAATTAGCAAAAACCTTACTGTAGTCAGAATGACAAGATTCATAATTTTCCTATTTATATAAAAATCCTTTTGTAGCATGTCATTATTCTTCTCATTCAACTTTATTCTCCCTGCCTTTTCCTTTACCTTCTATTTTTGTCTTGCATGTGCTTGCTTTCTGCCCTTCTTACCTGCTCACATCATCTTTTCTCTTCCCTTTCATTTTCTGACTTTCATTCCCACCCTGCCCTCATGAAGGCTCACACGCATCCTAGTGTCCAGCCTACTATAATCTATAGAATAAAATCACAGATTACTGGAGTCGAGTCAGACAAATAAGGCTCCAACTTCTCTCTTGCAGTGGCTTTTATTTTGCACACCAAATATCGGTGCAGTCACAGGCAAAGAAATATCAGACCTTTAAAATTCTAGCTACATGTTGAATTCCCTCATGTAAGGTCATGAAAAGTGCTTGTACAAAAAAGCACTGCCAATCTCCCTATTCCTGGAGACCTAACAAAAATGCTAGATTGTTTTTACATATTCACTATTGAATTATACTACTTAAATTGGACACTGTTTGGGAAGGAATTGCTAAATAGACAAAATTGTCAATTTCAGTGGTATTTGAATGTGCTGTTTTTCTGAAATGAATATAAAGTTGATTAGAGATTCTCATTGTATTTTTGGACATATAAATGATACCCAACATTTCTTTAATGGAGCAATGGAAGCTTTGGGTGTGTTTTTCATAAGCTTCTCACTCTGTTCATATACAATACTGTATCTTAAATATAAACCCATCATCAGCTTTAGCAAATCAATACAGTAAGAGTGTGAAATGGTCCTCAGAACTCTCCACAAGGGCATTTCACAGTAAAAAACAATTGAAAAAGAAGCTGCAGTAGAATATCTTATGAGATAGCCATTTAGAACACAAAAGGACCATAAAAGTCACAAGCAGTTTGTGTGAAGAAAGGTTTATAATATAACCATACAGGACTTGCTGGGAAGAAAGAGGAAAATTGCAAACCAATTTGTGGTTATAGCTTTTTCTGTCAATTCTATTGGGATTTAAAACTTGTAAAAGGTGGAAACTTCTGCCAACTTACATTATGTAGAGAGAGGCTATGATAACTATAATCATAGCAGCCAAACAAACACCAATTATTTGAAGCCAATAAAGTCTTTATTAACTTCAAAATAATTAGGGTTTCTCAGGTTCATTTAGCCACATGATTGGAAGGTTCAGCCCAACTCCATTTGTCAGTAACAAATTTGGGAACCATCCCAGAATTTTCATTTATATATTTCATATAGGTTTTCAAGACACTGGTGGATAGTTGTATAATAGAGTAGGCAAAAGAGTAGATCTACTTTCAGGAACCTATAGATACTCCATGATTACACATAGAAGCAGGCATTTCCTGCTATTTCCTACTATCTGACAACATGAACCTCTGTCATCTCAAGTTATGTAGACCTGGCCAGGCTTTTTAAAAACTAATTTATTTATTGTCAGAGTAATGTACAGAGGGATTACTGTTTCATATGTAAGGCAGTGAGTACATTTCTTATCAAATTGGTTACTTTCTTCCTCATTTTCCCCCGCCTCCCCCCTCCCCAGTTCCTTCCCCAGGCCCTATCCCTGAGTGGTATGGTAAGTTTACAGCATATTGTATTGTAAGTATTCCTGTTGCATTGGTTCGCCTTTTAACCTTTGTCTCTCCATTTTGATGTTCCCCTTCCCTTCCCTAGTTCCGATAAATATACATACAATACTCAGGGTAGCAAAATGAGTTACAGTGCCATAAGGAGTAGAGACATGGGGAAAAAAGACAAAAGAAAAAGGCATAATTTCACATGGTGTGTTGAAAATTACAACAATGATAAATCAATTGTTTCATTAACACGGAGTTCATTTCGCTTAGCATCACCTTATGTGTTTGTATGCACATTGAGCTATTGTGATCTTCTGCTAGGACTATCCTAGATGTGTACTAATAATTCTCGATGAGGGAAACCATGGAGTCTATGTTTCTTTGGGTCTGGCTCACTTCACTTAGTATAATTTTTTCCAAGTTCTTTCATTTCCTTATGAATGGGTCAATGCCATTCTTTCTAATAGAGGCATAGAATTCCATTGTGTATATGTACCACATTTTCTTGATCCACTCATCTACTGAAGGGCATCTAGGTTGGTTCCATATTTTAGCGATAATAAATTGTGCTACCATGAACATAGTGCTGGTGGCTTTGGTGTGGTCTTGCTTGTAATCCTTTGGATAAATGCCCAAAAGCGGGGTTGCTGGGTCATAGGGGAGCTCTATGTTTAGCCTTTTGAGGAACCTCCATACTGCTTTCCAGAGTGGTTGAACAAGTTTACACTCTCACCAACAGTGTAGTAGAGTTCTCTTTTGGCCACACCCCCTCCAGCATCTGTTGTTATTAGTTTTCTTGATAATGGGCCATTCTTACTGGGGTGAGGTGGAATCTCAGTGTTGTTTTGTTTTACATTTCTTTTATGTCCAGTGATGTGGAACACTTCTTCATGTGCCTCTTGGCCATTCTTATTTCTTCAGAGAAGTCTGTCTGTAGCCCATTTATTGAGGGGGCAGTTGTTTCTTTTCATTTTTTCAGTTCTAAGTATTTTTTATATATGAGGCCCTTGTTTATTGTATGGCCAGTGAAGATCTTCTCCCAGTCTGAGGGCTTTCTATTTATCTTGCACGCTATGCCCTTTTCTGTGCAAACCTCTGCAGTTTGATGCAATCCCATTTGTCCAAACTTTCTTTGATTTGCTCTGTTGTGTTTTTTTTTAATTTTTATTGCCAAACTGATGTACAGAGAGGATATATTTTCATACATCTGTTTCTGGGCCTTTATGAAGAAAGTTTTGACCTGTGCCAAGGATCCCTAGTGTTTCTCCTATTCCTTCCTGCAGGGTTTCCAGAGTATCTGCTTTTACATCGAGGCCTTTGATCCATTGGAATTGAGTCTGGTGCAGGATGATATATAGGACCTAGCTGTAGTTTGTTAAAGGTGTTTAACCAATTTTGCCAGCACCATTTTTTTGAAGAGGTTCTCTTTCTTCCTTCCTATTTTCTGGCTCCCTTATCAAAGATTAGATGCTGGCCAGGCTTTGGAAAACAATTGAAGTAATAATGACTGTCTCTATGGAGGGCCTGCTATGTACTACATGTTCAATATGCATCATATCTAACCAGTTTAGCAGTTCTGAAAGGTCTTACTCTATTTTTTTACAGAAAAGTAAACTGACTTTCAAAAAGTTTAATTAGCAGAAGTAGAAAATTAAATCCAGGATTCTGTTGTTTCCCCACTGGGGAACTTGCCAGGACTATCTTCTTCTTGTTGAGTCAGTTAATGGCAAAGCCATGTACATTATGTGGGTCATACTTGACATTATCAAATTGAGATTTAGCCTTTATATTCTCCCAGAGTGGAGACATGAACTGACACATCCCTTGGCTCTGAATTAATCTTACCAAATAGTAAGAAAACTAATTATATTACTATTACAAGTCTTTTAACATGAATCTTTATTATTCACTGTTGATTACAAATTCACAATCGGTCTACCCAGGTCTTCATTTCTATCTGAGCAATAAAAGTAGTTTCTGGTTACCCTTCAGTTAGCATTTCTCTTTAAACAGTAGCATTCCATTAATGAAGATATATGAAATGAAATTCCATTGATGCTCTACTCAATCTGATTTCGTCAAACAAATGAAAAGTAATACTGCCTCTTTTAATATCATTAGAAAACCTGACATCTCATAATTGCCTTTAGCTTGTAGTGTAGCTGAGACAAGCATCCTAATATTTTCTGCAGGGGTGGGGATTCACTCAAGTACTTTCTTCAAATTGCAAAATAGATTGTACCAGGTGCTTTTGTCTCCATAACCTTTTTGAGACAAAGACAAAAATGTCTATTTCTATGTTCACAGAATCCCTACTCACTTGGCACATATATGCCTGAAGGCGACTCTCTGCAGATGGCTCAATAGTCTCAGTGTAACTGGAGGCCAGCCCAGAACCCAGGGCTCAGTGGGTGTCATTCCCCTTCTTGGCATTCGCTATCAAAGATGAAATTAAACTCTGAATCATAAGTAGTCGAGAAGAGTTCAGGAAGTCCCCAAGGCCTACTGCCAGCTTCTAACCGACCCTATAAATTTAGTTGAGCCCTAGCAAGAGGTAGGTGGGCATCTAGTGTTTGGAACACACATTGCCTTTGTGTCAGACAACATACTAGCATCAAACAGAGCTGTGGCATGCAAAGCCAGGTGTCAGACAGACCTGAGCCATCTTGACGCTGCTGTGTTATAGTTCTGTAGCTTGAACAACTCAGGTTTCCTACAGTGCCATGGGTTTTTCCCCACTGGCAAGTGGGGCTTGGTAAGTGGGAGATCATAGTCTACACAGCTCCCTCAAAAAGTCAAGAAGGAAAGTGAATCTTTTTTGCCAAATGATGAGTAAACAGAAATTATAAGATGCCTTGCCATTATTTTCTACATATATTACTCAAAGGGGAATATAAAATGCCAGGTATTAACAGGCCCTAACCACAGTAGACATTATAAGGTATCCTCTGAATTTTGATAACCTTTCACCAGAAATATGTCAGTTCAAGGAGCACTGAAGGCCCTATTTGAGTTTGGAATGTGCTAGAACTGAACTCTAGAGTTCCATTGAGAGGCGAATGGGAATTTCTTATGTCACCATTTTGAACTGTGTGGTATCCACTGGCCTGGCATTCCCTCCCCATGCTGGGAAGCAATGCACATTTCAAATAGCCAGGACCATTTAGCAGCACTGCCTTACCCAGGAGCCATCACATCTGCAAATGCATTACTGGCATTCTAACCTTTGAATTTCAAATGCATTGGTCCCAAATAGTTCTACTTAGGACAAATAAAGCAACGATTCTCTGAAGCCTTTCAATACTGGACCTAGAAAGGTATCTTATCCCATTGCTACTGACTTGCAGACAATGAAGGCTTAAATAATATACAGCTCTTGGTCCTAAGACCACTGTGCCAATGCAATTTCAGCAGCTGCTTCTGTCTGACTTCAGTTTGGGAGTGGTGGGGTGAGTAATAGTAATATATTTTTATTAATTGCAAATGCCTCTGAGTAATGGGCTCCATTCATTTTATCAAAGACCACATCATAAATTTTCCACATGACTATGCTAAGATGGCCATTTAAAAAGTCATATGCAAGCCATGTTTATGATTTGCATTCTCCACAATGTGTTATTTCACAGTATCTGCCCATTGCAGTGCATCGATATTTTAGATAACAAATCTGAATCTTACTGTAAAAACAAACAAATAAAGGTTATAATAGGAATGATAACCCATTTGTCAGAGTTAGTACAGTTAAAAAGAGTACTTCTTTAATTAATTAATAGCCTTAGTCATTAAACAAATACAAATCAAACCAAGTAGATCTTCTAATTTGCATGACTGGCATAATTTTTATTATCTATAATGTGTACATTGTTGAAATAAATTTATTAACTCACACAAAGTGAAACATCTTTTCTCTTTTGATTGTAAATAACGAAAATCTAAGATGTACATTTTTATCCTGCTGTGGGCACTGTATCATATTCAGAGTAGGGAGAGGATTAAACAGATTGAATATTGGAGAACTGATTTAGGAGATCATTGTTGGAAACAACCACACCAATTAGAAAAGAAGGACAAACAGTCTGTTCTGCCATGAATTCAACCACTTGTGCTGTTTGTATGCATCTTTCAGTAACCTGGGCCATTATTTCCCCTTTGATTCTATTAGTGTTACTGCTGAAATTAGGAAATATTTCTTAGACAAATGTCATCCTCAGTATGGAGAATATGTAGTTGTTTTCATTGGGAGGCAGAAGACTGGCACATTTTCACCAAAATTTCCACTTAGTCCTTATGTCACTATGGTCAACTCTGGGTCTCACTGTTTTCTTCTGTCAAGCGGAGGATGCACACGTTCTAAGTCCAGCTCTAAATATTATAAAAATATTTAGAGTCACACCAACCAATGATCTTAATGTTATATGATCTGAGCCACAGAGCCTTATAGCCATTATATAAATACATGCTCAGGAACCTTTATTGTTTCCTTTGCAACATCAGAATCATGACATATTTTTCACTGCATTGTCTCAAGTTGCTGATAGCACAATTCCCATCTCTTCCAACAATTAATGGTGAGGATTGAAGTAACTTATGTCTAATATGTAGTCTCTAGGTCAGAATAGTTGATCAATAAATGATAACACTTATTATATATTGTTAGTGGTCTACTTTGCTAACCATTGAATCCACGAACTATGTCACAATTTGTAAATCACACTTTACACTTATTCACATTCATTACTTCACATATTAAGTATTTAGTAAGTGCTTACTAAGTATCAAGCATTTTCCTAAAGAGATAGAGATTCAGCAAGGAAATATAGCTCTGTCCTAACAGAGTTTATTTTTTCTTGAGTGGAGACAGCTGATAAACAGCATGGATATACAAGGGGGAGGGGAGAGGGGAAATGAGGGAGGAGGTAACAAGTTGAACGAGAAATGTACTCATTGCCTTACATATGAATCTGTATCCCCTCTGTACCACACTTTGACAATAAAGAAAAAGTTTAATAAAAAAAAGTTTGTGAGACTCCATCTCAAAAAAACAGTGACTATTTTATGGAAAGGAAAGAATCAGTGTGGGGAAATTCTACATGAACTGGAATGGAATGAGTTGCAGTTTGAGATGGAATAGGCAGAGAAAAGTGTTTTGAGGACTGGAATCTGAGCAGTGACTTAAGTAAAGAAGTGGATCTTGCAGTGATGTGTGAAGACATGCAAAGACACTGTGGCAAGAGTGTATCTGGCCTGCCCTAAAATCACAGTAAAGTTGATAGGTCATAGGGAAGTTCTATGTTTAGTCAGTCTTTTAAGGAACCTGCATACTGCTTTCCAGAGTGATTGAACGAATTTATATTCCCAGCAACAATGTAGTAGCATTCCCGTTTGTCCACATCCCTGCCAGCAATAGATATGTGTATGTGATCATATAATATTATGCTTATTGAAATGAAATCCAAGAAATGGAAACAAGAGGTTTTTTATTTTAATTTTTGTGTTTTTGTCTTTTGTCACTGTTTTTGATTTCTGAACCTTTTGTCTTATATGTAACTTTATCTGATCTGAGAAGGGTAAGGGTAAGCACAGAAATGGTGGGACAAAGGTGAACTAATTCAGCAGTGATACTCACTGGACACTATGTTGAAAATCAACTATACAAGTTGTGGGGAAGAGGGTGGCCAGGAGGGGAATACTGGGAGAAAGTGAAAGAAGAGGTGACTGTTCAAAAAGAAATGTACTGAGTACCTGATATAACTGTAACCACTCTATATCACCTTTACAAAAGAATTTTTTTAAAAGAGAAAAAAAAGCAAGGAAAGTTGGGGGAGGAAGCTAGAAAGCTCTCTGGGAATCAGATTGTATAGGAGCTGGTGGGCTATCAGAAAGAATTTGGCTTTGACTCAGGTGCAAGTCATCAAAGATCTTTGAGCAGAAGAAAACTGTGATCTGATATGTCTGCTGTGAAGGATTTTTTATTGCTCATGAGTTTTCTCTGAATTATGCCTGAGATAAACATCCATGTAAGGGCCTCTGGCTGATGTATCTTAAATAATTGCAAAGTTAAAGATTAGAGCCCTAGCTTTGTATTGGAAAGGCTAGATCATTATCCTAATCTTAACCAAATGGCTAAAACTATGTAAGTCTCCATTTCTTAATCCTAAATGAAAATAGCTGTAGCTATTGCCCAAATAACTACTGAATACATAAGCTAATTATGAATCATTCATGAAGATAAAGGGCTGAGCATTAAAGGGTAGCTACATTGATCTCCCTCTCCTTCAGCATCCCCATGTGCTCTATGAATGGTCCTGACTCACTTTGTCATGAACCATCAGGAAGCCTGATTTGGGCTTCATCCCAGAAGAGCTACATGACCATAGACAAACTTTGGAGATTCTCTGTATTTTAATTCTTCTTTTAGAAGAGAATGTAAATGGAATGTAAAAATACATATATCATCTAGATTTTTAAGGAAGATATTAGCCCTCTGGACTGTGTAAATACGAGAAATGGGTTAATTAAGGTCAGACAGAATTCTGCAGAATTAATAATCTCCTTTTTGATAAAAATGAAAGACATGGGAATAGATGAAAGAAAAGCAAATAGTGAGGAGCTTATGGCATAAGCAAGGCAATGGTGGCAGGGTTGGTTAAGTATTGATGAGGAAGGCTGTGTGAGTGTGTGTGTGTGTGCATATACCTGTGTTATAGTACCCCTCAGTTAACCAGAGGTTATAGGGAAAGTTGAATGAGATTTTAGGAAAAGTTGTGCAGTTACTGGTCAAAGTGTGACCCTATATATAAGCAGTAGCTCTCCCTATCATCATCACTATTATTACTAACTGAAGAAAAATAAGTGAACATAATACATTTTCAATTGTCATAGAATGGTATTGAAAAGTCTGCAAATGATTTTATATAAACATATGCTTAAAATTTTTTATCACTTGTTCCTCAATAGATCTATCTGAAAATACACATACATATGAGCCATTGGCTGAAATAGAGCAGCACTTCACAAGTATAGTATGGAAAACAAACAAACACAACCAAAGAGTGGGTTTGTTTTTTCCTAGGCACAAATTGGCTGAAAGACATTGGGCAGTCATAAAACATATTAATAACCCAAGAAAATGAAAAGTATTAATATTAGTATTATATAATGTAAATGATAATGATCAACAAAGAGACATGTTGGGAAAATCAAATTTATATGTACAAAATCCTAACATTACATATTAAAACTCAGACATCAAATTAACAGGAGATAGGAACATTATTGGAAATTAGGTCTACATAAGCATTTCTCTTTATAAAATTACAGGTTTTGGACAGATTGTGCTGCGATGAACATTGTTGTACTGGTGGCTTTAGTGTGTTCTTGTTTGTGGTCTTTTGGGTAGATGCCCAAAAGCGGGGATGCTGGGTCATAGGGGAATTCTATGTTTAGCCTTCTGAGGAATCTCCCTACCACTTTCCAGAGTGGCTGAACCAGTTTACATTCCCACCAACAATGAAGTAGGGTTCCCTTTTGGCCACATCCCCTCCAACATTTATTATTGTTAGTTTTCTTGATATAGGGCATTCTTACTGGGGTGAGATGGAATCTCAATGTTGTATTGATTTGCATTTCTTTTATGGCCAATGATGTAGAGCACTTTTTCATATGTCTCTTGACCATTCTCATTTCCTCATCAGAGAAGTCTCTTTTTAAGTCTTTAGCCCACTTGTTGAGGGGGCTGTTGGTTCTTTGTGGTTTTGTTTTGGAGGAATTTAATTTTTTTTTTAGTTCTGCATATATTTTAGATATGAGATGCCCCTCAGTAGACAAATGGATCAGAAAAATATGGTACATATACACAATGGAATTTTATGCCTCTATCAGAAAGAATGCCATTGCCCCATTTGTAAGGAAATGGAAGGACTTGGAAAAAATTATACTAAGTGAAGTGAGTCAGACCCAAAGAAACAAGGACTCTATGGTCTCCCTCTTAGGGAATAATTAGCACAGGTTTAGGCTAGTCACAGCAGGGGATCACAAGAGCCCAATAGCTATGCCCTTATGAATGCATAATATGATGCTAAGTGAAATGAACTTCATGTTATGGAAATGAGTGTTATATCACTGTTGTAATTACTTTCAACATGCCATGTGAAACCGTAGCTTCTATTCTTGATAATCCTCTTGTATCCCCTTCCTGTGGTTGTACCTGCACTATCACTGTATCTTATCTGAGTACATTGGAAACTGTATACACTGGTATTAAAATTAGGAAAGTGAAAGGGAATACCAAAATCGAGAGACACAGGATAAAAAGGCAAACGACTACAAAAGTAATGGTTGCAAAACTGTTTGGTGTAAACCAACTGAACAACTCATGGAGGGAGAGGAAAAGGGGGATGGGGGAGAGGGGAATGAGGGAGGAGGTAACAAAAAGTACAAGAAATGTATCCAATGCCTAACATATGAAACTGTAACCTCTCTGTACATCACTTTGACAATAGATAAGAAATACATAAATAAATAAATAAATTACAGGTTTTTGACAGTAACAATTATTGTCCTCCATAGATAGAGATTATATATATGTATTTTGATGGCTATATGTAAACGTATTTATTATATACAGTCATACATATACAGTCATACACACATGCATGTGTATACACGTGCACACACATACATGAATTTGGACATTATGGTACAATTTGGACATTATTACACATTTACCACCTTCCTCTATGGTAATAGGTCATTATCAGTGAGCTGTCAGTGCTTGCTATATTCATGGACACATGCACACATCCACATTCTAGAACTCTCTGTACTCTCAGCAGCACTCTTCCTCCCTGACCTTTGGTTTCATGTAAAATCATCCCTTATAGAGGCTCAAGATAGAAGGGGGCTTTGAGCAGGTGCCAGTCCCTTACTCTTCCCTCTCTGAAACTTGTATATCTCACAGTAATTGCCATGTTTTTGATGAGAATGATAAAAAGACATATCCAAAAGCAAATATCAAGGTCCCTGGCTGACAAAAGCAGAAGTCAGTAAGAAGTGTGAAAATAGCAACTTGCTTCAGCCATAAAAAGAATACATTTAATTCTCCAGGTTTCTTTTTCATTTTGTAAAATCATGATTTTCCAGTAAATGACATCCCAGAAGATATTTATCAAAGCAAGAATGCTGTGGAAAGGAGCACTTCACATTCACTTTAATATTTTGCCTTTTCTTTTGACATTTTCTTGCCTAGAGAGCTAATTCCATTAAATATGTACAATTTTGGCTGGAAATCTTCTTCATGTATCTTTCGGATAAATTTTAAAGTACATAAGGTCTGTAGGACAGCTTTTTTAAAGTGCAAATGAGACACACAGTAGAATACTGTCTTTGAGGGTTTCCAAATTATTTATATTCCTGCAAAGCTTTACCTTGCACTTTCTGTGATAATGATAGGGAGAAAATAAAATTCCAGTACACCTTCTGTGGAGCAGTGTCAAGCCATATTAGTTGTATTTAATATCTGACATCACAAACTTACTTTGATTTCCACTTTACTTGGATTTACTAGGAGTTGTGGAGAATATATGTGGTAGGAAAAAATCCAGAAGTGTAACCAAGTTTCAAATGAGAATGGAATGGGTGATATTCCATTGTGCCCTTGAAGATAGGCGTGGCTGACTCAGGCTCATTATGAGACCTGTTTAAGACTCTGGAGTACAAACATTTGTTGCATTGAAGAAATTAATGTGAATTGTGGCATTTTCTCATAGGAGTTTCAAGGCAACAGTACTATATCTCTAGATTCCTCTTTTACTTTGATCACTTTGTACACCTCTACCTTTCTTTCCTGAATCCACATGAAAGCCAATTCAAACATAAGGATTCACAAAAGCAGGATTTAAGAATACCAGGTCTTATGTAGTCACTGAGGCTGCATTTACATATAGGAATAATAGAGTTTTCTTTTGCAAAGAATTACTATTTCATTACTACCTATTTTCTAGGTATTTTCTCTATAGTAGACAAAACCTCCAGTTTAATAAAAGAGAAAATTAAAAGTTATTGAATAAGTAATGTTTCTGGAAACAGTGGGAAGCTAATAGAGAGATGAGGTAACCATGTTAATGTGTGACATCAAAAGCTCAGGACTGAAGCTGCCTAGCCTCCTCTATCAAGCTAGCTACTGGCTTTGTGCATTCGTAGAAGGACTGACAATTACAAGTACTTTTTATTTCTTTGCATTCTAAAAGCAGAAATCAGATCTATGGTATGTTAAATTCTTCTGTTTTCATTCTTTTTTTTGTCATTAATGGGTCTTGAACTCAGGACCTGGGCACTGTACCTGAGCTCTTTAACTCAAGGCTAGTGCTCTACCACTTTGAGCCACAGTGATACAGTTTTTGAGTGGCTAATTTGAGATAAGAGTCTCACAGGCACTTCAAACTACAATCCTCAGATCTCAGCCTCCTCAGTAGCTAGGATTACAGGTGTGAGCCACCGATGCCTGGTTGTTTTCCTGTGTAAAAGATGAACTGTGTGATTCTTTTTTATTTTGGCTGTCTTCAAGTAGCTATACAAAAGGGAAAACATCCAACATATCAGCTTATGAGTGAATGCATCTTGATCCTTGTGCCCCATCTCTCCCAATCGTACTCAACCCCTCAAGTTGCCTAGTTTTCTGTTTTCAAATGATGCATCTAATGACTATGAGATTAGACATTATGAAGACAGATATGAAAACACTGAATAAAAAAGAAAGAAAATCTAATCCTAAGCCTAAAACCTCCATAACCCCAGCCATCGATTAGTCACTGACATCTTTCCATGTGAAAAATTGGTTTATTCTTGCCCCTGCCTATGTTTTATAACTTTTTGTCTTCACTTGTCATTGGATAATTGCGGTAGATTTACTCAACAAATTTTCCTATCACCAAAGACAAGAATGCCTTGGAGTTACTGCGTGGTAGAAGAGGTAGTGGGCAACAAAAGAGAGCATAAAATATGTTGCTTTTGCAAAATCGTCATCAAAAGGAATAGCCAGAACATAAATGATACTGTTTTGGCTTCAAAAGGGTAAGCAGGTGTCTTCTAAGTCCCAAATGAGCTGTGTACAAGCTTGTACAAACAAGTGCAGAATCAGGCCTGTTTGTTATTCACACAAACAGAGTTTAAACCATCTGAATTCCACAGTTCCCAGAATTCAGATGGTACACAATGGTCCATAATGAGCAGCACCTGTGCTTACCTCAATTACCAGACAGTTCTGAACAACGGCAGAAAGGGCTTACTAGAATTTTTTTCAATAATAGATTTAGTTATGTCTTTCATAATTGGATTGAAAGGCTCAAAATTTCATTTTGAAACTTGTTCATAAAATTTGTATGAAAAAGTCTGGCATTTCTTCAAAAGAAATAGTCTACGAAGATTAAAAAAAATTGCAAAACAGCAAACCATTGGTAACTAAGCAGCCAAATTACAGTCCAAGCACTTGGCAAATACACCATCTTTTTATTATTTCAGTAATTGAATTTCTGTTAAAGTGTGGAGCATAATTTAACATGAGGAATTTATTTATAATACAATAGCATTTCAGTAATAAATGCATTATTATTGTCGCTTTTAATGGAGTCTTATGTATTCCCTCTGAGGTTGTGAGACAGACTTTGAGACAGCCACTGCACTCGTGTTGTTTGTAGACAATTGAATTAATTGGAGACAGGGTCATTAACTCGACCTGAATACCTCTGATTGCTTCTGTAAATAAGGTTAGAGAGCAAATGGCTAATCTTCATTGTCATTACAGATTCCTCTTACACGTTCACACTGCCATGTATATTAAGATCATTTTGCTAAGGAGCTGTTCAGACTCTGCTTATATTTACAGTATTATCTTGCCAGGCACACAACCGTAATTGTATCAGACTTCTACTACATTCCCCGTAATCTTTATAAAACATGATACTAGAAAAAAATCTATGTTGAATCACGACTCATAAAAACCATTAGACCAATAAATGAATAAACCTCAGTGCATAAACCTCATATTAATGGAAAATAAAATCACAGAGCAAAAGTTGCTGTGGTCTCCTTTGAGATCCATGCAAAATTGGGGAACACAATTTACCATAGGATGGTCTCCCAAAGATGAAGTCTCTGAGTAAAGTATGGCAAGTGCAGCATGGGGTTAAATGTCTTTTGGCTTCTGTCAGTACTGTACTCTTCCTTAATCTTCTATTACAGCATTAATAACATGCAAATTATAGGAAGTTTGGGTTTTCTTCCTTGTTCCTTCTAGAGTGCAGTTAACTAAGCTCTATCGCAAATACAGACATTAAAAGCTTTCAAATACTGACTTCGGATAATTTTTTTCAAAGAATTATCCTGTTACAAGCAAAGAAGAGATTCAGAAGAGATTGGAAGAAAAAATTATTCCTTTGTAATAATTCCAATAATTAAAAGAGAGGGAAACAACTCTAAAAATTGACTTTTTAAATTCATTTTATATTGCCACTCAGATATAAAACACCACTAAAAAGACAATAGTATAATGAATGATGAGACTGTTGTAGTCTCATCTCTTATAGTAAGATCCCTAGAACAAATGGAAAAGGAGAAAGATAAAAGGGAGAATGAGGGGAAGGAGGAAGAAAAGGAGTGGGAAGAGATGGAGGAGGAAAAGGAGGGATAGGAAGAAGAAAAGGAACAGAAGGATAGAAGGAGAAAGAAGAAAAAGAATTATTCTGTCCTTTGTGGGTCCTTGACAAGATTAAAAAAAAACACTATTGAAAAGAATAGATTATCTGTACTAGATCAGCTATTTTCTAGAAAAGTAGGTTAAGTCTACATGAACATAGTTCTCATTGTCCTCCTAACCCAATGGGAGCCTGAGCGCTGTGCCTAAGTGCAACAGTGACCATGTCAATATTTAGTGAATTGTCAACAACAAATAGAAAACTAACCACCTTTTCTGTTCTTTCATTTTTCTCCTCAATATATTCTTATTTTAACCCTATTTTTGTAAATATGATAAAAATGTCAGCTATATATGAGTCGTATGTGAATACACATATATGTGTGTTACATGGCTAAGATGTAAATAAGGGTTAATGTAAACATCAGTGGATAAAAATATGGTCTTTTTAAAATGACTAATCGGCCAATGTTTGCTATAGAAGTCAGCATCTCTGTCTCTAGCCAACTAGTTTCTGGTAATCATACTATCAAGGTAGTCAAGGTATTCATCTCAGTAAAAGCCCATGTCTCACATGGCTTGTAAGTGAGCATAGGTTTCTTGGTTAGGAGTTTATGTTTGAGCCCCAGGCTATGAAAAACTTGTTTATGTTACAACCCTTAAATTTAATGTGTATTTTTCGAATCAGCTGAGGACGCTGTGACATTGTTATTTCGTGTTAACATACTAAATGTCCACATGACGCATCCTCAGATCACCCATGCTCACAGGCTTTTTTTTTTTCGACAGTGAGGTAGCATACAAATATCATTTGCTTCATCTCTCAATAGGTTATCTCATTTCTTTTTGCAGTTCTGAATTCTTCCTTCTTTGTAATTACTAAAATTTCAAATTCCTCTGCATGAGGGTCCCCCTTAATAAGAAAAGTAAACAACCTGACCTTATTGCTACAAGCTTGTCTCAACTATCACAGTTTCTACTAGCTCTTGGTCAAATGTCTACATTTATTTTAGTTTCTTCCTATGTCAGCTCTTGTCTTGGGGTTCATTTGTAACAGTCTTGCCATTCTTGTTACCATTGTTGTATATTCACTTGTTCTGCCATTCCACAAAAGCACTAATCACAATAGGCTGGTGCTCTTTGATGGTTTATTGCTGATGGCCTTTATTAGCTCTTTATGTAAAAAAAAGAGGTTGGGTACATAATGAAACAGCTCTCCAAGCATGGGGAAAGTATGGTCCTCTCTTTTCCCATTTGCCCTTGACCTCTTTCAATTTAACATTGATGAGAGGAAACTGTAATAGCAGGAAGGGAGGATTTTTCAGGCAGATAGTGACAAGAGACTAAAGATCTACTATTTCTTTTGCTGTCATTCAGAAGAAAAGTATAAGAAGCTGTCTAATATTGCTGGGATTTGTTTGACACAGAGGGCTTTCATGAACAAGATTTAAGATGTCAACTTTAACTATAATGCTGATACTCTTAGTCAAAGAAAGGAAATAAATTCTTGTAGAAACTGTCATTTTGTTCTGCCTGTCTATTAATGGCCTTTGTGATTCATAGTAAAATTCTAGGGAGGACTTTCAGGTCTATTTATCATAGGAAGGGATAATCTTGTACTTAATGTGTGTCTGTCATAATTAGCAATGCTTGTGGGTTAGGTTCCATCTTTTGTGAAAGTCTTTAAACCTCATATTTAATCCAAAATTGATTGAGTATTTTTTCCAATAGTAGTAATTTAATTATTTCACTGGAAAAATCATCAACTAGAGAGGGAGTTAATGTCAGACACGGTACAGACTGGACTGGTTAATGTATTGAAGTGTGAGCAGAGTTGCTTATATCCCACACAAATTTGAATAGTGAAATTATTTAAATAAAAAGAACCTATTTTTATGTGGCATTCTGTTATAGTAAGGGCCCACCATTTATTCCCATGTTTATACACGTGTGTGTGTGTGTGTGTGTGTGTACTCAGTATATCATCAATAGTTATTGCTCTAAATGCCAATCATATTAAATTTATCTATCGAAAAAAGTTACAATTTGAATGGAAGTGAATCTAAATGAGTTGGGCGCTGGGCTGGACTAGTATCCATCCATACATCATCAGGAAACACATTTCCCAAATCATTTCCATTAAATTTACTTAGGCTTCAGAATGTTTTGATGTTCAATAGGCTAGCTAAATTATTGACTTCCGGTAATCAGCAATGTTTTGACATTTCATAGGTAAGTATTGTTCTTTTCCAGGTGGCTTTGTTTGTGTATCATTTCAATACATTATAAGGCCATTTGGAGAATACTTTATAACAAGAAAATTACAAACAAATTATTATACTAGTCTCCCTTGGATATACAAAATGACTTTACAAACAGGTCCTTGCCATCAAGGAATGTATAATTTAATTGTTCAGGTTGGCATAATGAAGTAAAATAATTTGAAGATAGTTGAGTAATTGACTAAGATAAAGTTACTGAAAAGATAGACCAAGGAAAGATCTTTGAAAACTAAAGTCTGTGGAGAAGATCTCCTTTTATTTGCATTTGAGCTTGAAAAAGCGTAAAGATTTAATCAGGAAGAAAACAAGAGGAAAGTTCACTGTAGACAAAGCCACCAGGACATACAAAGTTACAGAGGTAGTACTGGAATAGGAAAAAAAATGGCAGGTATGTGGGGAAAATTTGGAAATTTCAAAGTTACTAAGGTCAGATGATGCTGAAGATAGCTCTGTGGAACTCTTGAGCAAAGAGTGCATCTCTCTTCCAGGAAGCCATTGTGGATTCCATATCAAGACCTCATGATACAGTATACTGTCACAGAGGTCAAGGACAAAAGACAAGGCTTTAATCCAACATGAAGTATAGTCAAGGTTAATAGTGGAGAAACTTCCTATTTGGAATGAAGTGTCAGCAGGGCATGGAGTTGTTGGTTCCAAAACCCAATTATGGATCCTGAGAAGCTTCAGGAGTGAGGAAGAAGAACCAGAAATAGTTGATCACATCTGTAAGCAATTTCATAGAATAGGGCATTCTGCCTCATTTTCTTGGTTAGGAATTTGTGGCCACCTCTGAATACCAATCCTCCAAAAAACTTGGTTTGTGGAATATCTAGTTCTCATGGCAACATACTGTGTTGTTATATCTTCCTTTTGTGAGGGAATAGACACAGAAATTTTGTCAGCTTTAGTTTTGTTGTCTACTTTAAATTTCTCATCTCTCATGTTTATAGCATTTTTAGACAGAATTATGAACTAAGACATATTCAGTCACAAAAGTATGCATTTTATTTGAGAAACTGTGAGAATTGCAATAAGCCAATTACAACAAGAATTTTTGTAGAAATCATGACTAGTGCCTTTCACTATTTTCAATGCTAAATCCTTACAGCCTTTTTCATTAGGTCACTTGAAGAAAATATTTGGCATTAGCTTTAACTACCTATTTCCTCTTGATATGATTAAAATTATAACTATTTAAATAGACTTCTGATTCTTTTTATTTCTTCCAAGTAGACTTGATACTTAGGCATTTGTCCCAATACCTTAGGGAACCTCCCCACCCCAGAAACTCACAAATATGCATTTCACCCACAGGACCTTGGCTAAGAAGTCCTGGAGTTTCATTGGCAAAACAGGTGGATACCTGCCCCTTCAATTTTCTAGTGTTCTTGTGGTGATGAAATTCTATTGTCACAAGTCACAAAGTTTTGGGAGTGAAATTGCTAGAGAATTATTGAGTACGTGAAACTCATTTTTTTTTTTTTTTGGCCGTCCTGGGGCTTGGACTCAGGGCCTGAGCACTGTCCCTGCCTTCTTTGCTCAAGGCTAGTACTCTGTCAGTTGAGCCACAGCGCCACTTCAGGCCTTTTCTATATATGTGGTGCTGAGGAATGAAACCCTGGGCTTCATGTATACAAGGCAAGCACTCTTGCCACTAGGCCATATTCCTAGCCCCTGAAACTCAATTAAAAAAAGTATCTTAATCTTGTTGACTCAATGATGATAGCATTCTATTAGAACCATTGGACACATGACAATAAGAGGTTAAATGCCTATTCATAGGAAGATAATGCTTCTGGGGAGAGTTCTTCCTGATATCTACAGAAAAGATGTTTTTGTGGGTTTACTCTTGGGTATCTTGAGCACACCAAGCATTTTACACAGTACATGGCTGATAAAGCCTCTTGCCTTAGAAGCTTACCTTCTAAATCAAGTGTCTGTGATATATTAGGTAACAGATCAGACATGAAGGGGAGCAGACAATACTGATAAGGAGCTTGGCATTGAGAGATATCCTAGAAGAAATGTAGACTAGGTAGAGACTGGAAGAGGGATGCCAAATGCAGCAGCAAGTCCAAAGCATGATCATGATGTACAACGGGAAAGAAGACATCCATCAGGGAAGAGAACAGTAATGGTAGTGAGCTCCTCAGAACCAATCACCAGGAATACTCGTTTCTGCCTCAGCATACTTTGTGCTTTCCAAGGGAATTCAGCACAGTGACTTCATGGGCTCTCTTGACAAGCAGCTGAACCCTATCACCAAAACCAATTCAAAAAACATAGTGGGAAATTCCTGCATTTAAGTCACCAGTTGAGGTATAGACTTGCTCTACCGAGCAGTTGTGACTGTTACAATTCCTTATGGGTAGCTTTGATTTCATAGACTCTTGGTAGCTGATCCTCCTGGGTTCTTTATGAGTGCAAGCTGCCAATCACTCACTCATTTTCTGCTTGGTGGAGGTCAGGACCCCTGGGTTCAGTGTTCACATCCACTTGCTTCCCTTGCTGCCATTGTTAAGAATGAATTTTAAAAGTAAAAGGTAGCAAAACTCTTAACCCTATGTGATTTTTCCCAAACATACCTAGCTTTTTAATTTTATGGTCCCTGTCTGTTTGCAGAAAAAAAAATCCTGTGATTTAAAATTATGTAGAGAAATTACAATACCAGTTTATTCTCCTCTATACAAATGAACACTATCAGTTACTCATTGAACCTATTGAGTACCAAAGAAGCATGAATATGGTAAATTACTAGTACAGAGAAGTAGCATGAGAAAAATGTAAGCCAAAGTCCCTGCTTACCAGAAGGTATCTAATAAGGACACGTCAGGATCAATTACTTGATAAAAGCTTAAGTTTTAGTATGGCAAATTACAAATGGCACAAGTACTCACCTTTGTATGTTACTAAAGGAAAAGTGAATGGTTATGGAAAAAAACTCCATAGTTGAAGCCAAAATCATGTTTCGGCTTTAAAGGTTCAAATTGATAGCTCACCAACTTTTCCTTCTAACAGCTTATATCATAACACTATGTACTCTTTAGACTTACTACTCTCTATGTGGTCCCCAGGAACACTTTATCATTGTGATTGTATTAGAAATGCAAGATGTAGACTCTGCTCCAGGCCTACTTAATTAGAATTGGCACAGTAATAAGATCTCCAGTGATTCCTATGCACAGTAAACTTTGAGGAATACTTATTAACAGTTACCTCACCTGAATGAACCTAATCTTGTCCTCTTAAATTTTTATGTAATGTATTATCCCCATTTTACAGACTAGGAAAGTGAGACCCCACATATTGTATGTCTAATCTAAGGTCATGCAATAGTAAAATATTCAAGGTGAAGTTCAGAACTAGAGCAGATGCTCTTATTTTCAGTCTTATGCCCTTGTCATTATATTACTACAGTCATCTTAGTAGCATTAGGGGAAATATAGCTATTTAGATATAAGAAATAGCCTTAAAATTGCTACAGACAGTAAGAGAAGAAACCAAGAACTGGGCTGCCTGATTGGTTATGGGTCAAATGTTGTTATGAAAAGCCATTGCCAGAATAACTCATTATTATCACCCCAGAAAGGAAGTAGGCATCAGGTTAGTGGAAAGGAATAGGCACTACCAGTTGGGGATCAAAAAGAATGAGAAGCCAATCATTTACAACTATCATGAAAGTTCTAAAGATTGATTTGCAGCTGCTCTGGCAAATTTACCCCCTTCCATGGTAACAGCAATCTATTAGTTTCTTCCAGAGTTTGAACTCTAATTCCCAAGAATTCACATGGCCAGGAAGGTTTCTTTCCCAGGGTGGCCTTGTATTTTTGGACGTCTCAGAAGGAAAACTAAAATGTAAAAACAAAGAAAATTGTGTTCAGGTATAAGCTGCTGTGCTCAAATTTAATTAAGTCTTGTATTCACTTTTTTATTGCTGCCATAACAAATTACCTCAAACATAGTGATTTCAACAATAACAAATCACCTCGAAATTTGCAGTTTAAAACAACATGAATTTGTTATTTTAGAATTTTGTAGGTCAGAAGTCACACATGAGTCTAACCAGCCTACAATCAAGAAGTGAGCTCTATTCATTTTTAAAGCTCTTAAGAAGAAAGAGTTTCCCTCTCATTTGAATTTCCCCAAAATTCAGGCCCATATGGTTTTATGACCCAACCCTGTCATTTTCTTGCTACCTATAAAATGTAGTCTACTTTACTTGGCTTTGAGTCATCTTTCTTTTTCTTGAAAGCCAGAAAAGCAGGTCAAAAGCTTCCTATACTGTATCACTTTCAGCTTTCCTTTTGCCTTCCTCTTTCCTTTGTAAGGACTAATTTAGGACTATATAGGGCTATGAAGTGAACCAAAGGCAAAGAAGGACAAGAAAGCAAAACGAATTGGAGGATTTGTGTGTGAATATAATATGCTTTATATATATATATGCATAAAAATGTCACAATGAAATCCATTATTCTGTGTAATTAATATACACTGCAATGAATGAAAAATATTTATATTCTTGATGAAAGCAAATTTTCTATTTCTATGTAGTCTCAGGTTCCAAAGACATGGATAACTTTTAGTCTGTCATCATTCTGTCAACCACAAATATCTTCACTCATTCAGGACTTTATAAAGTGTCATGTACAGTAACTTTTCCATGAAAATGAACATTAGTGAATAGGCATAGATCTCTTCATCTTCTTTTGCAAATAAATTGAATAGACACCATTTCAAACACCAGAGATGAGGACTTTACATTCAACATGTGCATGTTGGACAGAGAATTATCTCCTTGTAGCTGTGTCAGGATGTAGCCTAGATCACAAGTAGAACATAATTTCCCACTTGCTCCTCAACAGCATGAATTTGGTAGTATTGGGATATAAAGGATTTTACTTTGTCAGTGTGCTTAGGGGCCATCCTCGAAAGGAGAACAAGCTTCTGGGGATACTGGTTCCCTCTCTGTGCTATCATTTGTTCCTACCAGAGAAACTCTGCTTCCATCTATTTAGGTATTATGTTTGTGCTTATACTCTATATTACTTGCTATTTCTTCACTCGCTATTTTTTCACTGAACAAATGGGTCCAATGGATTCACGGGAGTGGAAGAAATATATGAAGATTTCAAAACTGCCAACAAAGACAATTTCTATGTCCTTGCTAGGATAGGTGCAAGGTCTACAATGGCTGCCTCTAGTGGAGGAACTAAAACTTGAGAGTGCAGAAAGAAACATGAAGGAATAACAGCAGTAATATCATCTGAAGATGTTGATTCCTTTACCCCAGTGTCATTCCTTTACAACTTAATAATGAATTCAAAGACAAACTTGTTACAAACTATCTGGCAGAAAGACAGATATATGATTCCAGTAAAACTGAGGAAGGGTCATACTGAAATTTGTATAAGTCTCAACAAAAGGCAAAGGTTTAATGCCAGGCTCTTCCATGAGCTACACATCTTTGGCAAACTGTGGGCCTTTAAAAATGTGTCACCAAGATCAATACTCCATAGACTTGCTTGTCAAATCTTCCTGTGGCCATTTCTCACTATAAAGTTATTACCCATTCTAGAATATTCTTTCTGATGCCACACAGCTTGTTTAAAATATGGCCAATTTATCATGCCTGCTTAACTATTAAAAAGAAATCCACAGTTAAATTAGGATTGGTTTCAAACAGTACCAATGTAGATATTTGACTTTCTGGAGGTTCTTACATAAAAGTCTTACATAGAGTCTTACATAAAATATCCCTTCGTAAATGCAATTTTAATCCTTTAAGATTTCTATATTAGTTATGACACTGATTTGCTTTAAGGAACAGACTTCAGACACACAGTAGGAATCCTTATATTCATCTATCACGTTCCTTAAGGCCAGTTGGCTACATGGTAATCTAAGGGAACAAGGCTTATTGGCCTACCGTGCAACATTGTTTCTAGGATCACACATGGACATTTTAAAGTTTTCCCCAATATCAAATACAGGTTCATCTACATACATACATGATTAAATTTACTAAAGTGTGTTATACCCAAGTATGAGATTGCATGTCATACAATTTGAACAAGTATAGACAGTTTATCCAAATGAATATCAGGAAGCTGAACCATGTCCTGACATAGGGAGTTGGGGCTAAATGAAGGAAGAGCAGATGAATGCCAAGAGGAGAGGATAGATGTAGATGAGAAGGGCAACAATGGAGGGGATGATTCTGATTAAGAGGCATTATACTCATAAATTGACATACTGACTTGAAACTTCTTTGGTCAATTAGAGTAATAAAAAACTTTAAAATTAAAAAAGATCCCCCATGTACAACTATTTACAGATAATAGTAAAAAAAAAAGTTCTTTCCCAATGTTGAGGTAGAATCTTCCTAAGTCTCTAAGTTAGTGGGTCTATGTATTACCTCAGAAGGTGTTCAGAACAAGCCAATTCCCTTTACCATAGGATAGAGTTTGTGATTGTTTGAAAATTATTATTATATGATCACCCTCCCTCTCCTAAAAATCTTGTTGCATCTAAGTATCCACCTTCTTCCAGACATTTTGTTGCATCTACTCATTAATTATGGTATCAAGTTGATCTGTTGTTTCTGGAGAGGCTTGTCAGTATAAGTAGAGACCATTGTTTGGAGAATAACATGCCCTGGACTGTCTTTAAAGTCTATTGTTTTCATCTAATACTCTCAGGCTCCTCACAGGAAGGCCAAATCTGTCTGGAAAAAGGCACTTTATATGATTCCCAAGTTTCTCTCAGTGACCTGCCTTTATATCCTCCTGTAGCATTGAGTTCCTCTTAAGGCCTGTTAAGTCACCTTCTTTTCCCTTACTTTGGCACAGTCAGGAAGACTTAATGAATTGGAATTAGTATGGGGCCTTACTCCATTCAGCAAAGATGGCTGATTTTGATGAATACAGTAGCAAAGTAGATCTTGTAAAGGTTGGTCAATTAACCTTGACACCACTAAAATGCAGGTCCTTTAAGAAGTTTCATTGCATTGCAGGTGAAGTCAGAGTATACTTTTAATATTTATGGAGTCTGAAGTAGATATACATATTAAATGTTGATGATCTTCACTGTTATTTTTGTTGTTAACACTAGTGTTCCTTTAGATGTAGTTTATTAAAGTGGGAGAGTAAATGATGTGTGGGAAATAATTTTAATGCAGTTTTGGTGAATAGTGAACATGTGAAATACACGCTATTTGTTGACTAAGCAGAATCAAGTATTACATGTAATGGCCTCACTAGTCTCCGCTTTAATATACATTTGGAACATAAATTGATGATATGTGAAATAAATGTAGCAGAAGTTGGATTTGAATTAGGTGAACAGCTAAGAATTTTTAGTGAATAACTAAAAGGGAAATTTTCTGGTGCTCTGCCAAGTCAAGTTCTATAGTGGGTTCTAGACAAGACTATGACCCTGGGCCTCATGTGCTGCTCTCATATGAATGTCTGTCCTGTTTCTAAAGATAGTGCTTCAGTTCTGTATTCATGTTTGTCCCTGGAATAGTCTTAGTCACACACAACATGGCTCCAAATGAAGCAAGCCTAGATTCACACATGTAGTTTCCATTTGGCAGTAGACTGGATGCAGTGGTTTCTGTCTATACCTATAATCTCTTCACAATGGAAAAATTGAAACATTCCAGAAAACTATTCATTCATCTGATTTTGAGACCAATTCATTTGATGATAAACATGACCTAAACCGATATGCGATATCTAAAGTATTTATTTTTCTTAGTTTGAAGGTTACTGGAATGACATTAACAAGTTTCATTGAGGGATGTATCCCAGATCCTACTGATGTATCCCCAGATCATATTCATATATATATATGTATATATATACATTCACGATATCAATTTTCACATAAAAATATAAATAGCAAAATGGATTTGCCATCAGATGGACTTTGACTAAAGAACACTCTTACATTGATACACACACACACACACACACACACACACACACACATACACACATAGAATTTCCCCCTAAAATCTGGCTTAGGAATTAGTTGATTCTAGTAATGTAAGCATCTGTGCTTTTGGTTTCGAGAGAATTACTTTAGTTTCTTAGGGAGATGACTGAAATCTAATCTAATAAACGGAATCTCTATCCAGAGATATCTCCAGATGTATCCACAGTCTATTTTAATTTGGTAAGGTCAGAATTCCTAGCTTCTTACAATAGCCAGACATTAATGCATAAGTATGCACAAATACTAAAAAACAGCCTTTACTTGAAAATCAGAACTTTGGATCAAAATTAGATCTTATCCTTCAATCCACCACCCAGAATTTTCAGTATTGCAGATGTGTGTAGATGATTCACACCAAGTTAGCCTGATCTCTCTGCATTAATCTTAGTCTTTCTCTTAGTCATTCTCTTAGTCTTTGTTCAGTAACTAAATATAAAAAACAATTGATTTGATTTAGAGGGTATTTTGCAAAAATATGGAATCATTACTGCCACTGAAACAGAGATCTACAGTGTAAGACAGAAGGAAAATTTATAGGTCTCTCTCTTTCCTTTTGTTGAAGAAATGCAAACATGGTTGCGTAGGAGAGCTACTTCTCTATATCTTGTGTTTTCTTATAATTACTTGATGTATTTGGCAGAGAAATGTACTTATAGATAGCATTTACTTAACTGATAGCATTTTTAAATGACCCTTCATTCTATAAAAGAAAATTCCCAAACTAGAAATTGGTGGCTCACACCTATAATCCTAGCTACTGAGGAAGCTGGGATCAGAGGAATGCAAGGGGATCACAGAAGTATCACAGCTCAAAGCTAGTCTGGACAGGAAAGTTTGTGAGAATATCTCCATGTAACCACCAAAACAAGCTGGAAGTGGTGCTGTGCTTCAAGTTCTGAGGTGCTAGCCATGAACAAACATCACGGGAACAGTACCCAGGCCCTGAGTTCAAGCCCCAGGACCATGACAAAAAAGGTAAAAGAAAATAATAGAAAAGAAAAATCCCTAGCTGGGGTGTTAAAGGGCTAGTCTTTAAGAATGGAAAGCATAAGTAATGGAAAGGCTGTCTGTGCTGAATGGTGACTATAAGTAACCTGGCTTCAAAGGGATCTCATTCCTTCCCAGGCAGCAGCTGAGTACAGCTTCAGGCTTGCTGGTTAGCACTGTAATATTGTAGAGGAGACCCTGGCGAGGGAATAGAATGGGGACATCAACTTGTGTGGATTCAGGCAAGGAAGGGGAATAGATGCTTCCAGAATCATGTGCAGGGATTACTTAGGAACCCTCTGTCTTAGGTTTATAGAAGAACCATAGGACTAGGTGAACTACAGTGCCAGGACTGAGTCTCCTCTCTAGACTATTACCATTGACTGTAGACATGTAATGTGAAAGAACCAAGCAAATCACTGTAGTATAACAAATCCTGAAAATTTGATCCCCATTTCTGAGAGAAAACAAAGAAGAGCTCAGTCCAAAGAGACAATCAGCAAAAAGAAAGAAAGAAAGACAATACTGTACACCAGCATGCTCTGAGGTAGCCAAGGTTGATTTGTTATGGGGCAGAGTACAAATGATTGGTAAGGAGGGGTATTGATTCTCAATAAAGGCAGAGTTGCAAATGGTGTCACTTTCCAAATGCTTTGCTTGGTCAGCTTTGCAAATTTAAAATCAATCATTAGAGATGGCTGGTCCCTTAGGATCATACTTTCTTGGTAAGAGTTTTGCCAATAGTTTAAAATAATGTTGTGGAGTAGGCAAAGTAGTATACTCTTTCACATCTTTATTCTGCAAGCACCCAAAAGAAAGCAATGGAGGACCATTTTATCCCCTTAGTGAATGCTGGAACCTTGGCAGTGAAGAATTCACCCCAGGGGCTGGGGATATGGCCTAGTGGCATGAGTGTTTGCCTCTTATACATGAAGCCCTGGGTTCAATTCCCCAGCACCACATATACAGAAAATGGCCAGAAGTGGCGCTGTGGCTCAAGTGGCAGAGTGCTAGCCTTGAGCAAAAAGAAGCCAGGGACAGAATTCAGGCCCTGAGTCCAAGCCCCAGGACGGGGGGGGGGGGGGGGGGAGGGGAAGAATTCACCCCAGCCTCTGCCCTTTGAGGGCTCTGGGCCACCCTGTTACTAAGTACTAGTGTAGGTTCTCCAACTATCTGGGAGGCTGAGGCAAGTCCTCCTGCTCTCTGGCTTTTCCTTTCTTCGAATTACAATGAGGGTTGAACTCATTCATTCTTGGAAATGAGACTATGCTAGGTTTAACTGAAATTAGAGGCTCACGAAAGACTGGGGGCTTTGAACAAAATAGTAACAGAAAATAGGATGATCTTAACTAAAATAAAACAAATGGGACAATTAAACATCTCAGTATCTGCTTGTAATCTGTATGAGAAAGATGGCATGCCACCTCAGCTTTAAGTTTTTATGTAGAGTGAAGGTGAGAAGTCTGTCCAATTCTAATCAAATGTTTGACATTGGGCCAAGCAGTGGGCCTCTGGATCCTCAAGTTTCTACCCATAAAATGAGACAGTGCAGTCCACTCAGTCTATAGCTCAAAGATATTAGACCCGTTTACTGAACTCATTGTGCCATCTAGTTTGGGCTTGAAGGACATGATAAACGATGCCCATTTTTCTTTCAGTCCACCCTTGACCACCCTCCAGCCCCCGCCTACAGTGCCAGTCAATGGGGGATCCGGCAGCTCTAGTGAGTCAGAAAGCAGCTCTGAATCGGACTCCGACACTGAAAGCAGCACCACTGACAGTGAATCCAATGAGGCACCTCGCGTGTCCACTCCAGAGGTAGGTAGAGTTGCCAGAGCCCTGACCTCCATTTTCCTGTGTCTTACATAGCATCCTGGAACACAATACACTTTTAGCACAGTCATTACTTCTGCATAAAAAAAAACTACTTTGGAAATATCTCTGAGTATTTGATAGCATTTTTTCTCTAACACATATTTGCATAGGCTTTAATATATTTACATCATCTGCTATGGAACTCACTCTGAGCTTCTTCACCTGTATAACTAAATAGTAATGAGTGAGTGAGCAACTTCTCTTGTAGAAGAACCAAAATAAAAACTGGCAAGATTTACTCTTGTCCCAGGGGATGCCAATACTTAACTGTAGATTAACATTATTAATGTAACTAATTGACACGAGGCAAGAAAGACTTGAGGAGTATGGCTTTCCAAAATGCTAAAGGAATAGTTAACAGATGACATGTTGGCTTGGGAATATGGCCTAGTGGCAAGAGTGCTTGCCTCATATACATAAAGTCCTCAATTCCCCAGCACCACATATACAGAAAATGGCCAGAAGTGGCGCTGTGGCTTAAGTGGCAGAGTGCTAGCCTTGAGCAAAAAGAAGCCAGGGGCAGTGCTCAGGCCCTGAGTTGGAGGCCCAGGACGAGAGAGAGAGAGAGAGAGAGAGAGAGAGAGAGACAGAGAGAGAGAGAGAGACAGAGACAGAGACAGAGACAGAGACAGAGAGACAGAGACAGAGAGACAGAGAGAGAGAGGTTCTTTTTTCCTGAAAAATTATTTAGTTATTTATTGTCAAAGTGATGTACAAAGCAAAGGGGTTGCAGTTTGCTATGTAGGTTACAACAGATTTGTCTGTTCGTCATTCATGAAAACATTTAATCCAGCCTCCCAAATACCAAAACAATAATTATGAAATAAGAGAATTACTTTTCTAAAGGAAATGATCCTATGTAATAACTGTTCCCTGTGACACATGCATGCAATGATAGCTCCCTGTGACACCTGCATGTGGTGCTCACTCCCTGTGACACATAGATGTGGTGATAGCTCCCTGTGACACGTGTGTGTGTGTGTGTGTGTGTGTGTGTGTGGTTATCACTCCCTGTGACACATGTGTGTATGCATGTGGTGATCATTTCCTGTGATACATACATGTGGTAGAAAGTACCATGGTAACTCCAACAGATAACATTTTATGGTTTTCACCTGTCTCCCATAAGATAAGTGCTGAGGATGTGAATGTTTTCTGTTCTGCTTACTGCTGTAACCACAAGACTTGACATAGTACTTGGAATAAAACTACTACTTGTAAAAAAAAAAAAGAGAGAGAATTACTTTTCTCTTCCCCTCCCCTTTGAGTTCGAGATCTGTGCTGTGGTCCTCTGATGCTACAAAGTGGACAGCAAGAAAGTCCATCCATCATCCATGGGACTTTACACACTTATTTTCAATCATCAGGAAGAAGACAGTAATAATATTACCACCATTAATAACAACACTTACTGAACAAAGTCCATGTGCCAAGCACTATTCTACACTCTTAGCTTGCATTTTTCTCATTTCTTCTTAATAACAAACCTGTAAGGTACTGGTTAATACTCTGTACTTCATAGATCAAGACCATGAGTTTCTGAGATGTTTAAAACAAATTCCTCAACATGTCACAGATACACCAAGGTAGATCCAGCACTGTAACTCAGGGCAGTGTATTGTACCTGATATGATTTCTTCACTTATTTGCCATTACCCTGTGCAGCTTAGAATCTCACATCTACTCAACTGTTTAAAATTTTTTTCACCTCTATTGATTGGTGCCATAACCCTTAGCTGATGGCTTTTAAAGAAGAGCTTTTCTAATAAAAAATGATAGCTCTTTTAGTTCAAATGGCAGAATTCAGATTTGAAAATCAAGAAGGAGAATTGTATATGTCATTTCCATGGCTTAACAATGGATACTGATGGCCTGCATGTATGTCTCCATAAATAGGTTATTGCCTGTACACTGAGGAAAGTGCTATGGGTTAGAGTAGCAGGAGTCAAATTTTTTCATCCTTCAGTAAGTACACAAAGAAGTTGTCCTGTTTTCATTGAACTACACCATCCTCCAGCAACTACTGGCACTTTGGCAGTTTCCCTTTGAATTATACTGGAGGAACACTTAGATTTCTTTTCAGAATCAGTGAACATTGCCAATGCCTCCTGGAGAGAGGTTGAGTGATGATGATTCAAAGGATTTGGAGAACAGGATTTCTTTGAAGGCATTCCTATCTGCTCTCTGAAATATCTCTCTATGAATACTTATTGGCTTCTTAGCCAGAGTGGAGAATATGTTCACAGAAATATTGGACATTAGTTGAAATCAATTGCTTTCTGTCTGGATGGGTTGTGTCTACCAAAATACCAGTGAAGATCAAGTCAATAATTTGGCTCTAAATAGGGTGTGTGAATGAGCATTTGTGGTTGTATATGTGTACACGGTTACTTAACACCTAAAGCTTTTACTACAAATAGTCCCTGCACTGAGAATAGTTCCAAATTCTTCCCAAATATGAAATTCATTCTTGTTTCCATTTCTCAATCTGCAGCCTGAGCCACCCTCAACCAACAAGTGGCAACTGGATAAGTGGCTTAACAAAGTAACATCCCAGAACAAGTCATTTATTTGTGGCCAACATGAAACACCCATGGAGACTATTTCTCTGCCTCCTCCAATCATACAACCAATGGAAGTCCAGATCAAAGTGAAATCAAACCCCAGCCAGGTCCCGCCTGAACCCAAAGAACGGCCTCTCCTGAGTCTCATTAGGGAGAAAGCCCGTCCACGGCCCACCCAGAAAACTCCAGAAACAAAGGCTATGAAGCATAAGTTATCCACCACTATTGACACAGCTTCTCAAAGGACAATTGGGAAGAAACAGCCCAAAAAGGTTGAGAAAAACACCAGCATTGAGGAGTTTACCTGGCCTAAACCAAATATTACCAGCAGTACTCCCAAAGAAAGAGAAAGTGTGGAAATTCCTGACCCACCAAGAAGCAGGAACAAAGCCACTGCACACAAACCAGTCCCTAGGAAAGAACCAAGGGCTCACATCCCCTTAGCTACTGAGAAGAAAAAGTATAGAGGCCCAAGCAAGATCGTGCCAAAGTCTCGGGAATTCATTGAATCAGATTCGTCTACATCTGACTCCAATACAGACCAAGAAGAGACCCTGCAGATCAAAGTCCTGCCTCCTTGTATCATTCCTAGAGGTAATAATACCAAATCCAAGGATGCCTCTGCTGCCAACCTAACTCTCAGCAGCTTGATCAGCAACAGCAGCAACAACCCATCCAACAATAAAGAAGAGCCAGCTTTGTCGCCCATTCCGTCCATGCAAACTGAGCTTCTGTCCCCTCTACGAGATCATGAGAACCTGAAAAACCTCTGGGTGAAAATTGACCTTGACTTACTTTCGAGAGTACCTGGCCACAACTCACTCTCAGCGGCACCCACCAAGCCCGACCACAAGGAGACTGCCTCAAAACCCAAGCGTCAAACAAGTGCCACAGCTGTGGAAAAACCAGCCATTAAAGGCAAGCGGAAGCACAAGGTAAACTGTCCAATATGACTTACCAAGTCATCATAAACTGTTGCTGTCTTTTGTCTAATTTGATCTTGAGTCTCATTTTAAGGAGGAAAGAGGCAGTGGATTTTCGACCTTAGTGAAAGCAATGATGTTTTCCACAAGAAGTGCAGTAATGTATACATAATCATGTATAAAAGGCTAGGAACAATCAATAGGAAAGAAGAATACAACTAGAATCCCCTGTGATCATTTCCTTAAGTTGTTCCTGCCATCAGGGAGTTGTGTATCATTATTCTGCAATCACCTACCCTCATGACCACAATGTGCAGTACTTCCTTCTTTAGGCTTACTTATTTCTCTAGACTAATGTTAACATACTTAGAAACCAACTCTCCTTAGAGTATCCTGGATTCTGTCAGGTTTTCTAGGATCCCTGATTTTAATGGTTCAAATGCTTGGTTAAAATCTCACCTGTAGCTGGTTTGGGCTGAATTCTAGAGCTAAGAGGTACAAGCAGAAGGAATATTTATATATATCGGCCCTTTCTCTTAAATATACCTAGAGAAATCAGTTTGTGGTCAAATGATTTATTTCTAGATCTTAGGGTGGGTATTTTTTTAGAATAACATTGTTTCATAGCAGTATTCAGGTAATCCTATTCCTAACAGTGGTCATGGTGATGGAAAGGCAATTCCTAATCCTTTCTCTGTTTAGTCTTCCCGGAAGACACTGGAGTATAGCTAGAAATGGCTTAGGTTACTCAGGAGCCACTCACCTAAAACCTATACTGGTCTAAGAAATAAGACACTATAGGAATTATTTGTCTTCACCCAGTTTTAATGTAGGATTGAAAAGCAGAGGAGACTAGCGAGTCCTGTGAGACAGAACAGTGCCAGGAAACAGATGAGCAAGCCCACTGACATGGGCACACTATGACAAAGGCACATAGTATTTTCTCTGAGTTGTGGACCAATACTATAAAATAGAGAACAAGGGATCGAGTATCCACTGGTTCACATTACAAGCACGGACTTTATTTGTTTTTGTTTTTTTTTTTTGCCAGTCCTGGGCCTTGGACTCAGGGCTTGAGCACTGTCCCTGGCTTCTTCCCGCTCAAGGCTAGCACTCTGCCACTTGAGCCACAGCGCCGCTTCTGGCCGTTTTCTGTATATGTGGTGCTGGGGAATCGAACCTAGGGCCTCGTGTATCCGAGGCAGGCACTCTTGCCACTAGGCTATATCCCCAGCCCCACAAGCACGGACTTTAAAAAGTATATCTTCAGAACCAACACATACAGATATTGAAAGGTATACTTGATATGTAGTTCATATCCATGCATGCTGATGATTTTGTAAGAAACTTTTATATATTCCCCCATAAGCTCTATGCTGTGTTGACAGGGATGATACCATGTTAAGAGTGATGTTACATTTTAAACTGTTCTTTTGTAAAAACATTGTTAATGAGAGAAGTGTCTGAAAATTATAGATTCTCTTTACTTCTGTTTGGATATTCCCTTGGTACCCAATCTTCAATGAGAAATTCGCATCATAGTCCAGCATTTAAAAAAATTAATTAATTTATCGTCAAAGCAATGTACAGAGGGGTGACAGTTTCATAGGTAAGGCAGTGAGTACATTTCTTATCAAACTTGTTACCTCCTCCCTCATTTCCCTCCCACCTTCCCCCTCTCCCACCCCCTCCACAGGACACTCCCCTTCCCCCTCCCCTAGGGTTCAACATTCTTAAACAGCAACTGTCTGATAAGACTAGACTAGGCCAGTCTGACTGTTCTCCTGTCTGATCAAAGGTGCATATTTAACTCCTCTAGCTAATCTAGAAGTTAAAACAGAAGGAAATGCTCTCTTTTGTTGATGTCATGAAGGTGTAAAACATTCTTGCCTGCATGTGCCAAATATTTTAAGCTCTGTGCATTTGTTTTCCTGTCAAAGCCAGCAGAAGTTGCAGAGAAAATCCCTGAGAAGAAGCAACGCCTGGAGGATGCCAGTTCTATCTGCCTGCTTCCCCCCTGCATCTCACCAGCCCCACCCCACAAGCCTCCCCAGACTAGAGAGTGAGTTTGCCCTGCCTTTAGATGATTTCTTTGTAATAGTGTTCTTTCTACACAGATGTGTGCCAGTTCAGGGCTTGAATTTAGGGGCCTGGGCTCTGTTACTGAGAGTTTTTCTTTTCCTTTTTTGTTTTTGTTTTTGTTTTCTTTTCAAAGTGGGAGGTCTGCTACTTTAGCCACAGCTCCACTTCTGGATTTTTGGTGGTTAATTAGAGATAACAGTCTCAAGGACTTTCCTGCCCAGACTGGCTTTCAGCCTCAATGCTCAGACATCAGCCTCCTGAGCATCTAGGATTATAGGCATAAGCCCCTGGTACCTGATTGTTCTGACTTTTAATACCCAAGATTCTCTTCTGATAATGATTAAAAACGTTCTCTTGATCATGACAGGATGATACAGCAGCTTCTGTTTGGATGTCATTACCTAATGTCAATACAAGCTTGGGGGCTGTAACTGAATCTTTACCTCCATGGGGGAAATGAGCTGGTGTGCAATTCTGTTCCCTCTGGGCTAATTCTGTATGAGGCAAAGTTTTTAGGGATGAGTATGTTAATCCCATGAGCTGGCATATCCTCTCCCTCTTTTCTCTGTGTGAAAGGTTCAAGATTCAGGCAAGAAGCTTTCCATTTTCTTCCCATTTAATAAGCTTCAGTCTTACCCAGCGAATTTCTGCCCACTGTTTCTACTAAGCATCAAGATCAAGTTCTTTTTGTCATATGTGTGTGTATGAATATGTCAATGAACAATCATGTCAGTGAATTGAACCATTCTCTCTAAGTAATTATTGCTATAAATTCATTCAACACTAAAGATTACTTTCTCTTTTTTTTTCTGCCAGTCCTGGGGCTTGAAATCATAGCCTGAGCACTGTCCCTGGCTTATTTTTTGCTAGCACTCTGCCACTTGAGCCACAGCGCCCCTTCTGGCCTTTTCTATATATGTGGTGCTGGGGAATCAAACCCAGGGCTTCATATATGCAAGGCAAGCACTCTTGCCACTAGACCATATTCCCAGCTAGAGATTACTCTCATCAAAGCCCAGTTTGGGAATATTTTAGCAGCTTAGAGCAGCAAGGCAATCTGGCTAATTGCTGCTAACAACTGATTTCACAGATTACTATTTAACATCAGTGATATGGCATCAATCTGCCACAGATCAGATGGCAGATAGAAAGGATCAGTTTACAGTAACCCAGGTACTTGTTTTTATGTACAAGTAGGAATAGACAAATTACAATTAGATCCAATTCTTACAAGATTTAAGACTTGGGGTACCCTCACTCTGAAGTACAGCAGTTCTTTTGATGTGCATCTGTAGTCTCTAGCATTACCTGGTTCTGATATAGTCAATTCACATAAAGTTCTTAGAAATTGAAAGGAAAAGTTGAGAACAATGGGGAAGTGACTATCAGTCACACTGCTAGTCTCCTTACTAAACAGTCCAGTGAGTTAGTAGTTTCTCCATCTTATGGAAGAGAAGTGATCAAGATTTAAGTGGATATCTAGTTAATAGACTTGGTTTCAGGAAAGGGTAATTATCAGGCACATTCATGTATATTTCCTACTTTCTGGTATGCATAAAAGCAGTGGTTTTTTTGGAAACATTTGTCATTCAGGAATAATCCACAATGTATTCTTGTGCTCATCAAAGATATTCAAATCTCTGGAATTGAGACCAAATGAATGAGACTAATCTCTTAGGGGAATTTTCTTGGGACTATTCTCAAACTTTGTCTTCTCCTTTGTGCATTTCACATGAAATCCTTAGAAATTGCTATGAGTCAAGTCACTTTTTTAACTGAATCTTCTAAATCTAACAAAGATGCTACACTTAATTGACAGCTAAAGTTCCCGATTGTCCAACTGAAAAGCTGTGCTTAGTCTCTCCATTTCATTGTGGCTTGACCAATCAGTAGAACCAATAAGGGACTGATGGGCAGTGGTGAAGTATTTCTCAGATGTGTTCCTCTGTTATATTTAAAATAGATACACACATGTAAAAGGTGTTTTATAGTTGGAATCCATAATAGTAAGAATGCTCTCTAGAAAAGTCTTGTGTGTCATTTGTCAAGGAAGTCATGTCAGGCTCCAGGGTTCAAGGTCACTATCAAGCAGATAGTAAGAGAACTAAAACATTGATACTTACTGCACAAAATGCACTAAGTCCCCATTGGTCAGGTCAGTGATAGATGGGGAGGCTATGAAGGTATGAGTATATAGTAAGTCATTTGTCTCTCAGGACCACTTTTTCCCATGGCAGCTCAACTTGTAGAGGATTGGTTATAAATAATGCACCCATTCCCCTACTGCCATGACAATGATCAATCCCAAAGGTCAAGTCAGTTACCTCTGGATGGACAGATAGAAGATAGATAGATAGATAGATAGATATCATTTTTATCAGGCGTCAATATTGTTTTGAAATGGTTCCTTATTTCAAAACAATTTGAAATCACTTGGAAAGTATATACTAATTTTAATCATTTAAAAACACTGAAGTGTTTTGCAAATATTTCATAGCTGACAATAAGATAACCCAGAGACAGGGCTGGAAATATGGCCTAGTGGTAGAGTGCTTGCCTTGCATGCATGAAGCCCTGGGTTCAATTCCTCAGCACCACATATACAGAAAAGGCCAGAAGTGGCGCTGTGGTTCAAGTGGTACAGTGCTAGCCTTGAGCAAAAAGGGACAAAAAAAGGCAAAAAGTGCCTTGAGCCAGGGACAGTGCTCAGACCCTGAGTTCAAGCCCCAGGAATGGCAAAACAAACAAACTAACCCCCCTCCCAAAAAAAACCCAGAGGCACTTTTATGAAACAAAAGTTGGAGAAGATGAGACAGATTATTATAATTGGCAAATTTGTGCTACACAGCAGAAGTAGAACAAAACTAAATGGAGAGCTTTTTAAGGAAATCAGACCACTTGACTTGTTGCTTTGAGATATGGTATATCTACATATCTAAACAGTGACTGAAACTGACCAAGAGACAAAAACATAAATTCTTGTTGACTTAATTTGCTATTGAAAATCGTAGTCAATAATCATGGAAAGTAAATGGCTGCACAGTACAATATTAAGTATCTAAGACAAGATTAAAATTCAAATAATCTTCATTGATTAGTCTAAGATAGTAACTAAAATGAAAATCAATGACCCAATTACCATGTTAAGCAATTTGCCTAAGATTTTAGTTGTACTGTTTTATTTGAAGTCTCAGTTTATTTGATGGTGCCCATCTAATGGACAGATAAATCAGTTTTAAAACATGGATGTGCATTTAAGATTGTACATGTCTTATGTCAATATAGTCAAAGAATATACTTAAGTAAAGTTTTATAAAGGAGCTCATTATTCCTTGGCATTAGGGGTACATTCATTTCCCTAATTCTTATTTATCTAGCATATATTAATTGTACAAAGAGGTTTTTATTTCTTGGCATTTTTACAGGTATACACATTGGGCTTGATTAACCCTTTCCAGTACTTTTTTTTCTCAATCATCCTTTCCCCCTGCAGCTTTCACTGGAATTCATTATGGGGATATAATCTTGTATACAAATATTTTTCAATGTTACAGTAGTGCTTGGGGTGTAATTTATTTTAAATAATATGTAAGCATAGTATTTTTGTTAGTTTATTGTTGTTATAGAGGTGATGTACAGAGGAATTACAATTACATGAGTCGGGATGAGTACATTTCCTTTCCTACAGTGTATTCTGTTCCCTTATTCTTTTGTAGTTCCTCCTTCCCTTCTCTACCAACGAGTTGCATAACATTTAATAAGATAGCCTTGCATTTATTGTTCACTGTACCATTTATCACATGCTTCTCCAGTTAGGTCCTAGAGAAAAATAAAGTAGGAAACAGCCTGAAAACTGATGAGATTGAAGTCTGTATTGTATTTTCTATAAAAATCTAATTAACAGTAATCTTGATAGGTTGCAAATATCACACACTGTAGCACACTCCATTAGACATTCACATTTGTCATAGAATTCTGCTTCAAAGGCATGTTTATTCTTGGACACATGTATATGCATCTATCTATCTGTCCACCAATGA
This sequence comes from Perognathus longimembris pacificus, assembly GCF_023159225.1. Classification (NCBI taxonomy): domain Eukaryota; kingdom Metazoa; phylum Chordata; class Mammalia; order Rodentia; family Heteromyidae; genus Perognathus; species Perognathus longimembris. The sequence goes on along the minus strand of NC_063188.1, from coordinate 4,302,422 downwards.
ATATTTACACACCTCTCATAGGTCAAGAATAACCAAGTTTACATAATTTCAGCTGAAAATACTAGCCTCATGAGAAAAATGAAAGTAAATCAAGATAAGGAAGTAGAGCTCAATTGGTTGAGTGCTAGCTTTGAGCAAAAATGCTCACGAACCGCACCTAGGCCCTGAAATCAAGCCCTAGGACTGGCACACAAACAGTATAAAGCAAGATAACTTCATAACACCCTACACATTTTGTTTCCACAGAAATAATTCATCTAGAAGAGCAAATAGAAGAAAAGAAGAAAAGCTTTTTCCTCCTCCCCTTTCTCCACTGCCAGAGGACCCTCCACGTCGCAGAAATGTCAGTGGCAATAATGGTCCTTTCAGTCTAGACAAAAACATCTCCATGACTGGACAAATCACCTCTACAAAACCTAAGAGAAATGAAGGCAAATTCTGTGCTACTTTCAAGGGAATATCTGTAAGTGTAAGTGTCTTTGAACACATATTAGAATTGTCAAGTAGCAGGGATAGATGCACAGCACAAGCACTTCCCTAGCAAATATGAGGTCCTGAGTCCAAACCGTAGTATCACATTTAAAAAATTGTCATATAGAAAAAAAATTACTCAGCTACTCTAACTTTATCCTAGGAAATATGGAAAGGGTCAGGGAGAAAGAAGCAAAAGGGAGGGGCTGGGGATATAGCCTAGTGGCAAGAGTGCCTGCCTCGGATACACGAGGCCCTAGGTTCGATTCCCCAGCACCACATATACAGAAAACGGCCAGAAGTGGCGCTGTGGCTCAAGTGGCAGAGTGCTAGCCTTGAGCGGGAAGAAGCCAGGGACAGTGCTCAGGCCCTGAGTCCAAGGCCCAGGACTGGCCAAAAAAAAAAAAAAAAAGAAGCAAAAGGGAAACAAGAGGGGTGTGTGTGTGTGTGTGTGTGTGTGTGTGTGTGTGTGTGTGTGTGTGTATAAACATATGCACTACAAATCTTAATTATTTCTATTATGTTTATTTTTTATTCCAAATTAATTTTCTATATTTTTCTTGGTGTGGTTGGTGCAATATCCTCATACCTTAGGGGTGGCAAAGATACTTCCGTAATAGATTCTAGCATCTGGCCTGGTCCCTGTTGTAGGAACCAATCATCTAATGAATGAAAACACAAGTAGGTGGAGTGGGATTGCTCAATGTCACTGAGTTTGAGTAAGAACTAAGTTTTGTTTTTTAACAATTTACCTTTGCCAAAGTGAATTACATTTTTAAAAAATAGTTACTAAACAAAATATAATTTAAAGAATGAATCTGTTTATCAAATCACACAGCAGTGATACCAAGCTCAGACAAAAAAACTATACAGTCCTTTGGATTTTGTACACTTGTGGTTAGTATGGATCACCACAAATTCTTATCATTTTTTACACCCACATGCAATCACTGTTAACTCCTCTAAGGTATCTATGTACACAACCTGTTGAAACCGTAAGTTATGATGTCAATGAAGAATGTATTCACTTTCCATTATAAATGTATGTATGTGTCTATATACTTGCGTAGGTCATCTTTCAATATAAATGTATATGTGTGTCTCTGCATGTATACTTAGTTTTCTTCAAATGTAATATGAGTGAAAAATCAGTAAGTCCTCAAATTTCTGGTACTAATATTTTAGTTTCTAGATCAAACCTGTTCATCTAGCCCTTTATGAAAGACTATGCTCGTCTCCATTTTAAATCCCCAATACATATTGATCTCTATCATCTGAGATGACATACACATTGAAGCAAATTTCACTACAAATATAAAACGCTAGTACAGAGTTATAATTTTCTATACTTTCCCACACATTTAAAGATGTTGAGTCTATACTATTGAAAATTATGAACCCACTTATTCTAAAGAGTAATTCTACTATATATCTTATTTATCATAGTGAGAATAATTAATATTATAAACACTAATTGATGTACCCCTCTAGTACACATTTTTGGCAGTATGCAATATATGTCACAAATTCTTTTTGAATAGTGCCTTGTATATTGTCACGAAAAGTTAGATATGATAAATAATAATATCTACTATTTTACTAGAGATAATTAATTGTTCTTAATAATACAGGTAGTTATTATGACAATAATACTGCTGACAAGAATTTGTAGTCAATTACACAAGAGCTAAAAGTTAACTGGGGGAAATGTGATAAATGTGACTACACTTGCTCATTAACTTAATTACTGTGTGTGTGTGTGTGTATACCAAAGGCAGTTATTTCTAATTTGCTAGATTATATCTAGCCATTTACAAATAGATCTTGCAAAGTCAACCACAGTATTATGACTATGAAGAGGGTGGTATTTTTTGTCACATATCCTGGTCATAAATACAGGTCCCATTGTGTTAGGGCTCCCCCCACTATTTGGTCTTGGCCACTCTGTCTCTGAGAGTAGACACATCGAGCTTGCCTACATTTTTATGGCTCTTATTATTCTATGTGTTTAGTTTGAATAAAATATACGATCATCTTTAAACTGTTTTCTCCATATTCATTACAATAATCTGTACATGTATGCCATCCTTGCACATTTACCTGAGTGTGATGTACACAGTAAGAATTATTATCAGAAAGTTGAGAATCAAGTGGAAAATAGCAATTCTCTATCAGGACAAGCAGGCATGGACATACACATCTGTTACCCTAACTACTTGGAGAACAGAGTAAGAGTGGCCTCATGGGTTGAGGCCAGCCCGGAAAAATTTGCACAATGCTGTATATGAAAAACAAACTAAATACAATAAGGCTTGGAACATGGTTCAAATAGTAGAGCACTTGCATAACCAACTTGAAGCGTTAAATTCAATCTCCAGTACTATACAAATAGAGAAGTAGTACATTAAAGTGATTTTTTAACTAAGACAAGTGTGAATGCATATGTGTCCAAATGCACCTGGCAAATGCTAAAAGCAGTGGACAATGGGTGGAGGGGCAGAGTCCTAATTCACAGATAGTTACCAACCTCAGGTGCTCAAAGTATTAAAGTATAAGGTGTCTTAGGAGAGGAACAAAGGTCTGTGAGTGGAACAAGAAGGATTAAAGAACTCCTTACTATGTAGGAAAAAAGATGTTTTTCTATTGCAGGATCCATTTGTTGAGCTGAACCTTAACAGATAAGAAGGGAAGTAGGTAAACAAACTGTGATTGATTCACATGATGGAAAATTATGCAACCTTAAAAAGGAAGGAAATTCTGACATAAGCACTAGAGACATTGTGCTCATTAAAATAAGCCATACACCAAAGGTCAAATACTGGGACTGCATTTCTCTGAGATCCCAAGAGTTCTCACATTTAGAAAGACAGAAAGTAGACAGATGGTTGACAAGGACTTAGATAAGGGAAAAAATGGAGAGTTGTTCTTTTAAGGCATGCACACTTCTTTTGCAAGATACAAAAGATTTTGGGGAATTGGTAGCATAACAATAAAAACGTGCTTAAAACTTTTTTACTGAGGGGCTGGGAATATGGCCTAGTGGCAAGAGTGCGTGCTTCGTATACATAAAGCCCTGGGTTTGATTCCCCAGCACCACATATATAAAAAACAGCCAGAAGTGGCGCTGTGGCTCAAGTGGCAGAGTGCTAGCCTTGAGCAAAAAGAAGCCAGGGACAGTGCTCAGGCCCTGTGTCCAAGGCCCAGGACTGGCAAAAAGAAGAAAAAAAGAAAACTTTACTGGGAAGTTACAATTGGGTAACATGCTAAATTTTGTGATATGCATATTTACCAAAAAACTCTATACATAAAAATAATGGAGCAAATTATTACAATGTGAAAAATACAAAGAAATGCAGGCAAAGCTTTTGTATCTAAGAGTGTGCTTGAACCAAATCAAGAAAGTGAAGAAAGCAGGAGTATGGTCAGTTTTGTTGAAGCCAAGATGTATGGAAGGGAGAAGTTAGAGTTTAGCCAAGAAACTGAATCCATGTTAGAGAGGGATTTGAAGGCCAGCATCGGTGATTGGCCTTTATATACATTTGAGGATATACTTATTCCTTAGTGAGAGTGACACTCCTCTTTGTTTAGGAAGCTTGGGCTGGTAAGTAGTCTAGATAGAAGATAAGCTAGAGTCCCTTCTTATAAGGTATACCCTAGTCTGGGATCAAATGTAGTTCTCTGTGGCATCATGCCAAATCTAATTGGTAACTCCTCAGTCACATAGAGGAAACCAGGCTTGATGACAGAGATAACCATCTTGCCATCAAAAGAAAATAGTACTGTTGTAACTCTCGTTTGTTTTAGAAAATATGGGTATCTTGGTAGAATGAATCAGAAGTGTTTGCTGCAGGTTAGAAGCTTCATGGAGAAGGCAAATTTCAAGATTCTGTATGTGAATTTTCTGCCTATTGTTGAATCTGTGCCAGTACATACAGGATTGACAAATACAGGAAAGAAGATATCTGAGGAATGAACTTTGGAGCATACCAGTCTTAGGGAGATACCAACTGAGAAGAGCAGAAAGAGGGAAAAAACATGGGAACTATTGTCAGATATACAGCAGTCAGGTTGTCCCATGGTTACCAGTTGAGGAAGACAGAGTCTGTCATGCGAACATGGTATGTGAACTGCAATGGAATACTACCACATAATTCCAGATCCTGCTGTCTATGGCAATGACAGTTCAACTTGAAGACATGAGTCTGTTATCCACCGGATATTTCACCTGGGGAAAGTGAGGTCTTAGCATCCCAAGTGTTCTAAAGGAGGCACCATCATGTGGCAGTCAGTTATCCAGAAGTCAGCCACGGGCTTCCTATGTACAAAAGGGCTGTTTTAGCCTCCTGAATGGCTTGGTGTTTTGTGTTGTCATAGAACAAAAGCTAGCGATTCACTGCATTCAGTCACAAGCACTGTGTATTGGTTGTTTTTTTTAAAAAAAATTATTGTGTTGCTTGGTACTGTACTTGACATTCAACGTGGTTTTGGAAGAGATGTTCTAAACAGCTGGACCTAATAGAAGCCATTTGTCATCCTTTTCCCCCAGGAGATAGACACTCCAAAAAAGAATGCATCTGCCACAGTTACTCTCACCAGCACTGCTATTGCCACTGTCACTGCTACTGCCATTGTCACTGCCACTGTCACTGCTACTGCTACTGCCACTGCCACGTCCACCACCACAACTACCACCACCACTATTTCCACCATCACCTCTACAATCACTACTGGCCTTATGGATAGCAGTCACCTGGAGATGACGTCCTGGGCAGCCCTGCCCCTCCTATCCAGCAGCAGTACTAATGTCCGGAGACCCAAGCTCACTTTTGATGACTCGTATGTTATCCCTACCTTATTATAGACACAGATGTGGAATGATGACTTGGGGTAGGGCAATGTGGCTTTTCCAGTGCCATGCATGTATGTGTCTCCTCCCATATAACCTTAGCATCAGCTGCCTATTTTAATTGTTGGGTTTTCTTATTATTTCCAAAGACAGGTGCTTACTTGTAGATTACTAGTTTTATCTTTTCTTATTCATGTCCTCAGACATACATATATTTACAGCTAGGTTTTATGTGATCTATTTGGGATACTGTAAGTACTGTGTTTGGGGGACATGTTTATTTATCCCAGTGGGCCATTATATACTTCAGATTTAATTTATAGTATTATTTCAAGGTTCTTTATGGCATGAATGACAGCACAACACTGCCTTTTCCAAGACTTTATACAGGAATGAATTTATAGTATAGTAGGAATGTGTTTGGCTATTTTTTCTTCCTCAAACCATAAAACATCGGTTTGCAAAAAGATCCTGTTTTGTCTGTTTAGGGTTCACAATGCTGACTATTACATGCAAGAAGCTAAGAAGCTGAAGCACAAAGCTGATGCACTGGTAGGTTTTCTTCCTCTCATTGCTTTGCTCCCATTAAGTCATAAGGCTTTGTAAGAACACAAAGAAGGCACTTTAAAAATAACTCACACTTTTAATACTATATCACAAGCCTTCTTTGCAATGTATCACTGCCCAGACGTAGGGACATTAGAGATAGTTAATTCCTTAGTACCAAAATTCCCAAGGTACTTCAAGCTCAGTTCTCATGTCTTTGTTCTTTTCCAGCCATTTCTCTCCTTGTCCAAACTTTAAAGTCTCACTCACGTATTCCATTGTCATTATCATTTCAGTGAATTTGAAATGAGTTTTGAAGTTACCCTAGAAAGGACGGGAGCTCTTAGGTCCAAGAATCCAACACTGGTGTGGGAGAAGTTATTAAAAGCTACATAATAGACCTTAGGAAACTTGGATCTATAGAAAAAGCTCAGTTTCTTGCTGAATTTGATTACCTGTTCCCCAAGTGGTACCCACAATCAGGCTGGGTTCCACAACACAGGGAGGAAATACTCTCATCTACCTTTCCTAACATATTTTATCCAGCTTCCCCCAAGGCTCTTGGCCACCTACAGCAGAGATAGCCTGAACTTGTTGACTTGTTTGACTTAATTATCTTCCTAATAATATGTCTTAACAATTTTACAATTTGTTGGTTAAGTTAAGGCTACAAACGACACCAATGAAATCAGAATTTCTGGGATTGAGACTGTGGCATGGTTACTACAAGTTATCCCCAATGTGGCCATCTGAGAACACTGTTGTGGAGAGTATCCTAAGGTCACACTCCTAATCATAAGCATATCCCAGAACAATTGGAAATACCAGTGTAACTCGATTGTTAGAAAAGCAACATCCTCCGTCACTACACTGTGTCTTCCCAGTCCTTAGCTGTGCTTGGCACTGACTGGAAAGTCTGTGATAAAATATCACCACACTCTGCATTATAACTGTCATATGACCAGCATCAACCAACCATTCACAGCCCTTGCACTTGCTATAACCCTTATTTCCTGTCACTTTTCCCACTGGTCCATATTGCTTAGGTATTTCTAGTAACTAATCCTAATCTTTTTGTTGTGTGAATCATTCCCTGGAAATACACACACACACACACACACACACACACACACACACTCACACACATATACACACACATCACCCCTGCAGACAGAAATAACAAGGTAGTCCTAGCCTCAGTGGCTCATATCTGTCATCCTAGTTATTCAGGAAGGTAAGATCTAGAGGACTGTAGTTCAAAGCCATCCCCAGGCAGAAAAGTTCATCAAACTCCATCTTTCAAATAGTCACCAAAAAGCAGGGCTAAAGGCATGGTTTATGTGGTTGAATACAAGCTGAGCAACTTGAGCGAGTACAAGACCCTGAGTTCAAACCCCAGTACTGACAAAATAGAAAAGCAAGCCTGCAGACCAGCTCCACTGGAACCTGCAAGCAGAGAGTGCTTGTGACATTAGATAGGTGGAGAAGGAGTTGAAAGGCACTGAGTAGATGCACTTGACTGAAAGAGCAAAGGTTTTCCCCAAAGGTCCTCAACTCCCTAGTACTTCAGAGATGCTCTGAAGCTTGCCCTCTTGTCAAAGTCAGGGTAAAGAATACACAGATGTTCCTTTGACAAGCTGTGACATTTGCTGATGAAGAATGTGAAGCATGTGTAACACCACGTACGTAAAATATTTGAAAAACTGGGAAAAATCAAAGCCACAGACATGTATGCATATGCTTAAGAGTTAACCTTGCTCCTCACTGGAAGTACTTCCCCCAAGAGGGAAAATGTTGGTCCTTGGGATAAGGTGGAAAATATACTTCCTTTGAGACTATTTCAAAAGTTCTCTTTCATTATAACCAAACCCCAAAGAGTTTTTTTTTAATTTAAATTTTATTGTACAGGTAGTATACAGAGAGGTTAGTTATATAAATAAGGCAAGGAGTGTATTTCTTTTAGAACAGTGTTACCCCTCTTTCATTTTCTCCCACTAAGCTGTGCTTCTGATAACATTCATGGACAACAAACACATTCAACCCTTCCTTTAGAACTCTTCCCAGGCACATCAAGCCCAGCCCCAGGAGAAGTGTTACAGATTGATACTACTGTCATAAAAAATGTGTCCGAGTACTTGCCTAGCAGGTACAATGCTCCAGGTTCAATACCCAATACCAATAAAAAAGCTTTTAAAGGTATTTTCCATGTACCTGTAATGGAAATTTGAAACCCCAAATATATTCATTAGTTTATTCCTATACTGTGGCCCTTTGAAGGGTTGTAGGTCATTATAATATCTGGGATACATGAATATCTGTACTTACATTGGAAACATCCTTGACATCCAGACACTTCAATATGTGGATTGGGAAGTTGAAACTCAGAAATAGGGTATGATTTAACCATTAATTGACACTGTAAGTATGAATTTTTCTGTAGACCTCAATTTCTCCTCCTTTTAGATACGAAGGGATGAGGACTGGATGATCTTTAAGGATCTTTCTAGCCATGGGATTGTGAAAGAACTCTTTTCAAAAATAAGATGTAAAGATTACTTTTCAAAGAGGAGAGCCACTGGAGCCTGACAACCTAAGGGAAATATCTTGGAAGACAAAAGAGCAATGAATTTGTTTGCATGTATGGACATTGGTGTTCATAAAATAATTTTGAATTTTCTTGGGATTGATATTACTTTCCAATACCATGTAGAAGGGAAGCACAGAACTCCTTCAGTACATCAAACCTGAAGAACCTTTATTGTAAAAGTCATCTGCAATAAGAGGTTCTGTGGGAACCATAACTAATAACTTTACAGTTGTACTTAATCATTTTCCAGAGACAGTTATTCTGACACCTTAAAAATGAAAAATTTCACAATTGGATACAGAATATTTTGATAAAAGTTATATAAGAAAATTAAAATAGCCAAATCTGTCTTATATTTGTTCTTTTCCATAAAATATCACATTAGTGGATTTCTTACATCCAGCTATCAAAAATTGAAAATGTTAAATCGTCCTATGAAATACTATAAACTTGTCATATATAATATTCATTACACATAAAAAAGAAATCAGTATGTCTAAGTCAGTTTAATCATGACCATTATCAAGGCTAAAACCTTTTGCAGTAAAATTTTACTAAACTAAAATATTTAGTAGTACTATATTTTTAGGCTTTTTGACACCAATTTCAGCTCATCATTTATGATGAACATGATGTAGTTGCTGTCAACAATCACATTCCAAGCTCACATTTTTTATGATGGTAGTATCAATCTGTAACACTCCTCCTGGGGCCGTGCTGGATATGCCTGCGAAGAGTTAGTTCTAAAGGAAGGGTTGGATGTGTTTGTTCTGCATGAATGTTATCAGAAGCACAGCTCCATTGCAAGCACTATGTAATGGACATTTCAAACACAAGTCTGATGAATGAATTCAGTGATTAGAAACTACTCAAGGCATTGATTTAGTTGTGATTCACCAAAAAGATAACAATAGTAATGCCAAACCACACATAGAATGTATTGGTTGTATTTTTCTCTTTTCAGCCAACTTCAGTATCATGACAATAGGACCCTAAGCTACCTCTTTCATCATAGATAGCAATGCATCCATCATCTCTCCATAGCAGGAGTGTTTTATGTATTGCAGCTTGTTTAACAGCATCTGTGCCTACTAGATGTCCCCTTTGCCCTGACGTGGCATCCCAAAGTATCTCCAGGCATTGCCAAATGTTTCCCTTGGGAGGTGGGGGAAGGAATGAGAGAGAGAAAAGGACAAAGTTCCTCTCTATTGTGAACTATTCCTTTATATAAAGGATAAATGAGATAATCATGTTGACAAGTTGTCTTCCTGTTTCAGTTTGAGAAATTTGGCAAAGCTGTGAATTACGCTGATGCCGCTCTGTCCTTCACTGAATGTGGCAATGCCATGGAACGTGACCCTCTGGAGGCCAAGTCCCCCTATACTATGTATTCCGAGACTGTGGAGCTCCTCAGGTGAATGACCTTTCTACTTGACCTCCCTAAGCTCATTTCACTCAGAATCAGAGCCTGCATTTTAATGAGGTGTCCAAGGCATCTTCTTAGAAGTGATCATAATTAGTTCTTGCCATTTGATTAAGGCCATGGAATATTTATAATTGATTGACATTGTTTTATAAATAAGCCCCTTCAGAGGTAATAATGTGAGACTTATAAGTTGTAATACTCATAAAATTAACATGGAAATGGAGCACATTAAAGTAGAATACAATCATTTTGCCATTTGGCATTGCCTTGTTTTTTCAAAGGTAAGTTTGTAATTCAAAACTAAAATGAGTACTCTATTTCTATTACAAGCCACATTTTCTATACTTTCTATATTGGTTATTAATAAGCAAGGGAGTATTGTTCCAACAGAGTTGATGTCTAAGTCTGCAGGTGGGTCTGAAAGTTCCCAAACACCTGGAAAAAAGAAAACCAGGATGGTTGCCAGGATGTGGGTAGAGATTAGAGGATAATAACATTAGAGGAGTGTGTTAGTTATATACATTACTGGTTTCATTTACATTTTAAATGAAATTTTCTCACCTATTGGACTTTGTGGAATATAATTTGTGAAAAAATTATAAACAAAAACCTTAGAAGAACAGCAAGATGTAGAAAAGGAAGAAAATACATATTCTTTAGATTTCCACCGTTTTGAAAATATTAATAGATGAATCTATTCTGAAATAGCAGATAAACAGTGTCATTCAGTAGCTGGACTGATGAAATTTATTTATTTATTCAATTAGTTATTTTGATGCTGTGGATGGAATGCAGTGCCTTCTGCATGCTACTCAATAACTCTACCACTGAACAATATCTACACCTTTGAAAATAACCACTTTTGTCAGTAGCCAGTGGCTCATGCTTGTAATACTAGCTATTCAACAGGATGATATCTAAAGATCCTGATTTCAAATCACATCAGACTAGAAAGTTTTTGAGACTCTTATCCCTAATTAAACACCAAAAACCAGAAATGGACCTGTAATATAAGTGGTAGAGTGCTAGCCTTGAGCAAAAAATCCCAGGGACCAGTGCCCAGGCTCTGAATTCAAGACCCAGATCCAGGGCGCGCACGCGTACATGTACACACTCTCTCTCTCTCTCTCTCTCTCTCTCTCTCTCTCTCTCTCTCTCTCTCTCTCTCTCAGCCTCTCTGAGATATGGGCACTGAAGAAGTGCTTGCATCCCTCCATGTAGCCCACTTCCTGCAATGTGAAATCTGACACCACTACACTCACTTGGTAGCTTTGAAGAGGAAATTGATTTCTTAGCATCTAGTCAAGGATACCTGTAATTTTCAAAGTTGCACAAGATGAACATTCTCTCAAAAATTATAATAATTAAAAATTGAGGAAAACAGTAAACAAACGTAGAAAATTCATGCTCTCTACTCATTCAAAAATGCAAATCAAAACAAGGCATATGCTAAATGAAAGAGAAAAATTTGACAATGTTATAGGTTAACATCAGCAAGAAAAATAAAAAGTAAAATGGTGTTAAACTAGAACCATATTATACTGCTGATGGGAACAAAAATTGTTCATTAGATATTGAGGGCAATTTGGAATTGTATGACAAAAGCCACACAAGGAAGCATTCGTAACTTTTGACCCAGTACTTAGCTTTTAGAAATTTAAATTGCCTTTCCTGAAGGAAATAGCTAGAAAAGTAGACCTTATTATCTGTATGGTGTTCGATTTGGTGTTAACATATCCTGTAGTACACAAATAAAAGCAACTCAAATAAATCAATATTAGGAGAATAATTAATCATATCCTAGGACATTCCACAATATTTTGCAACCATGGAAATACAATAATGATTGAGACAAATAGCCACATGAAAATGTTTATAAAATAATGGCAAAGTCAAATCAAAGCTTGGAGTGTAATTCAATGATGGGCACTTGCCTAGAACGTGGTGGGAGGACCTGGATTTGACCCAAAGTACTGCAAAATATGGTAAAATTAAGCTACAGAGTTACATACGCACTAAAATAACCATTATAAAAAAGAATGTATGCATCTGGTTCAAACAGGAAGGCAGTAATCAGATTGTAGATGTATAGAGGTGTGCTTATGGGTGCTTTCTCTGTTTCCAAATGTTTTCTTTCTCATTAAGTTATTTTAATGGAGATATATACTATCTTAAAAATATAAAAGACAAAATACCAATTTCTATTTGGTAGTCTCAGTGTGATATGACTCATTAACTAGTATTTATCTCCATTAGCAAATATTTATTTTTTGTAATTATTTCCAAATATCTCTGTTATCTTAAACGTGATTTTTTTCTCACTGTATTATCATGGAAGGGTAGCTTCATAGAACCCAATGGAATTCAATGGATAATTGTTGTTATTCATTTAGAGTCAATATTTTGAAACTTCATTTTGAAGTAATTGTATATTCATGTGCAGTTATTGGCACAAATGCAGGCAGTTCCATTGTCCACTGAAAAAATACATGCATTTCATATTTCACTATGTATTTTTATTTGCAATTTGACCAGTCCAATTTTATATGAAATCACTTGTACCTTTTTAAATCTTTTATGCTTTCTCTCTTAATTACATATCCATATATATGTACTTGTGATGAGAGAAAATTCAGTTGGGAATTAAATAAGTAAAAGCTTACTAGAGCTTATGGACCATTTACACAATTGCAACTTCACTGTCAATTCTTTTCAGATGTACTTGCAATTAAAAGGTGACTAATACATTAATGTAGTTTTAGTAGTGCAATAAGATGTTGAAGTAGTGCAATATTATTTTTAGAGTCCTCTTCAGTATGCTAGCTACATAGTAAGAGGAAAGCACAATTTCCCTTATTCAAATAATATTGGTTGTTTCGAGCCTTGTTTCCACAATAATTTCCCATTTCAGTGATTCAGCTATCAAAGTTTAATACATTGCTTAATAAGACTCCTTACCTTGAGCTGGCAGCTCACACCTGTATTCCTAGCTACTCAGGAGGCTGAGATCTGAGGATTCCAGTTCAAAGTCAACCAGAGCAGGAAATTATCTCAAATTAACCACCAAAAATTTGCAAGTGTAGATGTGGCTCAAATGGTAGAGCCTTGAATGGAAAAAGTAAAGTGAGAACCAAAGGCCCCAAGTTCAAGCCTTACTATCAGCCTACATACAGAAAAGAATCCAATGTATACCCTATAAAGTTAAGAACTGTGAGGGAAGGAGTGGGTGGAGAAGGGATGGGTTACAATATTGAAAGGGATGACACTGATCAAGATATGTGTTCACACACTGCTTTTGTAAATGGCAACTCCTTTGTACAACTACATAATGATAATTGTTCAAAAACCCTTTTGTTTAATATTATACAATGGAAGGGACTTAAATCAAGTGTACTGATTCCTTTGATGTAAAATATTCATCCAGGAAAATCTGGATGCATAACTTGGAAAGCAAGGTAGATAGAATACTGAAGTGGTTCCATGTCTTAGCTAATTCAGTGGTCTTGGATACTCTGAAGAAGCTGTTGGAAGTGAGCTGGTGTAGGGCCAGTGTGGTGGTGGTAATGCGTACCTGTAATCTCAACTGCTTAAACGGAAGAGATCAGGAGGATTGCAATTTGAGGCCAGACCCGGCAAAAAGTTAATGACATCCTTTCCAACTAAAAACTTTAGCTTGGTGTGTGTACTTCTGTAATCCCTGCTACTAAGGAGGCATAGATTGCAGGATAGCAGCCCTAGGCCAGTCCAGGCAAAATGCCGGACCCCAGTAACTTGCCTGTAACTCTAGTAACTTGGGAGGGTGAGGATCATGGTGTGGTTTCATTCTGGTCAGAAAACTTCAACCTGTAACTGGGCACAGTGGCATGCAGCTGTCATCCTAAACGACAAGAGAAGTTGACACTGGGAAAGTGACTATTCCAGGCTAGCCTGGTCAGAAATGTACTCGAGAGTCCAACTCAGTGGAGGGAAGCTGAATGCAGTGGTAATGTGCCTGTGATCCCCGAAAGGATAGGAAGCGTAAATTGGGTGAATCATAGCTCAGGCAGGAAATGAGACCCCATCCTAAAATATGCATTGAAGAAACAATGTGTGTCACAATGATTCCTACCAGTCTAGCAAGTGTGAGGACCTGAGAAAATAAATAGCCAAAAGCAAAATGACCCAGAGACATGGCTATAACGGCAAAGTATTGTCTAGTGAAGTGAAAGCCCTGAGTTCTAATCCCAGCAATCCCAACCAACAACTGAAAAGGAAAGAAGAAAATCAGACATTGGGCAGGCAAGCACCACAGCACTACAAGCCTTCAGCTGCCTTCTTGATAATGAGATCTAGCTAGACTGCCTGCTTGCACTCTTCAGAGCTCCTTCTGCCACACTGAACTCTATTACTTATTCTCCCACAAGTACCTCTGAAATTGCATTGAAGCTCACACAATGATTTTATGCAATGAATTAATTTTCAAGAGTCTAAATGCCCAGAATGAATGCACTACACTAAAATGAGAAAAAGAAACTACTCAACCTTTTATCACCCTAATGTGGAACAGTTAACAATTAAAAAGAATAGAGGGACAAAATATACAAGCACCATAAATTTAGGGTGCTTAGACTTTAAAACGCTGTGAAATCGACCTTCCTATAAAGAGAAAAGCACACCACTTTCTACAAGAGGATGCTCAAAATCCAAGCCATTAGAAAAGACCTGTGAATGAGATCTTCCAATGCCCATGCCAGACACTGGTTTTTATTCGTTACCTCATCTGTCATAAACTGAATCAGAGCTGGCATTTTTGTCCACCTCTCATTGAAAACCAATACTGCTCCATACCTTAAATTTTCCTGAAACAGTATTTGGTGGCATTTATACACACAAACTCTCTCTCTCTCTCTCTCTCTCTCTCTCTCTCTCTCTCTCTCTCTCTCTCTCACACACACACACACACACACACACACACACACACACACACACACTCCAGTACCTTTTTCTAGGATGCAGGCTGGTAATGCAGCTGGCTTCTCCAGTATTCAGTATTGTACTGTGTATACTATAAGTTTGCATAGGTTTCTGGAAAGCAACCAGTGAAAGCTTCTGCCTTGAGGTGAAAGTGGGACTAACCCACTCAGGACAATTGCAAAAGGGGAATCCAGATTCCACTTGAGATTTTCTTTTATCTTCAAAGGTATGCAATGAGGCTGAAGAACTTTGCAAGCCCCTTGGCTTCAGATGGAGACAAAAAGCTAGCAGTATTATGGTAAGTCCTGGCTGAAATGCCATGGGAAGATATGCAAAGTCCCTGTCAACTTAAGGTTCTTATAGAAGACCATCATTCTGCTTTTCAACTGGCCTGTTGAAGGACAGCTAACGAGCTTTTTCAGTTGTTCATTAAACATTTAGTCTCCTAAATTATGCCTTTTATCAAAATGGGGGTTGAATGACTCTCCCTTCCTTTAAATTTTTTTTCTTTATTTACTTGACTTTCTTAATCTAAACATAAGTGAGTAACTGTAAAATGTGACTTACTCTTTATTATTTCTAAGTTTCATTAGATCCTGGCATTCATATCATCCTTTCCTCTTCTCCTATAGCTACCGATGTTTATCACTTCTCTACTTAAGAATGTTTAAACTGAAGAAAGACCATGCTATGAAGTACTCCAGATCACTGATGGAGTATTTTAAGGTAATCCTTCTTTGGTAAAATTTACAGGCACAAAGTGATAAAAAAAATCCCCAATTAAATATGTCAGGAATATTATCACATGTCAGATGACTAGCACATAGTCATTGCTACTAAGGTCATTCCATCTCTGAGGGCATAGCAATCCTTCCACTATAGCATGGATTGACCATTGGGCATTCTGCAGCCTCCTAATTGTAGACAAGGGATGTTGTGCTCGGCTTCCTTTGAAGTGGGCAGAAGTAGTGGCTGTGGTATGTCCAGTCTTTCTAAACAAGAGGATTTCCAGGATTTCTTCAGCATTGAAGGAACTCACAGGGGCCACCCTGGGTGGGGATGGACACCTACAGTCCACAAACAGTCTTTCAGTGTAATGTTTGTAATTTCAGATAATTGATTATCATGTTTACCAAAAATGGACATATAGACAAAGTCATCTTCTAGGGAGCTAGTGTACATATAGCAACCAAACAACCAAAAAATGCAATGTCCATACTTGAGAATGTACCCAGATCAAAATGGCAAACAGCTTAGTGCTAACCTTAGCCACTATCCCCAACAACACTGCTTTTTCCTGAATACTACCCAAAATTTAGAGTTGAGAGGTTCACCTCTCCCTCTTTTTGGCCATATCTCAAAAGAAAATGATGTCTGGTTCCAAGTACATAAGACCTCCTGGTTCACTCGGATCAAAACAGTTGTTTGGAATAAAGCAAAGCATGGCCTTATGTGAAATATTCAAAGTGTAGGAGTGTGAACTCTATGACAGCACTCTGACTCAACTGAGAGGATGTGCCATATCCCCAGATACTGTATGATATAGTCATAGTCATAAAGCTACTGCTCATGTGGATAATAGGAGTCACATACAACAGCTTCCCATCCCTTCATACATCTGTGTTGTAGAAAGGTGTTTGTTTATCTTCATTGGGCATTATAGTGTCGTAGAGGACCTTTGAAACCAAAACACTGGGCTCCACCCTGAGAGAGTGTGGTCTCCTAGGCAGGATATGAGCATGTGCACTGCTAACAAGTTCCCATGTGATACTGCTGCTGCTTCTCTTATGATCACAATATGGTAGCGACAGGGCTAGCTTCTGTGCCTGATAGCAGGTCCTGTGTAGTATTCAGGGCACTGCAAAATACCAAACATGTGCTAACTCATTCACCTGTGAGTGTGTTGAGCTTCTTCAAGATTTAAATGAGACGGGGCTGGGAATGTGGCTTAGTGGTAGAGTGTTTGCCTTGCATGCATGAAGCCCTGGGTTTGATTCCTGGCCATGGGTACTGCCTGACCTCCTGCCTCATGAGGCGGTTGCAGTAATCCCAATGCCCATCTTGTTTTAGTGACGCTAAATGTCAGTGTGTGGCTTTCACATTACAAGAAGACAATTTTTTAAACAAGTCAGTTCTATCAAAGGAAGAAAAGAATGTTTAACAGTCCATGTTCCATTGCAGTATAGCTCTGGACAAGTTGCATTGCTGTTACCCAGGGAAAATTGTCAATTATAAAAATTGCACATTAAGATAGCAAATCACAATGATTACTGAAAGCAAATACATGGGCAAAAATATTGTTTTATTCTGATACATTCCTGGGATATGAGAAATCATAGCTTAACTTGTATCCCAGGGACAAAGTTTGCAATTGGAGTTAAAGGTGAAAAGCTTACTTATACTTTGAAGAGCTTGTTTTGCAGAATAAATTTTAGATGAGGATAATTAAACCACTTCTCAGAAAACCGAATCTGATTTCACTGGGCCTTTTAGTATATAAGATCTTTCATCAAGTGACTTTCATGGTCCTGATTGGAGCCCACTAATTATCCTAACCAGCTATTTTCATCGAGTGTGTGCCATGGTGTGCTGACGTGCATATACATCCCAGCTCTACATCCCAAAATGCTGCAATCAATATTAATGTACTCTAAATCACACTTCCATCTGTTTCTGAATTAATAAAAACACAAAATAGATGTCCTTATTTCCCTTTTTCTTTTCCTTTCAGCAAAACGCTTCAAAAGTTGCTCAGATACCGTCTCCATGGGTAGGCAATGGAAAGTAAGTATTTTACAAAAATTGCTTTTTCATGAAAATGAGTGAATAAGCCCCAAACATTTTGAATGGACAATTTGAGAATGAAGGTCAATTCCAAGACTATATTCTTTTTTGTGCAAATAGAATTCTAGCCTGGTTTCAGATGATGGAAAGACAGAAACGTTTAAAATGATATGGTTCCACATTCTCTCACTATTTGATGTTTAAGCCAAATTATGGCCATAAAAATATGTGTTAATGAGATTGCAAGCACCAAGCCATTTCAGGGAGGCTGGGTAAAGTTAATTCCACTGCAGTGATTTGTCAATGATTCACTCAGTAATGAAAGACCAATGAAATATTCATTGATATATAGTAAGTGCTGTTTAATAAAACGAAAGGCATAATAGAACTGAAAATGTGAAGCCACTTAGCCAATTATCTGAGCTTTTGTGGTGATTTTTATATTAATACTAAAATATCCTGACCTGAAATATGAAAGCATCTATTCTAATGTCAATCTAAGACTTTTTGCACTTGCCCAGGCTTGCAGCCTTATTTAAAGCCCTTTCTTCTAAGAGACTCTTTCAGGCTCCACAGCAATGCAGTGGGAGTTGGGAGGAAACATTGATCTGGACCTGAGAATTCTCTAAACCTACAGGATAAGCTATGTAGCATTATCCTTTATGATTGTTTTGCTATCTTTGAAATGAAAGAGGTAGATCTTGTATGGCCAACTAAAGAGATGAATCTCACCTCTGTCACCACCACAAACTGTCAAGGTACTTAGGTTCATTGGCTAATTTGCCTGTGTCTTGTCTGATTTTGAATCTCCAAGGTCCCTTCCCACAAGTAGTAGGAAGAGAAATTAAATGTCTTCTGTGACCAATACAAGTTCACTAATAGCTTGTTTTATGACTCAAAGCTGATTTTTCAAGTTTTCATCATCTCAGAATGTTCGCATATGTGATCAAGACACTTTCTTCAAGAGTAAAATAGTGTCCACTGATACTTTCTAAATAGATACAAAGCATGCTCCAAAAGCAGTGGGACAATGAAGTCTACTTAGAGATCATAAAAACGTTCAGCATGAAGGAAGACAGCCATTAAAAACTGCACATTAACTCAAGTACTATATTGAAAGAAAGCACCATTTAAAATGTTGAAATAGGTCTTAGTCTTTTATTAGTAAAAATGGGAAAGAACATTTCTCTGTGAAAGTTCAGAAAATAAAAATAAACATTGAAAAGCCAATAGAGAGCCATGATGTCTAAGCACAGAATGAAGCAAAGGATGGGTCAGGTAAGCAGCTATTAAAGGGCAACTTAGAAAAAAAAATCATGTTTTAATTCTGAAATAAAGAACTTAAACATATTCTAAACTTGTAAAGTGACATTAAAAGCCTCATGAAATGATGTTTTAAATCACCTTTTGTCTGAAGAAAGCAGACTCTTTTGTGAGGTATTGAGCTTACAATGGGATGATTCTGAACAGTCTACTCTATTCACTCAACTAATGCATCAAGTACATCTGTTCTTATACCAGACCCCATATGAGAAGTAGGAACACAGAAATGAATAACATGTTGTTCTGGTATCACAGAAGGGAAAATCTGTGGAGGGAGGTAACAAGTATAAATAAGCATGCTATGGAAGCACAAAAGAACAAGACAGGCTTTCCTGTAAGGCCTGAGAAGTCTCCTTGTTTGTAAACAAGTCTAGTTTACCAGTGAATGAGGATGGGAGGCCCTATCAAGGATCTTTCACAGTACCTTCCTGGAATAACACCTGCCTCTTGGCTATCTAGTGATTGGAGTAAAGGAGGTCCTGGCCATCTTATTTACAAACTAGAACACAATCAAATTTGTGGACAGATGAGAAGAGTTGAAAATATACTCTTAGGAGCTAGTGTCCAAGGCAACTGGGAAAAGAAAGTCGAGAAAACTAGTAGGAAAGAGAAGAAAAATTTCCTTCATATAGGTCAAGGATTAACAAGCTACACATTTCATTATTTTTGTCAGTCCTGGGGTTTGAACTCAGGGCTAGAGCATTATCCCTGGCTTCTTTTTGCTCAAGGCTAGCACTCTACCTCTTGAGCCACAGAGCCACTTCTGGCTTTTTCTATATATGTGGTGCTGAGAAATGGAACCCAGGGCTTCATGCATGCTAGGCAAGCACTCTACCACTAAGCCACATTCCCAGCTCCCACATTTCATATTTTGAGCTCTGTACAAGCAAGGCTAATGTCTAGGAAGACTGAAGAAAAAAAAATCACAGCACCATTACTGGTAAAATTCAAAGTATAAAATTAGTTAACAGTGCATTATGAAAATGTCTTGTTTCCATTTCTTGGAGTTCATTTTGATAAGCTTCATTTTTTATGGTCATATGCACCTAGCTATTTAGCTATTGTGAACGTCTGCTAAGAATATCATAGACATATTCTAGTTATTACAATGAGGGTCAACCATGTAGCTTGTGTTTCTTTGAGTTTGGCTTACTTCACTTAATGTGATTTTTTTTCCAAGTCTTTCCATTTCCTTATGAATGTGTCAATGTCATTATTTATGATTGGAGCATAAACCTCCATTGTGTGTGTGTGTGTGTGTGTGTGTGTGTGTGTCTGTGTGTGTCTGTGTATCACATCTTATTGACCCATTCATCTACTGAGCATCTACTGAGGGACATCTGGGTTGGTTCCATATCTTAGTTATGGTAAATAAAGCTGCAATGAATATGGCTGTGCTAGTAGCTTTAGTATGGTCTTGTTTGTGGTCATTTGCCTAGGAGTGGGGTTACTGGGTCATAGGGAACCTCTATGTTCACTCTTTTGAGGAACCTCCACACTGCTTTTCAGAGTGGTTGAACAAATTTACATTCCAATGAACAGTGTGGTAGTATTCCCTTTTGGCCACTTCCCTACCAGTATCTGTTGTTATTAGATTTCTTGATAATGGCCATTCTAACTAAAGTGAGGTGTAATCTCAATATTGTTTTGATTTGCATTTCTTTTATGGCCAGAGATATTGAACATTTCTTCATGTGTCTATTGGCCATTCTTATTTACTCTTCAGAGAAGTCTCTCTTTATGTCTTATATATAATGTGGTTGTTGATGCTTATCAAAATAAATTCCAAGAAATGGAAACAAGAAATTTTTATAATGTGCTATTTGCAGTTACTTCTTTATTCTTTCTTTTTTCCCTTTGGTTTTTACCCTGAAGCCATTGATTTTGACTTCTTAACTCTTTTTCTTGTATATAAATTTAGCTGGTTTTCAGAAGGGAAAGAGAATCACAAAAATGGTGAGAAAAAGGATAAACCAATGCAACCGTGTTACTCATTAGATTACTCACAGTTACTCAATACTAACCATGTTACTGACTTTGTTCAAGTTGGAAATGAACTTTACAACATAGGGGAGAGGGGAGTCAGGGGTGGGAGCAGTGGGAGAAAATGAGGGAGAATAACACGGTTGAAAAAGAAATGTACCCATTACCTTACTTATGTAACTAACTCTTCTGTACATCACCTTTACAATAAAAATTTAAAAAAGAGAATTAGTTAAGTACATTTTTTGAAAACCAAGTTCATTTATGCATAGAATGAAATTCTTTTAAATACAAATTTTCTTAATTAGAGTTCAAATTTAATTATCACTCTCATCAAATATATTGCAAATTTAATCTTCTCCAACAATCTGTAACTCAGAAGCCCTATAGGAATGGGAGATGATCTGAATTGAATTTACAGATCCATAATGTTGAAAACTGAAAGACATGATATACAGAATTTACAAACCCTGGACAATAATCTCAAGTCTCATGGAGAAATAATAAAAAGAAATAAGAAAAGGAAAGAAACTGACTTTTGAAACAAAGAGGCCATTGGAGGCCTTCAGAAGAGCTATTTCAGTAAGCAGAAAAGTGTTGGTACTGTATTGAAGGTATAAGAAGGGATGTCTCCACATTTTGAAGACATTGACCAGTCTAAAAAATGAAAAGTATCGTAGTCACTGAAGAGATCATTCAGATCAAGTAAAAAAGAAAACAACTCCTACCCCAGGCACCAGTGGCTTTCATAGTAAACTTTAATGCTTGGGAAGTTGAGAGTAGAGAGATCATAGTTTGTAGTTAAACTGAGCAAGAAAAGTTCATGATCTCCTATTACAATAGGGGAGCAGATGAAACTAGCAAAAGTTAACTCAGAGGTGTGGCACAGGTGTTATAATAACAGCTTAGCAAGTACAGTGCCTAAAATTTAGATCCTAGTCCCATAAAAATAAGTAAAAATCCACATACACAACATACTTATAGAGGACTTTTGCTGGTAGAACACAGATGACATATACAAACCTGACAGAGTACTAATAAAGAATCAGTGTGAATGTGGAAGATGAACGAAGCCAACTGAAATATTTACTCAAGTGCATAGTAATATGGATTAACATAGTAGAGTAGAAGAATAGATTATGGAGGAAAATAGATTGGCTGTCAAATCCTGGCTCTTTGCGTGATTTTCTGTGTGACCTCTAGGAAGGAGCAGAACTGCTTCTCCATTTTATTGAGTACCTACTGCATATAAGACACAGTGCCAGGCTCTTGACAATCCCCAGGCCTGTGCTATATAGATTTCTCTCTTTCTGCCATGTAGAGCACATTTTATGAAGTGGATACTAAATAATATTGACAAATCATTTGTAGAGCACGTTATATGAAGTGGATACTAACGGAATAATATTTACAAATCATTCACTTAGTTAACTGGTATGTATTGAATACAAAATATGTAAAAAGCACTGCTCTACATGTCGTGGTAGAGTGTAACACAGAACATAATATTAAAAAAATGTCCCTGACTCCACTAAGGTTATATTCTGTTGGGATAACAAAAACAATTAAAAAATTCATGATATGACAGGGGGTGGTTGGTTCATGCTTGCAATCCTAGCTACTTAGGATGCTAAGATCTGAGGATTATGGTTCAAAGCCAACCTGGGAAGGAAACTCCATGAGACTCATCTCCAATTAACCACCAAGAAACTGGAAGTGGAGATGTGCCTCAAATGGTATAGTGCTAGACTTAGGCAAAAATGCTCAGGGATGGTACCAGTTGCTACAGTTTGAAGCTGTATATTTTCAGGGTTGTGGCTGTGCTTCAGTACCTGCTCAAGAAATGAATGTACATGCCATTGGCCAACACATACATTTGACTTGAACGAGTAGCAATCACATGTGCTAAAATGCTGAAGTGCTACTGACTGGCAAGTACAGAGGTAGTGTGAGAATTCACCTTCCCTCTGACACCACAGCATGCCAGACCATACATACCATTGGCAGAAATGTCTCATGTGGCTGTGGGCACAGTCTGTGCCAATCTGCAACAGGCTTTCAGCCATTAATTGTTCCCACTGCTCATAGAGCCAGTCAGTAGCACTTCAACATTTTAGCCACAACCCTGAAAATATAGAGCTTCAAACGCGAGCAACTGGTATGGCGGCTGTGAAAGGCGGAATGAACCAGGGCCCCTTGATTATTTGCTTGGATAGTTTCCTTCTATCATACAAATTCTAGGAGTCCCAGATAAAACTTTCCCCCATTTTTCTTGCTTATTTACTTATCTTGTTTTTAGATACAGGGTCTCTACTGTGTTGCCTATGATAACTTCAAACTCCTAGCTCAGGGAATCTGCCTGTTCAAGTAGGTGAGATTACAGGTGTACATGACCCCACCTGACTCCCCATTTTTCACTTCCTCAAAGTATGGTGTCCTGGTAAAACAGATGAATTTTCCTAAAAGGGGATTTGAAATATGGCTGAAGGATGTAATTAATGATGGGTACACAATGCTGTCCTGTAACGGAAAGTCAGGGGATGGGAACGCTCATCCGGGAATCTGCGCTAGCCACGCCCTCTGATGGCGACGCCATCTTGGCTCCTGTGCTAGCCACGCCACTGGCGGCGCCACCATCTTGGCCCCGCGGTAGCCACGCCCTTCGCAGCACCGCCATCTTGGCTCCCACACTAGCCATGCCCCTCGCGGCGCCGCCATCTTGGCTCCCGCACTAGCCACGCCCCTCACGGTGCCGCCATCTTGATCCCTGTTCTGGCCACGCCCCTCCTCTCCTCCTGACCACGGCCCCTCCTCTCCCCCTGTCCACGCCCCTCCCCTGACCACGCCCCTCCTGTTCCCCTGGCCACGCCCCTCCTCTCCCCTTGACCACGCCCCCTCCTCTCCTGCTGGCCACGCCCCCTCCTCTGCCTGGAAATGCCTGCAGCAGGCCAACCTAAGCCCACACCCTGGCGGAAAATTAACCTCCATGCTGTGTACAGCCAGCAGGTAACTCCTCACTATCGATGTTAATGAAAATCTATGGTGAAAAACAGGTACTGCACAAAGTAGCAACTCTGAAGACTTCTCTTCACAAACCAGCATGGTGAACAGTCACCAATTAACAGGACACTTGTGTGCCATGTCTGAAAGACATCCAATTTCCTACATTTTTCCCACCTTCCCTAATACTGCTCCTTGGCAGGGAGGGCTTTTAGGAACTGTATTTTGCTTATTGTAATTGTACTTAAAACAAACTGTCACTGTTATTTCAACAGAACACTTCACTGATATTCCAATATTGTGCATCAACCGTTTTCTAACAGCCAGTAGCTGTTCTAGCAGCAGGTAGAGAAATCAGAGCTCCGACATGTTTCTCTCTCTTCGAAGCTGCAATACTTGTCAGATATAGTCAAAGTGAGCAGATCTAATGTCAGAGAAAGGTTCAGACACTGGTTTCTGGTATTTGGAACAAAGGTAGCAGTGTGCATGGAGCCCTCCATGATTGTCAGCAGCAGTGAGGATTTCAGGATTTTTAGAAACTGAGTAGAATGGGCTCATTCCAGTGTCTAACACTGCAACTGTACTTGAGTAGTGAGAGGATGTAGGTCTGTCATAATGATAATCTATTTCTATACCAGAGCCTCTGAAAAAAATTACAGGATATATTTATTATGGATGGAGCTATTGGAATGTGGGAACAGCTGGATTCTACCAGTTATGTTTTCCATACTAAAATTCAGTCTGACTACTGATAATCTGAGCTCTCAATGTGATGAGGGAGGCCTAGAACCTTACTATCACTCATCCCTGCCAATTTAACAAGGCATACCTTTTTCCCTTTTCCAGGAACACTCCATCCCCAGTGTCTCTCAACAATGTCTCTCCCATCAATGCGATGGGAAACTGCAACAATGGCCCTGTCACCATCCCCCAGCGCATTCACCACATGGCTGCTAGCCATGTTAACATCACAAGCAATGTGTTGCGGGGCTATGAACACTGGGACATGGCTGACAAACTGACAAGAGAGAACAAAGGTATGCTCATGTGTTGTACTCCCTGCTCACTGATTGACATGCAGTAACCTAGACTTGGAAGACGTGAGTTGTTCTTGCTAGCCTTGTATCATTCAGCCTGGTTTCCAGGTGTTAGATGAGAAGAGGTAAAGTCAGGGCTGAATACAGCAACCTATTTTTACTGAGAGGGTCAGAATTAAATCCTGAAATTTTGTTCTGTTTTAAAGTTTTAAGTAATCAGAACTGTGACGTTTGGGCAACTAGCTCTGCATTTCATTTTGTGATAAAGATTAGCACAGAGAACTAGAAGCAAATGCAAGAAGTGTGCTTTGCATATGAAGATGCTGTTGGCTTTTATTAAGTTAATTTTATTTGTTTGAGTGATAAGGCATATTCGAGGTCATCTACCTTCATCACAATGATCAACTCCACTTGCATACATGATGCATTTGCAACAAGGAGCAAAGCTCAGCTAATATTTTGTGTGTGTAGGCAGCAGAATAAATGATTGGGGTCTTGTTCATGGGAACACTGAAGATTTGTCAGAGAACAAATGCAAAGGCACCCTGCTTCACCAGAAAGTTACTCAGTAAACATCAGTGACTCATGCTGCACTGTGACCTTAGCTATTATGTTAAGTTATTATGAAAGCACACTTTTGTACAATCCTGGACATTCATGGGACTTGACTAATTGTAGCCCAGGAGTCATAAACTATCATGCTGCAGTCAACATGGGGAAAAATGTGGGCTTTTCTGGATCTGACTCCAAAAAGATGACATACAATCTGTAGTGGTAGAAATAGTTTTGTAGTAACGGGGAGATATAAGCTGCTTCTCTGATTTGAGCTTCATGACATGAGCTTGACCACGTAGAGGATGCAAGCCACCTATGTGAAGATGGAAGTTCCTATGCATTTGGCCAAGAAGGAATTGAAGGGCCTCCTGGCCCAACTGTTCTCCTAAGCTTTAGTGTCCTCAGTGCAAGGCAGTTCCTTCTCTTTCCATATAGGCCCCAGCATTATTATTCATCTTCTCACATCAAAGCATGCACTGTAGTCTCTCCAGTCCCTACCTGTCACTGTGCCACAGAACATCTGGGAAAACAGTCCCATTGGAGTAGGAAGGAAGGCTGAACATTTTGTACTAATTTAACTTTGCATCACGCCTGAGTCACGAACTACTTGAGAAACTTTCTAAGTTACTTCAATCCATGAATTACTGCCTAGTTTTTCACTTATATAATAAATACAATATGAATGATCATGAAGATGATGATGGTGAAACTACCAAGAAGGGAAATAGAGGTGGATGAAATATGTAAGCCATGTAGCATAATATATTGCATGGAAGATAGAAATCATACAAATAACTATCCCCTTTCTTTGTTCTGTAGCATTATGTATACATAATATATATTAAAAGACATCTCAAAATTAGAGACTTGGATACAGATCCTACCCACAAACTTATATGGACTCTGGGAATATGTACATATACTGGTTACATCTGTCTGTATCCCAGTTACTAAACTATTAGCCTCCTTACTTTTCACCTCTTGTTTATCCCTATTGTATACATGAAGAAACTGAGTTTCTAGCCGGTTCAGAAACTCACCTATGAGAGCAGAGCTCTTAATGTCTTCTAGAAGCAGGAACTGAATGTTGAAATACTTGACTCCACATTCTCAACTCTTAACCAATAGGGTGCACTGCAAGGTTAGAAGGAAGCAAGATTAGAAGCAGGTCCTCAGAGTCCTTTGGTATGATTTTGAATTCAGTTTTCTGAGTGATGGCAATTTTTGCCTTGTCTTCCTTTCTAGACATCTGAAAACTTAGAGAAAACTGACCTAAACAACCAGGCCTAAACAAGAGATCTGGAATTTCAGGCAAAGACATAGGCATTTTAAGATTTACCTAGTTATTTTGGTGGCACTTTGTCATATTTTCTATTGGTACCTTGAGGGCCATTCGATATTTATGGATTTTCTTTATAATTGCATCCATTTTCAAAACCTGTTAAAGTAATTCATTCTAAATTAACTACATGCCTTTTCAGAAGTGACATTGTGGTTATGCTGATGTTAGGGTGAAATGATGCTAATCTTGTCATTAGCACAGCCTGTCAAGGACTTGCTAAATTCTCTGCCTAATGTTGAATCAAAACAACTTCATTATACTACAACATAGAGGATTCATCCCACTAATGCTGACACTGGGTTTTCAGTGGACTAGAAAAAGCTTCCAGTTTGAAATATTCTGCTCACGGCCCGAGTTTCCCACACAGGTTATTTCTGATGTGCTTAGATTTGAGGATTCTTCTTACATATGGTTTGTGCAGACAGATCTGAGAACTAAGGAGCTTCTCTTTGGTAGGAGCCCAGCATGCCACTGTAGACAGCTGTGTACTTATACTTTCTCTATACAGTTGTGTCATGGGATGGATTAGATGTTGTCTCTCAGAAAGCTATTGCACAAGACGGTGGTGTCAAAATTGTCTAATGGTGCTAATGCTGTCCTTTGGTGTTGAGTCTAGCAGCTTTTTTTTCTACGTTCCCCAGCTACATACACTATTTCTTGAAGCCATCACTAAAATGTTCACTTGGGTGTCTAGATAAGGATGTCACAGAAACTTTTTACACAATTCCCAGAGAGCATTCAGACTCACACGAGGCTTATATTCATCCAACACTGACTAGGTCCTTTAATGTATTCCTTACTATTGTATTACCTAAGGAAATATTTTAGATGCCAGAAAGAATATACTTCTTTTAAAAATTACTTTTATTTCATAGTACAGGTTAAAAAGTATTCTATAATCAAATGAAGCTGATACCTGCTGAAGGAGCCCATATGTTATACATAGCAGGAATAATAAATGCATTGTTTTACTGAAATACCATCTGCCAAGCAATCAGGCACATATAAACCATGCATGGAAATTGCTTTCCAAGAAGGCCAGAGCATATACTAACCACTCTAACACCCACTAAATTTCCATCCTTCACCAGACCCAGACTTTTGGCCCTTAGATAGCTAGCACAGGCATGATTTCTTCATGGCTGAGGCTGCCTCCTCTGCTTCTTTTGAGGAACAAAAAGGCTCCAGCTACAGCGCACACTTGTAACCAAATATCAGACAAGCCAACTCAAGTATGACAAAGAAATTCCTAGTTACTTCTTAAACACCATAGAGAGTTCCTACACACGCATCTATCTCAAGGTAGACATTGTAACTTGCTATAAAACTAGTTAGTAATACAGCTTCTCATGACTGTACCTTTCCCCAAGTCACCCCGTAGAAATCAGCTGGGCACTTTTTTCTGGTCATAAGGCTTGAACTCAGAGCCTGGGCACTGTCCCTGGGCCCTTTGGCTCAAGGCTAGCACTCTACCACTGTGAGCCACAATGCCTCTTCCAGTTATTAAGTAGTTAATTGGAGATAAGAGTCGCATAGGAACTTTCCTGCCTGGGCTAGCTTTGAACCGTGATCCTCAGATGTCAGCCTCCTGAGTAGCTAGGATTATAGGCATGAACCACCTGTTCCTGGCTAGCTGGGCATTCTTATCCTTCCTATTTAGAGAGGTAGAGGGAGTTGCTAGGTACAAGAGGTCATTTTCTATCCCTAAATTAATTGGTAATAAGACTTACTAAATCAGATTCTTCCAAGAGTTATTTGGTTGTATGCTGATGACTGTATT
The DNA here is from genome assembly GCF_023159225.1 of Perognathus longimembris pacificus. Classification (NCBI taxonomy): domain Eukaryota; kingdom Metazoa; phylum Chordata; class Mammalia; order Rodentia; family Heteromyidae; genus Perognathus; species Perognathus longimembris. Next base: position 4,273,789 of record NC_063188.1, on the reverse strand, counting down.
TGCTATTCAGACTCACTAGCTTCATCCACATCATGCCAAGAAAAATCAGTAGACTCAGTTCATTTAGGCAAAAGGAAAATATATTTTCAATGTTATAGTACATAGAATGAAACACAGTTGATATCAGGTATTAAATGGTATGCAATGTCTGAAAGTGTCCTTTTGTGTATAAGCATTCTTTTCTAAATATAAATGTATAGCATATAATATATGCTTATTATAGAATATAAAATAGACTTGAATATATTTAAAGGTGTAAATTATGTATGTATTTAATATGTAAATATTCTTATATATAAACTGATATAAATATGTAGGCAAATGCATTTTATCTTTTTATGTATAATATACAGTGCTATATATATGTATTTAAGACAAATTTCCACAAGATTTTAATGTACTTCTGGAATATGCTATGAAAATGTATATAATGTGAAAACATATAACCTATGAAATATGAAATGATTTTGTAAAACTTACAAGGAATTAACAGATTTAAGCAAATTTTGTTTTATTAATCACAGCAATACAAATACATGCTTCTGAGTTCATTGGAGCTCAATGAAAATTAAAGTTATAGTGCTTAATATATATATGGAATTTTGTTTCTTTAGAGGGCACACTATAAATTTTGGTTGAATGAATGAACAGATGGATTAACACATAGATACTGTTCCAATGCATATTATTGTGGTTTCTCTACTTGATGCATATTTCTGAGGTATTATGTGAAGTACTCACCCAGGATTGCTCTGCTTTTCAGAATTCTTTGGTGATCTGGACACGTTGATGGGGCCTCTGACCCAGCACAGCAGCATGACTAATCTTGTCCGCTACGTTCGCCAGGGACTGTGTTGGCTGCGCATTGATGCCCATTTGTTGTAGTGGGTGCTCTCCTATATCTAGCATCACTGCCCATCACTCTACCTCTACCAGCGTACTGATGGTCACTGGTGGAACCTCAAGCATCTGGAATAGTTCTCTTTGGTTGCATTTGTTTTTATGTTTCTTTTGATACCTGTGAAAAACTGACGTCATTGTAAGTGGACACTACAACTTGAAAGCATTGTTATGTTTTATTACTTTTCAGTTGTTGATATGCATTTCTCAGATCCTGACATCTTTATGGAAATGATGGTCACTACAATATTCTTTTAAGTCCACACTACCCAACACAAAGAATGGGAAGTACATGTGACAATAGCAGGTTCCTGAGCAATGAAACAAGTGGTCTGATATGCCAATGAGAACTTGTACAAGAGGGGCCTGCAAAGATTTTCAGCAATAGCAAGGCCCCCAAACTACAGAATTATATCCAAATAAGAATGTATTTCAGAATCTACAAGTCAACTTTGGTGGTTCCACATATTACATGTTCAGGTGAGAAGTTTTGTTGTTAACCCTACCCCCAGTTAGATGTTATAGCAACATCATAAAATCAAAAGTATCAAGGGAAAAAAAAGAACACAGTGAGGATACTCCTGTGGCTTTTGTTAGAATCTTATTTCTAATTCCTTATTTTTGAAGAAGAGATTTTACTGATGAAAAGGAAGAGCAACATTTATTTTGACTACTTTAGGCATCAGCTGGCACAAATATTTTTGAACTCCACATACTCCAAATATTTTTGAAGCTTATATCCTCACCTGGAATCACTTTGTGCCAAGCTCTCCTTTTCAGGAGCAGTTTGGTGGATGCATGCCTTAGTAGCCAAAATGCTACATTTATCTTATGTTGGGAGATGAGACAGGTCTGGAAAATGTCTGACATGGAATTCACACCTCCGCCTCCTTTGCAGCCAGTAGGCAGGATTTTAAACTGTACTTTGCTCATATGTCTACAAGCAAAAATCAATTAATATTACTACCTAGAAGTAATAATATATAATTTGATTCTTAGAAGTTTCAGAACTGAACCTAACTTCCCCAATAATCATCCACATTTTCTATTTTTCTACACTTTTCTTTCACCTTTTTTCTTTTCCTTTTTTTTAGCTCATTAGCTTTTGAATGAAATATAAGCACTGATTTTTTAGTGTGAATAATTTCCATGAAAAGTCCAAAGAAAATTCCAAACTCTAAGCGGTTGTTAACTATAAAAAACTGACGCGGTAGTGCTTCACCCTGGAGCACTTTGCTTTGAAAGAGCCCTGAATATTGAGACCAATTCACCTAATTTGGGCCATTTCTTTATAAAATTATGAACATTTCCTCTCCTATTGATCCTCTCCACTCATTTATGCCCCTAAATATCACCATGTAAATATCATCTTTGGTGTTCCAGCCCATCAGAAGAATCCCACACTGTAGTAAACAATAGTCATGCATTAGTTACTTATAATTACCTGTTGGCATATAATTCCATGTAGCCTTTAATCTGCTGAATTCTGTTCACTGAGTTATGACCAGATGAATAATAGATATGCACATGAAAGATGCAAACTTTTATGATTTCTAAAGCAAGTCATGCAGATCTGGATGGGAGCAGCAGGCGATTACTCTGTACAATCATTGTCAAGGTTAGATATATTCTCAGTGCAAAAGAACCAGATATGAGCTCTGTTCTGGTCATCTTTGAGTCTAAAGCCCTTTGTTGTATAAGGTTGTGAAAGTTATACTTCAGTGGCTAATGCCGTGTTGCTAACATGGCTGATGGGAACATCCCACCAGCTTAACCCTGCACTTTTCATGCTCCCAATGTGGTTGAGCTTTATGTTTAGAGTCTCAACAACAATACTTACACTGGCACATACATGCACACAAACACATGTACTCACATAAAGTGAAACCTGAAGCTTTGCTCAGCCTCCTAAATGAGGAAAATGGAAATGTGAGAGATTCTGATACCCAAAGTGGGTTTCACATATGAAAATTAAACTGATGACTTTGCAGTGACTCAAGTTCTCTATTATCCGTGGCTTACCAGGTAGACTACCTGGCTATTACTTTATAATGGAGACTACTTGCTTGACTTGTAAGTCCAACCTCAACCATGATCTTAGACCATCATTGGCTTAGGAATAGATTCTCTTTGAAATTCAATCTCCAGTAACTAGAAATGAAAAGACTAGGGGCAGTTTCCCAAAGAAACAAAATCATTGCCCCATAGATAAAAGATTGATTGCTCTAATTTCAGCAGTGTGTTCTATCTACATACATACAGCAGGGAGGCAAAAGGATTTGCTGTCATCTGTGATGGCTGAGCATAAAGTGTGTGCAAAATCAGCAGCATGATTATCAAATCTGACAGTTGACCTCTGGAATATCACCCGATTACTTAGTAAACCCATTTTGATGTAGCTCAGAAACCAATTAAACATGGAGGAACAATTGCCTTTCCTATTCCTAGAAATAAGGTGCCATTTGTTTCATGACTATGGATTGTTGCTGGTTTTTAGGCACTCTGTTAATTACATTGTACAGGCTGACGTGCATCCAAAGTGTGCAGCTACTTGAGATTGAGGGATTGAGATGTTTTGTTATGTGAATCTCTTCAGTGTACCAGTTTGTGGGAAAGAAAAGAGATATGTGGATGGCAGTGAAAGATTGTGCCTCTAGACCTTGGTGGTAGCTTGGAAAGACATATCTTAAAAACATGTGAAGGTAAGGTAATGGGCAGAGTAACAGGCATTTCCATTTGAGCAAATATAAGGAATACTCTTCGCCCTGCACAGTGACCCAGGTAGGGCCACCACTATGCCTTCATTTGTCACTCAAGCTCCAACCACAAAGAGTATGACAAGTTTGTGTTATAATGTTGGCTTGGCTTTGTGTTTTTAATTAGTTTTGGATTTTTTAGTGGTTTTGTCATATTACTATCTGAGTTTGGTAGGTAGGGTTAATTTGAAAAGAGTTTACTAGTGTGGTCCTTGGGGTAGAATTTAGCTGTAAGCATGTTGTTAGCCAGCCCATAGACTGTTAATTACTTAATAATCTCATTGGGAAAGTACTAGTAGATTTATCTTCAGATGACAAAATTGGAAACGCAGATTAGATATTGCTCCTTTTAAAAGACTTCAAGTTGGGATGACTTGTATCCATATCTTCAGGACAAGTTGTGAAATTAGAAACCATTGGCTAAAATGTATTTTGTTGACTTTCCACATGGATGGACTTTCATTTGGACTTTGTATCACAAAATATACTGGATTTGGTCTGCATTGGAAAGATACTTGTTCTAGCATATCTTTCCTGAATGAGAACTTGTTTCACAAATTTGCATCCCAGCAACTCAAGTTGGAGTTGGAAGTTGCAAAGTATTTTTGAAGGCATACTTGATTGAGTTGTGAGAGGGAAGCCCCGATCTTACTTCTCAACAGACATGAGAAAATTCACCTGCATGAGTTAGCAGGTGGGAGAACCAAACTGGATCACTGGGTATGATTACTCAGTAAAGAATGAACTGTTTGCTTAGAGCAGCACTAGCCCCATTGAGAAAAATGTGTGGCAAAGTGAGATAGCTACACAATGTCAAACAAATGGGTCAATTCAGTGCCCTCAAATTCTATTCTGTTGGGGGGAAAATACTGAGCCAGTTGTTGGTGTTGTGTTACAACTGGCAGACTAAATTCTTTGTTGTCGTCGTTCTTGTTGTAGCTGTTGTTGTTTCTCATTTCCACTCGCACAGCCAGCCTTATTCTCATAATTAAACTCAGATTCATTTTCTCTTTGGTGTTAGCAAACTCCAACAACAGAAATGGCATCTGTGTATTGGTAATCAACATTTACTCTGGCAGGAGACTAAGCAGACAAGCTGGTCTCAGATATTAGTCCTACCATCTGATATTTCCAACGAAGGAAAAAGTATTAGCTCCCTTTCCATTCTCCTCCTCACAAATTCAGAATCCTCTTTACCAAGACCATCACATTTTCTCTGTAATCTTTCGACAAAAAAGAATACTGCATTGTGGGGAGGACACAGGGGGGTGGGGGTGGGGTGGGGGGGTGGGGAAGCCCCTGGAGGCCAGACTGCAGTTCATGCCCCTTCCTGCTTCTGAAATGAAATGTTAAAGAATCATTCATAGTGCTCACATTGGGTTAGGGGACCCTGAACTGCTTTTCAGATCCATGGTCAATCATTCTGAAATTGGAGCTTTGCTGTTTCATTAACTGTGCAGTGTAGACTAATGGTGTTTAATAAAAATCATTCAAAATTTCAAACTCCTTTGCCAGTGACCTCAATTTTGTTGGCTCTTTGATTGTATCAAAATTTGAGGAGGGAATGTGGAAGCAAAGGAAGCTGCTTAGGAAGTCCATGGCAAGATGCTGCAACAACCCCAGGCCTGCCTTCCTGCCAGCGAGCACTTGCTAGCATGCAGCAGCAAGCAGTGCACGCTGAGCACCGTGCTGTGGGAAACTTGCTGAAGAATGACCAAATGAATAAGAGAAGCCTTGTACCTGTAGGGGACTCACCATTCTCCAGTGTCCGCAGGAGAAAGCCAGCTGCCCTATCCTGGAGAACATTCCAGATGATTTACTACTTGGTTGTGTCCTATATCACTTGTGTGGCTACAAAACAGAAGTATCTCTGAAAGTAGAGCCCATAAGCAAATCCCCTCCCCCAGCCGGGATGCTTAGACTCTTTTGTAATATGCTGGGAAGATATTTTGCACCAAGCGAATACAAAGCACTTGCTTTGTAGCATATGTCTATTTCTATGATATTAGCTGTTGTCATCATGGCTGGTTTCAAGCTATCAACGGAGACATCATGGAACACAAGGTTAGGAGCAGTCTCATACTCTCTTCTTTTGTGAGCCTGGACTAGGCGGTACCAGAACAACACTGGATGCAGCCAAAGAAGGTTGACATTTCATACATGTGCTCATGGGCAGCCACACACATACCCACTCCAGTGAGTAAAACTGTTACATTGTTTTAAAATATGAATGAAGCTTCTGTGAATGTGTATAGTTATGATGAACCCCTGGAAAAACGGGCTATTCTGGAAGCAGGAGATAGCTGAAAAGAATGAAACCCTCTATAGTTGAGAGGACAGATGAATCGGGTATGGATGCTACTATACATAGGTAAAATGGAAGTAAATAAGCACTCTGAAACATCTTGTGATTGATCTTATAAAATATATAATACCTTTATTAGCATTATTGTCATAATCATTATTAATAATGTTTTATTTTTAATTTACAAAAGGGCATTTCTAACATTTAACTGTAACTGGGACGAAGTGGTCACAGGGCCTCTGTGGAAAAGAACACTCCAAAATTGACTATGGTTTTTCTTGTGATATAGAAACCCAGTAATCTTCCCGAACACATCTCCATATTGCTTTTCATAAGGTGTACCCCTTTAGTTATTAGAGATCTTATTTCTGTTAATATTTATTTCTCCTTAAAACTTCTTACTGTTCTTGATCTGAACCCAAACCAGAATGTCTCTTGCATCAGTTTAATAATCAATATTGAGAAATAATCATCTCAGCCAAAACATTTCATTTTAACCAGATATGCAGGAAAATAGTCATTAATAAGAGGGCATAATGTACACTATATTTTTTCTAATGGAATTAAGCTGTCATTAAACATACACACAAATGTACAACTTTTTAAATTAGACTTCTCATCATAAATTAGTTGAGAGTAGAATAGAAAACCTCAAAGAATCCATTCTCCTAGTCCTACGTATCCTCCACAGTAAATAGAGGTTTGCATGTTGAAAAATTGAACAACTTGCCCTCCAACCCTGCATTTCTTTAAATAGTTCCATGTTCTTTGTGGATATATGTTTTCATCAAATATATCTCTTCCTTGATTTTTTACTGCCCTATTTTGACATTTGTCTCTGAAGTTATTTCTATTGCTAGGGTTAAGAGTAATGTCCCTTGGCATTTCTACAACATTTGCCCCTCCTGGAAAATGGTAATATCTGAGTTCGGTTTAGTTGGCATTATATTTCACAAGGACTCTTCATTTCTCCACCACCCCAGGCAATGGACCAATTTTCATGGCTACAAAAAGCTAGGAATGTGTTTAACATTAACTAGTGCATCCCCAATTGCAAATCCGCCCTTGTTAATCAATCATATTCACGCATAAATATTATAAATGAAATGGAGTTGTCTCAAAACTGTCATAGTTTTATTCCTGGATGATTTGGTCTTTGGATATTTTAGAAATAGAAAACTCTAAGATGAAATCCCTTGCATTTATTTTATTCTACAAATTATAATTTTATTCCTATTTTCACCACAGCAATGCTTCTAAAGACCCATTTTGTGTTGTCTGCAGTAAAATTAACATGTCAAAAGTGAGCCTCATAGAGATACCATGCTTAGAAATGGCCATTAGAATCAAATATTCTTCAAATCCTCCCACTTTGCACATTTCATTAGATGAGTGACATTCTTAGGATCTTCCCAAGAAGAGACTGCTGTGGTTTTCGTCCTTGTGATGGTGGTAACTGTGTCTGTGTCTGTGTTGGCTGTCCTTTCTCTCTATGTATGCGTCTCTTGCTCTCACTCTAGCTTTTGCATTTCTATCCATGTTCTTTCTTTCTCTAAATAAGTGTATATTTGAATTCAGTGTGAGCTTCTGAAATGTACTTGTTTATACTGTAAGTCTTAAAAAATTAAATAGCTGTGTCCTGATTTAAGACATGCTATTTTCGAAAGGCATGCTACTTTCCAAGATCATGATAATGCAATGGTTGAATTGTACAAACACCTAGAGTATCTGTTTCATTTATCCAATTGTATAACTTTTGGGGGCAATGTTTTGATCTTTGTTACACAATTTTGGGGCAAGTACAGTACTTACAGGCACATAAGATGGTGCTATATCAAGATTTCTTTAATGCACATTATTTTGGAGTGTGAAAAGAGCAAACATCTTTGGATGTGGCTTTAACCATTGTAAATATGAATCTTTGTTTATAAACTCTACCAGAATACTTCACTCAAGATTTTTTAGGCTCTCTTTTGTTTTCCTTTCTTCTTTTTCTGTTTTTCAAGGAAGGGTGTTATTATTGTTTGAAAAAATATTTGCATTGCAATGGCATATACCTCTGTTCGTCCTCACTCTTCCCTTAAAATAGTGCAATGTAGAATCATCATTGATGGATTTCCAATATACACTCATGATTATGGTTTCTTTACCTTGCAAGTTCACAAATAGCAAAAAGACACAGTTTTTACAAAGGGGCATTAACATAATTTCCTTTAGAGCTTAATACAGTTTATCAAATGACTCCACTTCTTTTCGAATAAGTAAGTTGAGCTGGGTACTGGTGGTACATGCTTGTAATCTTAGGTATTCAGGAAACTGAGCTCTGAGAATCACAGTTTGAAGCCAGCCTAGGCAGGAAGATAAGATAAGACACTTATCTCCAATTAAGCACCCAAATTTGGAAGTGGAGCTGTGGCTCAATTAGAAGAGCATTAGGCTTGACCACAGACACTCAAAGACAGCACTCAGGCACTAATGTTAAATCCTAGGACTTGCAAAAAATAAAACCATAAGTAACGAGTACAAAATATTCCTGAAAATTGCCAGAAGAATATTCTCTGGCTGTGTGTGTGTGTGTGTGTGTGTGTGTGTGTGTGTGTGTGTGTGTGTGTGTGATATTTGTGTCTAAGATACACATTCACTTCCTGTGTGGTCAATTGACATAGTTCTTAATATTCCTATTCGCCTACAAATAATAATCAGGAAGGTAATCTCAACATGCTGGAATCAAATATATGATTCTGTAAACTTAGTTTATTGGAAAAAATACCCACAATATTATTATGCATGGTTCAGACAGAAATCTTGTGTATTTAAATGTCATGGAAAATGTTTATTGAGTAACCAGTATATGAATGGGAATTTATTGTCAACACATGTTTTATGTGTGTAGATGGAGGAGTGCTCAAAACATCTTGCTAGGCCATTGTGTCAAACCATAATTGCAATATGTGTTCATATTTGTGTGTGTGTGTATGAGTGTGCACACATGTGGCACATTTCTGGTTTACTGTCCTTCATAGGATTTTAAAAATTCTTTATCCCCCCTGAAGCATTCTTTTAGCTTTCTAGGATGCCATGATTTCAGTAGAAAAATAGCAATTAGAAACAAAAACCCCATTATTCTTGGAAGTTTATCCCATAATACCATAGTTAAATCAAGTGGGACTTCAGTATTCCATTGACTTTTCTGAAGGAATGACTTCTGTTCAAATGCAACCACCTTTCCAAGAGAAAATTGTAGGTCAAGATGCATAGGAGGGAAGATGATGACTATGTCAATTACAGCAACATGAGCTTAGATGAGCCCTGATGGTTGGAGTAGACTCACTCTGAGCTGTCACTCAGTCACTGAGCCATGCTTGGTAAGTGTTTGCTCCAAGTGAGTACAGGCACAAAATAATCAGAAACAGCTTGGGTTGGCTTTTACAAAAAGAAAAAAAAATAGCGAGGCCCTGTTCCTAGGGGAAGTCTCTTCCACACTGGTAGCATACGAGGTAGTTATTAAAATGAAGTAATCCTTTAGAAAATGCCCCCTTGACTTTAATATGTCCTAATAAGTCTATTGAACCAGCATTCATTGGGTGCACATTTCCAAATTCATATTCTTTGCAGTCATAACTATTATCACTGTTCATGCTTGTCTTCTCAGAATTCCTGTTAGTTACGATCGTGTGTGTATAGGATCAACTAACATCAAATAATTAATTCAGCGCTACCTAGTTTTAAAAACAGGTTTCATGTGCATTATTTGCACAAAAGTGTATCTTTACATGTGGTTTTTGTGTTTCCAGTATATGCCACACAAGTATACTTGGTGTTTTGTTCACAGTATACTAACTGTATGTGCAAATATTTCAATGTAGTTTTCTTTTTTTTTCTGATACGATAACTCTAAAACTGATATTGGCTAAGCTGGTGTATTCATTTCTCTCATAGAGGCAGTATCTATATTGCTAATGCATTGAAATATTTAAAATCCAAAATAAAAATTTTATGAAAATCTCACTGTAGAAAGTACCTTATTCTGTTTATACACGTTGTCAGCATAAAGGATCTTCCACCACCTATTTTGCATTGTAATACAGAACTAGTGGCCCTGCTTGCTCATAGCCATAAAACTGAGGGCTATGAAGAAGAAAATAACTCTCTCAAAGCCAGTTCATTTTATAAGAGACATAGACCTTTGCAGCCCACATTCAAAGCCCATTAAAGAGAAAATTGTCAAATGCTTGGTTTCTTTGATTCCTAGTACACAGACCAAAAATCTTGGAAGGTATAAGGTCATATCTCTATTTGTTGCTGAAAGAAAACACAGAGGAAATGATAAAACTAGCCTAAAAACTTGAAAGCTCAAATGACGGCCATTTACTGCAGGAACATGTAGTCACTCAACTGGGAGGGGAACATCAGCAGTGATTTCAGGTCCCAAGGATTTCAAGTCACTAGGAAAAGGTTATTTTAAGCATGCTCTTAAAAAAAAAAACCTAATGCCATGTATTTTAGAACAATTTCCATCAAAATGTTAAGCATTTCTCAAATTTCAGATTTCTAGAAATTTCATTTGTACAGAACATAATATCTGGCCATGGGACTTGCAGGATTACAATGATGAGACCATTCAGCACAAAACACTTGTCAATAAACACATCAACAATCAACTGAGTTTCATGTGCAAAAGCTAACTACTTTTGACTTAACCAGATATTTGGACATAACGAAATAATAATCATACTACTAATGTGAACACGGATGTATCCAAATATGGTTAAATGTGATAGTTATAACATTACCACTTAGAATTCCAGTCCCATCCCAAAACGTGAATCCCACTATATCTGCAAATGTGAATTATTTTTCTTGTAAGAAAGTGAAGGAATATATGATCTGAATAAGCCAAGTAGTTTATATAATTTTTTCTCAAGCACCCAAATTGTTTCACAAATATTAGAAGCCATAAATTATGATGGTACCCATGAAAGTACACATACATGCAGAAATACATTTTTTAAATTTAGATTTCTGAGATTATGTGAATTTATGAGGCTATACAGGCATACTTATAAGTACTGGTAAGGCTAGGAGTGTTTGAGCTACTAGACTAGCCATACACTGTTCTGACACTTTTTTTTTCCAATACTGGACTGTGAACTCAGAGTTTTGTACTTGTTGCTTAGGATGTCACTCTACCACTCAAACCATATCTCCATTCAAGCTTTCTGCCAATCATTTTGGATAGTCTCATGAACTGTCCTGGGTGGCTTCAAGTTTCAGTCTTCCTGATCACGGCCTCTTGAATAGCTAAGATCATAAACATGAGCCATCTATAATTGACTTTTGACACTTTCTTATATATCAGTGTGAAATCATCACAATGATCAAATGAGATATGTAGTAATATTTATGTGTTGAACATAGGGCAACAGGGGGCACTATGAATTTAAGCAGCTTGCCAAAGTTCACATAGCCAAGATTTAAGCAGTATACTATCAAACGACTTGATGTAATTTTCCTCCTGTGTGTATTTATTTATTATTTTTATATGGGTTGTTTTTTGTCAGTGAAGGGGCTTGAACTATGGGCCTGGGAAATGTCCTTGAGCTCTTTGCTCACAGCTAATGCTCTACCACTTTGAGTAACATGTCCACTTCAGTTTTTTGATTGGTTAGAGATAAGAGTAGCATGAGGACTTTCTTGCCTGGGCTGGATTTGAACCCTGATCCTCAGGTCTCAGCCTCCTGAATAACTAGGATTACAGGCGTGAATCACTAGGCATAACTGGCTGGGCTTGGTATTTTTTGTTTAAGAGACTTTCTTGCCATATAGCCTAGGCTGTCCTGAAACTTACTATGTAGAATGGATTATCTTCAAATTTATGGTGATCCTACTGCCTCTGTTCCTTGAGTGTTGAAATTAAAGATGTGAGCCACCATACTCGCTTCTAATTGGGTATTTTTTAAGTACTCTAAGTGGTTCTAATCAGAAATCAGAATTAAGAATTGATTTTCTAACCAAAGCTCTTCCAGTTGGGGCAATATCTCCTATCACTCCAACCTCATCTCATTTATCTGGTCCACAGGGGATTGGATATTGGTAGGTTGGACTCTTTGTACTGCTGAGTTTCTAGACTCATAGCCTACCTTTTGCTCATCAAAGGTCATTCAAAAGCTACTATACATTTGGGGTTGAAAACCTATATCTAAACTCCATATGATACTGTTTAGATCCCTGGACACATTAAACATATCTTTGAAAATTGTTAATGATAAAACTAGTCAGCCATAAAATAATTACATCTTAATAGCCCAAATATTTGATACAAATTGCATTTCATTATGAGTTAAGGTAAGTTAGTGACTTCTTAGATTATAACTTTAAATTTTAGTCAGCTCAAGAGACATTTGTGCAATGCCTCAACTGTGGTTTCTGCTATTGGATAGCAAAGTGTCACTCATCGTGTCATAAAGCATCACATGCATTTATAATCTAAAATCTTTCATGGGTCAGAAGTCTGTATACCCATTAGCTACATTGTTCTCTCAGGGTCTCTTAAGGCTTCATTCACATGTCAGAACTGTGATTTCACCTGCTTTCTTCCAGCTCTCTATTCTCTTTCAGCTCTCCCAGGTAATTGAGAGAGTTCATTTCCTTGCAACTGTATAACTCATGTTACCTGTTTTTTTTTTAATGCCAGGAAGAAATAGATTATGTCTTCTAGGCCTTCTGTCAAAGCACTCACCTAATGAGGCTAGGCTCTCCTCAAATAATCTCCATTTTGATGAATTCAAATTAAACTGATTAAGAGTCTCAATTACTTCTGGAAATTCCTTTACTTATTCCATATAATGTCACCTAATCAAATAAGTGATATTCATCCTATTTGTACAACGTGCCCACACTTACAGAGCTTAAGCAGGATGTGGTATCATGGACATGATTCTTGAAAATCATCTGGAATACAAAGCATAAAAGATTGCAGTCCTTGCTTCCGTGCAGCAGTGAACCTAGAGCTTCTTGAATGGAGGAGGCCCTACAACCAACAAGATCCTTTTCTCTCTGCCTTCATTTCTCCAAACTCAAAATGATTCACACACTTTATGTATGTGTTATTTAGGGGAGCATAATAAATTAATGTATTATGTTGAGTTCACTAGTCAGACGAAAGGTACTAGAGAAATGTAAATTATTATTATTTTGAAATCTTGTGGCTGTCATTGCAAAGTTTGGCACTTAATTATTAGATACTATGCCTTTGCCATCTATCAGCCTCTGGTTCAGTGACAATGCTTGTATTTTGCTTCAAACCATTAATTTGAAAATAACCACCTTGGTGTTCATGATGTACTGATAGGGCATTATCTGCCTGGGAACTTCTTAGCATGAATTATTTTTTAAGTACATTAGCTAAAGCTCAAAGAGGAGAACCAGTGAGGAAGTAGGATGTGCACTGTCCCAGCTATTTATCCCTCTTAGCACCCAGGGATTGATGGATAGCTGTAGGTTGGCTCCCAGCATTTCTCAGATTAACAAGGGGTCCAGGAGTGCTCATGGGAACAGTAGAATAATGGCTTTCTCCTTCTGGCTGCAGCCTCAACATGATTTGGGGTTTTCTGCCCAGGGACCAGACAATGATGTCTTCCCTTTCAGGTCTCTGCTTTCTAAGTTGTACTCCATACAAGGAATCAAGCTTCATTTCTCTGAGTCTTTCCCTTTAGCCTGTGTCCACTTCTAGTCATGGAGCTGTGCCTACTCTCTGCAGCTGGTTCTTTGTGTTCTTCCGTAGGGAAACTGGGCTCCACAAACATCTGGAAGCCCTTCCTTCCTGTAGCCTTCAGTAGTACCCGTAAATCTATTCTGCATGACAGGAAACCCCTTTCCACCACCAAGGCCTTGTCCCACCCTGCCGAGCCTTTGGCTTCCCTGACCTATGCTGACTAAAAAACAAGCTTAACTGAAGGCAAAAGGACTAAGCACATGCCTAGGAAAAGGAGAGCAGGCTTTGCTTAAAGACACCTGAGTCTGAAGCCTCATGTCTACTCTCATCCCAGGCTAGTGTGGGTCCTCAATCACTCTACTGGCAAAGGGCCAGTCCCCAGCAGCTCCACGCCTTTAGGTTAGTCCAGCCCTCCTCACTGCCACAGGAGACTGCCAAGCAACTATTGGTGATAGGACTGTGCAGCTCAGCTATATTCCGCCCAGGGACAATCTGAGTAGATTGATAGGTGAAAACTTATAGGAGCAAGCCCGGATGGACTTGCCATTCTTCTAATGTCTGCAATGGGAAACAGTTCTCAATGCTTCCCATGGAAAAGTCAGAGGAATTCCAACCCTGTAATCAGATTCCTCAAGGTATTGGTTTAATTATATGTGCCCAACAATTTATATTAAAGCTCTAGCCCCACTATTTCAGACTGTGATCTTATTTACAAATAGGATCTTGTCATCACAAAAGCAACCAATTAAAATTGGGTCATTAGGATATCCCTACTCTAACATGGCCAGTGATCTTACAAATGGGACATTTGAAGGCTTATTTGCATCTAGGGAAAACATAATGTGAATATGAAGATGAGCATCTATAAACCAGTGAGAGAGGCCTTTCCCCAGTCCTCAGCAAGAACCAGTCTATTGACACTGGTCTTGAATCTGACCCAGTGTTCTGAGAGCCCACATATCAGTGCCGTTTGAGTAGTCTGAGGACTTGTGCAAAGACCTCCGTGCAGGTGGGCATCCACCACCAGGTTTGGGGTTCAGGGAGGATTCAGATGATAACGAAGGTGACAACCAATTCGTGCCATCACTGCCTTCAGTTCTGTACTTCCTCAATCCCCTGAGATGCACAGCAGAGTACATACAGCACAGGTGCCGTGTGTTGACACCATGGCTGCAATTGCCGCTATGCTGTTTGATCGAGTCAAGTCATCTCAAACAGGCCACTTACCCTTTCCAGGTTGCAATTTTCTTATCTATATATGGGGCTAAAACCCACTTTCTAGGGCTGAAGCCGTGTAAACAATATATGCACCACAAGAGAAATACTTAATTGGTAATTATTAATAGAAGATGAGAAAGTAGGGCCCTCTTAGGATAAGCCACTTAGGGCACATCAAAGCAAATCAGGGCAAAGGCCATCGGAAGGAAGCTGTAGCAGCTAAGGGGAAAACCCCAGTGAGGTTCATTCTCTGGGGCTTAATAGGGCTGATCCCTAGACTTGTTTCCAATGCAATGAGTCTTGGTCTGCCATTTCACGTCATGTGGCTGAATTTCCCTCCTGATTTTTAAGGACTGTAATTTATACCTTGGCAAACTCTGACTTTTTTTTGTAATGAAGTCATTGTGTTTGTTAGCATAATCATTTCTCAGAAAAAGATGTCAATAAAGGCTCGGAGTGAAACATAAAACCCCTCCACCACTGCAACTGCTAAATAATTTCTGGAATGAGTTGTCAGGAACCTTTTATTTACTGATTTTGTGCATTTCATTTATTTCTGGCACGTGGCCAACCTTCCTGACAGTTAAGATTTATTGATTTAATTGCCTAGGGTAACCATGCAATAAAATCATCTCAAAGATAAATTTTCATGGCACTGTGCAGCATGGAGGTAATTTTTCAAATGCTACGGCTATATTTCTGCAGGTTACAGGTGCAAAATTTGCTTAAAGCAGGGATGTCTCATTATTGCAGCTCAGGAACATTGCAGGCAGCTCTTTGGCGGAAATTCTTTGGAGGAGGAGAGAGGAAACGAGAAGCGAGAGAGAGGGGATAGCAAAATACAGGGGAGAGATAGAGAGAGAGAAAGTGAGAGAGAGAGCGATTGAGAGAACACGCCTTCTAGAAAAGAAATGATATTTCCTTAATTGGTTCATATATTCAATGCCCATGAGAAAGTCAGTTTCACTTTAATTAGGAGTGGGCTTGGAGGTTATTTACAGTGTTCTGTGGAATCATTTGTTTCCAGCTGTGTGATGCTTTGTACCGCATCAGCTTCGCAAGGTAGATGATTGCCACTTGTGACATTCGCGTTTATTGCTGCTTTAGATCTTTTTATTTACCCAGTTAAAGTGCTCATTATGGCTCTGAACAATGGAGTAAATGAAAAACTCTGATTAACTCCCAGGTTAATGGTAACATTTCGGGAAGTCAGAAATAGCATAAACTTTTAACAATGTGAAATCTTTCCTTATCTCTCTTGATTTATTTTTACAGTGTTTTTGCTTTGATTGCAAGTTTCACATAGTGCCATTTAATAGCTTATTAAACTTGCTACCAAGCAGGTTTGCTGTTTGGATAATTTTTTTCCTCAGGTATAAACTTCTGTAGCATGTAGGAATATTTTTTTGTTCATCTGATTGAATTTTAGTAGCTGAGATCTGGCTGATTTTCTCTGATAGTCTTCCTGCAATGCACAACTATGCAGGAGATGGTCTGAAACTGTTGTTCTTGAAATCCAAGCCTTATCCATAGTGTAGATGGGTGATAATGTCAGATGGGGGGGGGGCTTTGTCAGATGAACCCAAATTAGAAACCTCAAGCAATTCGCTGTATTTAAATGTAAACCTGAGCTCTTCTGTATTACTCAGATGTGGAGCTAGAGATCTGAGGAATTTGAAACAAAGCTACTGATATGAGGTATATAGATAGTTCTACTTCCTCATGTTGTTATAGAGAATAACTGATCATTGGTCTGACCAATGCATTGCACTCTTTATCCTTTTTTAGCTTACAGATGAAGGAATAGATGCTCATTAAATGTTCCTCCAGCTTTTCAGCCTTGAACTCCAGACTGTGCACATCTAGTTAGTCTCAACATCTAGCTAATGGCCACTGTCTGACCATTAATATAATTGAACCGTCCTCTCCATACTTTCACGCAGACCTCAATCAAAACAGCTACCTTTTGTGATAGCCTAGACTCGTTGTGTCCACTGTTTCTAGTCTCCATAGTCTGTCCCAGTGGAATGGGCTTTGCATTGTTCATTAGACTTTGATTTGCAGCACTGCAGCAAAATGAAACAAGAGGGAGGAGGTAACAAGTTGAACAAGAAATGTAGTCACTGCCTTACATATGAAACTGTAACCCCTATGTACCACACTTTGACAATAAAGAAAAAAATTTAAAAAAAAGAATTTGAATAAAGAGTCAGCAATGGAAATTTGAACAAAGATGGATGGTGAGCATCGCTGGCCATGTCCACCTGCTGTTCTGCCATAGCCTGTGACAGTGGAAACGATTTGGCAAAGTAGTGCCTGTCATATTATTTCTAAGGCTCAGCTCCAGGGATTTTACTCCGTGTAGGATCTGGTGTGTGTTCATATTCACTCATCCCACATAAATGTATATAATTCAAGGTGTAAGGAAGCGACAGTGTGAAGAATGAAGGATGCTGTGAGAATTGAGTAAATTGTACCTATACTTATTTCAAGTAGCCTAACTGGCAAATATTAAGATTTAGAACATTCCATTCCTGCCACTGTAGCAAGAGCCTCCTCTCTGTTTTCTCTGGTTCTAATCTAGCCATCTTCAATATATTATGTCTACACAATAGCCAAAGGCCTCTTCTCAACATACAAATATTAGTATGCCGTTGTCTATTTGAAATCTTTTCATAAACTCCATATCCCTTCCAAAATAAAACTCAAAAACTTTCAAGAAATTTCACAAGTCTCCAAGTCTTGGGCTACCTGCCTTCTCACTTGGCCTCCAACCAATTACAGACCCAAGAAAACACAGGTACACATACATGTGCATATACGGAATCATCTCTGCTTTTCTCCTTTCCACGATTTATGTCCAATATGTCAGGATGTCCTGTTACACTTAAAACAGATCCATAAACATTTTCCTTCTTTCCACTCCCTCTATCTCTTTTCCTGGTCAGTCCCTCCCATATTAATACAAACTCTCAAAGGTCACCCTGGAAAAGGAAGCTTTGTGGCATGTAGGTAACCCTCAACTTCCCAAGTATGTTTGACCTTTATGGACAACTATTGACATCATTAACTTATCGACTATTTTGAGTGCTTTCATTACAGTCTGAATTGTTTAGTTTTTGAGGACACATCATCAAAACAAAACGACAATGTCCTTGTTCCTGTAGAGCTTAAGGCCCAATGAAGAAGATGATCACTATGCAAAATAAATCCACATATCTACAACATCAGGTAGTAAGTGCTGCTAAAGTAGGTCAAGAGGACACTGGGGAGATCCTCAAATGAAAGAGTGGAGGAAGATTTGTCCTACATAGAAGTACAAACTGTTCACCACCCACTGACAGACACTTTTCAACACACACAGACACACACAGACACAGACACACAGACACAGACACACACACAGACACAGACACACACACACACACACACACACACACACACACACACACACACACACACCTTAGAATTAAATGCTCCAGTGTTCCAGGAAACATTGTTCAAGAAATTCTACCTAGACGATAAATGTTTGAATTTCTCACTATCTACTAGTTCCTGCCACTTTCCCTCAATCCACCCCTCAACACACATGCATATATCTCTTCACTAAATAACTTCTCATTTTTCCCAACATACCTTGGTCCATGCTGCTTGCTTTATATGCAATTCCTACTTCTTTTTAAGAATGTTATATTGTTATTATAAAGGTGATTATAGAGGGGTTAGAGTTTCATAAGTCAGGTAATGAATACATTTCTTTTTGGACCAGGTCACCCCTTACCTTGCTGTCGCTCAGTTTTTCCCTCTCATTCCCACCCACAAGTAAAACAGTTCATTTTCAACATAGGGTCTAGTGAGTATCACCAATGAATTTATTTATTTTTTCTTTTTCTTTTTGTGGCCAGTCTTGGGCTTGGACTTAGGGCCTGAGCACTGTCCCTGACTTCTTTTTGCTCAAGGCTAGCACTCTACCACTTGAGCCACAGCGCCACTTCTGGCCATTTTCTATATATGTGGTGCTGAGGAATCGAACCTAGGGCTTCATGTATACAAGACAAGCGCGCTTGCCACTAGGCCATATTCCCAGCCCTCACCAATGAATTTATTCACCCATTATCCCACCATTTATGTGCCCCCTTACCCTCACAAAGAGATATAAACAAGGTACATAAAAAGAAAACAAGGGCTGGCAATATGGCTTAGCAATAGAGTGCCCTTGAAATATCTATTTCCCTGTTCTTCTCATAGCAAAAGCAGACATTTTGTGTGTCCCTCAAAAATAAATCTTCAAAATCATCACAAATACTTGTTAGAAATAAACATTCCTAAAGTGAATGATAACTTAAATTGGTCTACCTCTTCCCCATGAAGCTTCCTAGGTCAACAGATTGTCACATCCTATTTGGGGGTTAACAAAGATATCTTAAGACCTCTGGTCATTCAGCACCCCAAATTTTCCTTAGAGGAATCATGGGAAATTCAGAATTAGTCAGCCACACAAATCCTGACAGTAAAGTGTTAGCTCAAACAGTATATCTGAGGTTCTAGACCACTCCATTCTTCCCTAGGATTCTACAAAGAGGCATGTGAAAGCAATCAAGGTCCTCCTGACAGAAAAGACAATGGACAACATTGTAGTTCATGTCAGGAAAGAAGTTTATGAACCACAGAAGGACAAGGCAGAAAGCTGATCTCCTGTGAGGATTTTGGGAAGTTTGTTAGGACCCTGTGAGTCCAAGGTGAGGGATGGAAAATGAATATCTCCCTCATATGGAAGACATTAAAATTATGAAGCAGGAAGTTCATGGTGAGGAGGATATTAAAAATCACACACTTGTGCTAATTTGGAAACAGTCGATTGAAAGCGTGTGCAGGAGTGGGGCTGATCTGGCAGTGTTCCATGGTGCAGAAAACTGAGAGCATATTTTTCAATTGCTTAACTTCCTATGGGTGTCAGACAGTGTTCTATTGCTTCTACTATCAAACAGGAATCTGAATCCCAAGGGCACCAAAGTTTCTGTGGCTCTGTATTAATATTTTAAAGTCTGCTGGGACATTCATTGGAGTTTAATCAGGGGTTCCAGAGTTCCAGCCTTATGGAACCACCAAATCCCGTTCCATTCCAGTTGCCAATGCAAAAGATTTACCCAGATGTTTGACCTGGTGTTCCCTAATATGACTACTACAGGGTGGGCATAGTATATGTAAGTTCAAGTCAGACGGGATTAAGCCAGCCGTGCCCAGTGTAAAGACTAAGTTTTACTCACCGTTTTACTCCCTTGTTCTGCTATCACCTTGATCCTTGTTTGTATGGAGGTAACAGCTGGAATAGTGCATATTTCCCATTGAATCAGGTGACTCTAAAAGACATCAGTTACGATTTCTCTTGTTCAAGCAGTCTCCAATAAGGTGTCCTTACACTACTGGATCAATGTGAGAGAAAGTGGGTGCACCTGCATAAATAACATATTGAAAGAAACAGGCCTCAGTCTTTATGTACCTTCTCATCATTTATCTTCAAGAGATCCAGATTCCTGTTGGATTAAACTATTTCAAGTCAATTCAAAAGTCTAACTTAATAGACTTTTCTAATAGTTAGATTTATTTTTCTTTAATACAGCATGAAAATTTTAAGAAAAAATCTAAAAGAATGGGAACAGTAAGGGCATAAAACCTTATCTATGGAATTAGTATTCTTTATTAAAATCTGTGTGTTTTTCTCACTTTGAATGGATTTCTGAGTCAGTCATGGTTTTGTAACACTGGACAATGGTCATATGCAACAAATTGGTGTTCTTTGTTGCCCCAGTCTCCAGAAAGGTGGTACTTTTTGTTATGAAATACCCTAGTCATAGTTGTTAATGTCACCACTGATGTGACAGAAAGTCCATAAATCTGGGGTAGCTGTCAAGCTTACAATCATAGAACTAAGTTGTCAAAAATTCTTTCCCTTGAAAGGTAACGTTTATCATTGGAAAGAAATAATTTTCAGTAGTTTTCCTTGACTTTGTAGGCAAACCATTCTTCTGAGAAAATGTCAACTACACATACTCAAGTATAAACTACCATTGTCATTGTTACAAGTGATAATAGGGTTCTGTGGACAAAAAATACCAAACAACCAGTTCATCTTCCAACTTAATTTCATGCAATCTTTTGAAATGCATGATGTCCTGATTATTTGTTTACAGGCCATGGTTGTAAAGGCTTTACCCCCAGCACCCTTCTGTAACCCTCAGAATATTTAAAACACAAAGATTGAAGATTTCATATTTGTTGCAACGAATGTTTATTTTTGTAGCTTGTCAAGTACATTTCCTGAAACTGAGAAGAAGATAAAATCTGTCAAAACAGCGTGTTGTCAATATTGTGATTTGTACTCACATTCCAGGAGTTTCCATTGACTTTTGTACCATCAGGGCATATGTCAATCCAAAGAAAAATGTAAATAATAAAAATTGTTGTGATATCACAGACTCCTCAATGGTCTTACAATACCGACTAATCGAAAGGTCCCATTTCAAGAATCATTATTCTACTTCATTTTCTTATGGATACTTTAAAAATATGTGACCAAGCTCCTCAAACTCTTAACCATATGGCATTATCTGCCCCACACCTACAACCCCTTCACTCTGAAAACTTTGTGAGGCTACAGTTCTGCTCAGTATATATCCTAACCCCCGGCAGTGTACCAGAGTACATGGTAAGCCAACATTTAACATTTGTGCAACGTCCACAAAGAATTGCTAATCTGCTCTCTACTCTATTTCTCCATCTTCCACATCTCTGTATAAGTAGGACTAGATTGTGTCTCAGATGGAAGAGTGATGCTTTCAGAGATGAACAAAAGCTACATTTACAGAGCCCCCTCTGCAGGGAGTATTTTCAGGTGTCTTCAAATTGCTCACTAAGTGAGAGCATGGTGAGGAAAATGAAAATTCCACATTTTCTTAAAAAGTCATTTTATTTTTCATTTCTAGATACTGATGATGTTAGTCTAATGAAGTCTATTGACAGAGAAAATGGGACCAGGAGGCTTCTCAGGGTGAGAAGGCTGTGCCTAAAAGGCAGGTTGCAGTGAACCACAATGAGGCAGAGCAAATAGCTCTTCTGAGGCACTCTATAGCGAGCCTTAGATAAGAAGGCCACAATTGCAAACAAATTCCCCATCTCAAAGCAACTGTGTGACTGCCATGCAGCCCACAAGTTTTCTCCTGTTCTGAGCTGCGTGTGTATGAGTGCAGTGATCAAAACCATAATAAACACTTCTATCACATTCACTGTGGCCAAGAACAGTGCCACACCAAGGGTAGAATTTGACTGAATGAATGAATGTCAAGAGCTATATAACCTGGAGAGCACATTATACTACATCATACCACACCTCTTTCCTCTCATTGCCCTTGGTTTCTGGTTTCCTCAGAAAGCAATTCTTTTCTGCACGAAACTATGTGCTCTGGCCTAACTCCACTTGTTGTGGAAGAGGTAACTTTAGATAAGAAGGTAGCCTCTACACTCTATAGTGGAAAATAGTGTGCTGCATTAGTCTAGCCAAGCTGAGCTACCTATAGGGTGTTCAGAGATCACAAGGAAATAATTTTGAATGGTCCTGTCTGAATAAACATGTATTCTAAAGATTCCACACTCAAGTGAAAGATCATGATGGGAGAGAAGGTGGTGAGTATTTGTTGTGCCCTTCGTGCCTGTGCAGGATCTACAAGATTCCAGCTCCATGACTTCTTGTTCAGGTCAAGAAATGTCTCTTCAGGGTCCTTATTATGCAGTGCTCCATAGATGGTCAACTTTCAATCTCCCACCCAGAGGAACAGAAATTGTTGCTGTTATCAGACTGCAATGGTTTCTCAGATCCAACTTATACTGGAGCAAAGGTCTTCTTGCCTTTGCACATTTCAACGTCATTCAGCCTATGCTGACCACATCATTACTCCTGATGCCACCATTAGGTGTACCTGTGAACATAGGTTTCCATTTGACCCTCTGAAATGTCATTACTGTGCTTTGAAAATGGTGATCACACATGAACCTCTTCCCCAGAGAATACATGAAAATGGAAATTATAAAACTATTTTCTAATCACGTTCAATGCACTCTTCTGGCATTGCATAGCTTCATATCTACCAACATTTCCATCCTTGTATGGTGGCATATGTCTGTAATTCCATCACGCATCTTCTATCCATATCCTCTTGAAATCTGGGCCACAGTCATTGCATTCCTATCATGGGATTCCAAGAGGGCCCTTCAATCCTACACTACACATACTACCACAAGAAAACAGGATGGAAGAGGATAAGCAATGAAATAATAACACTGCATTATCAAAACCAAACAGGACATTTATTTGATTTGACAATTGAAGCAGAAGATTCAGATATTTTCAGAAGAACTGTTGAGTCCATTTGGAGGCTTGGCAATGGCACAAAGTCATAGAGAGGATGCCTGTATTAGAGAAACACATCTGGTAAATGAATCCTGCCATCACCAGCTCCTGAAGGGCTATTGACTGGTGATGATATGTTGTTAGCATGCCCGTGAACAAGGGATCCTATACACACTGGTACATGCAACTGAAGTCCAAAGATTGATGTGGGTTAACAGCAATGAACTCATTGTGTATTAGTCAGGAATGAAAGTCAAACCAAGTCAACTTTTGTCACTGCTTTGGCATAAAGGAAAATGTCATGAAGGAAATGACACATAGAGAACACTTTAGGAAGTCTGGGAGCTCCTCAGGTAATGGTGGACCACACAATCAGAAAGGACACCATAGTTAGGAAGTAGTTAGAGATGGAAAATGGGGACTAAGTCCCATGTGACTCCTTGTTCCAGGTGCCTGCTAAGATGACACTGGAAGTCTAACTGGTTCCTGTTACTGGAAGGTAATTTAAGCACCAGATATGGCTGTTAGAAAGCATTCCAAAGTCGCAATCCCAAGAAAAATTGGCACTGGCATGGAAGACACACTTGCTAAGGTCTAATGGTAATTTTTCATCCAGAAACTTTTGTGGTCAGCTTTCTCTTGAGTCTACATGGATTTATCAGTGGGAAGTAAATTAAAGCACACATATTGCAGAACAACCTAACTAAAAGGCAGATATGACTCTCCAAAATGATATGTAGTCCAAGTTTTCATGTGCTTACATTAAAAGTGGGCATGATACAAAAGTCAAGCTCTCAACTGTTTTGTTTTGTCCAAGTGTGGCTTGAACTTAAAGCCTGGGTGGTGTCCCTCTTCAGCTCAAGGCTAACACTCTACCACTTTGAGACACAGTTCCACTACCACTTTTCTGGCAGTTAATTGGAGATAAGAGTCTCATGGACTTTCTTACCTGGGCTGGTTTTGAACCACAATTCTCAGATCTCAGCCTCCTGAGTAGCTGGGATTGTAGGCATGAGCCACAGGTGTCCGGCCTCACATGTGTTTTCTAACAGCCAATAACCAGCAAGATCATTAAGACTGGCACAGACTGGCACAGATTGAAATTCCATGGGAAAAGACTGACAAAGACACAAAATACCCACAAGTCACAACTCAAAATGAAAGAACAACCAAAGAGCCTGGTAGCTTTTCATATTTCTAACTCCACTCTGCACAAACTAACCGCTCTTTTATAGGTTCTCACAGCTGACTTTCAGCTCTCTTGAAGCCAAGTAAAAAATAGGAAGTCTAGGATAGTGGTAGTTTAGTGAGAGAGGAGAAAGAGAGAGAGAGAGAGAGACAGACAGACAGACAGACAGACAGACAGAGACAGAGACAGAGACAGACAGAGACAGAGAGAGGAGAGAGTTGTGTTCCCTGAATTTATTTGGCAGAACTTTGATTGATAGACTACATGATTTCTTAGCCCTTCATAGTCATCATTGTTCTATGAAATATAGCATATACGACACTAATAATGGATTATATTGATTGAATGGGGGATTTTCACAAGGAACAGATTTTTATGAGATGCAACAGTACTTATTTAAAACATATTGACATTTTTAGTGTTTGACAGAAACATACTGACCTACTTCCACATTTACAGGATCCAGGCTCATAACAGGAGAAAAGACAGTGAAGATCATTAAGAATCCTCAATTAACATGGGAATCTTCAAGAAAACTCAAGTTTCAACCTGAAGGTAATTATTAATGTGGGCCCTGTGTATTAACTTTGGGATTTCCAACCACAGATATCATAGCTTAGAAAACAATAGAAAGTGTAGTTCTGTTTTAGCTGCTTAAATACA
Source organism: Perognathus longimembris pacificus (assembly GCF_023159225.1). Taxonomy (NCBI): domain Eukaryota; kingdom Metazoa; phylum Chordata; class Mammalia; order Rodentia; family Heteromyidae; genus Perognathus; species Perognathus longimembris. The sequence continues at coordinate 4,248,640 of NC_063188.1, read as the reverse complement.
AGAAACCATCCCAATAGGAAATGCCTTGGCTTTCCTCCAAACCCAGGAGTTTCCAGAAAATTTTGACCTCCTCTTTTGTGATTACCCAGCTATCAGAGCCCAAGAAATACTGCATGTCTAAGTGACAGAGTTATATGTACAGGACAGAGATAGAGACAATATTAAAAGTAGCATGTTTATCATCAACTTCTTGTGAATATATCACTAATCCCAATGAGGGCTCCAAACATTGTCAGCTGCTCTTCTTTTTCCAGCTATTCTTTTTTATATGTCTTTCCATGTAATCATACAATAAGTCTGGCTCAATTGTGTGTAGTTAGCACAAACTAAAGTTTATTTATCCATTGACTCATTAGTTGAAATATATTTACGTCCTGAAGCCTACTCTATCCTGAACCCTAGTGATAAAGAGAAAAGTCTACTTTTACTTTCAACACATAGAACAGTGGAAATATAACACATACAGTACCACAATCGGGTTGATCAGCATGAACAGAAATGAGAGGTTGCAGAATACTTGATGGCATGTAGAAATGTTCAAAACAGCAGATGTCAAAAATAACATTGCAGAACATTAGTATTATACAAAAATAATAATGCAAGAATATTTTGACAAAGAAAATTGGACACTTGTAATCACAATGGCATTATTGGGCTTGGGATATAGCTCAATGGTACAGCACTTCCCCAGCACACACAAGCCTCTGGGTTCAATCTCTACCAATAAAAGTGGAAAAAGATGATACTTGATTCATACTTTGATTAATATCCTGCCACATTGTTCTTTTGCCATCCCTGGATAGTGTAGATTGTATACAAAGTAACCCCATAAAAAGCTCTTGTGTTGAAGTTTGGGCCCCAGATGGTGATCTTACTGAAAGGTGTCTTCACCTCATAGATGGGCTATTAGGAGGTAGGGCCTTGATGGAGGAAGTATGTCAGTAGGGGCATGCCATTCATTGACAGAAATATCTTCACTGCACCCTTCTTGTCTAGTTCTCTCTGCTTCCTGGCTACCATGGGATTGACAGGCTTCCTCTGCTATGATATTCTGCTTTACTACATGTCCAGAAACACAGGTTCCAGTGACTATGCACTGAATCCTCTGAAACTGTAAGCCAAAAAAAGTCATTCCTCCTTTAAACACTTCCTCTTAGGTCTTTGTCACAGCAAAAAAACCCTAACATATCGTTACATTTCCATCCCCGGTTTCCACTTAGTACTGTTAGACGAACTATAGAGCAACAAAGCAAATGCAATCCTAATCCAAAACAAAACAATATCAGTGGACTTAAAATCATCCAGATCAAAAGCAGAGCACAGCATGAAAAGTCCAGAAGAGTTCATAGGGCACTAGTTTAAAAAATAATCACAAGTGTCTAGTTTCTAAGGTTTAATTGGACACAGAAATGCATTACACAATATGAGAAAATAAACGAGACTTGCTATTTACAATGAGAAGCCAGAATGAGGTTTCCCCAATGGGAAAGGAAGTTGAAACCAGATGCTACTGACTTCACTTTGGCGGGTGCTTATGTAAAGCATTACTGGACATCAAGGAATATGGGACACAGTACATAAAACTACCCCTAAAACTACTGATGTCCCTATGGTAAGGTCTGAGATAGTCCCCGTATCATAAAGAATTGGGGAACCTTATGCTGGACTGGTTATTTTTTCAAAATCAATGAAATAATTTTCTTTGTTCCCTAAGACGTGATCTATTTTGGAGAATGTTCCATGTGCTGCGGAGAAGAATGTGTATTCTGTTGTTGCTGGGTGGAATACTCTGTAGATGTCGGTTAAGTCTAGTTGCTCTATGCAATTATTTAGTTCTGTGGTTTCTTTGTTCAGTTTTTAGCATGGTTATCTTTCCAGAGGTGATAGTGGAGTGTTAAAGTCCCCAACTATCAATGTGTTTGGGTCTATGAGTGTTTTTAGAGTCAGTAGTGTTTGTTTGATGAAGTTGGGTGCTCCTGCATTTGGTGTGTAGATATTTAGAATGGTTATATCTTCCTGTAGGAGAGATCCCTTTACTAGTATGTAGTAACCTTCTTTGTCTCTTTTTACCTTTTTTAATTTGAAGTCAATTTTGTCTGATACTAGGATTGCAACTCCAGCCTGCTTATGGGGGCCATTTGCTTGATAGATTTGATTCCAGCCTTTCACTTTTAGAAGATGTTTACTTTTGCAGGATAGATGTGTCTCTTGGAGGCAGCAGAAAGATGGATCTTGATTTTTGATTCAACTTATGAGCCTATGTTATTTGATTGGAGAATTAAGTCCATTAATGTTGAGAGTTAGGATTGACAGCTGATCGTTTGGTCCTTTCATTATCACAATCTTGTTAAAAGCTGTGTCTTTCCATTTCTAGATCTGATATTTACTATTTAGGGTTCATTTGAACAGAATTGAAGACCGAGAAATGAACCCACAGAACTACGCCTCTTTGATAAAGGAGCTAAAACAATAGACTGGAAGAAAGATAGCCACTATAACAAATGGTGCTGGCAAAACTGGTTCAACACATGCAACAAACTAAAAACTAGATCCTTATATATCACCCAGCACCAAAATCAATTCCAAATGGATTAAAGACCTCGAAATCAAAACAGACACCCTGAAAACACTAAAGGAAGGAGTAGGAGAAACACTTGGGCTCCTTGGCGCAGGACGGAACTTCCTTAACAAAGACCCAGAAAGGCTACAAATCAAAGAAAGGTTGAACGAATGGGACTGCATCAAACTGCAGAGCACCTGCACGACAAAGGACATAACTCGCAAGATAAACAGAAAGCCCACAGACTGGGAGAAGATCTTTACCGGACATTCAACGGACAAAGGCCTCATATCTAAAATATATGCAGAACTAAAAAAATTACCTCCCTCCAAAACAAAACCACAAAGAACCAATAGCCCCCTCATCAAGTGGGCTAAAGACTTACAAAGAAACTTCTCTGATGAGGAAATGAGAATGGCCAAGAGACATATGAAAAAGTGCTCTACATCACTGGGCATAAAAGAAATGCAAATCAAAACAACATTGAGATTCCATCTCACCCCAGTAAGAATGTCCTATATCAAGAAAACTAACAATAACAACTGTTGGAGGGGATGTGGCCAAAAGGGAACCCTACTTCATTGTTGGTGGGAAAGTAAACTGGTTCAGCCACTCTGGCAAGCAGTATGGAGATTCCTCAGAAGGCTAAATATAGAACTCCCCTATGACCCAGAAGTCCCACTTTTGGGTATCTATCCAAAAGACCACAAACGAAATCACAGTAATGCCACCAGCACAACAATGTTCATCGCAGCACAATTTGTCATAGCTAGAATCTGGAACCAGGCCAGATGCCCCTCAGTAGAAGAATGGATCAGGAAAATGTGGTACATATACACAATGGAATATTATGCCTCTATCAGAAAGAATGACATTGCCCCATTTGTAAGGAAATGGAAGGACTTGGAAAAAATTATACTAAGTGAAGTGAGCCAGATCCAAAGAAACATGGACTCTATGGTCTCCCTTATTGGGAATAATTAGTACAGGTTTAGGCAAGTCACAACAGTGGATCACAAGAGCCCAATAGCTATACCCTTATGAACACATAAGATGATGCTAAGTGAAATGAACTCCATGTTAGGGAAATAATTGTTATATCACAGTTGTAACTACTTTCAACGTCCCATCTGTATCTGTAGCTTCTATTATTGATGAGGTTCTTGTATCACCTTCCTGTGGTTGTACCTACACTATCTCTGTAATCTTATCTGAGTATATTGGAAACCATGTATACTGGTATTAGAACTAGGAAATTGAAAGGGATTACCAAAATTGAGAGACACAGGGTAAAAAAAAGAAAAACAACCACGAAAGCAATACTTGAAAAACTGTTTGGTCTAAGTGAACTGAACACCTCAGGGGGGGAAAGGGAAAGGGGGAGGAGGGAGAGGGGTATGAGGGACGAGGTAACTAACAGAACAAGTAATGTATCCAATGCCTAACGTATGAAACTCTAACCTCTCTGTACATCAGTTTGATAATAAAAAATTGAAAAAATATATATTTTCCTTTGGGGTCTGGGAGAATCTTATCAAGAGCCAGATGTGTTCTTCTCTTAGTTCTATCACTAAACAGCTTCCAAGTGATTCCTTTTCATCTACTTACAGTGACTAGAGATAACTTACCTGACAGTAGCCACAAGAGGATACTGACAAGAACCAAGTTTGATGATGTAGCAACCCTGAGCCTTCACAATTTTTCTTAGGCACTTCTCATAGGACAGTCATCTTGAAACTAACAGAAAAGAAAAGTCCTCTACCCTTCCCCATACCTTGTGGCTAAGGATTTAACCTTGCACCATGGCTTAGATATCACTTAGGGCCCACCATCCTTCTAAGCAATTTAATTTGTTGCTATGGCTTGGATGTTATGTCAGTATATACCGTAAGGGGTTGTGTCATAAAAAATAATTTTAATCGAGTGTTAAGAGAATGCAAACTTAATCTGACAATGATACTTTGAGGATATGTCTAGGACTAGATAGTCCTGTGTGAACAAGATACATACATTGACTTGCTGTCTCCATAAAATTCCCAATACCCTGAGACTCTTGCCAACAAGGCCATCTGCAGATATTAGCCTTTGAACTCTTAGAACTGTAAGCTAAATAAATGCCTTTTCTTTATAAAGCTTTCCATCCTGGAGGTCATTCATTAAAGTAATTCAAATAGACTAAAATACTTGGAAAGTACATTGGCTAACACTCATCAAAATGGCCAGTTGTAGAATAAATAAAGAATATGGCTGGTGACAATAACAAGCTAATTCAGGGGGCCAGACATAGATAAGGTAGCATAAATCAAGTGGCTATTTTATCGTGGAAGTACAGGACTAGTAGCATGGGTCTATCCAGTGTAACACGAGAGATTTCATATAGAGCACAACACTGGCTCTGGAACCGGGAGACACAGGCTAGAGACCCAGGTTTGTCAGTGATTTATGATGCAACCTTGGATAAGTCCTTTGACTTCTCTTTATCCCATCTGGAAGGTGAGTGGGGTGGTCTCTGGCCATTAACTCTCAAGTGTATTTCGGAACCAGGCAGGTAACACAAGTAACCTGTAGGATGTGATAGGAACTTATATGTGAATATGCCTTCCTAAATGCATAAAATCCAAGTTTGTGAAATATTATAGAATACAGAAGAAAGGTATTTGTGGATCTCATTTGGCCAGGACTTCCCCAGTTTGTAATCAACCGTTAGAAAATCTGGAAAGGTCTGTCCGCTTCACATCATATTATTACTAATATTTCTCACTGTTTTCCTGATAAATTTGAGAACCCAATGAACAAAGACTACCTATCACCTAATGTCTTTCAAATAATAGGTTTAAAGTCACTTGCTGACTTCACCTTAACTTTCAATACTTCATGAAGAGTAGATTTGTTCCAGTAACTGGAGGCTTCCGAAGGATCTGTTGCTGTTATTTAGTCATAAAAGTCTCTTTCTCATAAAGGAAAAAATCCTCTGGATTGCTTCACATTAAGATCTCCTTTTCGTCAACACAAATGGCTAATTACCTTGGAATCCCAGAGGCAGTGCAAGGCAGAAGGGAAAGGAAGAATAAAAGAAAATTGCTTTAAATATGCTAAATATACCTATGAAGAAAAAAAAGTAAAAATTTTTACCAGGCAAGTGCATCAATTAAACCTTTCAATGGGGAGATCTTACTTATGCTCTCAGCATTAGTCAGGAATATATATTACAGAACTCTATTTATTCCTCTAATTAATATAAATGAGTGGTAACCATAGCAATTATTGCATTATATGATGCACATGAAACTCTGGCTATGCTTAGAGCTAGGGTCAACATTTTAAATCACTCTTGACTCATCGTGAATCAAATGTCCCTTTCTGGATATTCCAATGTGAGAAGGTTGAGTCTTTATTACAATAATGGAATGTAGAATTAATGTTGCATATTTTATCTTCCAAGTGCTGTAACTATGTTAACTAGCTCAATTCCACAGCATTCTCTTCTTGGGATTTGCTTTCCCACATTTTGGATGTAGAACCAGGATGGACACTTCAGAAGAGGCATTCTCCAATACAGAAGTGGCATTGTTTTCTATGATTTGGAAACCTGTGGTTCTGAATTCTACTATTTCTAATGGGAATGGCATAAGGAGACTTTATATCAAACCATAATTTATAGATCTCCTGCCTCAGCAGGAGTCTGAGGGAATGTGAGAATCCTAGAATAGTTAGATGAGGTACAACTGGCTCAGGTAGAGGTAATGATTATGGGGCTTTGACATGGACTCCAACCTGATGGTTAGGTATCTTTCATTTTCATTTTTAAGGACCTGTCTCTCAGAACTCTCTATTGAAGATATATCCAGAGGTAGCTAAGGCCTCTACCAGATTGTTTAAGTCTTGGAGCTTTGCTGCTTCTACTGCAGGACTGTGTGCTGCTCCATAGAGGAGAGGTAGATTTGATTGCTGTCTGAATTCTCTTCAGTAATTAGCACCAAGCCAGGTACAGAGGAGGTGCTTAATCAGATCTGACTTCATGGGCACATAGCCAAAGTTATTACTGCTCCAAACTCAGAATTCAGAAGGTCCTTGTGTTGAGCTTAGTGCAGTTTGCTCCTTTCACTGAAATTCTTAATAATTTGATCTGTGGGGTGTGTAGTGGGAGTGTTGGGGATGTGAGTATGGGTGTGTGTTACATGATTGAGCACCATTCCTTCAAGGCTGGAGGTCTATTATTTTAACCATGCCTCTACTTCTGGCTTTCTGCAGGTAAATTGGAGATAAGAGTCTCATGGACTTTTCTTCCAAGGCTGAGTTTGAACTGCCATCCTAAAATGTCAGCCTCTTGAGTCATCTAGGATTACATGTGTGAGCCACCAGTGCCTAGCTGTAATGTGATCTTTGTATATGTGTGTTTTGTATATGAAATACTGTGGCACAATAAAGGTGAGAACACTTGTCATTGCCCCTGCGACTCTGGAATATATCCTTCTATCTATTCAGCTGACTCCAATATCCAAGGCACTGCCAGTGTCTTCTAAACTATATTTCATAGACTATAACTGTTCTCTGTCTCTAGTAAGGGCTCAATCATCAAAGATAGGTACTGTGGAGCCTCAGATTGAGACATGGCAGTATAGTACAGTCAATAACTAGACAAGGATCTATTCTCTCCATCTATTATCATCTATCTGTCAGCCAGTGCTGTAGGGTGGGCCTTTGGAGACATTGGCTGTGCTGTAGTTTCTGTAGCTGTCTGGTAGAAAATAGAGATTCCTGCCTTGATTTCTTCCTCCTTAAGAAGTCAGCTAGGCTACTGTGTGTACATGTGAGAGCTGGAAGGAAAGGAATCTGGCAGCCAGTGGCCCTCATGGGACCCTCTAAGCACCTTTGAGGTTCTATAGTCTCGCTGCAAGTATTTCTGTGCTCATGCAAATGTGACATTAATAGCACATAAAAATCACTATGATATATCCAGAGAGAGATGATGAAAGAAAGAAAAGGGTGTTTTATATTTTTATAAGCTTAACAGCACTTTCCTTCTGTTTTTTTCAAAAAGGAACCTGTATTTTCATTTAGCACTGGATTATGAAAATTGTGAAGCCAACTCTGAACTCAGTAAACACTTGATATTAATTATATGTGAGCCAGTGTTCTGGCTAGACACTATACTGGTGTTACACGGCTAATCCTTATGGTGCTCTTATGAGGCAGTTATTACTTCTTCCTAGCTCTATTTTGTGCCTCAATTTTCTCTTCTGTAGAATGAGACAATACTTCTGAGACGTTCAACTGATCTTTTACCACCCCTTTCCATCTTTAGTCAAGCAATACAAAATGGTTAAATATTGGAAATTTGGGAGTTTAGGAATATGGCTTAGTGGTAGAGTGCTTGTCTAGCATGCATGAAGCCAAGGGTTCAATTCCTCAGCAACATATCAACAGAAAAAGCTGGAAGTGGTGCTGTGGCTCAAATGGCAGAGTGCTAGCCTTGAGCAAAAAGAAGCCAAGGACAGTGCTCAGGCCCTAAGTACAAGCTCCACGACTGGCAAAAATATCAGAAGTTTGGATGCTTCAATATAGTATTACCTTTTTTCTAGAAATACAAGGATACTATAATACAGTAACACAGGAGAAAAGTGACTAGTCCTTAATAACCATTTGATCTTCTTGAGAATTCTTAATAATCATCTCCTTTTAGTAGTTGGAGGCTCTTATTATAAAAAAGAAATTGGAGGGCAATTGTAATTTAGATAATACACTCAGAAAGCAGAAGGTGGCATATGGGTACCCAGGTCTTCACTGCTCCAGCTGGATTCAGCTTCCAAGGGCTGTTGTCATTTTGGTATAACCTTGGTTCAGATAAAGTGTGTCCCTACCTGTACCATTGATAGATCTCTGCAACCACCCATTTGAAACCCACCCTGAAGGCTGACCCTCAAAGCACATGTCAACAATACCTTTTCTTCAACTAAAATGAGAAAAATCTCACGACTTGTAAACATAGTGCATTTGCATGTGTTGCCAGTAGGAATGCAGCTTGCCAGGAAAGTGCTGTCTCAAGTGAATGAGTGCTTTTCTGTATTTAAACCAAGTTTTCCAAGGACAGACACATCTCAAGATTTGTCCTCTCTAATGGCTTCCTTCTTGGAGAACTCATCAGGATTATAACTGCAATTGATTTCTTTTTATTAGCTGAGAATGAACTGCAAAAGGGTAAAGGTTCATTTTGGATAAATCCTCAAAAGTTCGGAAAGCTCCCAAGACTCCCGCTGAACTTTCTTAATCTCTCCACAGCTTTGTGCTCTGTGTAATTATCCATATTTGTGAAGGGTAAACTGCACTTGCCTTCTTCATCTCTGTCATTTCTTATTGCCAACAGGTCCCAGAAGCACCTCTGGCTCTTCCGCAGAGGCCCTCAGTCCTTCCGCCTGAGCCCAACACAAGACCAGCATCGCCTGACAAGCAGCTCTTCCCACAAAGGACACTGGGCCTTAAAAAAGTGCATTGCATAGAGCGTCTGTAGTTGGGGGGGCGGGGGGGGGGCGGCCGGGGGAGACGAGGAATCTGCAAATTCAGAACTTGAAAGGCGCTTTGAAAATGAATGGATTGCAGAATCTTTATTTTACCATCTTAGTAAATCGCCTCATTTCCCTCCTTCACAGCCGGGCACGGATGGCTCACGCCTGTAATCCTAGCTACTCAAGAGGCTGAGCTATGAGGATTTGTGGTTTGAAGCCAGTCCAGGCAAAAAGTCCCCATAAAATTCTTTTCTTTTTAAAATTTAATTGTATTATCAAGATGATATACAGCGGGGCTATACTTACATATATAAGGTAGTGAGTACATTTCTTGTCAAACTTATTACCTTCTCCCTATGTTTCTCCTACCTTCCCTCCTCCCCAATTCCCCCCCCCCCCACCCAAGTTGTACAGTTTACAACAGTGTCTGGTATCACTATTGCATTGGCATGCCCTTTGATATTCTTATCTCCAACTAACCACCAGAAAAGCCCAAGTGGTGCTATGCTTCAAGTGGTATAGTACTAGCCTTGAGCACAAAGAGACAAGGCCTGGACCCTGAGTCCACAACCAACAAAAAATAGAATTTCCTGACTGGGTTATTTTAGTAGCCCAGCAAAGGAGCTTAGAGAAGTATTTTCTAATGCATGCTGAGTCCTTAAACAACATTATCCCTGAGCTAATCCTAGGGGTTGGAAAGCTCACTGAACCATTTGATGGTTAAGAGTCCTGAGTATGATATCCTGGCTCTATTCCTCAGTCACAGGGTAAATTATCACCAGCTCTGTGTTTTCTAAGTCTCAGTTTCTCCATTAGAGAAGTTTCCATGTGCTCTCTTCAAAGACCTTTACTTTCTACTCCTACTCTAAAATTTGTAGTGACGGTAATAGTCAGCAATTAGATGATACTACTCCCCACTATTAAGGTGTAATAACATTTAGTAGCTGAAGAAATTAAAACTTGTTATGCAAGCTATTGCTGCCTCAGTTTCCTCATTTGCAAAATTTCAATAATAATAATATTCAACTGCCATATGGTATTGTTCTGAAAATTATATTTGGTACATACCAGTGCCTCAAGAAATGTTATTTGGCACTATTATTATGTTCTGAACATTGTGTTGTGTTTTGTGTTTTATGTAAATATACGTGGTCTAGACCCTTTTAATACCCAAATGACTATATTTTTGTCAGAATTTTTTTCTTTATTGTCAAAGTGAAGTTCAGAGGGGTTACTGTTTCATATATAAGGCAGTGAGTACATTTTTTATCCAACTTGTTACCTCCTCCCTCATTTCCCCCCCTCCTGCTCCCCCTTTGCCTCTCCCCCCAAGAGTTGTTTACACCAAATGGTTTTGTAAGTATTGCTTCTGGAATGGTTTGTCTTTCTATCCTTTATCTCTCGATTTTGGTATTCCCTTTCCCTTCCCATTTCTAATATACAGCATCCAGGGTACTAAGATCTCTGAATGAGGGTTTACAGGCTGTGTACAGAATGAAAGGTAAGAAAAGTAGTGAAAAAGGAGCAACTCAAACTTAAAATGATGATTTCTAACTACATGATTAGTGGTTACAAAACAAACAGATTATTAATGTCCTTGTAGGGTTGGAACAAGCCTAGACGATGAAGAAAGCACACAGGGTTGTGACATTTATGCTATCATCTTCATTTAACAGAGAGAAAACTTGAAACCCAGAGATGAGGAAAATAACTTGTTCAAGATCACAAAGCAAATTTGAGCTTGGTAGAGCTGCAAGCCCATCAGTCTGACTGCAGAGTCCACATAGTTAATTGATATACTGCTGTCACAGACATCCAGGAAGAGCCCAGAGCTAAGCAGGCCTTGAGATAAATTAGAGAGACCAGTCCTGAACATTAGACAATGGGCTCAGAGCTAGGATGTGCTACAAAACCGGCCATCGATTGAATTAGTATGTCACAAATTCTTTCAGGCTTCTTACCGATGAGAGGAGGAAGACACACAGAGAAAATAATAATATAATGCCATGCACACAGACATGCCAGTTGCTCCTTTCTTTGGAGGGTTTAAAGAATGTGTCAAGGAGGGAGGACTTTGGAATTAGCTATTAAGATAGAAATGAACAACTCCAAGGGCCTCTTTGAGGACAAGTTTTCCTTGTATCTTGGAGCAAACTGCTTTGGAGCACACAATATATGTTGTTCATTATTGTTTTCATGAAATTAGAGAGGTAAGCTTCATTTGATGTGTATAGTACATAATAAGTTATGGGAGAGAAATGACAGAATTTTCAAAACACAAATATTTACATATAGATGCAAATATTTACATCCACTAGGATGATTACTATCAATAAAAGAAAAGATATCAAGTGTTAGAAGGGATGTAAAGAAACTGAAATCTCTATGCACTGCTGGTGAGAATGTAAAATAGTAGAAACATTGTATAATTGTGTGGAGACTCCTCAGAAGGTAATATGACATTCATCATATAACCCACCCATTTATCCTGGGTATATACCCAAAAGAAAGAAAATGAGTATGTTAAAAGGAATTTGCATATCTATGTGCCTTCATTATTTACAAAGCCAAGAGATGGTAAGCAACCCAACTGTCCACTGGTATATAGATGAAATATAGTTTATTCTTGTAGTGTAATTCTATTCAGCCCTCAAAAAGATGGAAATTCTATTACATGCTACAGCATGGATCATCTTGAAGACATTACACTAAGTGAAATAAGCCAGCTAAAAAGGACAGATACAGTAGGATCCTATTTGATAAAATCCTAGGAGCACTCAAATTCATAGAAACAGAAAAGAGAATGATGGTTTTAGGAATTACGGAGAGGGTGAAGTAGGAATTTTTTGCTTATGGAGTATAGAGTTTCACTTTTGCAGGTTGAGAAAATCTTGGAGATTAGCTGTAGATAGTGTAAGTAGATTGAACACAATGAACTGCAAAAATAGTTAAGAAGATGAAATTTATGGTATGTGGTTTCCACTCATTTTTAAAAGCTATTGTAATATGATACTGATCAAATACAAAGCCATTGCTAGCACAGACAAAAAGCTGCACCTGAAATAAATTGAATGTTAATTATTTCTAATACTGAAGCTAGTATTTCCCCCTTTGTTTATCACCTGAAAGACACTGTTCTAAACATTTTACATGTATCCACTTAATTAAGATAACAACCTTATAATTCAGATATTCAGAGAAGTCAGGCTTTCCAGTTACTTTCTGTATTCCATAGACCGATGCTCCTACAGTTCCTTAGTCCCTCTCTTATTTTGTTCACTTCTATAACAGATTACCAGAGAGTAGGTAGTTTATAATGCACAGAAAGAAATGCAAACAAGCTGAAAATCCAAAATTGAGGCACCAGTATCTGGGAAAGGCCGTTCATTCCATGTAAGATGAAAGACTGAAGAGAGGGAGAGAGAGGAGAAGGAAGGAGGAATAAAAAGGAAAGAGGAGGATGAGTGGGACAAGGAGGAAGAAGAAGAGGAGGAGAAGGAGAAGGGGAGAAGGGGCTAAGAGGGGATAGGAAAGGATAGAAGAAAAGGAGGGGAGGGGAGGAGAGGAGAGGAGAAGGGAGGAGAAGAGAAGAGAGGAAGGAGAGAAGGGGAGGGGGAAGCAGAAGAGGGGAGGGAAGGGCAGGGCAGGGGGAAGGAGAGGAGGGGAGGCAGGAGAGAATGGAAGAGGAGGGGAAGAGAGGGGGAAGAGACAGGACTTGATCTCTAGAATAACACAACTTCCATTATTTTAACAATATTTTTATCTTCACATACTTGAATAAAGGAGTCACCATTCCACAAAGCAATTTATGAATACAGTGCATTTTGATCAATGTCACTTCCTTCAACATTCTCACTCACCCCTCACAAACCCCTTCCCTCACTTTTCTTAATTTTGTAGTATATGTATTGAATTTTTTTACATTTAATGGAATAGTTTATGGGTACAATGTATCTTGATCTGTGTGATCCCCTTCACCATTTGTACTTCCCTTCAACGCACCCCTTCTCAACTTCCATTATGATGGCAGTAATCCATTCATGGAAGTGGAATCACAGCTCCTAATGCTGTTAGAAAGACAATTAAATTTAAATTTCAACATCAGTTTTGGAAGAGACAAATATTCAAAGCAAAACAATCTCCCAAAAATAATAAAAATATTCCTCATATATTGAATGCTGCTTTGCAACCACGGTCCTTGTCCAAACAAATTACTTTATATCTATAAACAGAAGGCAGTCAAGGTTAAGATACATAATGGAAACAGAGAAGTATTACTTTTGAAAAACAGTTAAGCAAGTGAAATGAAATCCTGAAAGCTAGTAATATATAACGGAGACACGATGTGTGAAGCATTATAAATCAGCTAATTAAAAACCACACAGGTAAGAAGAGATATTCTACTTCTATCTTGCAGAACCTACAGCCTAGGAGAAATAATTCCAGGAATTTCTCAACCTCCAGGATATCCTGGAGTAGAAGTAGAAAGAGAACTGAGAGCTTAGCAACAGCTCAAGTATAGCACACATCTACCCCAAGCATTCTGGGAACAGCCAGGTATTGCATACATCCAGGATGATAAAAGGTGGAATTTGGTTCTTGCCCCTGTTGTCAGAAGAGTACCTTGCACACTCTTTGTGTGCCCATGAGCTATTGGATGAGTTTAAAGAGATGACTGCAGGCTTCCCTTGGCCTCGCATCTGGCCCGAAGTGCACTGAAAGCCTTGTCTTAATGTTATTTCCCAGGGAAGTGCCTTCACAGGCAACTTGGCCCAGCCCTACACTATTAGCTTCAGACAATCTGTGCAAGGCAAATTTGTCATCCTTAATCTAATGGTTTAGTCTGATCTCCAGGAAAGAGCTTTGAATCCTGGCTTCAGTAAATATCTGCGCTCTAATCTGTAAGCTATTTATCAAATATGAATGTACTTTTGGAAATGAGTAACTCATTTCCCTGGTGTTTTTGTTCCAAAAATAATTGGAAGTGACAATACAAAGAATTACACATAGAGTTGAATCATCATAAAATAAATATAAAGTTGGAACTACCCTTGGAGGCTCACTCTCTTGTGCAGCTTCCTCTCTGAGGAGGAACGGATACTTCTACAGGCAGATCTGTGTTCCATTATTGATTAGCAGTTAGATTCTTCTTACATATTAGATTAGGACAGCTCTGTGAAGCAAAAATGAATAGTCCAACCACACACACATAAACATTTGACAAAAGAGATTCTAACTTGCTTTTTATTTAGATAAATAATAAATAAATAAATAAAGGAAACCACATTTGGGTAAAATTTGAGAAAGTGACAGAATCCATTAAGTCCATATCCTAGGTGACTTTTCTATTCTGTTCTTTTCAGAATGAAGACCAAAATCACCTTTTAGCTATTTGGCCCCAAAGCATGTACACATGTGTGCTTGTATATATTAACTGCTTGGGATAGTGGTTTAAAATAGCGGTATTCAAAGGCATTCTAAAGAGCAAATGACGGTCTGGGAAGATGGCCTAGTGGCAAGAACGCTTGTCTCATATACATGAAGCCCTGGGTTCGATTCCTCAGCTCCACATAAATAGAAAATGGCCAGAAATGGCACTGTGGCTCAAGTGGCAGAGTGCTAGCCTTGAGCGGGAAGAAGCCAGGGATAGTGCTCAGGCCCTGAGTCCAAGCCCCAGGACTGGCAATAAATAAATAAATAGCAAATGATGTATGGTAGAAGACTGGTCTTTAGGATTGAATCACTAAAACTCTGAAGTTGATGTGTAAGGGGCATTTCAAATTCAGATATTTTGAGTGTGGCCAAAAACATTTGGCAGCCTGTTCTCGCTTCTATTTTCTCCTTTCATCCTGCTATCTGAAAATTTTTTCTTGGCCATGGGCAATGAAGCTTGGAAAGTTGTGTTGTTTTGGTGATGCAATGCCAAAACAGTCTACTCGAATTAGGGGAGACCATCTAGGGCACTTTGGCATTACCCCCACTACAAAGTCCTGTTTACTAAACTGAACTCCTATTTAATCCATTCAACAATTTATTCTCACTTGTTAGGAAAACACCAACTCTATTCCTTTAAGCCACAGTTGTCTTCTCATAGAAGAAATAACTCTCACATCCAGACACTTTTTGATCAGTCTGAGTTTCTGTTGTATTTGCACTGCTACTGTAACAATTTGCCACAAATTTAGTTGCATAAAGCAACAGATACTTGCCAGGTGTGGTGGCACATGCCTATAATCCCAATGACATAAAGTAGAGATGGGAGGATCATGGTTCAAGGTTTAAAATAGACATCATGCCACATGTCTATAGTCTAAACTATAGAAGAGGCAGAGATAGTAAAGCTATTTACTTATTTATTTATTCATTCATCTATTTTGGTGATGCTGGAAGAGTTCTCCATTCCTATTGGCTTCAAGAAGAATTACAGAGTCAATTGAATTCAAGAAACTTAAGAAAAGAACTCTATGCTCAACCATCATGGTGACAATTGAAATGCCCACTGTCTACCAGGAAAGGGAAAATTTCATTCAGTCACCTCTGATAGCCTGGCATACACATCTTTGGTGTTTGTTGTCCATGACACAACTCAGCTACTCATTAACTTATTCTTCTTGAAATGACAAATTGTTTCTACAAGGATGAACATTTCAGCTTCCATAAATTCTATTCGTTCAGTTGTCTGCTGTTCACAGGTATATAAGTATGTACACAATGAATATTAAAACCACATTTTCTTTTTCCAAATTAGCAGACAACATGCTTTTGTCTTCACCTGATAAACACAATTTTCCATTTACATGCCAAGCAAATAGCAGGGTTAACTGTGAAGTGAAGGGCATGCAAAACTCAGCTGAGATGCCACAATCATCTTTGAAGTCAAATTACTGCATTTTGATTAAATCAGGAGTCCATAGCAGATGAAATAAATGTAGGTGGCTGATGTTGAGTAGCACCATTTCATTTTCTGGTACAAGAGAGTAATGTGTTTGGCTCCTCCCCCGAAAGTGTTTATGTAATAAAATATTTCACAATACAAATTAGCCTAGAGAGTGAGGACTCACCCAGACAAGTCCAAGCCTCCAGACAAGTCCAAAGCATTGGCAAGGTCTTGTAAATTTGGGCAGTTCACACTGTATAATTCAGTTGGAAAAGATAAACAATCCCTTTCTCCTTTTCATTTCCCATATAATTAAGGGAAACACTGACTTAGTTGTCTGGATAATTAGAAGCCTGGAGTCCTGGCCTCATGCTGTCTACATAAGTGCCAAAACAGTCACCTGAAAAGTGAAAAATGTTGGACAATCAATTGTTGACTTTTTCAAATAGCTGACTTAAATCATTTCCTCCTCGCCTGTTTTGAATTGGGAAGATATTCATGGCCTGGAAGAGTCCACCAAGATGAGAGATGCTGACAAGGACATTGATAAATAACATGAATAGATGGAATTTTAAGTAGCTCTCCCGCAAACCCACTAACTCCAAGCCTTCAACCCCAGATACAACTACTCCTGTGACTGTATTTCACTGAAGAAATGGAGACCAAGGGGCACAAATTGACCTCCTTTTTCTCCTTTGCCTACATTTTAGAGTGTCCTCCTTTGGCCTATTCTTAATTCTTTGTCCATTGAAAAGGTCATTTTCCTCTTTGAAAGCTTAACTTAATTTTTTTATTACCTTTAAGTAGTTGTACAAAGTTGTATTTTGGGGGGCCAGTCCTGGGGCTTGGACTCAGGGCCAAGTAGCTGTACAAAGGAGGTGCCATTTCACAAAGCAGTCTATAAAAACAGTGTATGTTGATCAATGTCATCCCTTTGAAGATTCTCACTCATCCCTCCCAACCTACCCTTTCCTTTACTATTCTCAATTTTGTAGGCAATACATTGGGTTCTTGACTGCATTCTTCTGAAGGAGCAATTTAAAGGTGCCCTACAATAAGCTCCATAGGAAGCTTGAACAAGAATGACACCATGAGTATAACAAATGGTGGGTGACTCCACTGAGCTTCCTGAGGGAATAAGGAAGAAGAAGAAGATAAGCTTGGTGAATCACTTACCTACAGAATCACTGCACATTTCTCAATCCTCCATCCCATGCCAACTCACTTAACTGAGGGGCTGAAGGGGAGAAACATATTAAACATATTAGAACCCATGAGAACACATAATGGTAAGGAGTTCTGACACAGACTGTGTTTTTTGTGTTTCTTTCTTTAAGAATCAACATTAAAACTTAAATAAAATGAGAAGCTAAACCAGTTCCATAACGGATTACAGTATAATAGCACTTCTCTATTACCATGGTTTCCTCTAATTCACACAAAATAAATTGTGGGCTATGAAATTGATGTGGGGGGGACTCAAGTCACTGGTTACTCATGTACAAGTGTATATTACACTGTTTACTTTACATCTCAAAACTTTAGTTGTCTCACTTCTAACCTGATGAAAACTTTGGTTGTCTCATTTCTAACATGAGGACGAGAATTATAGGTATTTTAGACACTTTTGAAAATATGAAACAAACATTGTAACAGCTATTTTTGTGGGGGTTTAAAATTTTTGCATTAATTTTATGTTGAACTTATTCACAGGTCCTAAGTTTGTTTTTTTAATTTAATTTTATTGTTAAGGTAATGTACAGATGGTTTACAGTTACATAAGTAAGGCAATGAGTACATTTCTTATGGAACATTGTTTCTCCATCCCTCATTTTTCTCCTACTTTCCCTCCATGCCAACTCCCTGCCCCCCAAGTTGTAAAGTTCATTTCCAACATAGTGTCTTGTGAGTAGAGCTGGTGCATTGGTTCACCCTTTGTCCTTTATCTCAAATTTTGTTGTTCTCCTTCCCTACCCCAAATCACATAAAAGTATATACAAGACACAGGGTACCAAAGTAAAAAACAGTGACAACAAGGCATGAACCAAAGGAAAAGAAATAATTTCACACACTACATTAAAAAAAGCAACAACAAAGAAAAACCGCTTATTTCCTTATCTTGGAGTTCATTTCAATTAGCATCATCTTATGTGATTATATGTATATAGCTATTGTGTTCCTCTTCAACTATCCTAGACAAATTCTAATTATTACAAAAGGCGAAAATCATGAATATATGGTTCTTTTGGGTCTGACAGTTCACTTAATATGATTTATTCTAAGTCTTTCCATTTCCTTGGGAATGAGATGATGCTATTCTTTCTGATGGAAGCATGGAATCCCATTGTGTATATATACCACATTTTCTTGATCCATTCATCTACTGAGGAGCCTCTGGGTTGGTTCCATATCTTAGCTATGGTAAATAATGCTGTAGTGCACATGGTTGTTCTGGTAGCTTTAGTGCTGGAAGAATATCAGTGTCAAACTTAAAACTGTATTAAAAAACTGTAGTACATAAACAGCTTGATACTGGCACAAGAACAGGCCTGAGGACCAATGGAATGGAACTGAAAACTCAGAAATGAACCAGCAGATCTATGGCCACTTAATCTTTGAAAAGGGAGCCAAAAATAGGATGGAAGAAAGACAGCCTCTTCAACAAATGGTGCTGGTTGAATTGGCTAAACACATGTAGAAAACTAATGTTAGGCCCTGCACAAGAATCAATTCCAAATGGATCAACTACTTCGAAGTAAAAGCAGATACCTTGAAAATATTACAGGAAGGAATAGGAGAAACACTTGGGCTCCTCGGCAAAGGTGGAAACTGTCTTAATGAAGACCCAGAAACACAACAAATCAAAGAAAGGTTGGACAAATGAGATTGTATTCAACTGCAGAGCTTCTGCACAGCAAAGGACATAGCTTGCAAGATAAATAGAAAGCCCACAAATTGGGATAGGATCTTTACTAGCCATACATTAGACAAGAGCCCCATAGCTAAAATATACTTAGAGTTCAAAAAATTAAAGCCCCCCAAAACATAGTCTCAAAGAAACAATTACCTCATTAACAAGTGGGTTAAAGACTTAAAGAGAGACTTCTATGAAGAGGAAATAAGACTAGCCAATAGACACATGAAGAAATGTTCAACATCTCTGGCCATAAAAGAAATGCAAATCAAAACAACGTTGACCTCATTCTAGTTAGAATGTCCGTTATCAAGAAAACTAATAATAACAGATGCTGCTGGGATGTGCCTAGAAGGGAATGCTACTACACTGTTGGTGGGAATGTAAACTTGTTCAACCCCCTGGAAAGCAGTATGGAGGTTCCTCAAAAGACTAAACATTGTGCTCCCCTATCACCCAGTAATTCCACTCCTGGGAATTTATCCAAATGACCAAAAACAAGGTCCTAAGTTTTTGTTTCTTCTGGGAACTTCTTGGTGCAGTCTCTTGTAGCTTAGTAACAATTTGTTCAATTTTACTATCATGTCAATAGGCAGGAGAAACTCATGTATGGGATAGTCTGATCATGAGCTCTGTACATGTCACATTTTTAGTGGGTTTTTTGTTGTGGGTCCATTCAATGACTAATCTATGCCTATGTTTAGAGTGAGCAACACTTCCTGAAATTTTCAGCATGTACACTAAGCAGCTTTTTAGGTTACTGATCCTCCTTGACACATCTATCAGTTCCTCTATTGTAGCATGAGAATGAAACATTGGTCCTTTTTGGTGATACTTAGGTACTTTGGATTGCATTCTGGGCCTCTCAATGGCTCTACTACTTTAGATACATTTCCAGTTCAAAACAAAAAGTCTGGTTTGCATCAACATGTGTTGAAAAGATTTTTGCATCTGGGGTTCAAAGAGCTCTAGTTAAGGCAAGCTCTTCCCAGTGAATACTCATAAATCTTAACTTGGTTTTAGACTGGAAAGGAAAGCCAAAGCAGATCTCTGGGGACCCTGGAAAAAGGGAGAGATGGGGTAGAAAAGCTCCCAGGTGATCACCAAGAAGTGCATCTTGATGACATCTGAGAGAAATTTATTGGAGGCAAATGGGATGATCACCTGTCCACAGACACTTAAATACGGCCACTTAAATATGACCATGGATCCATGCAGGTGAGAATGCACAGCCTGGGCAATGATGAAGAGTTGGGGAGAACAGAATGTGCGTGGGACAGATTGTCGGTGGGAAGCACAGAGAGAAGGAACACCCTCTCTCTACCATGTGACCCAACCGAACTGTCCTGGGGAGGAGGGGAGGGATGGCAGGTCAGTTTGGTGGAATCTTTGAGAGCGCTAGAAAAAAGCCGGCTTTCTCAGAGAGCTGGGCCTCCCCTCCTCCACAGATGAGTGGACAGCTCTTTGTGAAGTCCAAGCCCCGCCCTTGGGTGGAGCTGGTGGGGGAGGGGCTTGGTGACTACATAATGGATAAGGGCAGGGCCAGCCTTTATCTATGGGAGGGAACACTCAGGGCAGTCAGAAAGTCCTCGGGGCAGCCAGGAGGTCGGGAGAAGATCTCTGGCAGAAAATGACATGGGAAATATGGGTAGAAAACAACCAACACCAAGCTCAGATACTGACATTTCCCAACAAGAGAAGAAGGAAAAGACCAGGACCATATTACGACCCAGACGGAAACGTAAGGTAAGCTAATACATCCATAGTCCTATACTTCTTTCCCTTGACTCTCCCTCCCAGGATTCCTGCCCTGTGTTCAGCAGTCATGACTCCCCAGAGAACACACAGCCCTTTCTGTGAACCACTGTTCCCATGGTCCCTCCACTCTCTTGGCCAAACAGTACTTTTCTCTGATCTCCTGTTATCCTTCCAGCTGCCCAATAAAAGAATGAAGGTATCTAGAACCCATCGTAGAAGATCAAAGAAAAAAGCCTCCACTACTCGGAAGTTAATCCAACGTAAAAAGAAAGTAAGAGAACAACCAGTACATGGCCATTATCACAAGCTGAATAAGAAGCTCCGTAGACAAGCCAGGAAAGATCGGAAGAGGAAGAAGTCCATCAAATCCAATGGGGGCCGACGCTACATCAGGGACTGAGAGCCAGCCGTGTGAGATTCTCCAGAGATCAAGTTGGTATCCAGTGATCAACTGTGTACACACCTTTTACCAGCTTTTGAACAATGATGGTAGAAATAAAATCTACCTCTCCTGTGATTTGTGTGCTCTGTGATGAATTGGAAAGGGAGAAAGGGGAGGTAAGAGACGGCTTTGTGGTGAGGGAGGGAGGTGAGCCCTCAGGTATGAGGTTAGAGGGACAGGTCTACTGTGACTCAGACATGGAGCACAAAGCTTATGTCAGGGCTGTGTGTCTGACGTCAAATCCCCCCCCCCCCCCCACCTAACATGATATTCCATAGAAGAAAAGATTAGTATTTCTGCTTGTATGGCAAAGAAGGAGGGCTGGTGGGGAGATCAAGATGGTGAGAGGTGATGTTTAAACAAGTAAACAAAACAATCAAATATTCCATTCTACTAAAAGTTTATCCAATACACAAATATAGGGCTATTTGGAAAACCGCAAATGTGGGGCACGCCGGCCCCAGATGCCTTGCAGCTTTAAGAGAAGGTTCTTCCGGTCCAGAACGGGAAAGGCGGTCCTGTGGGCCGTTACATAGATGTAGGCGGACCCTTAGGGAGGTCCCTTGGCCCTCCGCCCCCTGATGGACATCCCAAGCAGCCAATTATAGTGCCTAGCTAGGTGCGCTATAACCCTCCTCTTCCTGCCCCCATTCGGCCTTTATAAATGTAGTTCCTCCTTAATAAAACCGGAAAACTGCGTGACATTTCCCCGGAATCGTCTCAGTGTCCTTCTTAAACTTAAGGGGGGCTGGGGGCGGGCGGTTCTGT
Source organism: Perognathus longimembris pacificus (assembly GCF_023159225.1). Taxonomy (NCBI): domain Eukaryota; kingdom Metazoa; phylum Chordata; class Mammalia; order Rodentia; family Heteromyidae; genus Perognathus; species Perognathus longimembris. Next base: position 4,226,818 of record NC_063188.1, on the reverse strand, counting down.
GACTCTAACTTCATCTTGGCTCGTCCTGCGGGGTGCACTCCCCGACTCTCCCGCTGGCCAGGAGAGCGCTGGGGGCGAAGGACCCCAACACAAAATTGGGACTCTGTGACTATGAAGTTTGGAGTAGATCAGGAGCCTCCCAAGAGAGGAGCAATGGGAGTTATCTGCATGTGAGAACTGCTATGCTATCTTCAGTTTTCCTGCAAAAATAAAAGCAAATAAAATTGGTCATCCTTTTATTATCCACTTCATACCCAATAGTTTTTAAATAATGAATGATGTCAGTGATTAAATACTCATTCCCTGGGAGAGTCTTTTGTTTGTCCAAGATATTAGAGTTTGTGTGACTTACATTGTTTATACATACATATATATAAATTATACATATATGAATAAATGAGTTTCACATTACCAAGATGCTTGGATAAACTAAGGGAGTTCGTTATTCTGTGGAGGAGTATGTTACTTACCTCTCTTCATGGCTAGATTTTTCTAAGCTCATTGCACATTTCCAATCTGCAGTCCGTAGGAAGTTAGGTTTGAAAACTATATTCTAAGTAAACAATGTCAACACAAACACTACAGGGAAAGGCAACAGTTAAAAGTTTTTTATGTCTAATTGAAAAAGTGGCCTCTATGGACACTGTACCAGCACAAAATATAGAAATAAATGGGCTTGTTTCACATGGAAGAGTTTGGTTTGTGGCTGGGTATCAGCAGCTCATGCTGGCAATCCTAGCTACTCAGGAGGCTGAAATCTGAGAATCACAGTTTACATAAACATCCCTAAGACTCTTATCTTCAGTTGACCATCGAAAAGCCAGAAGTGGAAGTATGGCTCAAGTGAAGAAAGCTAATGGGCAGAGTAAATCCTGAGTTCAAGATCTAGTACCAGCACAAAGAAAAATGTTGTGCTTTTCAGAAGTGAGGAAGGATTTACTAGCTCAACATGCTACACGCATTTATCAAGCACCCTTGTTTACAGAGCATCATGCAGAAGACTGGGAAATATTTTAAAAGAAGGGAGGAAGCACTGGGGTTGTAGGATTTTACACTGGCTCGGAACAAAATTTTTAAATCATTTCACCTGAAAACCATATTCCCAGAACATGATGCTAACAATAAACCATGCACCTGAGGTTGACGATCCCTGACATATCGCCATATGGTCTTCAGCCACACTGGGGAGAGCAGTTACTCCAGCTAGGAACTGGAAAGGGATAAAGGAAGCAATCTGCTCTGTTGTGTGGAGTTTCGAGGTGTCGATTTACTATCTGAGCCCAATGCACTATCCATTCAACACAATGTCTATGCAAACACAGAGTTGTTATGTTTTTTTTCCAAGCCAACCATTTTCATTATAAAAAACCTACCAATGTGATTTACTTGTACCATGCTTGCCACCTTAAAGAAAAATCCTGTTGGTGAACTCTCATTTTAGGCAATATAAATTGTCTTGATGACAAGTATAAATCTATAAATTAGTGTTTTGTTAGTTGAGTACTGTTTTATTGCTGAGTGCTAAACACTACAGATTTCTAGAGATTAAAAAAAAAAGAAAAAAAAGTGGCCTCTGAGAAAGAAAGTTTTGTGTGTGAAGTCCAAAATTTCATGAGCCACAAAATATTTCCTTCATCTTGAACAGTATTGTTGAAAGTAAAATGCATTCTTTGTCAATTGTTTTGTAAGGCTATAGAACAAGTCAAAGCATTTTGTTTGTTATACCTGTTCCAACTGTATCTCTTATCTTACAGTCATAATTATTTGCAGGATAAATGAAAGAAGTCAGAGTATATTTGATTTCTGAGCATTATTAGTTCATTTGTGGGTATTGCAGAATATTTTTCCTATTTGAATATGTTAGAAAATACTCATTTCTAGTATGGAATGCAGTTTGCTAATGAGAGCCAATTTATTGTCTAAAGTCTTTTCTTATTGAGCTCTAATATCCAGTCCATTTTTCCTTTGTTTTGTTTTGTATGGGAATTTTCCTTTTATTCCTAGACTGTTAAAAACTTCTTACAAGCAAATCTACTGGAATCTGTCAAAACTTCATTCTGCACTATTGTTTTCTTGTGTAGTTGGTTGATAATGTTAATTCCATTTATTCATTTCCAAATGTTTAATCTACCCTGCATTACTTTTTTTTCTTTTCTTTTAATTTTGTTGTCAAAGTGATGTACAGAGGGGTTACAGTTACACATGTAAGGCAGTAACTACATTTCTTGTCAGATTTGTTACCTCTTCCCCCATTTTTCTCCCACTTTTAGTCCTCCCAACTCCCCAAGGTGTAAAGTTCATTTCCAACATAGTCTTGTGAATATCACTGTTGCATTGGTTCACCCTTTGCCCTTTGTCTCACCATTTTGTTGTTCCCTTTCCCTTTCCTAATTCAAATAAACATATATATAATCCTCACGGTATCAAAATCAATTACAGTTACAATAGGAGCATTCCTTGAATGAACCTTTCCTCATGAAGGTATACCATATACTGTATACATTGATGAACTCTGTTTCATTCTCTACGGCACATATTCATGCTTCTATTCTACTAAACTATTTCAACATCTAGAAAGTTGTTACAATCATTATCTTATGTAATTTTAAATATTTCCATTTTAATTCAGTTTGTTTCCCAAGAAAGTTTTTAATAGATCTGAAAATAATTTCTATAAATAATTTGTCACCAGGCATCTTTGAAAGCGGAACCAACAAAATGTCATCAACTAGTAGGCTAATATGTAAGAACAACTTATTTCACACAGTTCTAGAGTCTGGGTAGGCCAAGATCAAGTGAGCAGGACAGCCTCTGAGTTAATATGCAGTGTCTTGCAGAGTGTTCTCACTTGCTTCAAGGAGTAAGAGATCTCTTTGGGGTGTCTTTTTTCAGAGCATCAATCACTCCCATAGGGTTATACTCTCCTGAACTAATCACCTCCCCCAAACCCTACTTCCTTACGCCATCATGTTAAGTAGCACAATTCCATCTTATACAGGAACACACATATTAAGTCTACTGCACGTACCTTAGGGACAGTAAGTAGCTTTAATATGATTTATAATTAGCTCTATATTCTTCTTATGAGATCTACTGAGTTCTTTCTCACAGTTTTCCTGTCTTTTGTTTTCTTGATTGAACTACTGTATGAATTCATGGCCTTGCACTATTACTACCTTGTTCTACTGCTGAACCATGAACTATGATACTCCTATTTATTCGTCGCTCATAGATGTAATTAGAGATGTGTGCCACAACATCTACGTGATTCTTTGGGATAGTAATTCATTTACTTTCGTTCCCCCAACCTGCAGTAGAATCAAAACCCTCCCGTCTGTGTCCTTAGTAGCTAGGGCTGCAGGTTTGAGCCATCACTTTCAACTTGCACAATTTTGTATCAGGTTTTGAGTCATTCATTCAAAAACATTTCAAAATCCTTCCAAATTAAGGATATTTGCCCCTAAACTACAAATATTCTTTAATCCTCTAGGCTACAAATATTTTCACCAGTTTTTAGGATTCCAATTCATTTTATGGGGTGCTGTTCCGTCTACAATTTTAAGAAATATGATTTATTTGGGGTGAGTAAGCAATCAGATATCAAGAAGTGAATTCTGTTGCTATTCTGCAACAGAGACTGTAGAAAGACCAAGTGTTTCTTTGCTTAGATAAGGATCACAAGCTGGCTAAACCTAATATTGAGAACTTAAGGCCCAGGAAGAATCGAACTATGCTCTCCCTCCAGGTCAATGAACACAAATGAGAGAAACTCTACCTACAATGCCATATACATAGGACTTGGTCATAGCACTTGTTCCTCTAAGGACTAGAAGCTTGTTATAGAGCCAATTTCAGGAGCCTGTAATTCCATACGCAGCAGAAGGCCCAAGTCTAGAAGGCCTCCACAAACTTGAGTTAGTGCTCCTCTGCAGGAATCTTGACATTTGTGACTGACCACTAGCCTTGCAAATTATATAGTTGATTTTGTCCCCATCCTCAGGCATTTGATATCAGGATTGCTTTGGTAAGGGCTATAACTTGATAGAGTTTTCTCTAGGTTTTTTAGTTTGCATCACGCTGAACTCTTACTTCCCAGTTTGAAACAATTTTGTGACTGTGGTCTTCTATTTCATGTGGGAGACACATACAGACATAGTATAAGTTTCTCAGGAAACTCCTGCAGCAGGTTCCCAAGTCTCACATGCATGTATAAAAAACACATCAGCCACTGAGGTTTCTGTCTGGATCTGGATATCCCATATGGAATTTGTTCCTTCATTTACCAACTGAGCCCATGTACATTAAAATGCCAAAATAGCCCTTCTGGTATGTAATACAGGCTGGCTGCTGGAATTGAAATCTTTGAATGCTCTTGATTTCTAAATTCCAAAATGAAGCCATGACCTGCTGGAGCCTTGTGCTGTCTTTCCCTCTGAGTTAGAAGAAAGGAACTGGCAGAGACTTTGTAGGTTTCCAGGACATCAAAAGGCCCTCTGACCTTTTATAATTGTAAAGGATTCAATAACATCTGGATGAGATTTTGCCTCAAGTGCTCACAAAGTCTAAAATGAGGAAAAGGTGAGGAGCAAATATATAGCAGAGGAGAGGGAGGATTTCACATGAAATGTGGCTTGTCTTACCCATGTGTGGTTCAAGGTGAATGAAAGTGCTTTGTCTTTTTACGAAGCTCTGTTTTTCCCCCTATCTACTTCAACTGCCATGAAGCTATGAGAGAGCTGATTTCAAACACGGATAACCATATAGTCTGAAGGATGGTTACATTCAGGGCACCACAAGCTGCTACTTTCATCTGTTCCTTTTGTAACTTGTTAGCAAAAAATCAGAGCTTTTGTCTGTCATGTAGAATGTAAACCATATCATCTATTTCTTTTATAGTCGCTTTGAGTTGAAAGCGACCTAACTACAGGAAAGGGCAATTTGCACGTGCCAGGAATTTACCCAGAAGGACTTCCTTCCACACCACTTCCTCTGCTAAACTTCTTTAAGGGGGACGATGGCTTGTGAGCTTGTGGCATTACAACTTCAAACCATATGAGCATTCTGGTGTCCTCTTACATTTTGGCATTTTTTTTTAGTGGGTTGAACAGTAACTTCTGAAATCTGGCAGGAGATGGATTTTGTCTACTCGGTGTTTAGAGCTCTGAGACATCTTAACAAATGGTGGGCTTGACTATGGTAGGATTAGAGCTGTGACTGACACTTAAATTCTTTTTAAAATTATTGTCTTTAAGTAGTTATACAATGGAGTTTCGATTTAACGTGTCAGTTTGTGAGTACAATGCATTTTGATCAATGTCACCTGTTCCATTATCTCCCTCCATCTATCCTAATCTTATCCATCCCGTGAATTTACCTTGGTTCCATTTACATATATGTACAATGAATATTTTGACTGAATTCTCCCACACTTTCTCTTTCCATTTACCTACACCTCCTTGCAAAACACACATTTGAGCTTTCTGGTATTCATTTTATTAAACTGCAAGTTACTTGATCACAAGAGCTCAACCAATGGAATCCTCTCCTGCATATACCATAGTTAATACAATTGGACATATATGCATATGATTTTTTATATGTTTACATATGTATTTGTAATTTAGATCTAACTTGGCATTTACAATCTTACCTGTGTCAGTGCTCTTGGGAACACTGATTGATCCTTTATCTATGGCATATAGTGAGAAAGGTCCCTATGTACATATTGTGGTAATAAAGTATCAGCTGCTCTACTACATAAAAGAGCTCCTTTTGAGGGTTATTTAACTCATTAGAGTCTCAAGATATAGTTTTTTCCTTGTATGGTAGGTGAACCACAGATTTCCATATTTACTACCCACAGGAGCAAACCTTTAAGTTGAAAAGACTGTTGATCCACAATGTCTTTGACCGATACCATTTTCTGAGCCTCATCCCAGTTTTGTGTCACTGGAGATGCTAGATGGAAGAATGATATGAATCTCTGGAGTGCAACAGATTGTAATAAGGGATAAGTAACCATGTTTGCTCTTAACAAATAAATATGCTTCAAACTGAGAAAGCAGAAAGGCTAACACAATTTTCTTCCAAAGACAAACAGAGCTTCCAAACCTTGCTGTGTCCATATTGATCCTTTGTCTCTCTCCCATAAAGATCTTGCCTTACTTCTTCAATGTGCAAAAATGCAACATGAAAAAAGTATTCAAGAAAATAATGCATCTTGTAATTACTAACATGAACATTATAAAAACTAAAATAGAAAATAGCAGCTGCTGTTGAGAATGTGGATTTAAAAAAATCCCTTGTTCACTATTAGTGAAGACATATATTGGTGAAGCTATATTGGGAAATAGTATAACGTGTCTCCCAAAATTAAACAAAATTATCGTATGCTCCAAAAATTCTACTTCCATGTATTTACCCCCAAAAGGGACAATTGTGCTGAAGAAATATTTGCACTCCCATGTTCATTGTAGGATTATTCACAATAGCTGAAAGGTAGAAATGATCTAAATGTTTATCAACAGACAATTAAATGGATAAGAAGAATATCATGAACATTATTCAGCCATAAAAAAGGAAATCTTGTCATGTGTTACAATATGAATGGACCTGGACTCCATTATGTAATGTAGCAACGTAAGTTGTAGAAATCAAAATAATGAGGGCTGTCAGGGGCTGGAGTGAAGGAAGCATAAGGATACTTTTTTTAGTTATACAAAAGATAATAAAGGGAGGTAGGGGGAAAATGAGGGAGGAGGTAATAAGTTGGGTAAGAAATGTATTCACTGCCTTATGTATAAAGCTGTAAACCCTCTGTAGATCAATTTAACAATAGAGAAATAAAAATGTTTAAAAAGATAATGAAGATCCATTTGTTAATTGAGTTGTTGATGCTTCACGGTTTAGATTTTGACCTCAAATAGACACTTCTCAGAAGAAATAAAAATGATCAATAGAATCATGAAGAAATGTTCAACATTCTTGGCCATAAAGGAAATGCAAATCAAAACCATGTTGAGATTGGTCCTCACTCCAGTTAGAATGGCCATCATCAAGAAGAATACAAACAAGCTGGGCACTAGTAGCTCACGTTTGTGATCCAAGCTAATTAGTAGTTGAGATCTGAGGATCACTATTCAAAACCAGCCTGGGCAGGAAAGTCCATGAGACTCATCTCTAATTACCCACCAGGAAAACCAGAAGTGGCACTGTGGCTCAAAGTGGTACAGCACTAGCTTTGAGCAGAAGAGCTCAGGAACAGCACTCAGGACCATAGTTCAAGTCACATAGCTGACACACACACAAAAAAAATAACAAGTGCTAGTGTGGATGTGAGAGAAAAAGGAAGCCTAATACATTATTGGTAGTAGGATAAACTTGTTGAAACACTCAGGAAATTAGTATGTATATTTAAAAAAAATCTAAATGTAGAACTACCCTATGACCCATCATTTCCACTCTTGGGCATCTATTCAAAAGATTACATATTAGGATAAAGTGAAACCACCAGCACAGCCATGTTCATTGCTGCACAATTCACTATAGTGCCAAGTTATTGAAATATCACACATTTCCCTAAATGGATGAGTGGATCAAGGAAATATGGTATACATACACAAAGAAATTGTGCTTATTCATTACAAAGAATGGCATTGCATTACTTGCAAAGAAATAGAAGGACCTGAAAAAATTACGTTAAGGGAAGTAAGTCAAGCCCACAGAGACAAATGATGCATGTCCTATCTCGTATGTGAAAGCTAGATCTAGCTAATAAATGTCCTAATAAACATATATGGCATTCTATACAAGTGCATACAAATGTATTAACTGAAGAATGATATTTGTAAGGAAGTACTCAAATGATGTTAATTCCTTAGAAAACCTAACTCACAGATCAACAAAATGAATACCCTTAAAAGGTGGAGGGGGGGTGAAGAAGAGGGGTCAGACAAATGAAGGGAGAAAGGGGGTAGAACACAGTCATAATATTCAATGCATAAACTAAGGAAAGTAAGGGGTAAAGTTGGGTTGGGATGGATGGAGGAGGAAGATGAAAGCGGTAAAACCAATCAAAATGCATTGTATTCATAAACTTATTTGCTGCATGGTAAGTCCTTTGTACAGTTGCTTAAAGACAATAAATATATAATATTTTAAAAGATAATGAAAAAAAGATCGTTATGGGTGAACCAGTGCAACATAGATACTCACTAGACACTATGTTGGAAATCAACCTAACAACATATGGAAAAGGGGAGTCAGGGGGAGAAAATGTGGGAGAAAATGAGGGAGCGATAATACTGTTTATAAAGAAATGTACTTATTACATTACTTATGCTAACTGTAACCCCTGTATACATCACTTTTACAATAAAATAAAAATTTTAAAGAAGAAAAAAAAGTTCCCCAAAACATCTCTACAACAATGTACTGTAATGTCAGTGTTGTACTGGTCATGTAAAATTTGCTAGGAGGGTTGATTTCATATTATGTGTTTTGTATTGCAATAAAAAGATAACCATTTTTTTCCTAGGTATCAACAGTAGCTGTAAGTGGATGGCTAACCAGAACTGTTGAAGCTAGAAACGTTGAGGAGCAAAGTGTGGAGCCAGGATATCTTTGTCCATTTGAGTTACAGTAGCAGAATTCCGAAGACACACTGGCTTAGAAATAGCAGAAATATATTTCCAAGAGTTCTAGATTTGTCAGCCAGAGACTGATGACAACAGAGTCGGGTTGAGGTGAGGGCTTCATCTGAGCCACAGAACACTGTCTTATTTGTGCACCTTCACAGGGCAAAAGGACAGTGAGCTAGTTTTCTGGGACATCATTTATCCAGTGCAGGGGGACTTCAATCTCTTGACTTAAGCATCCAACAATTGCTATATCTCTTTATACCTTTGTCTAGAGGTGAGGGATGAGAAAGTATCAACATATGAATTAGGAGTGGCCAGATAACCAGTGCAATGCACCATGAGCTTCACCAATGGTTCTTCTAGACCATCAGTTCTGCAGTTTTGGGGCTGGCAATTGTCAGGACAACCTGTACCCAGAGCTGCTGATATTTTCGAAGGTAAAGCCTAGCATGTCGGACCAGAACAGAACACATTGATCTGAATTAGTAACTCCATCGCTTGTGTACTTATCCATCTCAGAGTCATTTGCATGTCTTCTGTATGTCTGATACTATACTGAGGTGGTTACAGAAGGTGGTCAAAGGGGCACAAGAGAAGGAGATCCAGCGGCCTGAGCTCAAGACCAACACTTTCCCAACTACAAAATAATGGGATTCATATGGAACATTCCGCATAGAAATCAGGCACCAGACTGGTTTGAAGAAATAGCTTTCTAGAGATACTAGAATGGTCAAAACCAGGGACCAAAGAATGAGTCTGCTTGAGTGGGAAGGTGGGGGAGGGGAGAAAGTGGGAGAAAATGAGGAAGGTGGTGCTCAACAAGAAATGAACTCATTACCTTACTGTAACCCCTCTGTACGTCACAGTTACAAAAGAAAAAAGTTCTGAGACTTGAACAAATTTTTTACTTTTCCTCATCTACTTAGTTGGAATAAATAAGATCATTTAAACAAGAATTAATATTTGTGAGGCACATAAATATTTGATCATTATTACATGAATACAACAATGCTTCAAATGTCTGTAGATACTATTATAATTAATGAAATTTAAATATATTAAAATTATTTCCCATTTTCACCTGTCATTTCACATGTTTTTTCAATTAACTGATGTAAAAATGTTTATTGTTAATTGATTTATACATATGTACAAAAGCATCCTTAATTCTATTTTTTGAATATTGTATTACAAAAGGTTTCAGTTATTCACCATGGGCATGCATATATTCATAACTCAGACTGAGCAATACATTTTCTATCATAGTTTTTTCATAGCTTAATTGTTCAAGAGGTTCATACATGATATTTCCATATAGGTATGCAATATACTTTGATCAAATTCACTTTTTCTGTTCCTCTTATCCTCCTCCTCTTTCATGCAGGTTTTGTTGTTCTATTTTTTTTTTTTCAGTTGCGGAGCTTGAACTCTCAGCCTGGGCACTGTCACTGGGCTTTTTTGGTCAAGATTATTGCTCTACCAGTGTGAGCCACAGCTCCACTTTTGCCTTTTTGGTGATTAAATAAAGATAAGAGTCTCATGGACTTTCATGACCAAGCTGGCTTGGAACTGCAATCCTCAGATCTTACCCTCCTGAGTAGCTAGGATTAAAGGTGTGAGCCACCACTACCAGGCGTTATTACTTTATTTTCATACATACAGTGAAAGTTGTTCATTCATATTCACTCTCCTTTCACCCTCCCCAGTCACTGTAAGACTCACCTCTAAACACCTCCTCTGTTATACTTGTGATACTCATTTTTTAGGTCTAGATTCTACATATATGAGAAAGAACATGTAATATCTCTCTTTCTCAATCCTTCATGCTATTGTCCCATTATGCTGATGCTTTTCAGCCATCTCCTTATGTGGACACAGTTTGACATAAGGGACTGGTTGGGATCAGCTCTTAATGCTATCTCTACTTGTTTGACAAGCATTCTAGAGGCAAAAGTATGTACTTATTCAAGGTTCAAAGTGAAATACCACTTCATAGTTATGAAATCTGTACTCAGTTATCTTATTTTCCTCAATCACATTTTCTTTACTCATAAAACGGGCATGTAACTTACAGTTACTTAGAAAAATTAGATGAATAACATGTAAAACCATTTAGTACAGTCACTGTCACAGAGATGCTCAACAAATATTTGTTTTCTTCTAACTCATGAAATGGTAATTGATAAACTACCATATAACTTACTAGATCCTGTAAATATGAAAAATCACATACCATTCCAAGCTAGTCACAGGAGATGAAATGTACTCTGACCTTTTCAAGTAAAAAAAAAAAAAATAGATTCCATAGAGCAGACTTTAGCCAGAGGCTGCTGCTAACCTTTGTGGAAAAGAACCAGCCCATCCAACAGTGGTTAAAAGGAGAGACAAAAGCCTAGAAATACTAAGTGGCTCAGAATTTGATCAGGTTGGGTGGCAACATTTAGTTGTGAGTATGGCTCTGAATGGGGCTCTAATCTATATCAATATCCTTTAGATAAATATTTAGGCCCCAAGGCCAAAGGGAGGAGGAACAGTGCTCTGAGAACTGAGATGAAGGATGAGAGGATGGATGGAAGCAGACCAGGAACATCAATTAACCCCAGGCATGACACACTCATTTGTAATATCATCCCTGTGGTTTACATAGCATTGTGTGTAGGCATAAAGAGCACTGCAGTAATGATGATAAATCCCCACAACATTAGGGATCCAGTGACATGTGCTATTAACTGCCAAGCAGATGGTTATACATCCCCCAACCTGGCACAGAGTAAACAGTGAACAAGTTGGATAAAGACCCTTCCCTTGTAGAGTTTGCAGTCTAGCAAGGAAGACAGATAGGAACATAGGAACACACAATATCAGGCAGTGATAATGACTGTGAAATGAATCAGAGTAAGGGTCAAAGAGTAGCGTAGTAAGGCTAGAGCTAGAAGTACTCTTTTAATAGAGTGGGTAAAGGAAATGGCCCTGGGGAGGTGGCTTTTCAACAGAGAGTTACAAGTCAGCAAGCCTTGCAAAGATCTGGGCAATGATTCCAGAAAGATGACACGCAAATGTAAAGACTTTGACCCATAAGTGCACTTGATAATTCCCAAACTACTGTAAAAGTATCATGGGAGGGCTGGGTAAGAGAAAGGTAGAAGAAGACGTCAGAAAGATAGCCAAGACATGGCTTGTGCTAACCACAACTATTCTACCCTCTTGCACTAGAGTGTCACTATCTTTTTCCTTGATTCCTGGCACAGTCTCCTTGATTGATCTTATATAACTTCTTCTTTGGTCTCTTTTCTATGGCTTTCCAAATTTTGCTGTGCATTAGAACTATCTAGGAAGGTTTTTCAAACATATTATTTATCTATTTGCATTTTTATTGTCAAAGTAATGTACAGAGGGGTTACAGTTACATGCGTAAGTCAGTGAGTACATTGATAATCAAACTTTATATCTCCTCCTTCATTTTTCTCCCACTTCCCCCCTCTCTAGCCCCCTAGCCTCCCTCCCCTGATTGCAGTTGCATTGGTTCATTTACCCTTTGTATCTGCATTTTGGTGTTCCCCTTCCCTAGTTTCCATAAGTGTACATACAATATCCAGTGTGTCAAAGTCAGTTATAGTGACATCAGGGGTAAAAGCATGGGGAACAAAGACAAAAGAAAAAGGCAGGGGCTGGGAATATGGCCTAGTGGCAAGAGTGCTTGCCTCATATACATGAAGGCCTGGGTTCGATTCCCCAGTACCACATATATAGAAAAGGCCAGAAGAGGCGCTGTGGCTCAAGTGGCAGAGTGCTAGCCTTGAGCAAAAAGAAGCCAGGGACAGTGCTCAGGCCCTGAGTCCAAGGCCCAGGACTGGCCAAAAAAAAGAAAAAGGCATAATTTCATAGGGCACACTGGAAATAACATCAAAGATAAACCACTCATTTCCAAATCTTGTAGTTCATCTTATGTGACCATATATACATTGCTATTGAGCTGTTGTGCTCCTCTGGTAGGACTATCCTAGACAAGTACTCATTGTTTCCAATGACTGATGCCATAGAGTTTATGTCTCTTTGGGTCTGGCTCATTTCACTTAGTATGATTTTTTTTCCAAGTTTTTCCATTTCCTCACAAATGGGACTAAGTCATTCCTTCTAGCTATACCTTCACTTCCAGCTTTTTGCTAGTTAGTTGGAGATAAGAGTCTCAGATTAGTCTTCCCAGGCTAGCTTCAAACCTTGAATCTCAGATCTAAGCCTGCTGAGTAGCTGAGATCACAGGCATTATTCTCTGGCATCCACTTCCTTCCACACTGTAATAGCAAATGTTTGAAGTAGCTCAGGATGTAGGGGTGTCATGTTGAAATAAAGACATCAACTCAAAAGAAACTCCACGAGGCAAAGTTTACTTCTGCAGAAGGATGCACCATCAGCCAAAAATGTGGTAAGCAAGCACCCAGTTCTACTTTAAAGATGAGTAAGCTGAGGCCCAGAGAAGTTAAATCGCCTGCCTTATGCAGCCTATCTCATTTGTCATAGCTAGGAGAAGGTGGGTTTAATATTTGAACCTTTGTACTATGCTGTACAGTATACATTTTCAACTGGAACATCAGTGTTCTCCAGACAGTCATAATTTATTCTTGTCAGAATGAAAACTTCTTACTTGAATTCTCTCTATATGGCACAGGTTCTGCAGAGAAATAGAACAGGATACATATAGCTAATGATACAGAAAGATATTTATTATAAGGAACTGCTTCACACAATTATAGATGATGGCAAGTCCAAGCTCTTTCAGGTGCATGGGCAGGCAAAAAAACCTGGGAAATTCATATCTGTTGTTCAGTCTGAAGGCAGTCAGATCAGAAAACCTGGTATTGTAGATGAAGTCCAAGGGTAGACTTCTGGAAAATTCTCTCTTGCTCAAGGGAGACTGTTCTTTTTGTTCTCTTTTTATGTTTTCAACTGATTTGATGAAGCTTACCCATCCATTTTCAGGAGAGCAACCATCTTTAATCTGTGATTTCAACATTAAACTCATCAAAAAATTGACACAGTATAATGTTTGAAAGAATATCCAGCTAATTGTGGAACCCACTCAAGTTCAAACATAAAACTATCACAAGCAGAAGTACAGTATGCTCAGAAATTCAATAGAATTATACAGGACAGAAAGAGTAGAGTCAGAGGTAGGTGGGAGGAAGTTGATCAATGAGTTAAGTTATGGCAAGCTAGGAAGAATAAATTATGGTGTGCTTTATCACTGTAAGTTAACTATGGATAGTAATAACAGCAGAACGTACATTTTAATATGCCAGGAAAAAGATGATTAGGAAACATTTTATGATAAGGAAATGATAAGTGTTTGAGGGGTCATGTGTTTAGTGTTGTAAGTATCATACAATGTATATATGCATCAAAACATCATATGGTACCACATAAATACGTACAATCAGTTCATTTTATGTATCATTTAAAATAAATCTAAGTAAAACCTTTTGTAGGGTAGATAATACTAAAGTATTGTCTGAAAAGACTCCTTGGATGAAGGGGTCACTGGAATCAGAGTGAACCAAAAGAATGATAATCACAGTGCTACAGCGGGCTTAGAGTAATCACATTACCAATTAGGACACCTCATCAGCTAGAAAAGTCACACCAGTGCACAAGTGACTTAGCCATTGTAACCATGACTAACGCCTATTACAAAGTGACATTGTACAGCTTCTAGGGTTAGTTTTGCTTGCATATGTGGGGGCACCAGTAACCACTGGCATGGCTCAAGCTTCCTCTGTTTAAAACATGTCCTTCCGGGCTGGGGATATAGCCTAGTGGCAAGAGTGCCTGCCTCGGATACACGAGGCGCTAGGTTCGATTCCCCAGCACCACATATACAGAAAACGGCCAGAAGCGGCGCTGTGGCTCAAGTGGCAGAGTGCTAGCCTTGAGCGGGAAGAAGCCAGGGACAGTGCTCAGGCCCTGAGTCCAAGGCCCAGGACTGGCCAAAAAAAAAAAAAAAAAATTAAAACATGTCCTTCCGCCATACAGAGCCAAGGACAGCTTCAACCCCCAGGATATCTCTATACTTGTGGTCCTGGGTTTTGTGACATAGTATCCACTGAGATAATGAGGTAAAAAAAAAAAAAGCAAAGAAAAAAAACAGTGAGGCACCAGTGGACAGCTTTCTTGTGAGTTCATGATTACAAACTTACATACAGATTGGGAGGCGAAGGGGTATAGGCTCTGAGGGCTGGAGGTTGCTGGGAAAACAAAATCATGATTTATGGGCTCCTAAATTGTCATTGTTGGTGTTGGTTTTTTTCCCCCTTCCCTAGATCAGGTAGGCATATATACAATACCCAATGTACCAAAATCATGAGCAGTAACCACATAGTGTACGCCAAAGGAAATTCACCTAGAACTTTATATGTAACGTCAACAATAGAATCCTCCTGTGTCCTCTTGGAGTTGTTTTTGCTTATCCTCGTCTTATATGATCATGTGTACATAGCTGTTGAGCTATTGTGATCCACTGATAGGTCTATTCTAGACCTTTCTATGTTTAGTAGTTTGGTTTTAGATACATAATGTAAGGTCGCTGACTCAAACCTGTGGAAATACCACTTGACAAGAATTTTTTTTGTTTTGCAGACCTGGTCTCTACTGTCCCCCCCACCCTAACAGTCATATATGAAGGAGACCATGCCCCTTTGTTCTCTGTGTTCTAGGCTTGTCTCGCTCAACATTATTTGTTCAAGTTCTTACCATTTCCCTGCGAATACCAATATTTTATCATTTCTAATCACGATGTCATATTCCATTGTGTGTAGTTACCATATTTTTGGATCCATTCATCTGTAGTGGGGCATCGGGGTTGTTTCCATATTTTGGCTATTGTGAATTGTGCAGCGAAAAACATGGATGAGCAGATGTCTTTTTGATATCCTGAGACCTGTTGTTCAGGATAGATGCCTAGGAGTGGTATGGCTGGGTCATAGGGTAGGTCTATGCTGAGCTTTTTGAGGAACCTCTATACTGTTCTCCAAAGTGGTTGTACTAATTTGCACTCCCGCCAACAGTGGAGAAGGGCTCCTCTTTCCCTGCATCCCCTCCAGCATTTGTTGTTGCCTGAGTTCAGAGTATAGGCCAGTCTAACTGGAGTCAGGTTGGTATCTCAGGGTTGTTCTTATTTGCATTGCCTTTACTTGCCAGGGATGTTGAACATTTCCTCATATGTTTCTTTGCCATTTTTATCTCTTCTCCTGTGAAGTCTCTCTTTAGCTCCTTTGCCCATTTAATAATTGGTTTACTGGGTTTGGAGGGGCTTAGTTTTTCGAGTTTTCTGTAGAGACGGATATTAAGCATTTATCTGTTGCTGTGCTGGTGAAGATCCTTTCCCATATGGTTGGCTGTCTTTCTAGTTTAGTGGCTATGTCTTTAGCTGTGCAGAAACTTTTTATTTTGTAGTAGTCCCATTTGTCGAGACTCTCCCCTACTGTTGTGCCCCTGGGACTCTATTCAGGAGGTTCCTACCTGTGCCCAAAAGTTCTAGTGTCTCTCCTACTCTGTCCTTCAGTAGTTTCAAAGATTCAGGTCTGATATTGAGGTCCTTGATCCATTTTGAGTTGACCTTGGTGCGTGGTGATAGGCTAGGGTCTACTTTGAGTTTTCTACATGCGGCTGCCCAGTTTTCCCAGCACCAGTAGTTGAGGTTATGTTTTTTTCCCATTGTATGTCTTTAGCTCCTTTGTCAAATATCAGCTGAATGTAAGAATGTGGCTTTATTTCTGGGTCTTCTATTCTATTCCATTGGTTTTCAGGTCTGTTTTTACACCAACACCAGGCTGTTTTTGTTATGATGGCTCTATAATAGAGCTTGAAATCTGGTATTGTGATTCCTCCCACACAGCTTCTTTTGCCTAGAATTGCTTTGGCTATTCTAGGTCTTTTTCTGTTCCATATGAATTTATGGGTTGTTTTCTCTATTTCAGTGAAGAACGTAGCTGGGATCTTGATGGGGATTGCATTGAATTTGTATAACATTTTGGGCAATATGGCTATTTTCACTATATTGACTCTGCCTACCCATGAGCATGGGAGGTCTTTCCATCTCCTTGTGTCTTCTTTGATTTCCCTTTTTAGATTTTTATAGTTCTCATTAAATAGGTTATTCACGTCTTTGGTCAGGTTAATCCCTAGGTAATTTATTCCTTTTTTAGCTATTGTAAATGGTATTATTTCCATAATTTCCTTTTTTGCTTGTACATTGCTGGTGTACAGAAAAGATGCTGATTTTTGTGGGTTGATTTTGTATCCTGCTACTTTGCCAAAATGGTTTATTAGGTCTAGGAGTTTGGGGACTGAGTTTTTTGGGTCCTTCAGATATAAGATCATGTCATCTGTGAATAGGGATAGTTTGATTTCTTCTTTGCCGATGTGAATCCCTTTGATGTCCTCCTCTTGCCTTATTGCTATGGCTAGGGATTCCAGCACTATATTGAATAGAAGTGAGGAGAGTGGGCATCCCTGTCTTGTTCCTGAGTTTAGGGGAAATGGTTTTAGTTTCTCCCCATTTAATATGATATTAGCAGTTGGTCTGTTGAATATGGCTTTTGTTGTTTTAATGAATGTTGGTGATGTTTTTAAATCTCTATTTCTTGGATATTAGACTGGCACAGAAATGTTGTCCCTTGCTCTTCACTGAGTTTCTAAAACTCGCCAGGCCATGTTTCTCAAGTCTGAATGTGAGCCAAGTCATTGATTTGTTTCATTGATCCCCAGGAGATTGCAAAGCACAGCAAAATTTTGGAATCTCTGGCCTATTCTCAACATTGCAATTCTGTTTGATTGCAATGGACGTATCTTGGAAATTGACACTACTTACCTGCATTGATTCTTTGGCCTATAGAAAAAGAGGTATCTTTCTGGGAAAGATCTAATGGAAATCACTTGTATCTTGAGTTTTTGGCAAGCCCACACAGAAGAATCATAAAAGTCACTACAAAGACTTCTAATTTTTTAGAAGCAGGTTATACCATCTAGGATGGAAAAATCAAAAGACTTTTCTAAAGCAGTCCCAGGTATGCTACTCAATTTTGGTAGGTCCATTAAGTCATAAAGTCAAATGATCCCAACAGCGATCCATTCTAAAACCAGTTTATGGGGGAAGAAAGGGCAGGAGGACTTTCACAGATGATTTAGTTCAATATGTGGATGCAGATTGATCTTTTATAGTTGTTTTTTTTTTATTTTTATTTTTCCAGTGCTGAGGACCGAACTCAGACCCTGAGTCCAAGGCTCAGGACAGGCAAAAAAAAATAAAAAAACAACCAACAACAACAACAACAAAAAACGAATGAGTGAATGAATGAATACATGAGAGGATAATAAATAAAATGAAAGAAGAAACACTTCCACTAAGGAAAAATTCAAGTGAGCTGTAATTGCCTGTTGCAGTCTAGACATGTCATGTTTGTTGTGCTACGAGATAAGCAGTCAAGAAGTCATCATGTTGCCAGGAGTAATTGGTCTTGATCATCTGAAGAAATGAGGGAGGAGACTGTAAAACAGAACTACAGAAGATATGTGTGGAACTTAGTTGATCCAGTTGATCAGCTAATCAGGAATTTAAATATATAAGATTAGCAGTTGTAACTTGAAAAAGGAATGGTGACCAGAAGATCAGAAATTTCAAAGGCGAATACCTACATCATGTTACCAGGTAAGCCATCAAGACTAGTAGAGGAGAAGAATAATCAAAAGCGAAGCTAGATACAAAAAAAATGTTGAGTTGTTCATTGAAGCTTTAAGACTAGCTACCAGTAGAGGTTGCAATTTGACCTAATAAACTTTCTTCTAGACAAATTTCCTTTAACAAAGAGGTCTACCAGATTTTTGCAGTTGTTTCTCAGAAGTTATGAGAACTAGTAGAATCAAGTAGTTCTTAAACGACATTACTTAAATGTGCTTTGAAGACGTGGGGGTATATTCTCTGGGCTCATAGCTTTCAGTTAGCTCACTGGAAATTGCATTAAGCTGGCAAGAACTGCCTTGTCAGTGTCATGCATCTCTCCTCATTCACCCTCTTAGCCCCAGTGTGGGACAAACCTGAAGGACAGTCTCAGCACTTCCTTTGGAGTCAGATGAGGCATTTGTTGGAATACTATCACAGCTTAAGATTTTTCTCTGCCAAAAAATTGAAAACCTATACACAAGTCAACTGAACTTTCTTGGGAAAAAATAAATTCATAAATCAAATGTATACAGACTTTACCTACTAAATGGAACCAAGAGGATATAAACCACCTAAACAGAGCTGTAACAAGCAATAAGGCCCAGGAAGTAACAGTCTCTCAACAAAGAAAAGTCCAGGATTTATGTCCTACATCTACCAAAACTTCAAGAAAGAACTAAGACCAGTACTCCTTAAAATCTTTCCTTAAATAGGCCAAATGAATTTGACAGGCACCTGCGGAGTATTTCATCCAATATCTGAATAATAAATTTTCTTTTCAGTAGCCCACAGAACATTCCCCAAACGATCTCATATTTTAGGACAAACAGCAAGTCTTAGCAAATAGTCTTAGGAGAACTAAAGTAAATCTGGTATCCTAATGGTCAATAATGGAAGAAAACAGCAAAAGACTACAGAAAATATTCAGAATCATGGAGAATGAACAACACATTATTGAGTCATTTAAAAATAGGAGATAAATTCAAAAGTTCCTAGAATCTAATGAATTCAGTGGAAATATAGGATTATATAAAGGCAATATTAAGAGGAATGAATTTGTTGATATTAGTATCTACAGTTTTAAGAAAACAGATTGATCTCAAGTAGGTGGCTATATAGGGTAGTTTTTATAAGATAGTGGGATGGATGGATGGATAGGTGGATGAATGGATAGATGGACTATAATGATCATTGTGACTATTATTGTAAAGGTGATGTACAGAGGGATTACAGTTACATGAATCTGGTAATGAGAAATTTCCTTCTGAACAGTGTCACTCTCCTTGCTCATTCTCTCCCAGTTTCTTTCCCTCCTGACTTCCCTCCGCACAAACTCACAAACTTGTATAGTTCATTTCCAACATAGTGTCTAGTGGGTTTCACTGCTGAATTGGGATGCCCTTTGTCCCACCATTCCTGTGCTTCCTCTTCCCTTCCCTAAATCAGATAAGCTTATATAAAAGACGAAGGGTTCAGAACTCACTAACAGTAACAGAAGGGAATAAAAGAAAAGGGAATAGGGGCTGGGGATATAGCCTAGTGGCAAGAGCGCCTGCCTCGGATACACGAGGCCCTAGGTTCGATTCCCCAGCACCACATATATATATGGAAAACGGCCAGAAGCGGCGCTGTGGCTCAGGTGGCAGAGTGCTAGCCTTGAGCAGGAAGAAGCCAGGGACAGTGCTCAGGCCCTGAGTCCAAGGCCCAGGACTGGCCAAAAAAAAAAAAAAAAAAGAAAAGGGAATAAAGTGAAGAAACAGGAAAAATATAGAACTGCAAACAGTACAAAAAGAACTTCTTGCTTCCATTTCTTGGAGTTCATTTAGATAAGCATAATTTTATGTGATCATATGTTCATAGATATTGAACCCTTGCCATCCCCTCCTAAGAATATGATCCTTTGTTCTCACTGTGTGAATGTTTAGACTGATTTTTAATTCATCATGTCTGGGTATAATTTATTTGTCTTTTACTATCTATTGCATTTACTTCTAGAGTTATAGGCACATGTTAATTACTACAAATAAGGGAAACCATGCAGCCCACATTTCTTGGGGTCTAGCTTAATTTGTTTAGCATAATTTTTCTAAGTCTTTCCACTTCTTTATGAATGGGGCAATATCTTTCTTTCTGATGGAAGCATAGAATTATATTGTGTATACATACCACATTTTCTTGATCCATTCATCCATTGAGGGGCATCTGGGTTGATTCCATACCTTGACTATGGTAAATAATTCTGCAATGAACATGATGGTGTGGGTAGCTTTAGTGTGGTCTTGTTTGTGGTTATTTGGGTAAATGCCCAGGAGTAGGATTGCTGGTTCATAGGGAAGCTCTATGTTTAGTCTTTTGAGGAACATCTGTACTGCTTTCTAAACTGGTTGAACCAGTTTACATTACCACCAACAGTGTAGCATTCCCTTTTAGCCTCCTTCTCAACATCTGTTGTTATTTTTCTTAATAATAGCTATTCTAACTGGGGTGAGGTGGAATCTCAATGTTGTTTTGATTTGCATTTCTTTTATGGCCAGAGACGTTGGACATTTCTATTGGTCTTTTTTACTTCTTCTTCAGAGAAGTCTAGCCTACTGTTTAGCCCGCTTTTTTCTATTTTCATTTTTTATTTAATTTTATTGTACATGGTGATGTACAGTGATATGCATTCGGTAATATAGTCCACCAATTAATGGGGTTCTTCTTTCCAGAGATGAATATACAGACCTATAGCCACCTAATCATTGATAAGGGAACCAAAATATAGGATGGAAGAAAGACAGCCTCTTCAACAAATAGTGCTGGTAGAATTGGCTATACACATGTAGAAAACTGAAATTAGATCCTTATATATCACCCTGCACCAGAATCAATTCCAAATTAATCAAATACCTCAATGTAAGACCAGATATCCTAAAAATATTACAGGTAGGGATAGTGGAAACACTAAGGCTCCTTGGCATCGGTTAAAACTTCCTAAGTAAAGATCTAAAACCACAACAAATCAAAGAAAGACTGGACAAATGGGATTGCATCAAACTGAAGAGTTTCTGCATAGCAAAGATCAGAGGTAGCAAGATAAATAGAAAGCCCACAGGGTAGGAGAAAATCTTTGCTAGCTATACATCAGACAAGAGCCTCATATCTACATATCTACAATATACCTAGAGCTCAAACAACTCCCCTTCCCCTGCAAAACAAATCCTCAAAGAAATAACAACACGGTTAATAAGTGGCCTTAAGGAGAAACTTCTCCAAAGAACTAAGAATGGCCCATAGACACATGAAGAAATGTTCAACATCGCTGGCCATAAAAGAAATGCAAATCAAAACAACATTGAGATTCCACCTCATCCCAGTGTACTGTATCTTGATCTATGTAACCCTTTTCCTCATTTTCCCCCATCCCTCCCAACTCAACCTTGCCCCTCAATTTTCTTAATTGCATAGGATATGCACTAATATTAAATTTACTCTAGGAAGAGGGCCCAGAACATAGTAATAGAAAGAAAACAATGAGAAAGATTTCTCCATGAAGAGTATTGAATGAAAGACATTGTTGAGATGAAGAGAAGAAACTTCAGTTATCTAAAATGTTTCTTTATATGGAACAGCAGCATTCTGCTTGCTCCCTGAAGAGGCATTCTAGGACCAATGAAGATTCCATCCCTCCTTCTGAAACCCGGCCTTTCTGCTCCAAATGCCCTGTAACCATGGCAACCCACCAAACCTGCAATCCCTATGTAGGGTACTGAGATAAACCGAAGCTAGTGAAATTAGTATTTCAGAAAACAACAAATACATTCTACTAGCTATATCCCAAATATTATATAGAACATATACAAAAATACTCATGTATCCTCTTAAAATTGACTTAAAGTAGCTACTTGTTACTTCTGTGAATCTGACCACCCTATCTCTACCAAACTCGCCTGCCATCCTACCCCTCCCCCATCTCCTATGCCTCAAACTATGATTCCTCCAGGACTTTTTACCATCCCACCTCCCAAGACTGAAGCAAAGAAGGACGTAGGGTAGCCAGGCTCCAGCTGCCAGAGGCTAGACGGGACTGAGGAATTGTTACTGGCATCCACAATTAGCCTGGGAGCACATTTTCCCATAGAAACAATAATCTTAATGGCTGCTGGTTCCCTAGTGCCACAGGCTTATAGTCCAGCCATGGTCTCAGTTAAATAGGCCTTTGTGGACTGCTCTGGGAACCTTCCCACCATTTGTAACATTGTTTCCATGGGAAAAAATGCTTCTCAAGTTCCAAACAACTGATTTACAAACAAACTTTTGGAACCAAATGCATTGGTAAATTAGGGAAGGCCTGTGGGCTCTCCCAGAGTCATTCAGAGGCCGGTGACTTCACTCTTAAAATGTTAGCAAGGTTTCAGCCTGCTTAGCATACCAAAGGGAAGCCACTGGGCTTGCTAAAGAAACTTTAATAAGCAAACAGACAAGATTGACAGATCCATAATAGACAGACTGACTCTGCCTTTGATTGGCTACAGAGGCCAGCATTTACATTGAATGATTTCCCTTAATCAAACACAGGCCTTATCTGGACTGGCAGGGCACTTATCCCACCAAGTGGGTGGTTATTAAGGAGATGGCAGGTACTCTATGTCTAATTGTACATTTAGCACCCTTTTCACAGACACCAGTGTGCCAGAGGAAAGACAAGCTTATTTTTTTCTCCATTGTCTGATACTTTTAATGTTTCACTGGTTCCTTCACCTTGATGCAAACAGAGCAATTACACAGCTTTCATCCCCTTCTTTCAAAGGCATATGGAAAATTCTGCTTTCAGGAATAAAAATGTTAATTCCAAAAAAGTCCTTGCAGCCATTCTGACAGGGAGGCAGTCTCCCATATTGCTGAAATTACATGTAGGGCTCCTGCATCATTTGCATAACAAATGTGACAGGATAGTTACTTAAGAGACTAAAACAGTAAAACAGGAGGAATAAAATATAGAGAGATACTTCATTTCTCATTCAATATTATACAAAATGAAATATAATGCCCCGAGCTATAGGGTGCCAGAAGTAGAAGATGGAAATATATCATCAAGTGTTTAAAAACCCTTACATGGTATAATAATAATTAAGAAATTATTACCCTGTTGATCTTTTAGAAGGAATGTAGCCACCTGTTCGTTCTTTTACTAATCAATTTTCTTTAACACTGCACAGGAAAGATTATTAAAGAGAATACAAAAACTGAGGAATTGAGAAATAATTTATGTCATGTAGCTAAAGTATGTTAAAATACATCATTTTAATTAAGACTTTCACTAGGAGAGAAAGTCATATTTTAGATCTCATTTATAGCAACATATAATTTGAGTTAAAAGGATAGTGGTGCATATTACTAATTGTTACTGCTGATATTATTAATTTGCCTTAAAATTAGCTCTAAGTCACTCTTTTCATTTCTACTCTAAGAAAGTCACTGTCATAGATGTGTATTTACCAGGTTGTTGTGCGGAAGGCTTTCAGTCAGGCTGCAGAGGGACGTGGGGAAAGAGATGGGTAGGTACATCCAGTGTCAAAATGCTTGAGCCCCACAATCCCATCAACTAGGTTTCTATCCTGGAAACTGGTATGTGACCTTGTGCTACTGATAATAATTAGTGCTCCAACAGACAGAAGCAAAT
Source organism: Perognathus longimembris pacificus (assembly GCF_023159225.1). Taxonomy (NCBI): domain Eukaryota; kingdom Metazoa; phylum Chordata; class Mammalia; order Rodentia; family Heteromyidae; genus Perognathus; species Perognathus longimembris. The sequence goes on along the minus strand of NC_063188.1, from coordinate 4,202,805 downwards.
ACTTCTTGAAAGATCCTAAGATGAAGCTTAAGGCAGAATATGGCTTAATCTTGCCTGTGTGGTCTATGTGAATATATGCAAAGTGGCCAGATTGTGATGATGCTACTGTCATTATTTCCTTATAAGTAATGGCTACAGTCCAGATTTTTTTCTTTAGTTTTCATTTTAAGTACTTTTATTATGAGATATCTGGATATAAATTTCCTTGATTTAAACTTGCATAGATTTTACTGAGTTTCTCAGATCTCTAGACCTATGTCTTCTGTGATGACTTTTGTTGAATGTAGACGCTTTTCACCATAATTTCCTCGAATTTTACCTGAATCATATTTTTCCTCCATTTACTGGACATCTATCACCCCATCCTCTCTTTTAAGAGGTAGAACCAGTTTCCTGGAGTTTCATGTGGATTCTGGGCTGCCTTAACAATGATACAGTATCATTCTTTCTGATGGAAATATATTGTGTGTATGTATATGTATATGTGTATATGTATATATGTGTGTATACACACACACACACACATACACACACACACACACACACCACATTTCCTTGATCCATTCATCCACTGAGAGGCATGAGATGATTCCATATCCTGGCTATGGTGGATAATGCTACAGTGAACATGGCTCTGCTAGGCTTTTTCTGTAGCCTTGTTTGTGCTCTATTGGATGAATTCCTAGGAGTAGAATTATTAGGACATAGAACAGTTCTATGTTTAGCCTTTTTAAAAATTCATTTCTTTATTGTCAAAGTGTAACCCCTCTATGTTTAGTCTTTTGAGGAATCTTCATGCTGCTTTCCAGAGTGGTGGAAGAAGCTTACATTCCCACCAACAGTATAATAGAGATCCCTTTTGGCCACATCCATACCACCACTTTTTATTGTTACTTTCTTGATAATGACCATTCTAACTGAAGTGAGGTAGAATCTCAGTATTGTTTTGATTTGCACTTCCTTTATGGTCAGAGAGGTTGAACATTCTTTGTGTGTCTATTGACCATTCCAGACAAAGGCCTAATATCCAGTATTTGCTTAGAGCTCAAAACATTAAACACTCAAAAAATAAACTCTCAAAGAAACCATAATCATTGAGCTTAATGACTTAATTAGCACAGTTTTAAGCTAGTCACAGCAGAGGATCAGAAGAGCCCAATAGCTATGCCCTTATGAACACATAAGATGATGCTAAGTGAAATGAATTCCATGTTATGGAAACGATGGTTATATCACTGTTGTAACTACTTTCAACGTCCCATCTGTATCTGTAGCTTCTATTATTGATGATCTTCTTGTATCCCCTTCCTGTGGTTGTACCAACATTATCTCTGTATCTTATCTGAGTATATTGGAAACTGTGTATACTGGTATTAGAACTAGGAAATTGAAAGGGAATACCAAAATTGAGAGACACAGGGTAAAAAAAAAAGACAAACAACTACAAAAGCAATACTTGCAAAACTGTTTGGTGTAAATGAACTGAACAATTTATGGGGGGGAAGAGAGAGGGGGAGGGGGAGGGAAGAATGGGAACGAGGTAACAAACAGTACAAGAAATGTATCCAATGCCTAATGTATGAAACTGTAACCTCTCTGTACATCAGTTTGATAATTAAAAAAAAAAAGAAAAAAAGACTAATCAGAAGAAGTAGTAAAATGATATACTGAATTCTGATCTTTTTCTTTGCTACTGTTTACTTTTTGAAATCCTCGAATATGTCCACCATACATTCTGTCTAAATTTTCTGGCTGTATTCCGCATAATAAAGAACATACAGAGAGAACAAAATTAAGGCTTAGTACTCATAGTACACATACTCAGCCTCAATTTTGTGACCCGAAGATTAAAACCATATACAACCGCACAGCTTAATTGGATTAATAACATGGTCTTACAACTCCAGGAAATTCTTAACCAGAAAGATCAAACTGTATACATTTTGAATTATTTTAAGAACTTTCTGTAAATTCACACATTTGCATAAAAGAACACTAAAGTGCCTATTACCATCATCAGGATAATAAATCCCTTCTCAAAATTATAGTAATTTGATGAACTTTTGGTATGATTGTTATTCTTTACCTTTACCTCTACTAATTCCAAACTTTTAATGTATCATAAATTATTTAATCCCTAGCAATGCATTAGCACTGAATAGTCCACTTTAAATCAGACCCTCAAATTATATATGTATATATATATGTGTACACATATAAATGAGACCTATATAATGAAATATAATGTAAGGCATACATTACTTATTATATATCATAATTATATGCATATTACTTGGCATATTCTTTTTCAGACATTACTGAGACTGTCAAATATTGGTGTTTCTTACCACACAAGCAATAAATGGACTTTAGTTGATCAATCAACATGTTATTATGGTATGCACTTTAGTCAGAGAACTCAGAAAAATAAACAACCAGATATATGTATTTATGTATATATATATATAGAGAGAGAGAGAGAAATAATAAAGATATATTATGAGAGATTAACTAATGTAATTATGAGCCTGAGATGTGCCATAATCTGGTGCCTGAAAGCTACAGGACCAGGAAAATTGATGGCATAGTTATAATCTCATCAAAATTTCAAGAATTGGAGAGGAGACAGTACAAGTTGGTCTGATTGAAAACAACTGAGGTCCAATATCTCTTATATCTAAGGTTAGAAGAACTTAGATGTTCCAGGCCAAGCAAAAGAAAATTCTTATTTCCTGCACATGTATAGTGTTCCATTTAAGACCTCCATGGATTTGATGATATCTACCAACATTGAAGAGGTCTACCTTACTACTCAGTTTACTGACTCAGATTATTCTCTTCTAGTAAAACCCAGACACCAGTTTTCTTCTGATCCTTTCTCAAACTCAAGATGTCACATAAATTTAACCATCATAGATTGTATGTGTATGTGTGTGTGTGTGTTTGAAATTAGAAAACTTACAAACAACACACAAAACAACACCATGGGACATTAGCCATTTAAAACACAAATTCCTTCTACTTTCACAAAAATAGTTATGACATCACTAAATGTATATTTTAATTACAGTTCATATATCACAGGATTTTTCCAATTCACTGATCATGCAAATCTTTATTGACTAGAAACTTCCCTGGAACTCATCCTTCTCAGAATTATCAATGAGAATATTCCATATTGGTTTACTTTTGTTACACATGATTTAAAGAAAATGACTATTCTATTTTGCTATGTCTGCTTCTTTATTCAAAACTGTTCCAACATTATAGTCATGTGGTAAACTACTTCCTTTTTTTCCAAATTTTTATTAGCAAACTGATGTACAGAGAGGTTACAGTTTCATACGTTAGGCAATGGATACATTTCTTGTACTGTTTGTTACCTTGTCCCTCATACCCCCCTCCCTCCTCCCCCTTTCCCTCCCCCCCCCCCGCCGGGAGATGTTCAGTTCACTTACACCAAACAGTTTTGCAAGTATTGCTTTTGTAGTTGTTCGTCTTTTTTTACCCTGTGTATCTCAACTTTGGTATTCCCTTTCAATTTACTACTTCCAATACCAATATACACGGTTTCCAATACACTCAGTTAACATTACAGAGATAGTGTAGGTACAACCACAGGAAGGTGATACAAGAACATCATCAATAATAGAAGCTACAGATACACATGGGATGTTGAAAGTAGTTACAACTGTGATATAACAATTGTTTCCATAACATGGAGTTCATTTCACTTAGCATCATCTTATGTGTTCATAAGGGTATAGCTATTGGGCTTTGTGATGCTCTGCTATGACTTGCCTAAACCTATACTAATTATTCCCAATAAGGGAGACCATAGAGTCCATGTTTCTTTGGGTCTGGCTCACTTCACTTAGTATAATTTTTTCCAAGTCCTTCCATTTCCTTACAAATGGGACAATGTCATTCTTTTTGATAGAGGCATAAAATTCCATTGTGTATATGTACCACATTTTCCTGATCCATTCGTCTACTGAGGGGCATCTGGGTTGGTTCCAGATTCTCGCTACGACAAATTGTGCTGTGATGAACATTGTTGTGCTGGTGGCTTTACTGTGATTTTGTTTGTGGTCTTTTGGATAGATACCCAAAAGTGGGGCTGCTGGGTCATAGGGGAGTTCTATATTTAGCCTTCTGAGGAATCTCCATACTGCTTGCCAGAGTGGCTGAACCAGTTTACATTCCCACCATCAATGAAGTAGGGTTCCCTTTTGGCCACATCCCCTCCAACAATTGTTATTGTTAGTTTTCTTGACTGCATCAAACTGCAGAGCTTCTGCACGGCAAAGGACATAGCTCGCAAGATAAACAGAAAGCCCACAGACTGGGAGAAGATCTTTACCAGACATTCAACAGACAAAGGCCTCAACTCTAAAATATATGCAGAACTAAAAAAATTACCTTCTTCCATAACAAAACCGCAAAGAACCAATAGCCCCCACATCAAGTGGGCTAAAGACTTACAAAGACACTTCTCTGATGAGGAAATGAGAATGGCCAAGAGTCATATGAAAAAATGCTCTACATCACTGGCCATAAAAGAAATGCAAATCAAAACAACATTGAGATTCCATCTCACCCCAGTAAGAATGTCATATATCAAGTAAACTACTTTCTGAATCTCTCCCAAACATTAAAAAGCCCACCTCCAGTGACTTGTTAATTTCTGGTCCTTTCCCTCAGTCTTCCTTGTTTGGATATTTATAAATCCATCATCTGCTTTTCATAGAATAAAAGTATAGTATCGGATATTTGAACTATAATGCCACAACCAACATATTAATATGCATATGTATGTAATTAAATATATCTGAGCTAAAGGAAAAAAAAAACAAATCATTCACTCATTCTATATTATTTTCCAGAAAATCTTACTTGGCTTCTTTAATTTGCTTGATTTCCTAAAGGTTCTTCCTCCTTCTTACTTTATTAGTACTTTATCCATTCATGTATGTATTTATATTGATTTTTGTAATACTAGATTTTGAACTCAGGCTCTCATAGCTTCTACACATTGCTCTATCCCTTGAACCATTCTGCTAGTCCTTGCTTTTAATTTTCAATGGAACTAACATTGGTGTTATTTTTTTAATTACCATGTGAATATATAAGTATGACTAGGCACTGGTGTCTCACACCTGTATTCCTAGCTACTCCAGATGCTAAGAACTAAGGATCACAGTTCAAAGCTAGCCCAGGCAGCAAGGTCTGTGAGACTCTTATCCAACTAATCACTAAAAAAGCCAGGTGGAGCTGTGGCTCAAGTGGTAGAGTGCTTGCTCAAGGACAGCATCCAGGACCTCCCTGAATCCAAGCTCAAGGACCAGAAAAAGTATAAAAATATAAGTGTGTGTGTGTGTGTGTGTGTGTGTGTGTGTGTGTGTGTGTGTGTTATATTCAGGATGGTAAGCCATTGTGATTTACAATTTGTCCCTTCTAATTTGCACTGCATTTTAGAAATGTTTGCTGTGATTTGCAGCTTTCAATCTCCTCTGCAGATCCTCTTCACTACTCCCAACTCTCCACTCCTGCTTCCACACTGACTCAGTGCTCCTTCCCTTATCTACCTCAGCTCCCCCCTTCTCTAATTATCCCTATCAGGATCAACTCACATATACTCACATGGGGATTTGTTTCTGGCCAAATATATAGAGATAAAGCTATATGCACTAGAATTTTGCTTGGGGAAATCTCACAGTGGGGAAAGGATTTGTATAATTCTGCTTTTTCTTTGGGGAGTTTATCTCCATGCTTAGGGCTTCTTATCAAACCAACTCACAGGCTTTTCTGTATAATATTTGCATTTCTCTGCTTACAAATCACATTGGTATATGTTTGAACCTCATAGGGACTACTTAAGACAGTGAGCTTCATTACCTTTCTTCAACAGATTTCAAAACTAAGGTTCACCCAACAGGCACTAAATTTGGCATGATTTTTTCTATTTACACATTCATTTATTTACTCAACAAATGGGTTTAAACTCTCATCATGTGCCAGGTTTTGTGGTCGAATTTAGGTCTTGCCCCTGTTGCTCACAAGCACTTAGACAAATACAACATCTCTCTCACACACACACACACACACACACACACACACACACAATATTTCAGCATGTACTAAGTCACATTAGAAATTAATGAAGAGATGCCTATACAGCACTACATTGAAGATCAAGAGTCACTAATCTTTTTATTGCCAATCCTGGGCCTTGGACTCAGGGCCTGGGCACTGTCCCTGACCTTCTTTTTGCTCAAGGGTAGCATTCTACCACTTCAGCCACAGTGCCACCACTGGCCTTTTTTCTGTTTATGTAGTCCTGAGGAATTGAACCCAGGCCTTCATGTATGCTAGGCAAGCACTGCACCATTAAACTATACTCAGTGAGACATTGATCATTCTTCAACTCCAAATTTGATCTTAGTCATCTCCTTTCTCCTCTGTGTGAGCCTCAGTTTCTCCACTTTCAAAGGAACTTCTTACACTAGGGGATTGATGGCTTTAAGAATCATTTGGAAGTGAAAATGTTCAATAGGTTGACATTGATCAAGATGCATTGGGGCTGGGAATATGGCCTAGTGGCAAGAGTGCTTGCCTCCTACACATGAAGCTCTCGGTTGGATTCCCCAGCACCACATGTATGGAAAACGGCCAGAAGGGGCCCTGTGGCTCAGGTGGCAGAGTGCTAGCCTTGAGTGGGAAGAAGCCAGGGACCTTGCTCAGATCCTGACTCCAAGGCCCAGGACTGGCCAAAAAAAAAAAAAAGATGCATTGCATTCACAAACTACTTTGATAATTGGCAACAGTTTTGTACTATTTCTTGAAGATATTTTAATTGTATAAAAAAAGTAAAAAATAAACCCAAGACCTAACGTATGAAACTGTAACCTCTCTGTATATCACTTTGACAATAAATATTAAAAATAATAATAAAAATAAATTGGATAGCAGGAATAACTATTGAAATATTATAGCACAATAAGTTAACTATAGTTGAAAATACTTAATTGTATATTTTTTAAAGACTAGAAAAGGAGACATTTGACTGCCCCAAACATGAATAAATGTCTGAGGTATGCTGGTCATCCTGATATGATTGATAAACATTATACATATGTAATAAGATGTCACACTTTGTCTTATAAACAGACACAAGTATTTTATTGATTAAATAAAATTTTTTTAGAATAATCTGCCTATAAGGACTTAAATTAATTAGCTTTTACTATCTGGTGAAAGATAGGTGAAGTCAGTGACTTTCAGAGGGAGTGTTACATTTGTCAAAATGGAACTATGTTAGAATCACTAACTATATATAATTTCATGAGGTCCTTTTACTATTTTGATTTTGTATTTCAAAGAAAAGAAATAAAAGGATTGCTTTTATGTTGCAAACTTCAGAATGAAAACTGAAGGTATCCCTCTAGATCAGATACCACAAATGCAACTGTGGAATTGGTACAAGGGTTGTAGCAATAGGAGTAAGTCACTATCTGTTCCTCATAGGAAGTGAGAAGTAGACACGTTCTACCTGTACTTAGTAAGCAGTAGTGACAGGCAAGATTCCTAGGCACCATAGTTCCCCTTTACCCTAGGGAGCCCTTGCTGGGTTCCTTGTTATCTATTACTGCTTTGTTCTTCTAGCCACATCTCTGTCTGTCTTGTGGAAGGGGGCTTCGGCTGCGCTGCAGCAAGTCCCCTCCCTGATTCAATTAACAATTCAATTACTGCCTACTACATGTCAAGTAGCTGACTAGTTATCAACCATTTCCCTTGTTTTCCCCGGCTTCCTTTCTAGATAATTTAATTTTGGTTTTGATCTCCATATTGCTCCTCTTCCTTTGTGGTCTCCCAACTTGTTGATTCCAGCAAACATGTCCTTCCTGCACAGTCCTCCCGTTAGCTCATCTCTCATTTCCCCAGATACAGCTGCTCTCTCTCTCACCACTTTTCATCTCCACTTCACCAATTATCACTTTACTTTACACTCTCTTGCCCAGCCTCATCTGTGACTTTTGTCTATCTAATATTTAGCCATCCATATCTTTCTGCAATATTCTTGCAGATTGCCAGACATGACATATCGATTTCCCCCCTTTTGCCTGAGAAAATAGTTACTAGCTAAATGATTGTGCTTTTCAAGGCTCCCCTACTCGAAACCCACAAATTATCATTGATCAAGGACTTTCATTAAGTGCATCATTAAGCAAACACTATTCCTTAACACACCCAGAATCTGTCTCTTGCAGAAGAAGAGAGCCAGGCAAAAGATGAGGGCAATTCTGTTGCTAAGTTCTCATAGGAATATGGCATGAAGGGCGGCCCTTCATCTCCATGGGGCTTGCTCTCGTCTCCACATGAGCACATAACTGGCAGTGACATAAATCAATTTTTTACGGATTAACACAGGCTTCCGTGCAGAAGACAGGCAGGGTTCCTAGTGACTCGCATGTGAAGAATGCTCCTGATTTCTTTTCTTGCCTCTTTAAAATAAAATAAATGCAGAAGCTTGGAGTTAAAATTCTCCTGAATGCAGCAAAGCTCTCTTGAACGAAACAACTTGCCATGCACTACTGAACTCTCCTTGCTACCAAGAAATGCCACTGGAGCCACCTTTCAAACCTCCGCCTCTGTGGCACCACTTTGAAAAGCCATTGTTTCTATTTCAACTACTAAATGTGGCCACTGACTCCTCATTTACCCCTTTGAAGCCCAGCAAAAAGGGGAAATTGGAGGGAGGAAAGCACCTGGGAAAAGCCGCCCAGGAGCAAACATCAAAATGCCTGCACCCTGCATGGGTTAGGAAAAAAAAATTCAGTGAAACCCAGTGGGAGCCAATAGCGTGTGTTTCTTATTCCTAAAACCCCAGCAGGCTTCACTGTACCCAGACCACCTTTTGAAATGCAAAGGAGAAAAAAGAAGAGAAGAGATGATTAGCAAAGAAGAAAAGCCATGCTTAGATGATGATTTTATTTCCCAGATACGCCTTTCCTGCCTCATTAATATACTTCTGTCCTGGATGAAAGTCCTTGGCATCCAAAGCAGATAGTAATGGCCTATCCAGCGATACCATGTCAGCCTCCTAATGCCTTATCAAAGGTTTATTGAAGAATACAGTCATCTCTCTGCTCTCACTGGTTTTAAAGTGTTACATGAAGACAAATGAAATGCCCCTGTCCTTCATACATTTGCCTCAACCGTTTCTGACAATATCTTTCATGTATAAATCATACTGCTCTGATAGCATTTGTCTGAGTCTATCCTATTAACAATAGGACCAAGACAAGGCCAGAGGTCTGAGTAAACGCTTCATGTTCATTTAAAGATACAGAAGCAGAGCCACAGCCTATTAAATCCCAGAGAGAAATTGGCTATTGTGCATGCTACTTAAAATATTACCAGTGCTGAAACAATTTTGGGTTTGTGCAGAGACAAATATATTATTGGAACTCTGTAAGCCTATAATATTAGTAACAGCAAAATGAAAGATGAACTATAACCCTCCTCAGTAGCTTCATTCAACCCAAGCTTGAATAGCTATCTGCCTACTTATTCCCCATGAAGTCCTGGGGACAGACATACCCAAGATCCAGACATGGGAAAGTCAATGCTCTGGGTCTAGTCTCATGTGTGTTGAAGGTCATCCATGTTCTATTCTATCACCACCTTGCTCTTTCTGCAGGCCCAAGCCTTCAAAGTATATTTGCTTCGTTCTTACTTTTTCTCTGCCTCTCCTCAGTTGCTATGGTCACATGCCCCTCTGTCTTAGAGACTTATTTTACTATTTAGAGCATACTTAATTAGCTCTTGTAATCAAATCACAGGACTTTACATGCTTAGTACAATGAATTACCCCTTTCCAAAGGGAAAAAACATAAGTGTAATGTTTCTAGTCTGATATGGCTTTTAACTTCTGTACAATGCCACCTAGAGAGTTTTCTCTAAAACTAAAAACTTCTTAGCTGATAGTACAACTAAAATGTTTCCCCAAATTCAACACACACACACACACACACAGATTATTCAGTCATCTTGACAAAATTATAGACATCTAGCATACTATGTTCTAAAAGGTAAAAATTGTGGTAGTTGAGACTATTTTTTGTTAGCTTCTTAATAATCATCCAAAAGGAAATGTTCTACAGTGACAGTATTTAAAAGAGCTCTGACAAAGCATGTTCACTAATACATATTATAAATTAGGGACAAGACGGTTCATATTAGCAGAGATATGATACAATACTATACTATATCTATAATGCGGAAGTCTACAGGTTAAAAGGTATTATTTAAGACTTCATCCTACTTTTTCAGACAAGGACCCAAAGGACAGTATTGAACCAGCTCTGTAAGGAAATGCATGTTTGAATGGTTAGAATTCCATGGAAGAAGAGCCACGTGCACTTCAAAGTTTAGGACAACAATCAAAACACAGCACCATTTCAAATAGAAACTGTGAGCATATGAGGGAAAAGATGTAATATTTATTTTCCTAACCTGGCTTATTTTACTTAACGTGTTCTCCAATTCCACCCATTTCCCTCCAAATGACATAAATTTTATTTTCTTTGCAGCTGGAAAGCAATCCCATTGGGTATTTATAGCACATTTTTTAACCATTACCCTACTGATGAGTACCTAAGCTAATTCCATAACTTGGTTATTGTGAACAATGCTGTAATAAACATTCATAGGTTATGGTCTACCATTTGAACCACATCTGCATTTCTGGCTTCTTAGGGGCTAACTGGAAATAGGAGTCTCATGGTTCGTCTGCCAAATCTGACTTTGAACAGTGATTTTTAGATGCCAGCCTCATAACTAGCTACAATTACAGGCGTGAGCCACTGATACACAGCTTTAACATTGAGATTTGAATTTGATTTACTGAATTCTCAATGACCAAACTGATTTATGTTTTATTAATATTGCTATATCTTTGCTGAATTTGTCATCCAAGTGGTTGAACTTCATGTCTAGATCTTAAATGGACTTATTTACTTCATTTCGCATTTAATTTGACTCTTCTTTGAGGTCAGTGATCATTTCTAAAACTGGACTTTTGAATTGTTTGTTTCAAATTTCAGCCATTACTTTCGGCTTCAATTATTGAGCGGTGGTTAACTTCTGGAAAGTCATATTTCTTGTGTTTCTAAGTTATGATCTGCACATCTGTTGTAATGGATATTTCTTATATTTTTATCTGGGATTCTTCTCTTGAGAGCTTAATCCCCAGTACAATTCAGAGAGGTGTAAATGAGCTACTTAATAGAAACAAAATCAGAAAGAAAGAAGAAAACCAGTGAAGATTCTGAGGAAGAAGAATAAACATGATAAAAAGTATTCACAAAATTAAGGAATATAAATAAAATTAGATAAATATAAGAGGAGTAATAAATATATGATGAAAGATTTTTAATAAAATGAATTTAAGAATAATGAAAGTATATTAAAAAGAAAAAGAATTGAAATTTCTAAGTCTTTCAATATTGGAATCTTATTACTGAGTCTTGTGTCTCATATTTTCTACTCTCTAGGCTGGAGTTGTATGTAGGTTAAGGTCGAGGCAATTACAGGGTTAGTTATCAGCTTCACTTTAAATGTTTCCTTTCTTTGTGTACCAGGAGCCACAATGGCCTCAATGAGCTTTGTGGCCTGTAGGCTGGGCAAGTTTTACTCTCTCCATGCATAGCCACAGCATATAAAATAGAGGTTTCAAACATCCAAGCCTGGGTGTCCTCCAAGTGTGTCAGAGAGTGGGAAAAGCAAGAAGAACACTGAGTTGTGTACTAGAGCAGGTGGACTGAGGGAAATGGCACTCTATCTCAGCATCTTTATATCATCCAGTAGTCACCCTGCAGGGGCAAGCAGATAAGGGAAATCCAGCAGTCTCTTTGCCCAGGGCTGAGAGCTATTGGTCACACTTGGCACCAAACTGCTTCTCTAGAAGCTTAGTAATCATGAATAAACTTGGACCTCTCAGAATCTGGAGTAATCCACAGGTATTAAATCTCACTGTTTGTAAGAGAATGCAAAGATATCAACCACTGTACTCTCCCTAGCTCCAAATCCATGCTTCTTATGGACTTGTGTCTAACCTCCCCCCTTGCCCAGACTGCCTTTCATGGCTGTTTTCAACCCACATTGTGATGGAGAGTTGTGCTTGTTCTGTTTGCATGTTCCCACGGTACCTATATCTCAAAAATTTCTTGCCTTTACAAGGTCACCTTGTTTCACCATGTTATACAATTCTGTTATATGGGGAATAAAAGAATGGATTCCTTCTTTAGTGCTGGCCTACCAGACATGTAGCTAGGACTTGCCAACCTGTTGTCACCAGAACTGGCTGGCTTAACTTGTGCTGTGGCTCAGACTTCCCTTTCCACAGGGAATCCAAAGTTAGTGCTGAGGATTGTATCCTACTTTTTTCTATGTAACCTTTCTGTTTCTCCATGCAATTTAGCTACTGTCCTGTTACCTTTTTCTGATAGATATTTGAATCTTGCCCTTTTTCTCTGTGAGTACCCCCATTGAGCACCTCATTACCTAGGGTGGAATACATAGTAATCTGAGAGTCTGTAAATTCTTGCAACTCCATGCAATGTATGCATCTATGATGGTTCAACCAATGCACTGAAAAGGGTTAGTGGTTTTGGTATACAGACATTTTAAGATAGTAGAAAGACTAAGCCATAACCTATATTCTGCCATCATCAACTTTTGTGTTCTTGGCCAATGACTTCTATATTTCGGCGTTCACATTTCTATTCTGTAAAGTAGTTATACTTATGTTTACTGTTAATCAAAATTACAACATATTTAGTTTAGAGATGGAATTGGCTTTATTTAAAATTCTATATTCAGATGGTAACTCTTACTTCACAATAAAATGAAAGTTTCTCTGAATATAACAAAATGTTTATTTTTGGAAGGTGGGAACTGGGAAAGAAAACAATTAAAAGACAGTTTGGTTAACATGAGGTCATTTACATTCTTAGGGTTAAAGTAGAGGAGAATTCATTATTATACTGATTTAGTAAAGAGTCTCCTTGACTAATTGCTGTGAATCCATTTTCAGAAAAACAACTGGTCTGTCTAAGGATCTAACAGCTTCATTAAAGTTGTGGTTTATCAGAAAGAAGGGTAAAATCACAGTAACATCTGAACTGACACAAAAAATGTCTTTGACAAAATTGCATCCTCTTATCATAAAAGTTTTGAAGAAACATGGAATAGGAGTACCTCAATCTAATAAAGGCGATATATAACAAACCTACAGCCAAAACTGTGACAAAATTGAAATCATTTCTTGTAATGCCAGGAACAAAGCAACAGTGTTCCCTCTCTGCTCTTAATCAATATAATACTAGAATTCCTAACCAGACCAATAAGGCAAGAGAAAGAAATGAAGGGAATCCAAATAGGTAAGGAAGAAGTGACATTATCTGTATTTGAAGGTCATATAAATCTATACATAAAATGCCCTAAAGATTCCATAAAAAAAACCTTGATCTGGTGGACACTTCAATAACATAGCAAGATATAAAATCAACATATAATATAAGTCGCTTTTCTGTATACCAACCATAAACAAGCTGAGAAAGAAGTGAGGAAAACAATCCCATTTAGAATAACCTGAAAAAAATCATACAATTAGATATAAACTTAAGCAAGGAAGAAAAAGGCCTCTACAATGAAAATTATAAAACTTTTAAGGAATAAAATGAAGACAATATAAAGAAATGGTAAGATCACCCATGTTCATGAAAATGGCCATCTTGATGAAAAGAGTCTGTAGGTTTAATGGAATCCCTATTAAAACTCCATTGTCATTCTTCACATAGAGAAATCACAGAAATGGTGGAACATGGAACAGAGTGTGAACCAATGCAGCAGCCATACGCATTAGCTACTATGATGGAAATGAACCGTACAACTTGGTGGGGGGGGGATAGTTGAGGGGAGGGAAAGTGAGAAAAAATAAGGGAGGGAGTACAACTGTTCGAAAAGAAATGTACTCATTACCTTACTTATGTAATTGTAGTCCATCTGTACATCATGTTTATAAAAACTTAACCATTAAAAAAGATATATACATAAACTGCTCTGCTAAATGGCAACTCGTTTGCACAAGGATAATAATAAAGAGAAACTATATAAAAAGAAATTAAATCCTTCTTCATAAAAAGAAAAACCAATACTAAAATGTGTATAAAAGTGTAAAAGACTCTAGAAAGCAAAAATGATTGTGAGCCAAAAGCACAATATTGGAACTATCACAATTCTGGATTTCAATTTATATTGTCAAGCCTTAGTAACAAAAATAGCATGGTAATGGAACAACTATAGTGGTCTCTGATAAACATGCCAAAAGCATGTATGGTCAAAAAGATAGCCCCTATAACAAATATTGTTGAATAAATGGTTATATATAGTTGGGCACTGGTGCCTCACACCTGTAATCCTAGCTATTCAGGAGGCTGAGATCTGAGAATCATGGCTCAAAGCCAGCCCAGGCAGGAAAGTCCATGAGCCTCTTAACTCCAATTACCCACCAGAAAACCAGAACTGGTGCTGTGGTTCAAGTGGTAGAGTGCTTGAAGAGCTCAGGGACAGCGCCCAGGCCCAGAGTTCATGATCTCCAACTGACAAAATAGTTGTATACAGGCAGAAGACTAGAATTAGATACCTGTCCACTACCATCTGAAAAAATCAACTCTATATCTAGTTAAAAATCTCAATAAGAGACTTCCGGGAAGACAGCAGAGGAGCTGAAATTAAAACGGAAATTCATATGTTTATGGACTTCAACCAAGTTGAGGACACAAAGTACCAGCTCCTTTGGGACACAGCAAAGGCAGTACTCAGAGGAAAATTTATATCTCTGAGTACATACATCAACAAACTGGACAAACAGAAACTCAGTAATTTAAGGAAGCACCTTAATTTTCTGGAGAGAGAACAGCAAGCCAAACCCCAAGTCAATAGACGGAAGCAAATAATTAAAATCAAATCAGAATTAAATCAAGTAGACACGAAAAAAACCATCGAAAGAATCAACAAAACAAAGAGTTGGTTCTTTGAAAAAATCAACAAGATAGACAGACCCCTGGCAAACCTGACCAAAAAACGAAGGCAGCACACTCAAATAAACAAGATAAGAGATTAAACAGGTAACATCACCACAGAAATAACCAAAATTCAGAAAATAATAAGGGACTATTTTGCAAACCTTTATGCCAAGAAATTCGAGAAACTGGAAGAAATGGATGATTTCCTAGAAAAAATTGATATCCCCAAACTCAACCATGAAGATTTAAACCTTCTAAACAGACCCATATCCAGTATTGAAATAGAAACGGCAATAAATGATCTCCCATCCAAGAAAAGCCCAGGTCCAGACGAATTCACTGCAGAATTCTACAAGGCCTTCAAAACAGAACTCACTCCAATATTTCTCAAACTCTTCAATGAAATTGAAAGAGAACGTTCACTACCAGACTCATTTTATGAAGCCAGTATAACCCTTATCCCAAAACAAGGCACAGACTCATCACGGAAAGAGGACTATAGATCGATTACCCTGATGAACATAGACGCAAAAAATCTCAACAAAATTCTGGCCAATCGACTTCAACAGGTCATCAAAAAAAATCATACACCACGATCAAACTGGATTCATCCCAGGGATGCAAAGTTGATTTAATATATGCAAGTCAATTAATGTAATCGACCACATCAACTGGAGCAAGGTAAAGAACCACATGGTTTTGTCTCTGCATGTGGAAAAGCGTTTGATAAAATCCAGCACCCATTTATGCTAAAAGCCCTGGAAAAACTGGGATTCCAGGGAACATTCCTGAATATAATCAAGGCAGTTTATGACAAACCAACAGCAAGCATAACTCTAAATGGTGAAAAACTAAAACCATTCCCTTTAAAATCAGGAACAAGGCAGGGATGTCCACTCTCTCCCCTGTTCTTCAACATAGTACTAGAATTCCTAGCCAGAGCAATTAGGCAAGAAGAAAATATAAAAAGGATCCAAATAGGAAAAGATGAAGTTAAACTTTCTCTCTTCACAGATGACACGATCCTATACCTAAAGAATCCCATAGACTCTACCCCCAAGCTAGTAGAGCTGATCCAAAACTTTGGTAAAGTTGCAGGATATAAAATAAACCCTCAAAAATCAATGGCCTTTCTCTATGCTAATGACCCGAAGACCGAGGCTGAAATCAGGAAAGCAACTCCTTTGCAATAGCTCCCCAAAACATAAAATACCTAGGAATAACCTTAACCAAAGAAGTGAAAGACCTCTTTGATGAGAACTTTACAAGCTTGAAAAATGAAATTATGTCAGAACTAAGGAAATGGAAAAACCTCCCATGCTCCTGGATTGGGAGGATTAATATAATCAAAATGGCAATATTGCAAAAGGCTATCTACAAATTCAGTGCAATACACATTAATATCCCACACCATTTTTTAATGGAATAGAGGAAGCTATCCAGAAATTCATATGGAACAATAAAAGACCTAGGATAGCCACAACAATCCTAAGCAGAAAGAACAGTGCTGGAGGAATTATAATACCCAACTTCAAGCTGTATTATAAAGCTATAGTAACAAAAATAGCTTGATATTGGCACCGGAACAGGCCTGAAGACCAATGGAACAGAATTGAAGACCCAGAAATGAATCCACAGAACTACGCCTACTTAATCTTTGATAAAGGAGCTAAAACAATAGTTTGGAAGAAAGATAGCCTCTTTAACAAATGGTGCTGGCAAAACTGGCTCAACACATGCAACAAACTAAAACTAGATCCTTATATATCACCCTGCACCAAAATCAACTCCAAATGGATTAAAGACCTCGAAATCAAAACAGACACCCTGAAAACACTAAAGAAAGGAGTAAGAGAAACACTTGGGCTCCTTGGCGCAGGACGGAACTTCCTTAACAAAGACCCAGAAAGGCTACAAATCCAAGAAAGGTTGGACAAATGGGACTGCATCAAACTGCAGAGCTTCTGCACGGCAAAGGACATAGCTCGCAAGATAAACAGAAAGCCCACAGACTGGGAGAAGATCTTTACCGGACATTCAACCGACAAAGGCCTCATCTCTAAAATATATGCAGAATGAAAAAAATTACCTTCTTCCAAAACAAAACCGCAAAGAACCAATAGCCCCCTCATCAAGTGGGTTAAAGACTTACAAAGACACTTTTCTGATGAGGAAATGAGAATGGCCAAGAGACATATGAAAAAGTGCTCTACATCACTGGGCATAAAAGAAATGCAAGTCAAAACAACATTGAGATTCCATCTCACCCCAGTAAGAATGTCCTATATCAAGAAAACTAACAATAACAATTGTTGGAGGGGATGTGGCCAAAAGGGAACCCTACTTCATTGTTGGTGGGAATGTAAACTGGTTCTGCCACTCTGGCAAGCAGTATGGAGATTCCTCAGAAGCCTAAATATAGAACTCCCCTATGACCCAGGAGTCCCACTTTTGGGTATCTATCCAAAAGACCACAAACAAAATCACAGTAATGCCACAAGCACAACAATGTTCATCGCAGCACAATTTGTCATAGCGACAATCTGGAACCAGGCCAGATGCCCCTCAGTAGACGAATGGATCAGGAAAATGTGGTACATATACACAATGGAATTTCATGCCTCTATCAGAAAGAATGACATTGCCCCATTTGTAAGGAAATGGAAGGACTTGGAAAAAATTATACTAAGTGAAGTGAGCCGGACCCAAAGAAACATGGACTCTATGGTCTCCCTTATTGAGAATAATTAGTACAGGTTTAGGCAAGTCATAGCAGAGCATCTCAAGAGCCCAATAGCTATACCCTTATGAACACTTAAGATGATGCTAAGTGAAATGTAGTCCATTTTATTGAAACGATTGTATATCACAGTTGTAACTACTTTTAACGTCCCATGTGTATCTGTAGCTTCTATTATTGATGAGGTTCTTGTATCACCTTCCTGTGGTTGTACCTACACTATCTCTGTATTCTTATCTGTGTATATTGGAAACCGTGTATACTGGTATTAGGAGTAGGAAATTGAAAGGGAATACCAAAATTGAGAGACACAGGGCAAAAAAAGACAAACAACTTCAAAAGCAATATTTGCAAAACTGTTTGGTGCAAGTGAACTGAACACCTCAGGGGGGGGGAAGGGAAAGGGGGAGGAGGGAGGGGGGTATGAGGGACAAGATAACAAACAGTACAAGAAATGTATCCAATGCCTAACGTATGAAACTGTAACCTCTCTGTACATCAGTTTGATAATAAAAATTTGAAAAAAAAAACTCAATGAATTACTACAGGAAATATCAGCGAAATGCTAGAAGGTTTACATAGATCTATCAGGATCAGTGGGAAAGGGGAAGGGAAGAACTGAGGGGAAGTGAGTGGGTGGAAAGATATTATAAACACACACAAAATACAGAATAATGAAACTCATTAATTGATGTTTCAAAAAGAGACAGTATGGAGAGAAAGAATTGGAGTATGCTACAAAGATTAGATTATGAACTTTTGTTCAAAGTGTGCATATGTGGAAAAACTACAATGAAACTCATTTATATTACAAATTTATGCTAATTCAATTTTTTTGCCTTTTTAGCAAGAATTACTCCGCTTTGGTTTGATCAGTTCGTCTGGGGCTAAATGCTGGAAGTTAGTCCAAAGCAGTGGCCTCTCATAAACTTTAACTTTATTTAACTAACATTAAGAGGACAATGTGTTCACAAATGAAGCATTCAGCAAACATCAGAAGCTACATTTTTACTTACATTCTCTGCACATTCCCTGGGGGTTAGGGAGTGAGAAACCAAAGACTCCTACCTCTACATCAACTTTTACCTGACTTCTTGGAGCAAATTGTTTTCTGAAGTGTTCTAAATAAGATGTACTCCGAGATACCTTGATGAGTCAGAGTCAGTTTTAGTTTTCAAAAGCAGCCTTTGACAAATGGTTACACATTTAATCTCAGATCCTGCTTTGCACATAGCTCTGACTAAAGTACATGCAAGACTGGGAACCAACCATTTGGAGGTAAAAATACTCAGTGTTTGATGCAAAAGACCAATTTGTGAAAAAGTGTCTTTGTGCTCACTAGACTGATTTACCTCAATTGGCCACTTCACTGTGAACCATAAGGGTTCCAGATTTTAATATGGATGGATAGCTTGCTCCTTTCATCTTGTCTGGTCTTCAGCCTATTTTTCATTGTTTTTTTTTCTTCTATCCAGTTACCAGGAGACTGAATGAGTGATTAAAAGTGGAAATAGATAATAAAGTTAGAGATTAGGGCCAAACAGGGTGTGATCTTTTAAAAAATAGATCATACATAGAGGAAAGTATAAAAACTAATGATTTTTCAAAGTGAAAGTCTCCCATCTCCCCCTTGCAATTCTACTTAGATGAAGAAAGAAAACATTGCCTGGATTCCAAAATGTTTTAATGTCTCCTTCCACTGCTTTTTCCTTGAGTAAAGATTAATTTTACTAAAAAGCTAGATCAAGAGGACATGAAACTTGTAGAAGGCAACCAAGATGGGAAACAATATACAGAACAATGTATAAATGCGAGGATGGTCACTTTCTCCAGACACACTGCAACAAGGCTACAAGGATAAGTACAGCCAGGCATAGTAGAGTGGGAACTTAGAGCTCTCTGGCTTTCTCATTTTTCTCCATTGTGAAAATAGAAAGATAATGCCTACTTTGAAATGCTGTTGGCGTAAGTAAATGAAATCATGCAGAACTATGTAAACTTAGTAGGTGTTAGATAAATACGAGTCACGTGGTATACACACTGCATCATCTACTATAAAGATCAAGTGGTTTGAACAACTTCTTTACTGCTGGTTTAAACCATTTAAAGTGTTTTTATTGAGTAGTCTATGTCTAATTCAATTCAGAAGTTGGCAGTGAACTATAACCCTACAACAACTGATTTGTATATTTGATTTAGTAAGCAATTATGCTTATTAATTTTCAAGGAAAAGTTTTAATTCCATTTCACAGACAAACATTGTTATTTCCAAACTGTGTTTTCAGGGTGACACCTGAGTAAACTTAATATAATAACCCTTTCTATACGCTTGTGTTTGTTTGACATGTTGGAGATTACCTCCTCTTATATCAGCAAGCCTCAGTGCCAATCTCTGAAAGTTCAGTAGTGCTGTAAGTGACTATAATTGCTGCCCCAGCTTTACTCTAGGTCAATAGCAGCTTCTCCAAGAACCAAAGCGTTGTGGCTTCTCTCACCAACAGATAAAGGCCTGTCCTTACAAACATCCCTGTGGACTAGGTCACAGATGCCCAACACTTAATTCTACCTGCTTCATCAAATAACTGATGCGCTTCTGGGCAATCAAGACCCAATCTCAGCACTGCCACTTGCAATTAGTTAGAACTGCAGGCATAGACTGAACAGGCACCAGCAGCAGTTCCCCACAGGGAGTGCTGCAGAAATATGGTAAGAGAAATAGAACGCACAGAGTCAGAGAGCTCTGATGGGTGGATGGAAAAGGGAAGCATGTTACATTTACAATACCTCCTCAGACCCTTTTTAGTGAGTTCTTGGATGTTATGTCTGTCTCTGCAATCATATGTATCATGAAGAAGTAAGAAATGAGTTTCTTTTTTCTGTTCTTCTAAAGAGCATTCACCAGTAGTTGAGGAGGTGGATAGCTGTTTCAAATTCATTTATGGTGCGGTCAATAATGATGGCTTCCATGATCATTTCCTCCAAACCCTCAGAAAAGCAGTCATTAATATCTACTTCTCATCTCACTACCTACTTCTTCTACTTCTTTACTGAATGGAGCTGGACAGTCACCTTGGGCTTTCCAGTCATGACAACTTCAAGATTTTTCAAACTCATTCTCTGACAAAGCACTACTCTTCACAGAAAATTGTTCAGCTGACACTTCTCTTCCTTTGGGAGTTTTCCCGGCCTAACCCCAACAGCAGCTTTTGGTCTATTTCTTTCCTACTGCCACCTTGTTATTACCCTGGAGCCTCACTACACTGACACTTCAGGTAGGAATGAATTGCTCATCATTTAACCTCACGTTCTGTCATCTCCCAAGGACAAAGACATGGTTCTTACTACTCTCAATATCTTTACCTTTTATCCCAATGCCTAGAAAATAAAGGCATGGATTAACTCCCCCCCTCCAGACTGAGTGAATATTTTTATACTATTTATATTATGTGTACTACATACTATAAAAAGTCAACTGTCAGTCCCTTGGTCACTACTTTTTCTTATATGCTAATAATAATTTCAGTCTTTCATGCATATAACTCAAAGCAGAAACTTGTGTTAGTAACAGATCTACTTGTGATAGACTATAACTAAAACATTCACACTGAGTTGCTTTGCCAGACTGTCTCCTACTTTACAGCCCTTAGTTCCCCCTTCCCTTCTACTTCACAAATGGACATTCATGACAGAAACATAAAATAGGGTCTGTTTGAAAGTTAATCTAGGAAAGGGGAGGACAAAAGGAAAGGATGAAGGGGGTAAATATGTTCAAAGTACTATATGAAAATAGAATAATAAAACATACTTGTTAAAATATCTTAAAAGAGACAAAAGAAGGTGAGAAAAAATAATAGAGAGGGTAAGTTTAATCAAAGGATACCATACACATGTGTGAAAATATCACAACGACGCCTGTGTACAATTAGAAAAGAACATTACAGAACTTAGTTTTCCAGACCTATTACTTTATTTAACTTTAGGTTACCACATTTTACTATAATTTGAGAAGTCACTGGAAGAATTACATTCAATATTCATTTTTGTTGGTTTATTCTATAAGTAGCTTCCAAACAACTTCTCCAGCTTTGCATTATAGCAGCCCTCTGATGCGTGGGTTGCACTAGGCTATCCCATTTGTTCCAAATGCACTCATCAGCTTTCATGCTTTCATATCTCTGTTCATCATGGTCACTTCTGTACCTCTCTTCATCATCTAGGTCTCCTAACATCATACTGCAGTCCGTATGAAGCTCTGATGTTACCTTTACCATAGAATGAGTTGCTTCCATCACTAGCCTCTTATAACTCTCTGTGTGCACTTCTGTAATTACATTCATTTGTTGCATCTTATAAAATTGTAATTAGCCTAATTGCTCCATGTGTTAGCCTCCTAGATAATTACATGTTGTTCCCATGTTGTTATCTAATACCCACCCTAACGAGGCCATAATCTGTTCTCCAAATGTCATTTTATTTAACGTAAGATTATAAAAACCTTCAAATGTGCTCAAAGCTCGAACAGATAATTGCAATTGTAAAACAGGATTTCTCCAGGAACTTTTTTCCTAAAAATAGTTCTACTTATCAAGAGTAAGTAAGTCCATTATAATTTGCTAGGGATGCTTCTCTAAGCTCTTTCAAATTAGTTTAAATGTCATTACTGACACCACACTACCTCTCATTACTCAATCATATGTGTCTGATCCAACTATCACTAAATAGGAATTAAAATATTTTCCTGATAATCTTTATTTGGGCATACATGTTAATGTGTATTGATAACATGCTGATGAATATCACCAGCAGCAGGGTCATCACAAATTAAAAATCATTTTCTCCTAATACCAGCTGTCAAAGGTCAAATGACATTTTCATCTCATGTTGTGGTTTTCAACTGTGACTGGCTCATAATCATGAGCTGAATAGGAAATAGCTGATTCTGAAAGGCAAGTCACAGAACTTTTTGGAGATGAAAAGTGGTTTATTGCTTTCTTTGGGGTTGGTTATGAAAATAGTCATGTATGGAATTGCCTTGCTTTGGTGGATTGCTTTTGTACTTTAGTAGCTAAACCAGATTTATCTTCAGAAATGAAATGTTTCTCCTAATAATTTCTGAGAGCTGCACTGTGAATGATGCTTGCAAACTTGGCTGTCACTGTGCCCTTTCCAAAAATCAAGTAGTCAGGAGCTTCCTTGATAGTATAATGACAATTCCACTCCCCCCTTGCCCAGAAGGGGGAAAACCTGTTGGAGGTCCCTGAGCTGTTTTCTATCCATTTAGATCACTTAACACCTTATCAAGCTAAGTCATTTAGTGGGCATTAAAATTAATGTCCAAGAACATTAAATGTAAGTGAACATATCCGCGAGATTTAATCACTCTGACTAATCAACCCAAAGGCTCTAAAAGCTACACAAGCAGTCTATGCAAGGAGTTACACCAAGAAGGTCAAAGGGTGCCCACTACCCTAACACCAGATCCTTGGCTTAAAAACAAATGCCACTCAAAAGTGACAGATTGTAGCCATAATGATGTAGAGAGACCTCCTCTGGTGACCTGAGGAGGCAACCCACATCAGTGCAATGCCTCATCAGTGAGGAAGAACAGTAGAGAGGAACCAGGAAAACAGTAATCTGATTATGGCATATAATATATGTCTAGAAGTGAGTGTCAATTTCACCCACACAGACATTGCAACTTTGAAAAAAAATGGAGCAACACAAATGAATGGAGCTCTAAAAGTTCAAAAGGTTTTCTTCAAGGAAATATAAAGGAGAAAGGATTGTTTCCTTAAAATCAAGCAGCCACTTAGGAGGCATATCATGCTATTACTTCCAAATGTCCCTCATTACTACACAGAATATTTTTGTCTCCGATTTATGGCAGTTTGAGTTTGTTTTCCCTCAAACCTTTCTTTATCCAAAGAACCTTTTTTAATTTGTAACTTGGAGGAACTAAATTCCCCACAGACATTCACAGGCAGCTGCTACCTAGTATTGCAAATTCTGCTTTCAAATGAGATTCAATTTTTTTCCTCATTTTCAACCTGAATCCTTTTGTTCTGTACAGCAGAAACATGCATTTGTCTTTGCACTGCCTTTTGTATTTCTCTTGTTAAGACTTCTGCCCTCTCTGTAAAAGAAATTCCAAGCTTTTGAAGACAGATTAATAAAAATTGGAAATAAAAGCAGATTTCTATTCTCAAAAACACCCATGGCCACCCTGAAGTTACTAAGAGCAGTAGTTATCAGAGACTAGAGTCTGACTTGGCAGACAATTGAATTTATTGTATCTACATCTTAGTTATTTGGATTGAACAGCAAAAGTCACTTAGCAATTCACTTATTGTACCCAAATCCCAAGACTTGTTTCATCTCAGAAATTTCTCATGTGCCTTCCAGATGCCGACAACATGAGGCAGTAACTATGATGTCTGCCAGGAGGAGGGGAATGAGGGTCCCTCAGGAAATTTCTCACCACAGTGGTCTTTTGCCATGGCTATGACTGCTGCATAGATGAGTGTTGGCTGGAAAGGTTTTCAAATGCAGAGTTTGCACAGTGAGGACAGGAAGACACAATAGACCTATATCATCCACTATAGAATTAAGCTTCTTGCTGGAATTAAAAGCTGACTGGCACATTATCTTGTTGTCAACTTTAACATTGTCTTGAGAGACTTAACACAAGTCACATTATTCTCCTTATGCATACATCATTTCCTCAACACACACATACACATAAATCATGTAGATTTTATTTAAGGTAAGTCTTTCTTACACCCATGTGCTGAAGAAAGTTTGTATTAGTTTTAAAATATGAATTGTTGTTAATCTGCTCCAGATAGATGAAAAACATTCACCCAAAGAATCCACAAGCAAAATTTTCCTTTGAGTTGAAACTGATACGATCTTCTATTTAGATCTAATAAATACAGAAACAAGATTATTTTACCTAGCTCTGTTTTTAAAAGTATTGGAAGTACCCTGCTTTCGTCTGGTTGGGGGAAGGTTATTGTACTTTGGTTGCACTTAAGGTTTGAGACATTGAAATTACTACTTGGGTTCAGTTCCAGGTTTGAGGCAGGGGTGGGGGAATGGAGTGCGAATGGGAGATCAGTTCAGGCTGCTTTCCAATTCAATCTTGTTTGCAAGTAGAGAAACCTGATCCCACCTACACAGGGCTCAATATAAGAGACCTTTGCTGTTTGAGGTGAAGGTCTCCAATTTCTTTTTTTTTTTTTAAGGAAAACCTGGACTCAATCCATCTAAGTGAAGGGCAGGATTTTTGCAGTTTATTTAAGTCTCAAAGGGGGAAAAAACTCTTGTGGACATATTCTTTTGGTTACAAATCTATTTTAACCTTTTCTAGGCAGGGACTGTTTCTCTCTCCAGTTCCCAGTCTATAAATATAAAAAGTGCACAGGAAAAATGCGCAGGGACAGGTATCTCCAGATTATTAAAGTATAAAGTCGATTGTATATCCATCCAGTACGGACCAAGAGGGGGGGCTTATTTA
Organism: Perognathus longimembris pacificus; assembly: GCF_023159225.1. NCBI lineage: Eukaryota > Metazoa > Chordata > Mammalia > Rodentia > Heteromyidae > Perognathus > Perognathus longimembris. The sequence goes on along the minus strand of NC_063188.1, from coordinate 4,177,457 downwards.
CAGGATTCAGTCTTCCTTCACTGATCACACACATGCACACACACAGAGACAGAGACACACACAGACACCCACACACACACACACACACACAGACACACACACACACACACACACACACACACACAATTCATTTTTGCCTGTAAATGAGAAAAAGACTTTCTGTGAGACTGTTTACTACTTCTTACAGCATATATAATACTGCTATTCTTAAATGGTAAGACTTTCTGTGAGACTGTTTACTACTTCTTACAGCATATATAATACTGCTATTCTTAAATGGTAAAGACATTCAAATAGAAGGCTCCATAAGAGAGGAAAGAAAAATGAATTACAGTAAAATCAGCATGAAACAAAAAAAAAACTTCATGTGTATTTCATTGACATATGTGTACCTGGCCAAAACTTGGTAAAATGATGCCAAACAGGGAAAGAATGTTTCACTTATAAACACTGTATCAATCCACTGGTTAGTATAATACCTTATTTCCTAGAAACACAGCTAAAATCTTTGAATAAAACCTGGAAAATGGTCAAAGCCCCCCAAAAATGGATGTCTTATAATCTGGCTGCTGGATTTAAGGCATTGCATCTCTTAGCAGGAAAAGACCCCTCTGGGAGGAGAAGGGAACTGTTACATCATTTGCGAATTGGTCCTGCTCATTTTATGAGGTGTGTAACAGAGTTAAAAATAGTTCATGCATAAATGTGTGGTCCATAAATCAATATATAAAGGTAGACATATCATTTCTAAAGGACAGTACAGTATCGGTTAAAGGACGGTCACTAATGATACTAACTTCAGAAATTGTTTCTACCCATTACAGAATTTTATGACGAGAATTTACAACCAAATCCATATAATGTTTCATGCAAAACATCTTTATTGGAGAAAACATAGTTTTTAACTAGAAAGCACTGGCCCAGATCTGACTAGTGTCAACATCGTGGCATTGGCTGAGAAAAGATTAGGATAACAACTTAAAATCCATGACCCCAAAGGATTCTGTAATCAACTTGCTGTCCTTCAGACAAAGGCTTCAAAATATTTTTTAAACATAATGCAGAGACTGTCAAAAAATAGGCAGTGTGGATATATTGAGTCATAATGGTTCATCAGGTAAACCTTAGAATCCTGGGTTCAAATTCTAGTTCTATTGTAAACAGTTAAATGAATTTGAACAACTTACTGCCTCTAAACTTCAGTTTCTTTTCTGTAAAGTTAATAGTTATACATCAAGTTGTTTTAAAGATAAAAGGAGATTGTAATTGTAAAGCACTTACAAGAATGACAGAGTAACTGAATATTAGCTTTTGTTTGGGCTGAGAGTTAAAGAGAATATTCTTAAGCAATGATGAAGTAAAATTGAATCCACAGGGTGCTAGTGGCTAAAAATGTATTCTGCCATGTATATAATAGGTAAAGAGAGAGCAAAATTGGCACCTTACTGTGCAATGAGTTCTTTATTCTCATTCATTTATTAATAAACATATATAGATGTACAAGGAAGAGAATGATTGACAAAAAATTAATACTGTTCCTGAATATGCAGTCCTCACAATCTACCTCTTACTCTCCCTTGTGGGTCTGAGAGACCTGGAATGAGCTACTCCCACTGAACTTCTTCCCTTGGAGCTCCTAGGCTTTATGACAAAATCCTGCAACTCACTGAGAAATAACACAAGATCAGTTGCCTTCACTATTTCCGTTTGTGGCAAATACTTGCATGAAAATGAATGGGTGGTACCATGATAACTTCTATGATGTTAATTTATGTTTATGTATTTGTTACCTTTAGCCTGTGAGGCAACATAAATGATGTCCTCTAGTACAAGGCAAAATCAATGTGGAGTCTTGGCTCAAGATAGCAGATTAAGACAATTTATCTTCAACCCTTTCAGCCCCACATCAATAATAAAAAACAAACAAACAGAAACGTATGTTTCAGAGGAAAGTAAAATGTAAAGCAGTGTTGATTTTTCTTAAAAAGGAAGATTACTATCAGGAAGCCAGAAATATTCATTTACATTTCAGGTTTATTTAGCATTTCTGGTCTGGAAATAGCAAACACAAAACAGATTTCATTGGAACTTGAAAGATCTCTTCAAGCTTATGAGGGAAAGATACAAGTAAATTCAAGGATTCCAGAAAAATTATTAGGTAGTTAATTGCAGAACTGTTTTCAATAGACATTGTAGAAAAAGAGACAAGAGAGATGATGAGCAAGGGAGAAAATAATTTAAAAGTAAGAGAAGAAAATTTCCTAGAGAAAAAAGAAACACATGATACTTTGGTTGTGAAGCAATCACACCCACACACAATCACACACACACACACACACACACACACACACACATACATTTCATGGTGGAATTTTAGAACTCCAAAGGTAACAAAAATATCTGAAATACAGTAAGAGATTGGATGCAAAAGAACACAAACCAGATTCACATCAGATATCTCAATAACACTGAATGTTCAAAGACAACAATAATGAGACAGAAAATTATTTGGGGTTTAAAATCTTATTGTCAATCAAATAAGCTTTCATGAAGACAGGAAAAATAAACAAACTTTCAGATATATCTATACTCAAAAAACCCTCTTTAATATAGGTACTTTTGAATTTCTCAATGTTATAGTTCAGTAAATAAATAATAAATACAAGTAAAACAAAGCAAAAAATGAGCAAGAAAACCTGTGAAAGTCATAGCTGAATCCAAAGAATACTAAAATAAAATTTTAAGAAAACTGTCTATTTGCCATTATGTGATTTTGGCTCATTTGTCAAAAATCAGATGCCATAACTGTATGAGTTTATTTCTGGATCTTTGAGTCCAATGGTCAATATTATCTATTTATGTTATCATGTGGTTTTTTCTCTCCATAGTAATTTTAGAATTAATAACTTAAAATAACTCATTAGAATTTTATTAAGATTGTGCTAAATCACCACCATTGCGAATAATTTATATTTAACAATATTCCTATAAAATATTTATTTAGTTGTTTGATTTCTTCCATCTCATTTTTGTGGTTTCCCTCATAAAGAATATACTATATATGGTTAGTTAGATTTATGAATAACTATTTCATTATGCATGTTATTGTGAATAGCAATGTACCTTTTAATGTCAAAGTCCACTCTGCATTATTAGTATACAGGGAAGTATTTGCCATTTTCTATCCTTAAAACCTACTGCGATTGCTTTAGCATACAGACAACTGTGCCATTTGTGAAGAAAGTTTTACTATTTCCTTCTCTGTCAATATGTACTTTATTTCCTTGCCCTACTTTATTGCATAAGCTATAATTTCTAGCAAAATGTTCAAAAGGAGTAGTAAGAGTAAATATCCTTCTTGCTGATTTTAATGGAAAAGTCTGAAGTTTCTCAGCGCTAAGTATGATGTTAGTTACAGGCTTTTGGAGATATAGTTAAGTTCAGTGAGTTCTTCATTATTCCTAGTATCCTCAGCTTTTTAAAACATAAATAAAGATTGAGTTATGTCAAACTCAGTTCCTGTACCTATTGAAGTAATTACATATTTTTCTTTAAGCATATTGATGTGATAATTGTTTACTGTTTTAAAACTGATATATAGACAGACAGATAGACAGATATACAGACATATATACTTTGTATGTCATTGTAAGAGTTTTTTTGAATAATATCTGCAAAGTGCCTCTTCTTAAGCCTGGCATGTAATAGTTTTTTCCCCTCCCAGAGAAGTGGAAACCAAAGTCATGATTTCCAATTTGCTCCAGTCACTGCTCAGGAATGTTTGTTGGCACATGAGAAGATGCCATCACCAGGTTGAAATCAGAGGTTTGGGTTCTTTTCTAACTAATCAAAGGGCCAAGCACATAGTATAATGTTTGTACAGTGTCGTCTACATAAAAATGGCTGGTACACTACTATTAGCAAAGACAGACTCTGAGGATACCTAGTTTGCAAAAATACAAAGGCCAAATTTGGGGGTATTAATTATTCCCCTGGGTGTATCATCACACACAGTTTTCTTATGCTTAGCAGAACAAGTGCCTGCCAACATCATTAGGCATCTGTTGATAAATGGATTTGACCCCACAGTCTGTGCAATATCACACTGGCATTGTGGAGGGAAAAGTTCATGGCTTAAAAATCATCAATGTTTAATTCATTGCAGAGAATGCCTGGGGAGACTCAGATCCAGGATAATGACTCAGTGAAACTTTCAAACATATTGGCCTGAAAATGACAGATTCTAATAACAGGATCATGAACAATAAATCACATGAATACTTTGAGAATTAGGATGACTACTAGACAATAGGACATTTCAGAACAAATAGCACACCATTCGGAAAAAGGCTCAGATATGGATTGGACTTTTTCTCCTTTCTCCCTGTACCCAGACTATCCAAGAGAGATATCTGTGCATTCATATTTATAGCAGCAAGATTTACCAAAACCAAGATATCTAATCAGCCTAGGTGCCCATAGCTGATGACTGAATAAAGAAAATGTAGTACATATATCTATGGAGTATTATTTAGCCATAAGGGATGAAACTGTCATTTAGAGGAAAGAAGAATTATAGACTATATTAAGCACGATGATCCAAGCTCAGAAAGACAACTATTTTCATTCATATGCAGAATCCACACATTAAAATAATAATAATATAATAATAATGTCATAATTATGAAAGGGGGATTATTTGGAGGGCGCACCAGCAGGTTTGGAAAAGTGAAAGGGAGAAGGTAACAGGTGTATAATATAGAAGTACATTACATATACATGAAAACAGAATAATGAAACCTACTAAAAACAGAGCACATGAGAGAAGATGGAGAAAAATAATATAGATAGGCAAATATCAAATTACATTATATTATGCATGTGACTATCACAATAGAACACATAAAATTAAATTATGTTAATACATAAGAGGCTTTAAGAATGTAACTGGTGAAGTTCAAACTTCACTTCAACATTAGAGTGATATAGGCTTGGATTCCTTCTCTGTAGGTTTTACAGCAAGGTCAGAACTCTAAGAAGTCCTCCATGGCTATGGGTATAACTTGCAGGATGACAGGTCATTGCTCTATATTACCATCACAGCATAGAAGGCTACTGCTTACAGGTAATTTCGGTGCTTTTCCTGCATTTTTGCAAGGTGAAAAGTATTCATAGCTGTAGATTCTACTTTCCTAAATTTATAGGCTAAGGGAAGGGTGGTGGTTCAATGAATGATGTACTTCACATCTATCATAAAAGTTAGTTCCCCTTAGGGTTTGGCACTGGGTTGGTGGTAGGAAGTTGGAGGAAAATTCAGGATTAACAATGGTATAATCCCTGTCTTCATATATCTTCAACTCTGATGGATGTGACAGCATGAAAACAACTCATTCGAGCCAAGTGTTAGTGGTTCATGCCTGTAATCCTAGCTACTCAGAAGGCTGAGATTTGAGGATCATAATTCAAAACCAACCTGGGCAGAAAAGTCCCTGTAAGACTCATGTCCAATTAACTACTCAAAAATCAGAAGTGGTGCTGTGGTTCAAAATGGTAGAGCACTAACCTTGAGCAAAAATGCTCAGAGATAGTGCCCAGGCCCTGAGATCAAGCCCAAGGACCGACCAAAAATAGTGGGGGGAAACCCAAAACACTGATTTAAAAGTTAAATTTCAATGCCAAGAAACCAAATGGGAGAGATTACTGCAGATGCTCAATTAAAACAACCCAGATAAAAATACCTTTAATCCCAGGAAAAGAAAACCAGGTATTCTCATGACATTTCTACAGCTGAGACACTTAGAGAAAAGAATTCCAGTGTCAGTTATTATTTTTCACAATCTGACACCATGATACTTCTAACCATACATGCTGGGGCCTAGGCTTCCTCACTTCTAGGCTCTTTCTTCTGTCTTATTGAGCTTACATAAACAATTTCACAAGTAGGTATTTATCATAAATATCAAACAAATTTGTGATAATAAGTGAAAGTATCTAAAGATATATAAATGTTTAATGTATCCCCTGATCATATCCTAGTCCACATTAAAAAAAATCATCCTCTATTTCTATGCTACTTTCCAGTAACACGAATGTGTGTGCACAAGCACACACACACCTTGATTTTTCAAGCATAGCTCACCTTTACTTCTCTCTAAACATTACCTATTTTAATTTTCCCCACTTTTCCTCAAAATCCATTTTATACCTCTTTAAGAAACTATCATAGATCTTCCTTCCTGTTTGAAGAAATTTCTTAGTTATATACTGGTATTAGAACCAGGAAAGTGAAAGGGAATATCAAAATCGAGAGACACAGGATAAAAAGACAAACGACTACAAAAGCAATACTTGCAAAACTGTTTGGTGTAAACCAACTGAACACCAGGGGGGACAGGGAAAGGCAGAGGGGGGAATGAGGGAGGAGGTAACAGTACAAGAAATGTACCCAAGGCCTAACGTATGAAACTGTAACCTCTTTGTACATCACTTTGACAATAAATGAGAAAAAATTAAAAAAAATAGATTGCAGGTTAGTGATTCCCACCTTTCCTTCTCCATGAACCTAAAAGAAAAATATAGTGAAAGACAAGAGGTTACATACCATACAGCAAACAGCAGTGAAGAAACTCTTATACTACAAATGGATAGGAAAAATGGATGGGTACATTAGCTGCTGCTTTTAGTATAAAATTATCATGCGAAAAATCAGTACCAAACTCAGTTACAGGGAGCATCAAAATGGAGAGACAAAGGAAAAAAGGTGAATCAATGCAATAACAATACTTGCAAAACTATATGCTTCTGCTAGGACTATCCTAGACATGTACTAATTGTTCCCTATGAGGGAAACCATAGAGTCTGTTTCTTTGGGTCTGGCTCACTTCACTTAGTATGATTTTTTCCCAAGTCCTTCCATTTCCTTACAAATGGGCCAATGTCATTCTTTCTGAAAGAGGTATAGAACTCCATTGTGTATGATTTGGTACCCTGGCTATTGTATATATGTGTATTGGAACTAAGGAAGGGAAGGAGAATATCAAAATGGAGAGACAAAGGATAAAAAGACAAACCAATGCAACAGCAATACTTATAAAACTATACGGTGTAAACCAACTGTACAACTCATGGAGAGGGGAGGGGAATGGGGAGGGGGGAAAGCGAGGGGGAATGAGGGAGGAAGTAACAACTTGGATAAGAAATGTACTCACTGCCTTACATATAAAATTGTAACCCCTCTGCACATTACTTTGACAATAAAGAAATAAATTTTTTTTACAAAACCAAAGTGGAGTAAACCAACTGTACAACTCACGGGGAAGGGAGAGGGAAATGGGAAGGGAGGAAGGTGGGAGAAAAATGAGGGAGGAGGTAACAAGTTGGATAAAAAATGTACTCAATGCCTTAGATATGAAACTGTAACCCCTCTGTACTTCACTTTGACAATAAATAAATTCAAAAAAATTATCATGAGAGATTATTCATTATGCTTTTCCCAGTTCTCAATCTAAAAGCCACACTATCAAGGAAAAGTTTGATTTCTATAAAGTAGGTATGTTTAGTTTTAGCATAAAATAATTGTACATAATTCTATGACATTTTCCTCTAGTTGTCTGGAAAGTCTCATTGAAGTTTTTGTATGGATGTTTGTGTGTATATATATGTATGTGTGTGCATGTAGGCTTGTGCACACATATGTGTGTATGTGTATAGATAGAGTTTACTGAGGTACTGGGGTTTGAACTTAGAGTCTCCTTCTTGCTCATGGTGACAATCTACTAATCGAGCCATACGTTTTTTGCTTTTTGCTGTATATTTTGTAGAAAGAGTCTCAATAAAATTTCTGCCCTGACTGACTTTAAACTACAGTCCTCCAGATCTCACCTTCCTGATTTGCTATAATCATAGATGTGAATGAGCCACTATTCTCTGGCTTAATTTGCATATATTTGATTATCTCCTTTTATCTTATTGATTATCTTGTACATTTTAATAACAGTAACAGAAAACATTTACTAAGTTATTGCTACTTTCCAGATAGACTTTAATTTAGTTAGAATAAACTCATTGTAATCTGTTTGAAAATGGTTTTGGAAAGCATAAGGATAAACTTTGTGTATGTATGTACATGTCAGTGTGAATTAATCCTTAAGAGAGAATGAAACTTTATAAGGAGCAATAAGATTACAACTAACATAGGATTTCCCTTACATTGATGTATCAATTGATTACTTTTGTCTAAAGAAGATTTAGGAAACTTCTGTTTCCTTCCAGTAAAACTTTGTATTAGATATCTATTCTGATGAACATAGTTAAAATACTAGACCAAACACAGCTATCCTTAACTTCACAATTTTAATTTGTTCCCTTAAGTCCTGCTATAACTGAAAAGCTGTGGGATGAATTTTTGTCATTAAATTTATTTTCTAAGTTTTAAATAATTTTCGGTGCAGGAAATTACACCCAGGGCCTTGAGCGAATTAAGCATGTGTTCTGGCACTAAGCCTCATTAATGTTAATGAGGAAAAATTATTATGAATTCATCCCAATCCACAATATCCCCAAATTATCACATAGATTGAATAATAAAATTAAACAGTGAAACAAGTGTGTATATGATTTAAACAATATGAGCGTATAACTTGAAGATAAAATCAAAGTAATAAAGATTGATTATACTTGTTCTTTAAAAATTTTTTGTAAAGGTGGTGTACAGAGAGGTTCCAATTACAGAACTCAAGTAATGAGTACATTTCTTTGTGAACAGTGTCACTTCTTACCTCATTTTCTCAGTTTTCCCTCTGACACCCCTCCCCCACAAGTTGTATAGTTCATTTCCAATATAATATCTAGTATCACTGCTGAATTGGTTCACCCTTTGCCCCACCATTTCTGTGTATCCTTTACTTTTTTCTTAAAATTATTTTATTGTCAAAGTGATGTACAGAAGGGTTACAGTTTCATACGTAAGCAGTGACTGCATTTCTTATCAAACTTGTTACCTCCTCCCTCATTTTCCCCGCCTCCCCCTCCTCATTTTCCTCCCCCTCCCATGAGTTGTACAGTTGGTTTACACCATATACTTTTGTAAGCAAAGCTGTTGCATTGGTCTGTCTTTTTATCCTTTGTCTCTCGATTTTGATGTTCCCCTTCCCTTCTCTAGTTCCAATACACATATATACAATATCCAGGGTACCAAAATCAGTTACAGTTATATCAAGGGTAAAACCATAGGGAAGAAAGACAATAGAAAAAGGCATAATTTCATATGGTATCTTGAAAATAACAACAACAATGATAAACCACTTGTTTCCACATATGTACATATGAACACAAAAGAGGATGCAAAGCAAAATGAATTCCAAGTTATGGAAACAAGTGGTTTATCATTGTTGTTGTTATTTTCAACATGGCTTTACTTCTTTACACATTATCTTCACCTAGTTTCATTATTGTTTTTTAGGTGGGGGTTGTAGTCAAACTATACTGACATTGCTCTGACACATAACAATGCATATCCTATGAAATTAGAAAAACTGAGGGGAGGTGTGGGGTTGGGAAATATGAGAGAAAATGGTGGAAGGGATGACATCTATCAAGATGCAGTGAAGGGAGCCAGACCCAAAGAAACACGGACTCTCCCTCATAGGGAATAATTAGCACAGGTTTAGGCTAGTCACAGCAGAGGATCACAAGAGCCCAATAGCTATGCCCTTATGAACACATAAGACGATGCTGAGTGAAATGAACTCCATGTTATGGAAACGACTGTTATATCACTGTTGTAATTACTTTCAACATGCCATGTGAAACCATAGCTTCTATTATTGATGATCTTCTTGTATCCCTTTCCTGTGGTTGTACCTGCACTATCTCTGTATCTTATCTGAGTACATTGGAAACAGTGTATACTGGTATTAGAACTAGGAATGTGAAAGGGAATACCAAAATCGAGAGACACTGGGTAAAAAGACAAACGATCACAAAAGCAATACTTGAAAAACTGATTGGTGTAAATGAACTGAACAACTCATGTGGGGAGAGGGAAAGAGGGGGGAATGAGGGAGGAGGTAACAAACAGTACAAGAAATGTACCCAATACCTAACATATGAAGCTGTAACCTCTCTGTACATCACTTTGACAATAAATAAGAAAAAAAAGATGCATTCATAAACTTATATGTTGAGTGGTAACTCATTTGTATAACCACTTGAAAGTAATAAAAAATAAATTTGAAAAGGTTATAGAACTGAAAATCTTATTTAGGGGGAAAAACAGGGTAAGCAATTAGACCACACTGGAATACATGCAATAGTGCCTTTACAGAATAGGCTGAAGGGAACTGAATCTCTCTTACTTGCCATATGTATGCTAAGAAAAATGTTTCTTTCATTTAACTTTAATGTACAATTAAGTTTTATTTTGTATCATACTTTCTGGGGTAAAAGTAGGGGCAGATTCAATTCCTGAATCTATTTGAAATTTTAATTCAAATGTCACTTTTTGTAATGTTTTAGTAAATTTAACATAGCCATTGCATTTTTCCCTGTAACATACTTATAGTAATAAGAAAGCCAATTTCAAATAAGAATGTTCTTGGGCTGGGAATATGGCGTAGTGGCAAGAGAGCTTGCCTCATATACATAAAGCCCTGGGTTCGATTCCCCAGCACCACATATATAGAAAACAGCCAGTAGTGGTGCTGTGGCTCAAGTGGCAGAGTGCTAGCCTTGAGCAGGAAGAAGCCAGGGACAGTGCTCAGGCCCTGAGTCCAAGGCCCAGGATTGGCAAAAAAAAAAAAAAAAAAAAAAAAAAAGTTTTACAGCGGGAAGACGGCAGAGGAGCAGCAGAGCCCTAGCTGAGCGCCCTCTGACATCGCAGTTTTCTCACCCCATAGAAACTTTTCCTCCTAGAAAGACAGCCAGAGTAAGTTCTAACAGTACAGGGATTCTGGCCAGGAAGGAAACATCGACTTTGCTGGTCTGAAAACACAGATTTGAGCTCCAGACGGCGTCCTGCCGCCGCGCCAGTGCCGGCGACAGCACAGTGCCTGGCACAGCAACCGCACTCAGCACGGCTAAAACACACAGCAGAGACCAGGGAGAAATCCTCCAGATGGCGGCTGAGCATGGACGACCTGAAATCGCAGAGAAAGCGTGAGTACCCCACGAAACATATTCTCACTCGCGCCCACAGAGCAGCTTCTGGAAGACAGCCCTTCCCCCGCCGCCAGAGCAAAGCGCCATCTTTGCCACTGGCATAGGGTCAGACCAGATTGGAACTGAAGCGGGCCTGGGGAAAGCGAGGTCGAAGTAGCCATCTTTGAAAAGGGCAGGAGGGACCGACCAGTGAGAGCCAGCTCCGCCCAGGAGGACGCCCCCTGCCCTGGCGGGAGGCGAGTCCTGGGCCGCCGCTCAGCCAGAGGTGCCCCGTCCTGTCCGCCGGAAGTTCCAAATTTAAAGAGAAAGCTACGAGCAGCTCCCAGAGGCACGGAAACACCAGACGGAGGAACAATAGTTCTTGAGACAGTTAAACGGTCCCGTCACAGAGGAAGCCCAATTCCCAGCCTGAAATGGAGCTGCATTCCATACCCACCTCCACCAAGGAGGCCGCCTCCCCCAGGCAAGCAACTCTCAGCCGGGTAAACCAGGCCAGAGGCACCCGGCCCTGCTGAGTCCATAGCCTATTCAAAGCCAGGCATCAAAGGCAGCGGCCCCACAGCAGACAGAGGAGCCACAGTTCCCGAGACTGCTCACGTCCCCATCTACAGAGGACGCCAAGGCCTGCCTGCAAGCTGTGCGAACCTCAGAGACCCAGGATTGCACCAAAAGGGGAGGAGGGTCAGAACAGATCCACCCCTTGCATACTGAAATCAAGTCAAACAAAGCCAACCAGGAAAATAGACTGCAGACCATTGCAAGGAATCCAGAGACTGGGGAAAGATCACCCAAACAAGGAGGACTCCATTTTTTTTCAAACATTTTTTAAACTTTAAAAATTTTTTTTTTCTATTTAACATGGACTCTATGGTCTCCCTTATTTGGAATAATTAGTACAGGTTTAGGCAAGTCATAGCAGAGCATCACAAGGCCCAATAGCTACACCCTTATGAACACATAAAATGATGCTAAGTGAAATGAACTCGATGTTATGGAAACAATTGTTATATCACAGTTGTAACTCCTTTCAACGTCCTATGTGTATCTGTAGCTTCTATTATTGATGATGTTCTTGTATCACCTTCCTGTGGTTGTACCTACACTATCTCTGTAATCTTATCTGAGTATATTGGAAACCGTGTATACTGGTATTAGAAGTAGGAAATTGAAAGGGAATACCAAATTTGAGAGACACAGGGTAAAAAAAGACAAACAACTACAAAAGCAATACTTGCAAAACTGTTTGGTGTAAGTGAACTGAACACCTCAGGGGAGAAGGGAAAGGGGGAGAAGGGAGGGTTGTATGAGGGACAAGGTAACAAACAGTACAAGAAATGTATCCAATGCCTAACGTATGAAACAGTAACCTCTCTGTACATCAGTTTGATAATAAAAATTTGAAAAAAAATTATTTCTTTTTAATTTTTTCACTTCTGAAACGTTGTTGGTTTTTTTGTTTGTTTATTTGGGTTGTTCCTTTTCTGTTTTTTTTTTCTTTTATTTTTTTTCTTTTTTAAATAATTTTTCTCTGTTTTGTGCATGTCTTCCAGTATTTTTACCTTATTTCTCTCTTTGCGTTCTCTTTCTTTAAAAATTACTTTCTTATGAAGAACACCTCCACTCTTTTCTGCTAACTCTCCATTGTCTATCATTTTAACCTTGTTCTTTCTACTGATTCTACTCTTCTCCACATTTCCACGTCACTGAAACTAAACCAAAATCACCACCCCCCCAATACATTTTACTCTATTCTCTTTACTACCTCCAACTTACCTCCCTGACTTACTGCCTGGACCTCCAGGTTCCACTGACTCCTGGTTATTGGATAGAGGGTATCCCAGCTTAATCCAAGTGAATCAAAGGGGTTCATAGAGAAAGCCAGTCCTAAAAGAACTTAATATAAAAACAAGAATTTTGTATAGGGTTGTAACAGTAAATAAGTAACTACTGAATACAGGGCCCAGGATCGGTCATTATATTGAAATTGTATTCTTTAGGAACACCAAATCTAATTTTATAGACAGGTATAAAAGGTATCTGTATATACTTGTGAACTTGTAAGATTTACCCAACAGTGCTTGGTAAGGGCTGCTTTGGGTCTTAAAATGTGCTCACAGGTGCTGGTAGACTGGCATTCCCAATGTAAAGGGGCAGAAGGAACACAAGAAAGATGGCAAACAATGAAGTCTTATCCCCCACTCAAAACAAGCAGGAAGCAGAGCAGTCAATCAAAGACATAGAAGAGAAGCCCCAAAATGCTCTACAAAGTCTACTGATAAACATGATAAATGAAAAGTTTGAATCTCTTCAGTCAATTATTGTAGAGCGTGAGGAGGCAAAGCAAAAATTAATGGAGAATTTTATGGCATCCAGAAACAGAAAGATAAATGAACCTCAAGAGTCAAATGAAAAGATAGCTACCCAGCTTAAAGATTTGAGAGACAACAATCAAAACCAAAGCAATGAAGATAATGAAGTAAAGAAGTCCATACAAGACCTAAGAAATGACATGGAAATCATCAGGAAAGACCAGTCAGAAGGAAAAGAGATTCAAAATCAAGTAGCTAGCCTACAGTCCTGACTAACTGAAGCAGAGGATCGAATCTCAAGAGCTGAAGATTCCTTAGATTCTATGGAGAAAGATAAAAAAATCAATACAAATCCAGTCCAATCAACAAAACAGATCGCTACAGGAGATTCAAGACACCATCAGGAAGCCCAATTTAAGGATAATAGGTATTGAGGAAAACTTGGAGAAAGAAGTTAATGGGATAGGCAACCTATTTAAGAGAATATTAGCTGAGAACTTCCCAAATATCCAGAAGGAAAGGCCTATACAGATACAAGAAGCATTTAGAACCCCAAACCGACCAGACCAGAATAGGACATCCCACCAACACATTGTGATCAAAACAGGATCAGTAGAGTACAAGGAAAGTATCCATAAAGCTGTTAGGGAGAAGAAAACAATCACATATAAAGGAAAAGCAATCAGAACTACCCCAGACTTCTCAGCAGAGACCATGAAAGCAAGGAGAGCCTGGAATGAAGTATACCAAACACTAAATAAAAATAACTACCAACCAAGAATTCTGTACCCAGCCAAACTCTCATTCATAGCCGAAGGTCAAATAAAAGTCTTCCACAGTAAGGAAAAACTGAAACAATATATCTCCACCAAACCAGCTTTACAAAAAATCCTCAAAGATGTACTCTACAGGGAAAATAATCAAGATCCCAATACAGACAGACAAATGAACCCTAAATATTAAACATCAGATCAAGAAATGGGAAGACACAGCTTTAAACAAGATAGTGATAATGAAAGGAACAAACGATCATCTTTCAATCCTAACTCTCAACATTAATGGACTTAATTCTCCAATCAAACGACATAGGCTCATAAGTTGGATCAAAAATCAAGATCCGGGCTGGGGATATAGCCTAGTGGCAAGAGTGCCTGCCTCATATACACGAGGCCCTAGGTTCGATTCCCCAGCACCACATATACAGAAAACGGCCAGAAGCGGCACTGTGGCTCAAGTGGCAGAGTGCTAGCCTTGAGCGGGAAGAAGCCAGGGACAGTTCTCAGGCCCTGAGTCCAAGGCCCAGGACTGGCAAAAAAAAAAAAAAATCAAGATCCATCTTTCTGCTGCCTCCAAGAGACGGATCTATACAGCAAAAGTAAACATCTTCCAAAAGTGAAAGGCTGGAATCAAATCTATCAAGCAAGTGGCCCCCATAAGCAGGCTGGAGTAGCAATCCTAGTATCAGACAAAATTGACTTCAAATTAAAAATGTAAGAAGAGACAAAGAAGGATACTACATACTAGTAAAGGGATCTCTCCTACAGGAAGATATAACCATTCTAAATATCTACACACCAAACGCAGGAGCACCCAACTTCATCAAACAAACACTACTGACTCTAAAAACACTCATAGACCCACAAACATTGATAGTTGGGGACTATCACCTCTGGACCGATCAACATGCCAAAAACTGAACAAAGAAACCACAGAACTAAATAATTGCATAGACCAACTAGACTTAACCGACATCTACAGAATATTCCACCCAGCAACAACAGAATACACATTATTCTCCACAGTACATGGAACATTCTCCAAAATAGATCACATCTTATGGCACAAAGAAGATCTGTACAAATTCAGAAGTATCAAAACCATTCCCTGCGTTCTCTCAGACCACAATGAAATAAAATTAGAGCTCAACTCAAACAGCCACCACAGAAAATCCTACAATTCATGGAGACTAAACAACACACTGCTGAACCATCAGTGGGTCAATGAAGAAATTAAAACGGAAATTCTAATGTTTATGGACTTCAACCAAGTTGAGGACACAAAGTACCAGCTCCTTTGGGACACAGGAAAGGCAGTACTCAGAGGAAAATTTATATCTCTGAGTACATACATCAACAAACTGGACAAACAGCAACTCAGTAATTTAAGGAAGCACCTTAATTTTCTGGAGAGAGAACAGCAAGCCAAACCCCAAGTCAATAGACGGGAGCAAATAATTAAAATCAAATCATGGGCTGGGGATATAGCCTAGTGGCAAGAGTGCCTGCCTCGGATACACGAGGCCCTAGGTTCGATTCCCCAGCACCACATATACAGAAAATGGCCAGAAGCGGCGCTGTGGTTCAAGTAGCAGAGTGCTAGCCTTGAGCGGGAAGAAGCCAGGGACAGTGCTCAGGCCCTGAGTCCAAGGCCCAGGATTGGCCAAAAAAAAAAAAAAAAAAAAATCAAATCAGAATTAAATCAGTTAGAGACGAAAAAAACCATCGAAAGAATCAACAAAACAAAGAGTTGGTTCTTTGAAAAAATCAACAAGATAGACAGACCCCTGGTAAACCTGACCAAAAAACGAAGGCAGCACACTCAAATAAACAAGATAAGAGATGAAACAGGTAACATCACCACAAATTTGTCAACTCATTGAAATTTTTATATCAGTTAACCAGTATTTCTATGAAAATATACCAACTTAAAATATTAAAAGAATTACTCATAAAGAGACATCTGTTTGAAGCAGGACCAATAGATCTAAATCTGAGTATAAAATACTCATTATATAGTTCTAGTTTTAAAGAAGTTAAAACTTGTTGGATTTGGTGTAATGAAAATATTCACAATTGCATAAAAATTCTATTACAGTATACCTCATGTACTATTTCTCTATATGAGGCCAGGTTTGCTTCATCTACTTCAACCCAGGCAATGGAATGCAATAGACTGAAAATAAAAACAAATATGAGAACCTATCTTTCATTAAATCACATAATAAAGAGACATGTAAAACTTGAAAACATTGCAATTCATTTGGTGAAATTGCTTTGTGTTGGAAAACATTATTTCTCATAAAATAATGATTTCATTATAGCAAATTGTTTTTATTCTGCTATAAATTAAAAAAAAAAACAGAAAATAAGGGTCAAGTGATAGAACACCTGCCAGGAAGCACAAGGCCCTGTCAATGTCACCAAAATGAGTAAACATAATTCAAATGCATTTGTCACACAAATTGTGACATGGTGTACATATGTACACCATTGATTATGTCCAACCATCTTTCTTCTGCTTTTCCCTGTATCCCCTGCTTCCTCTTCTCCCAATATCCTGTGCACTTTTAGGGATTTTGAATATTTTTAATTATTTTTTACTTTCCACATCTTAGGTAGAATATGCAATACTTGTCTTTGTTTCTGACTTATTTTACTTAACATGATAATCATTATGTCTATGAATTCCCCTACAAAGGATATAATTCTGCTTCATGGTTGAATATACCTCATTGTACATAAATACCACATTTTATTTTCCCATTCATCTGTTGATAGGCACCTAAATTGATACCATAACTAGGCTGTTGTGAATAGTGTCAGAATAAATATCAGTGTATAGGAGCCTAGAATGTAGCTAAGTGACAGAATGCTCACCTAGAATATCTGAGTCCCAGAGTTAGATTGATTCCCTTTATTTAAAGAGATAAAGCCAAAATAGGAAATCAGCCCAGATGCCCCTCAATGGACAAATAGATCAAGAAAATATGGTAGATACACACACACACACACACACACACACACACACACACACACACACTGCAATTCTACTCACCCATTCAAAAGAATGGCATTTTGCCATTAGTAAGGACACTGAAAGACTTTGAAAAATTATATTAAGAAGTAATCCAGATCCTGAGAAACAATGGTTGCATGGTTTCAATCATTTTTGGTAGATAAATCTATATGTAAACACGTTGAGTATTATGCAAGTTGTTAAAATGATTTAACTGGAGCAAAATAGACTCTGCGTAGAGTTCAAATACTGTAATCTTTTAGAAAGACTAGATCAAAGCCCAAAGAAAATCAATGCCAGAAAATGAATCCATGCAAAGGGAAGGGCTAAAGGGGAGAGGGTTAGATGAATGAAGTGGGTAGGGGGGAGAATGCGGTTAAGAATTCATTGTGTACACCACACATTTTTTTAAAAGGGAGGGGGTAGGTGGAAGAGGGGTGAGAATATTGAAGGGAATGGCACTTATCAAGATGCAGTGTTTTCTTTCTTTTCATTTTCTTTTTTTATTGTCAAAGTATGATACAGAGGGGTTACAGTTTCATATGTAAGGCAGTCAGTACATTTCTTGTTCAACTTGTTACCTCCTCCCTCATTTGTTCCCATTTCCCTCCTCTCCAGATCCCTCCCCCGCATGAGTTGTTCAGTTGGTTTACACCAATTGGTTTTATAAGTATTGCTATTGCAATGGTTTGTCTTTTTATCCTTTGTCTCTCAATTTTGGTATTCCCTTTCCCTTCACTGGTTCCAGTACATGTCTATACAGTATCCAGGGCACGAAGATCAGATACAGTGATAGCTAGAGTAAAACCACAGGAAGGGAATACGAGAGAATAAAAAGGTACAGTTTCACGTGGGATGTTGAAATTAACTACAACAATGATATACCACTTATTTCCATTACATGGAGTTCATTTGACTTAGCATTATCTTATGTGTTCATACAGGCGTAGATATTGAGTTATTGTGCTCTTCTGCTATGTCAAACCTAGAGATGTACTAATTATTCCCTGTGAGGGAAACCATAGAGTCCATGTTTCTTTGTGTCTGGCTCACTTCATTGAGTATAATTTTTTCCAAGTCCTTCCATTTCTTTATGAATGAGGCAGCATCATTCTTTCTGACAGCTGCATAGAATTCCATTGTGTATATGTACCACATTTTCCTGATCCATTCATCTACTGATGGCCATCTGGGTTGGTTCCATATTTTAGCAATGACAAATTGTGCTGCGATGAACATCGTTGTGATGGTGGCTTTAGTGTGTTCTTGCTTGTAATCTTTTGGGTAGGTGCCCAAAAGTGGGGCTTCTGGGTCATAGGGGAGCTCAATGTTTAGCCTTCTTAGGAACTGCCACACTGTTTTCCAGAGTCCTTGAAGAAGTTTGCAGCATTCCCACCAACAATTTAAAAGGGTTCCCTTTTGGCCACATTCCCTCCAGAATTTGTTATTATTAGTTTTCCTGATAATGGACATTCTTACTGGGGTAGGTGAAAACTCAGTGTAGTTTTTATTTGCATTTCCTTTATGGCCAGTGATGCAGAGCACTTTTTTGTGTGTCTCTTGGCCATTCTCATTTCCTCTTCAGAGAAGTCTCTTTTTAGGGCTTTAGCCCCTTTGTTGAGGGGGCCATTGGTTCTTTGAATTTTTTGGAGGAATGTAATTTTTTTAGTTCTGCATATATTTTATATATGAGGCTTTTGTCCATTGTATGGCCGGTAAAGATCTCCCAATCTGTGGGCTTTCTATTTATCTTGCAAGCTATGACCTTTGCCATGCAGAAGCTCTGCAGTTTGGTGCAGACCCAATTGTCCAACCTTTCTTTGATTAGTTGCATTTCTGGGCCTTTATTAAGGAAGTTTCATCTTGTTCCAAGGATCCCAAGTGTTTCTCCTATTCCTTCTTGTAGTGTTTTCAGGGTATCTGATTTTACTTCATGATCTTTGATCCATTTGGAATTGATTTTGGTGCAGGGTGATATATAAGGATCTAGTTTTAGTTTGTTACAGGTATTGAACCAGTTTTGTCAGCACCATTTGTTGAAGAGGCTGTCTTTTTTCCATCCTATTTTCTTAGCTCCTTTATCAAAGATTAAGCAGCCTTAGTTCTGCGTGTCCATTTCTGGCTCTTCAGTTTCTGTTTCATTGCAGTTTCTGTTTCATTGGTCCTCAGGCCTGTTCTTGTGCCAATAATAGCTATGCCCGTATGAACACATAAGACGATGCGAAGTGAAATGAACACATTGTGGAAACAAGTGGTATAATCATTGTTGTAATTATTTTCAACATACCATGTAAAACAGTACCCTTCTTTTCTTTTGTTTTTTTCTCTCGTATTCCCTTCCTGTGGTTTTACCCCTGCTATCACTGTAACTGATTTTATTTCCCTGGATACTGTATATACATGGATTAGAACTATGGAAAGGAAAAGGAATACCAATATTGAGAGACAAAGGATAAAAAGAGAAACCATTCCAAAAGCAATACTTACAAAAACCATTTGGTGTAAACAACCGTACAACTCATGGGGTGAGAGGGGGAGGGGCAGGTGGGAAGCAGGGGTAAAATGAGGGCCAAGGTAACAAACTGGATAAGAAATGTACTCACTGCCTTACATATGAAACTGTAACCTCTCTGTATTTCACTTTAACAATAAAGAAAAAATAATTGCAAAGAGAGAAGAGTGAATAGACTGACACCTTCAATTTTTCAAAATGTAATTTTACTGTTATTAGTAAGGTGTTGTACAGAAGCATTACAAATCACAATTGAGGTAATGCATACATTTCTTGTTTGAATAATGTCACCCCTTCTTTCACCTCCTCCAACCATGCACAAGAGTTGAATAGTTTATTTTCCTTATAGTGTATACTGGATACTATGGTTTCATTTATTCAACCTTCCTCTTTCCCATTTTTTATCCCTCATATGCTGCCCAAGTAGCAGAAAAGAAAAATGGAAAACATACACAAACATCAGAAACACAAATAATCCATGTTTCCAATTCCTGGAATTCGTTTTGATAAATAGTGTTTTATATACTCAAGAGAATTTTTCCTTTGGGTTCCTCCCCTACTGGTATCTTCCTTTGATCTGATTGTGTGTGAATGCTAACAAGTGTGTGTATGTTACCATGTCTAGTTATATTTTACATCTAGCTTCCACACATATGAGAAAATATATGTGCTGTTTGTTTCTTTGAGCTTGGATTACTTCACTTGACATTTGTTTTAGGCCTAACCATTTTCCTGCAAATGGTATTTCATTCTTCCTAATGAGTGAGTAAAATTCCATTGCATATAGGTATAATATTTTTGATCCACTCATCTATTGTAGGGCATCTTGGCTGTTTCCATAACTTGGCTATTTTGAGAAGCCCTCTTAATCAAATTTCAGTCCTCACTTTTGCTATGGCTAGATGGCAAGGAGTTCCATGCCAAGTCTTCTTAGTTTCATCATTGCTCTCAGATGAACATTCTCTAGGATGGAAAAGATCTCCCAGCAAGGCAGGTAGGAATATTTCACAATTGAGTGAAAATGCCAAGAGTGTTCCTTAAAAATTGGAACATATAGTTGCAAGTGGACCAAATGTTTCCACTACTGTAGTCTCAGATTCTCATATTATCTCCATCTCCTGGTAATATTTGCAAGATTACAGAATTATTTTATCAAAACAAAAGAAAATGGAATGCCATTTCATTAAATATCATTACCACAGCACTCTTAAGAAGCAGATAGTTATCGTCACCACTAACTTTACAGATTAGTAAACTGAGGCAAAAGGAAGTGACATGCTTGCAAGCACCAAGGATATAAAATGTATAGAACTGTGGGCATCATATATGAGTTGATTTAACACACACACACATATGTATGTGTGTGTGTATATGTGTGTGTGTGTATATATATGTATCAGTGGATTGTGTGGCACAGGTCTTTCTTACTCATTCAGTCCTTTTTACCTATGCTGCCTTCCCTAAATTAATGTTGCAGTTCTTTGCAACTTGACTATTTCAGGAACTTTCTGAAGATCTCCAGGACTCCAGTCTGTGGCCTTTTATGTTCACCTGTCTTGTTGAATGCTTTCTCTGTGTAGTTTCATGAAGCCTCACACTCTGTACTTGTCTGAGCTCCTCTTGGAACTTTTTGGAAATAATTTTGAGAACATAATTTATCTACCATTGTACATAACAGTTATCTTTCACTAGTCAAGATAATTCATATAAAATTCTACCCGATAACTTTTGGAAGAAAAGGAAGATAAACAAAAGGGCAGAGAAAAAGTAAAGACGCATGATGAACTGTGGGAAGAGCCAAAAGAAGTTTCAGCAAAATTAAGACCTAGATCAGTGTGTTTGGCCTTGCTATTATCCCACATTAAAGCCAAGGTCAACCAATACTACATGAGATGCAGGAGCATGGGAACTGCTTGTAGCCCTGTGGAGGTAAGGAAAAATCCAGGCTAACTGAAAGGAGGAGGGATGAAGAAATGGGACTTCCCACAGCCCTAGATAAACATAGAGAGGACTTAAATATGTCCCATGATTTAAATTCTCTTAGGATTTTTTTTATTACCATGAAGTCTAAAACTCTTTAGGGATAAAAAGAATATTTCATAGTGCCTTACCTAAAACCACACAGCCCTGAGTGGAAATGTTTTATTTTCAAACCCACTGCTCTGACTCCAGGGCTGATTATCTTCCCCCATTAGCCTCTGTTAGCTACCAGATTTGCTCCAAGGAGAATGAGACTAGGGTTATAATGAAGTGCACTTTAAGGGGGTAACACTGTTCATTACCTGACTTACATAACTATAACCCCACTATATATCACCTTTACAATAAAATTTAAATGAAAAAAAGAAATGCACTTGAAGTGCAAGGGAGGTCAAGGAAGGTGGGAATTGTTTCAAACTGAGAAAATCCAGAAAAAGGAGATGTGTACTCTCTTATTACAGGGCTGAAACTAAATATCCTCATTGTTCCAAAGACATTATTAGATTCCAAGCTCTATCTAGTAGGAACTACACTGTCAATTTCCTCAAGCCAGAGACCATCAGGAGCATCAATGTTATTGATTTATTACAATGAAGGTAATGACATACTAGAGGAAATGGATTGGTGTTACAAGAAAAGGAATATAGCAAAAACTTACAGGATTTGGGATTGTGTCATGGGACAGGAAGATTTCCAGGAAATAAAGCTCTTTACGGTGGTTTTAATGCTCTCAGAGTGCATAGGTATTCTAATATTTTAACATCTTCATTTTTATATAGAATATGAAATGTAATAGGTTAAACATAAAAGCAAAAGTATTAGTTACTCATTGATATTAGCCAAGATAGTAAGATGTTTGGTCAGTTTTGTGGTTTGGGCAATGATTTTTGTTTTACCTGTACTCAGACTTGAATGTGAGTACTGTAGTGTAGTTCTTGTCTTAATCGACTGTGGCTACTGATAGTCCTGTGAAATGTTGATGTGCTGTGAAATTATTTATATTCAACAAGAGGACATCAAAATCTGGCTGTGAGTGGCAAGACAGTTTTGTGATGTCAGGCAATGCTTTGTCTCCTTCCAACATTTAACTTCTGCTCATGCTACTTGGATTTGTTAGTTTCAGATACTTAAAAGAAAACACATGCAGTTACTGAGCCAATACCTATGAGGATTATGACTATTACTTATTTTTAATGAGTCTATAAAATTATATATGTTTATGGGTCACTGTGTGATATTCCAACACATGTATACACTGTATAATTTTCAAATCATACTATTTCCTCAAATGTTTCTCAAAGCTATATGTGGAAAACATTCAAAATACTTTCTTGTAATTTTTTGAAGTAAAATAGACGACACCATATCCGTAGTCACACCATAGGAGCAATAGCCCACCAGAGCTTCTGGCTCCTATCTAACTATATTAGCACACATTGATTAAACTGTCCACACCATCCCCTCCCCTACACTCGCAGGTTCTGTTAACCCGTATTCTGCTCTCTTGAGATCAACTTTTTAACAATATCACACATTTAAGGGCTCATGAGGTATTTGATTTTCTGTGTCTGGCTTTTTTTTCAGTGAATGTTATAATCTTCAAATTCATTCATGTTGTCAAAAAGAAAAGTATATCATCTTTTTATGGTTAAATGTTATGGTTAAATGTCCATTGTGTGTATGTACCACATTTTCTTTATTCACTCACCAGTTGATGGACATTTAAGTTATTTCCATTTCTTGATTATTGTGAATAGTGGTGGAAATAAACAAGTGGGTACATATATGTCTTTGACAGACTTATTCAATGTCTTTTGCATGTACACCCAGGGGCAGGATTGTTAGACTATAGTAGGTCATCTCTTAGGTTTCTAGGAAATCTCATATTGTTTCACATAATGGCTGGGCTGTTTGCATTCCCACTAACTGTCTAAAATTCCTTTTTCTACCACATCCTCACCTTCTCAGGTTATCTTCTGCCAACATTTGTTCATATATCTGAATGCTCTACTTTCAGGAGTATTTACCATTATCATTGTATCTTATTGTACAGTTAACCATTTTGTCATTATGAGAGCATCCTTCTTTATCTCTTATAGGAAGACTTGACTAAAAGTCAACTTTGATACAAATGTGAACAAACATTTTCTCTTTTGCATAATTTACAGAATATCTGTTTTTTTGTGGTTGGTTGTGGGGCCTGGACACTGGCCCTGAATTCTTCAGTTCAAGGCTAGCACTCTACCACTTTAAGCCACAGCGCCACTTCCAGTTTTCTGGTGGTTAATTGAAGGAAATTTGGGTTCTGATAGAAGGTTATTGGTGATTAGTTGGACATAAGAATCTCATGAACTTTCCTGCTAGGGCTGGCTTTGAATCATGATCCTCAGAGATCTCAGCCTCCTGAGTAGCTAGGATTACAGGCATGAACCACCAGTGTCCGGCTCCAGAATACCTTTGCTATCCTTTAAGTTTATGTGTATCTTAAATCTAAAATTAGTTTCCTGAAGACCGCATAGATTTTTTAAAAATTCATTTAGGGAATTTTCATATTTTCACTGAGAAAAGTCTACTAAGTGCTGCTATAATATAACATCACAGAATTAATGGCCTAACCAACTCAAATTCATTTCTCAAAGTTATAGAGGTCAGAAATATATAGTTCTTTTGGACTAAGAGTCCACTCTTATCACCTAATTGGACCTTCACTACTTCCCTAAAATGCATATTAACTCCTGAAATACATATGAATGAATGTAGAGAGGTTATTAAATTCAGTCTGTAACAGGGATTATAATTCATTTACATTTAGAGTAACTGCCAAGAGGGAAGGCTTACTATTTTGTTTTCTGTGAGTCTTAAATGTTGCTACCTTTCATTAATATTTTTGTAATGACTTGCATTGAATTCTTTCTTGTTTTCTTTTGTCTATTTCCTACAAGTGTGCTCTTTTGGGTTACCATGAGGATTACATAAAGAATGACAATTGGTGATTATTTGCCAGATTTTTAGTGATGGCACACCCTTCTGCAGAGTGCCCCTTTGAGGTGCCTTATTCTTACACTACACTACAACATCTCAAGCCATTTTCTAAAGCATGGTGGCAGACACCTTTTATCCTAGAACTTGGGTGATGAGGAAAGAGGCCTTGAATGTGAGGCCAGCAAGACCCTATCTCAAATAGAGAGTGAGATCAATGGGTTGAAATTAAAGAATTTATGTTTAAGTTTGGATCCTTAGGTCTCTTCTCCTGTCAAGTTGGGATTTACCCAAAGATGTGTCTTTCAAATTATTATACAAATGATTAGTAGTCTAGTGGACTACAATCTGGAAACCAAGGAAGGGATCCTGTCCAGGGAAATTTCTGACTTCAACACTTACTATGTTTATAGTCATTTAATCTCTTATTTATGTATAGTTCCAGGACCTTGACTATGCCTGGCATATTTCCAAAGAGCCAGATTTATGCAAGGAAGAATGGGCAGCTCTGGCCAAAGCATTATAGGACTCTATGAGTTTCTCAAACTGCTTTCCTCTTTCTTTTTCTGCACCATTTCCATCTTTTTTATCACTAGTTCCAGGGGCACCTGTACTATTTGAAACTGCGTCGAGGACTTAATAGCGTAAATTGGTTGGGTCTTACTATTTTCAACATAGCAGGCTTATTATCATTTTCTTGAGTCCACTGTGTCAGTTACAACTTGCCCAATTCCAAAATGTTGATTTATTTACTAACTTGATGTTCATTCTTCACAGGTTTATATCTTTTTAACTCTTTATATTTTTAGTGGGGTTTGGAGGGAAAAGGAAATTGTCTTTTTTTTGTGCAGGAACTGGGACTTGAACTTGGGGCCTGCAAGCTATCCCTGATCTTTTTTGGCTCAAGACTACCACTTGAGCCACAGCACCACTTCCAACCATCTCATTGGAGATAAGATTCTCATGGACATTGCTGCCTGGACTAGCTTCAAACTACTATCATCAGCTCTCAGCCTCTTGAGTAGCTAGGATTACAGACGTGAGCCGCCAGTGCCCAGCTGAAATTTTCATTTAAAAAAATGAATAACAATTTAATTGGCTAATGACTTGACAGTATTTACATACAGTATATGTTGTTTCTTAACCTCTCTTCCCACATTATATTATCAATTTTAATATTTTATGTCTATTAACATAGCTTCATAATTGTAGTTACTTCTGCCTTTCTTTTGGTACTTGGATTAATTATATTGTTACAAGAGTCCAACTAGTTACCTTCATAAAAATAATTTGTCATTTTGCTACCAAGTAATAAATCTGAGGTCTTGAACATGCCAAGCAAATCCTTCATTGCTAACATCCTCAGTCTTTATTTGCTTGCTTTGAGACAGGACCTTGATAAATTTCCAAGGTTAGTCTTCAGTCTTTTGAGTAGAATTATAGCCATATACACACTTGGAGTCTACATTTTCTTTGTGCCTGTGCTGGGGATTAAATTCAGGGCCTGTGAGCTACTTCCCACAAGTCTACCACTTGAGGCACAACTCCACTTACTGCTGTTTTGGGTAGTTAATTGGAGATAAGAGTCTCACCAACTTACCTTCCTGGGCTGGCAGGGAACCTAGGATAATAGGCAGAACCTGGATACTTTATTTTTGAAGGATAGTTTTAGTAGATAAATAATTTTTTTCATAAGTAGGATTTTTTTCTTCTTTCAATGCCTCAACTATATCATTCCAATTCCTTGTAATTTATATTGTTTTCCTGAGAAATATGTTTATTTTTCTAAGGGAATCTTCTAATGTAAGACAAATTGCTTTTTTATTTTGAGCTGGCTTCTGGAGATATAGTTTCTTCCTTTCATTTATCTATGTTTTCCTATTTCTTCAGAAGCTTTATTTTTGTTGCTTAGATTTATGCATTTGGAAAAATACCGAACTCTCTCTGGCTTTGTTGACTTGCTTCATTCTAGGTAAGAGCTTTACTGTATAGCTTAGCTAGAGAATCTCTCAAACTTTTTCTGTAGATGTCATCATCTTTTGCAATATGGATGTATTTCAAAGCTACTGAGTTTTACTGGTTCTTTTGTAAGAGCTTTTTCCTTGCTTCTTCTGTATATCTGAGTTGTTTCCAGGTCTATAAGTACTACACCAATCCAGCAAATTCTCCTTTTTCCTCAGTAGCCCCCAGGCATTCAAAGTATGTCATATCACCAATATCACTCTCAATCAAGTAAGATAGAAACCAGTCGTTCAGGCAGTAAGTACAGAAGACTGAATATTTTAGATGTGCATTCCACTTTTTCCACTCCCAAGAGAAAAGCCACAAGTTTAAGGTCTTCTGCCATTCATATTCAGTTGCACAAGCTTAGCGAAAGGGCTATGATAGGTGACATACAGACCTCCTTAGTTGTTTCAAAGGAACTCCCTTACCTTGATACTTGTTATGAATTACTAAGACCTTTTAACTTGTGTCTGTAGTTCTCATAAATTATTTTATATTGCATATCATTGTTAGGTCAGTATCTCTGTGGAAGAACAAAGATTACAGCTCCCTGTTTTGCAATTTTGCTCTATCTACATGCATTCTAAGGGATGAGCAATCAGAGACTTAGAAAGATTAAATTTCCCAGAGGCACACAGTGAGGAAGTTGAAGAAGTGAGATGTAAATGAAAGAGCTCCTGAGTCCCAGTTTGTGTGTTTAGCATCTGTATCCCATACTGCAGCTGGCAGTCAATGAAACCATGGAGAGCCATATAGGGATTGGGCTACTCTATGCAGAGGAAAAGAGCTATGAAAGTGAGTCAAGTAGGAAATGGTCTCTTTGCTTTGGGATATGTTATTTATTTAAATTAATATGTAGATCATTTTCAGTTCTTTACATTATAATAAGTATTCTATGGGTCTATTACATTTTTCAAACTTTGAAATGATAACAGTCAGTTTAAAATAAATTATTTGATATATACTTTCTAGCCTAGCTACATCACCATTTCATGTTATGCAATTTGGAACATTATGGTCAGTTAGTGGTGAGCCTACATTTAAACTTCTGATTTCTCAGCTCTAATGGTCACTTATGAGACAGAAATTGTTGTGAATCCTGCTTTTCAACTAGTACATTGTGCTGTAACATGAGGATTGATGCTAGTGAGCCATGGTTGGAATAAATAATAGGTATTTCAAAGTTGGAAACAATAACCAATAAGAATTCAGTTTTCTTCATGGATGGAGTAAAGAGCAGTCCTTACAGCCATGAGGGTAGAGAAAGTTCTAGAAGAAGAGCATGAAGCAAAAAAGAACAGTACCTGAGACATAAGAGCAGTGTCATGGCAGGAGTGTTCATTGCAAATGACTAAACTCATAAGTACCTATGGAAAGGGTTTGTATGGAAGATCAGAATAGTGTTAGGTTCTTCTTTTCTCCCTCCCTTGTCTACCTGTCTACTTCTCCTCTTGTTTTTCATTTCATTCCTTTGTTCCTTCCTTCTCTTTTAAAGTGAGAGATTCACTACTACTTACTACATGTAAATAGACTGGAAAAAATCAAACAAAAAATCTTTACAAAAAATTCTCAAATTTACAGTTGTTAGGTTACATTTACTAAATTAATTGCTAAAGAATATCCTTTCCAGAGTGGTTGAACAAGCTTACATTCCCACAAACAGTGTCTTAGAGTTCACTTTGGGTTACATCTTTACCACCATTTGTTATTGTTAGTTTTCTTCATAATGCCAATTCCAACTGGGGTGAGGTGGAAGGTCAGTGTTGTTTTGATTTGTATTTCCTACTTTATAGCAAGAGATGTTGAACATGTTTTCATGTGTCTATTGGTCATTCTTCTTCTTCTGAGAAGTCTCCCTTTAACATATTAGCCATTTATTAACTGGATTATTTTTTCTTTGATGGTTTAATATGAGAGAGTTTAATTTTTGAATTCTAAGTATATTCTAGATATTAGACTCATGCCTACTGTATGGTTGATAGAAATTACCCATACTGTTAGCTCTCGTTTTTTAGCTTGTTAGCTATGTCCTTTGCTGTGCAGAAACTTTTAACTTTGGTGCAATTTTATCTATCAAGTCTTAGATTTGTTGTGTTTCTAGATATTTACTTAGCAATTCTCTCCTGGAAATTCATACAATAGATCACAAACAAGGTTAAAGTAAATCCACCATCACAACTATGTTCACTGTAGCCTTATTCATTATAGTCAAGATATGAAATCATCCTAGATGCTGCTAAATGGACAAGTATAGCAAGAAAATGTGATATATACACACAATGAAATTCTACTGATTGATCAGAAAGAGTGATATTGTGCCTTTGGTAAGGAAAAATAGAAAAACTTGGAAAATACATACATACAGACAGACAGACAGACAGACATAAAGTGAAGTAAGTCAGATCCAAAGAAACAAAGGTTGCATGATTTCCCTCATTTATCATCTCTAGAATGATCCTATAAACTTATAAGTAGATACATTGGGTGCTATGCAAGT
Source organism: Perognathus longimembris pacificus (assembly GCF_023159225.1). Classification (NCBI taxonomy): domain Eukaryota; kingdom Metazoa; phylum Chordata; class Mammalia; order Rodentia; family Heteromyidae; genus Perognathus; species Perognathus longimembris. The sequence continues at coordinate 4,148,224 of NC_063188.1, read as the reverse complement.
GGTTATATATGAGTTTCTGAAGTACAGTAGTATAGTAGACTCTATGGAGCGCTCAAAGTCAATGGGAGAAGGGTAGATGAATGAAGTGGGGAAGAGGAAGAGAATGCAGTCAAGAAATGACACACACACACAACACACACACACACACACACACACACACAATTAAAGAAAGTAAAGGAAGGGTGGGTTGAACGGAGTTGACACTGACCAAGATGCATTGTATTAATAAACTGCTTTGTTAAGTGGCACCTCCTTTGTATAAGTACTTAAAAATATTACAAAATATTTCAAAAAATATCCTTGAACCAGGTGCTGATGGTTGACATCTGTAATCCTAGTTATTCAGGAGACTGAGACCTGGAGGTTTGCAGTGTGAAGTCCATCCAGGCACAAAAGCTCAAGGTGCTCCATCTCTAATTAGCCAGCAAAATGCTTGACTAGAGGTGGGGCTCTAATGGTAGAGCTCCAGCCATGAACAAGAAAGTTGAGCTATAGCATGAGACCCTGAATTTGTGCCATGGTATTGGTAAAAAAAAAAAAAAAAGGAAGGAAGGAAGGGAGGGAGGGAGGGAGGGAAGGAAGGGAAGGGAAAAAAGGGAAGGGAAGGGAAGAGAAGAGAAGGGAAAGGAAAGGAAGAGAGAAAGAAGGAAAGGAGAAAAGACAAATAATACCTTTGTTAGGTTTCAATTATTTTTCAAAATTTCTCTAACATTGATTTTAGCATGTCATAAAATAACATTAGTAGGAACCAAAAGCACAATAAAACACCGACTATTATATTAGGTGAATGAGTGAAGAGTTTCATCACTGACAGTTTTAGTACTGAGATCCTGATTTTCCCACTCTGTAGCAATGTAATCTAGAGTAACTCTGTTTCACTGAACTTCAGTTATATTAATCTAGAGAACAAGTGTGACAGTAGTGCCTACCTCCCTGTGCTTCTCTAAACATTAAATGAAATAATGTACATAAAATTCCTCATAATCCTAATTTACTGGGTACTTTGCTTATAATTATTTTCATACTTTATATACTCTTTCCACTGTAGTCTATAAAATAAAGACTTTTCCAGCTAAGATCACTGTACACAGAAGTTTCTAGCGTTCCCCTTGCTCTTATCAGACACTGGTATCCTGTTGCTATGTCGTCAGTATTATAACTTTAAGGTCATAAGTTATCGTAAGTGGATGTGCTAAAATGCATTTAATCATTTTCCCCATTGTTGAGTGATGTATTATTTCCTGAATCTTTGCTGTATAAATAACAACAATGAGTATCATTTAATGGTTTGTATTTTTTGAACATTACCAGGAAACTTTAAACTCAAGGTCTGCAAGGGCTTTTTCTGATAGTGTAAATGGAGAAAGACAGGCTTATTGCCAGTAAGACTTTCATGAGCCAGAATAGTCCCACCACAAAGACAGTATCTCGGGACCTATAAATTATGCTTGTGCTCCCACAAACACAGTAATCAAAGACAGAGTGGGGCCTGGGCAGTAATTTTTCAATGTAACTATGGGAATTGTTAGGTATATTGCTGGGAGCATTTATTTAGATATTGGAATGGATATAAACATAATTTTCCAGTACTATAAGCCCAATTCTTTGCCCAAAGAGGTTACCATTCAAACCTATCTAATTGAATGTGGGAACAAAGAACAATGCCTTCCAAGCTGACAGTCATAGATGGAGTCAGGAAATGAAACCAGTGCCATCAGAGGTCTTTCCATGAGGCAGGTCTGGGGCAGATAGCATTGGCAGATCCATTAAAGGGAAAAGAGGCTGCAGCCATGAATCACTTGGGGGAAAGGAGACTAGTAAAACAGGGCAGTGAAGCTAAGCAAGTGGAATGTGAACCTAACTACAGGGAAGCAGCATCTTCAAAGCTGCCTCAATGGTAAAGACTAGGTAGAATGGAGAGAAATGGTGTCTTTTCTTACCATCAAGCAAACCAGATGATGGCTCTGGAAAAAGGAAGTAGACCTAGAAAACTTAGGTAGTGACTAAATATAAAGTCAAGGAGCATGCACAATCCTTCAACTATAGTATGTGGAAGAAGTAATGAGGGTAGACATAATCATAAGGCAATCTACCAATGTCACGTATCTGTTTAAGACCCTTCAAAGATTCCTTTTTGCTTTTAGGACAAGTCTGACTTCAATCTATGATTTAAAAAGCATAGAATGTTCTAGTCTCTGTCAAGCTCATCAGCCTTAGGTATCTGCCTACCCTTTGATGTTATGAATTGGAGCTCTTTCTCTTATGTCCTGGAATGAGCTGTGCAGTCTCACACTTTCAAGCATTCTTACATGTTTTCCTTCTGTTTGCAACACTCTTCTTTCCTAGCTTGGTCACATAATTAATTCATACTAATAATTCTTGTCTCAACTTAAATGTCACTTTCTCCTGGAAGCATACATTTATGAACTTGCTGGCATCATCTCCATGCCCTATAGTGATAATAACAAAATCTACTGGTAATTGATCACTCTTGCCCACTACTGACTCCCTAGGGTCTGGCACAGATTAGATTTTTGACAAATGTTTTGAATAAAGTAATAAATAGATGCAAGCAAATCGACAAATTCCTTCTATACTATACATCATGAACGCTTTGTTATGAAAGTAATCATCAAGATAAACATAGCTTCTATTCACTTTTGAATGTACTGTTTCCTCTACAGGGAGCATGTGCAGGTCCATAAAGAATCTGAATACTAAAAATACCACTATTAGGGATTCAGGGTGTTCTTAGGAGTAATGGGGTTCATTCTGAGGAGGTTGGAAGGTGGGAGGCTCTATGGAGAGGAAACCTTTAGAGTTTGACTTGGGCATACAATGATGCTTTCATAGACCAACAGGGGAGGGCATTTAGGCAAGTACAATATCTACAGCAAAGTTGTAGAATCAGAACAGAGTAGATGATGTTCAGAGGATAGCAAGCAGGCTGAGTGGACACTAAGGGATGCCTAATTACGTTGTGAGGTTAGGATGGAACCAACTAGGCACTGGTTAAATCACAGAGGACCATGTCTACCCAACTGAAAAAAGCAGACTTTATTCCATAGTTTATGGGGAAGAATATGTAGTATTAAACTAGGAAAATCACATGGGAAAGGCTATAATTTTGCTGATGGACCAACTTCTGTGGAATAACAGCATATATGGTTCAGAATCTATTTAGCAGTAAGGCTTGAAGAAAATAATCCAAGGGAAACCTGTATATCCTGGTACATAACATAAAATGTTGTTGATATTTCAAATTATAGAAGATGTAAGAAAAATGTTGAACAAATCTTGGAGTATTCAAATGAGAGGGGTGAGTTGAAGTTAAAGATATGATGACCATTTATTTGATACAACCCAGCCACAGAGAAAGGTTATAATTTGGGCACAGGTGACAGATATCATGAGTGCAGGGGAAAGGACTGAGAGCAGCAAGGTACATTTAGATTTCAATTCCAGCTCTTCTTCTGATTCGCCTTCAAATCTTGGGCAAGTCCTTTCCTCCAGAAAATCATTTTTCATCCCAATGTGGTATGATTTGATGAGATAATTGAGGTGTACAATGGAATTTAGAAGATGGTACATTCCAAGGGTGCTAGTTTTCAGAAAAAAAAAGAGAAATGACTTTCCTCTGAAACTTTTCATTTGTATCTAAGAAAAAAAACTGCTCTAATAAATACATATATCTTCTTAATCCACTAAATGAAGGACATCCGTTATGATAATACATTGCAGAAGCTACACAAGTATCTGTCAACCCTAGACCCTCACAATAGGCATGTCAGAAAAGAGGGGCTAGGGAAGCCATCAATCTGGCCCAGTAAGGCATATTTTCCTTGTTCATGATTAACGAAAAAGAATATGTGCTTTTGAAGTGAGAAAAGTTGATTATGATGAGCTTATCCTTGGCAAGAATGGCAATAGAGATCATTAGGGTGAGCGTGCCACCCTGGAGCCATGTTTTCTCCATTGGCCAAAGAAAATTTTCCAAAGACAACTCTAGCCAATAAGTATGGGTGAATGAGAATATGGGTGAGAGGAAACTGGATTATTTGAGGTTTTTTTTTTTTTTTTTAGTTGAGGGACATGTGGGCTGATTCTATACCTTGGCTATGGTGCACAGTGCTGTAATGAACATGGTTGTGCTGGTGGCTTTGCTGAATCCTTGCCTGGAATCTTTTGGGTTAGAATTGCTGCATCATAGGGTAGTTCTATATTTTTTTTTGAGGAACCTCCGTATTGCTTTCCAGAGTGACCGAATATGTTTACATTCCCACCAATGATTCCCATCATGTATTTACAGTTCCCTTTTGGGTACATCCTTCTCAGCACTTGTTTTCTTGATAATGGCCATTCTAACTGGAATGAGGTGGAATTTCAATGTTGTTGTTTCTTTTGTTAAAAATTTCTAATATAAAGGTCATTTACAAAGAGGTTACAATTAAATAAATCAAGCAATGGGTATATTTCTTTTTTAAGAGTCACCTTTTCCCTCATTAACTCTCTGATTTTTTTCCTCCCAACCCCTCTCCACTACAAGTTGTATAGCTCATTTTCAATACAGTGCCCACTGATTAAACACTCTAAATATTTTCTAAATATTCACACAGTAAGAACAAAGGATGATATTCTTAGGAGAGGATCACAAAACCCCAAAGGATGATATTCTTAGGAGAGGATCACAAAACCTCAATAGCTATGCACATATGATCATATAAAATGATGCTTATTGAAATGAACTCCAAGAAATGGAAACAAGAGGTTTTATATTTTGCTTTTTGTGGTTTTTGTTTTGTTTTTGTTTGTTTTCCCCTTTTATCACTGTTTTTTATTTCTGTGCTTTTTGTCTTATGTTTATCTGATTTGAGGAAGGACAGGGGAAGCACAGAAATGGTGGGACAAAGTGTAAACTAGTTCAGCAGTGATACTCACAAGAGTAGCCCAATTTTTAGGGGCGATAGAAAAGGGAAGACTTTCTGAAATGGAATATCTTCTCAAAGATGACTTTCTCAAAGTAATTTCAAACATGTTGTATATTATGAAGAGTGCCTCATACATTTATGACACCCAGACACAAAGGTAAATAAAAGATTGGGAAGAGAAGCCTAACAAATATTTTAATGATCTGTTACTTACTTCCCCACAAGTGAAATCTTCATAACATACAATAAGTACATTTATCTGGTGCTGACTTATTTACCAGCACCTAAAATATAAAATGAGGTGGTCTCTAAAGAGAATTTTGTTCTTCTCTTCCTGATGCTTTAATATATCATTCCAATCAAGGTTAGCAGAAATTGGGGGAAAGTCCCACATTTGCTTTTCATACTCTTACATTCTGCATGAACAATTGTTTTCCATTTAGGTCCCATGATGATCCCTTGGAGACCTCTGTATGATCCTATGATTTCTAGTTTCAGGAGGCTGGATGAGTCAGCAGACTATAACATTTTTTTTTTAGTTTCAAAATTTAAAGTCCTGGGAATGTTTTAGAAACAGGTCCCTGACCAAGACAAGGTTTCTACTGTAATATAACATAACAAAGATAGTTCTCATGAGCATAATCCTTCTCCTTACCAGCCATACTTTTGAAGACAAAGAGGTTTGATTTGATTTGTCATATTTCTGTCAATATCCCCTGTTGCTGTGAGAAATGTGAGTGTGCATGAAACACTTTCCTGTGGTGTTGACAAACCAAAGACCCAGAAGATGCTGTTTTACTTTCAAGCAATAAATCCACATAGTGGTTGAAGTCAGAAGAATTTAAGCCGCCATGGGGCTGGCCCGTTGAATGAGAAAAGCTACAGCTTAAGGTACAGTGATGGTTCAATGGTGATGACAGTTCTGCAAAAACCACAGGGATCGTTGTCCCTGGATAAGGTAGAGGAGCCTTGGTGATCTACATGGAAACATCATCAATATATAATAATAGAGCTCCTAAAGCCAGTAGTTCAAGACTAACCACAGATGATTTATAACTAATCTTATCTACATTGCATGGAAGCACTCCTAAAACATTATTTCAGATGAGGGGAGTCTTATTATGTATCCCAGGCTGGCTTTGAAATCACAATCTTCCTCCTTCAGCCTCCCCAAAAGTTGACTCTATAAACATATACTACCATGCCTAGCCTCCAAAGACTTTTTAAAGCTCATAGACATGAAAACAAAAGGGACTCATAGATTTTAGTTCCCACTTCTTCCTTATTACTTTTTACCTAAGTTAGGCACTCAGGTGAATCCAAAAGCTGTTTATATATTTTTAATTCTAGTACTAGAGCTTGAATTCAGGGCCTTGTGCTTTTGTTTGTCTGTTTCACTCAAGGCTGGAACTCTACCAATTGAACCACATGTCCACATTTAGCTGATTGGTGGTTAGTTGGAGATAAGAGTCTCATTGATTTATCTGTCAGCCAGTGCAGGCTGGCTCTAAAATTGGATTCTCAGATCTCAGCCTCCTAAGTGGTTAGGTTTACAGGTATGAGCCACTGACACCCAGCCAGTACTGCATTTTCTTAGATTTCCATGCTTTAAACAAACAAACAAGTATCTCTATAATGAAGAACTGGAAACGAGGAGGCACATTAATTATCATGATCTTAGAGGACATTCTTTTTAACTTTAAAAAATAATAATTTTTATGATGTCTATAATAGCAATTTCATTAATCACATCACCACTTGTCACATTTCACAACAATTTCCACTTTTTATCTGAGAAAGAAAGCTACAGGAAACTCAATAATTCATTGTCTACTTCCAGGGTTGCAGGAAATTAACAAATGACAATATTACCCCACATTTTGGATTTTTTCATGAAGCATTAATTTTTGTGATAGCAGTAATGGAAATGAAGCGGATAAAATTAACTTTAGCACTTTATCTGTAGTCAATGACATTGAATGAAAATGTGACATTGAACCTTGTAGCCTTAACTTCTTTCATTTGCTCCCAGGGGCAGATAATGCTCCTTAGTGCCTATGTATGGTCCCCTTTCCCTTTCCCAGGCAATGTGATATATGGTACCTTCCCCGGAGCTATTTAAATGAAACAAAGTGACACAATTATCTAACAGCCATCCCAGCCATTTTCTGAAGGCCCACTATGGTCATTTGTTGAACTTCTCCTGAATAAGCATTACCAAATTCTCCATTATAGCAAAAGAGAAATAAATAGACCATAAAAACATTCTTTATATGATGGTTCTAAATTTAGGAACCACATATTACAATTTCCCCCATTTGGAGGATAAGGAAACTAAGGCTTTGGCACCTCCGGTTTAATAACTAGAAGAACACATTTAATAACTGAAAAATCCATGCTTCTAACTCAGGACTAGATGATATGATTTTCCCAGAATTAGTATGGCTGAAAAATTTCAACCATGTCATAAAATCAGATACATCACCTGGAAGGGGTCTCAAGAGATTATCTAGTCTACTCATCTCTCCTCAAATGAGAAAATTGAAGTTTAAAATGAGTAAGTGATTTTATCTCAGTCACATATGAAATTATTGGTAGATCTGAGACAAAAATAAAAGAAATTTGCAGACCCAGGAGAACTCCTGTGTAGGAACATGTTCTTCACCTCAGTACTATTTAAAAGAAAAGGAAAAGGAGCTAGCATTTTTAGTTCCTGCCACCCTGTCCAGGATGAGTCCTTTACTAGCCAGGTACTTCTCATCTGTGAAGTGTAAGTCTGGATTGGAAAAACTATAGTACCAACTCTATTTTTTGAATGCCTAAAGGAACTTTTTATTTTGAGAAACCCTGCCTTTCAATTTTTTTATTAGCATGTATTAGTACAGGGATAGGGCCATTGTGACATTTCACTATATACATATAATATATTTCATCAAACTGACCCATCCATCATCACACACTCAACTTCTCTAGCTCTTCTTTTTTTTTTTTCTTTTGCCAGTCCTGGGCTTTGAAGTCAGGGCCTGAGCACTGTCCGTGGCTTCTTTTTTTTTTAATTTTTATTATAAAACTGATGTACAGAGAGGTTACAGTTTCATACGTTAGGCATTGGATACATTTCTTGTACTGTTTGTTACCTTGTCCCTCATACCCCCCTCCCCCCTCCCCCTGTCCCCCCCTGAGGTGTTCAGTTCACTTACACCAAACAGTTTTGCAAGTATTGCTTTTGTTGTTGTTTCTCGTATTTTACCCTTTGTCTCTCAATTTTGGTATTCCCTTTAAATTTCCTAATTCTAATACCAGTACACTCTGTTTCCCATACACTCAGATAAGATTACAGAGATAGTGTAGATACAATCACAAGAAGGTGATACACGAACATCATCAATAGTAGAAACTACAGATACACATGGGATGTTGAAAGTAGTTACAACTCTGATATAACAATCATTTTCATAAAATGAAGTTCATTTCACTTAGCATCATCTTATGTGATCATAAGGGTATAGCTATTGGGCTCTTGTGATCCTCTGTTGTGACTTGCCTAATCCTGTGCTAATTATTCCCAATAAGGGAGACCATAGACCCAGCAACCCCACTTTTGGGTATTTATCCAAAAAACTACAAACAAAATCAAAGTAAAGCCACCAGCACAACAATGTTCATTGCAGTGCAATTTGTCATAGCGAGAATCTGGAACCAACCCAGATGCCCCTCCGTAGACGAATGGATCAGGAAAATGTGGTACATATACACAATGGAATTTTATGCCTCTATCAGAAAGAATGACATTGCCCCATTTGTAAGGAAATGGAAGGACTTGGAAAAAATTATACTAAGTGTCCGTGGCTTCTTTTTGCTCAAGGCTAGCACTATCACTTGAGCCACAGTGCCACTTCTGGCCATTTTCTATATATGTGGTGCTGAAGAATTGAACCCAGGGCTTCATGTATATGAGGCAAGCACTGTTACCACTGCCATATTTCCAGCCCCACTTCTAGCTCTTCTGAGTGCAATCATATTAGATTTTTTTCTTAAGCTTGAGTGTCAGCTCTTAAGCAGATATTGAATCTCCCCCAATTAATGAGCATAAGTCACACACAACAGTAGTATTAGCAATGTGTTACTACTTGCGACAGTACTAACAGGAATTAGAAATATTTGCAAATTATAATCCAGTTGTTGAACATATTTTAAAATGTTGCTTTTAGTCAGTACTTTAAAACTAAAGGATATATTCATAGCTCCTTGAGAAAGAATTATATATTACTGTACCATGAATTAAAAAAAATCTATGTTTATGGGCTTCATTTGTATTCTGGTGTACTTTGTACATTTAAAGAATGCTTATTGACATGGTTCATAGGCTTTACCAGACTTCCTAGAACATGGCATAACAGACATTAAATCCCACTGTCCCACAGTAACTAGCCCTCTCACTCCAGGTAAGGCTTACAACCATGAGTGAACAATCCCACACAACCTCATCTCCATAGCTATACAAATGGTCATTGAAACATGCCACTTAAAGACTTGGTTCCAAAAACAGCAGCAACAATTAGTCAACATCAAACTTAAGCTAGTAATAGTTCAGTCCCTTTCCTAACCATGCTTGCTGCATGATCTCCCTGGCTGTGATGTCACTGGCCTGTGTACAGTGAGTTCTAAGGAAAAGACAAATTGGACTTCTTTGTTCTTTCAAGGAAGCATTGCTGTGGATTCACACAAACAACTTGATATCAAACTAAGTTGACAAATCACATCTATTCAGTCAATAAAAGTTCAAGAGGAGAAGTTACTGAATTCTGGATACATAAGGAACTTTTCATACTAGCATTATGACCTTATTTCTTATTGGTCCTTCCCTTCTCTGCTGAGCCTGTGCACCATGGAAGGAAGGATCAGAGCATTGCCCTGCCATGATCTTAAAATTGTGAAATATATTCATTTTATACTTTTTCAGTGACCTTCAACTACATATTTTAATCCAATACGAAATATTTTGTTTCTGTATTGATTTAACACATAGATTTCTCTGTATGAAATTGTATGAAGATCTGTCTAAATGTGCTCTATTTTCTCATCTAGACAGAAACACAGTAATTTACACATGGAAGAAATGCTTACAGCATTAGGATGTAGCAATCATCCCTGTAAAATTAGTGTATCGTGTTGGAAGAGTACTTTACAAATTACACAGCAGACAACAACAGCAAAAGCCTACCTCACCAATGAATGATATTATCTTCCAAAAATCCAAATCCCTGACTAATGACATGCCCAAACATAAACCTAGAAATCAGTTCAACCCACAGCTGAATTTCAGCTTTTCCTCATTTTCCAACTAAAATGAGGAGTCTTAATAAGTAAATATTGACTGAAGTACAAGACTCCATCTTGCCCTAGACATAATCATTGTAGAAGGCAGAGAAGTGGCTTTCTCTCTTTGGATAACAGGTTCATCAACCAACCAACAAAGTGTGTATTCTCATTCTAAGGCTTCATAGACAAATAATTGCTTGGATCATGGAGCAGCAGCAAAATGGATTTGGAAAAGATTATAACAATTTCCTACTTACGAGCAGAAAATGAGCAACAGAGTGATTAAGGTATGTATTATTGTAAACTTTGTAACTGAAGATAACTTTGGTTCCCAAGGTAGTCCAATGCTGGTGATGGCTAGAATACACCTGTAAATACTCAACTGCTGGTACAATTATGGGAGTTAGCTGACCATCTGCCTTTTGGAAAAACAACTGCCTAATTGCATTCTCAACTGAGTATTTGCAGATGTGTTCAGTACATGCAAAAGAGAAGTCCACTAAAAGCCATGTCTGTGAACCTTGTTATGACATTATCAAATTCTTTCTTAACAACTGAAAGGAGACTTGCAACTCAGCAACTTTTTCCAGTATCAAGCATCCTGGTAAGACAAGGTATAATGAAGTAGAAAGGAAGGGAGGAAGGGAGGGAGGAGAAAGGAGAGAGGGGGAGGGGAAGGGGGAGGAGGAGGAGGGGGAGGAGGGGGAGGAGGAGGGGGAGGAGGGGGAGGAGGGGGAGGGGGAGGAGGAGGGGGAGGAGGGGAAGGGGAAGGAGGGGGAGTGGGAGGAGGAGGAGGAGGAGGAGGAGGACTGAGCTAGATTACTGTCTGACCTTATTACCTCCTGTGTAGTCCCCTTTCACCCTCCTGGTTAAGCCACCCATCCAGAAGGTGGCAAATCTGAAGTGAGGGCTACGTGCAAGCCTTGGCGTGTGTGGCCATGAGATGCCCCCGCCCCTCACTCGCTAAGAATAAGGAGGCAGGACACACGGGCTGTCTTGGGGAAAACTTCTAGGAAATTCACCGGTTTACTCAGGGGAGAGGTTTATATGACAGTAATGGCGACAGGAAGGGGAGGGACCTGGAGTCACTAGCGATAGGCTGATCTGGGCTGTCCATCACAGTGATGTCGCAGAACTTCCCCCAGAGGCGGAGATCACAGCCCACAGGACTGCTCCCTGGGCTCCGTCCAGTGCCAGTTTGACACACACTTGCGTGCTCTGAGAGGAGAGGCGGTTTGGGCCTCTTCCGGTTCTGACCTGAAAGGGGGTAGGAGTGGCTAACAGCCACGCAGCCCCAGGGCGGGAGAAAGGGGCGGTGTCTCAGGACCTGCCAAGGTGATGCCCCAACAGATTACTAAACAGGTCACTAACTGCCAAGAGGTAGCCTCCAAGGCATCATTTAGGAAAAGAGTAGTTGACCACATATATTCAGACCTGACATGAGACAATATTGACCCAAGAATTGTGCACTTTGATGAGACCCTCCATAACAACTCTGCAATCATTAACAAACTCACATCACAATTGAACTGTGGATATTGCTCTGAATTAATACATCTGCCCACAGAAATCCCTAGGATCACATTTTTTGTTTTTGTTGTTGTTGTTGTGGGGCTTGAACTCTGGGCCTGGGCACTGCTCCTGAGCTTTTAAGCTCAAGGATAACACTCTATCACTTTAGCTACAGTGCCATGTCCAGTTTTCTTGTGGTTAACTGGACATAGGAGTCTCACAGACTTTCCTGCCTGGCCTGCCTTAGAAGCTTGATCCTCAGATCTCAGCCTTCTGAGTGTATAGGATTACAGGCATGCATGAGTAACCAGCTCCTGGACATAATTTTTTAATAATGCACAACTCAAGATTAAGCTTAAACTTGCTCCTCTCTTAAGGTCAGCAAAGGAATTGTGGAACCGTTTTACTTGTTTATGTTAGTCAGGACCATGATAAAATTTACTTGTTCAGTGTGATAAATCAGACAATTGAGAAATGCTAGGGTTAGAAGAGCCCTTGCCAAACATGAATGTCCTCCTCTTATTTATTTTCCAGATGAAGTAGAAGGGGAAGGGCAAGAAGAGGCTTGCTTAAGGTCACATAGAATGTTAGAGGAAGTAAGCCTCCTGGGGCAGTGGTCAGGAGAGTACCTGCTCACCAAGTGCTGCTTAATATGTGTTAGTGGCTTGTGTGGTACATCCTTGACAGAGCCTGACATGTCACTACCATACCTTCCTTCCTTCCCAGGCCTGCCCTAAAGAGGAGGAACCATCAGCCAGACTTCAATTCTCGTTAATATCTGCTATATAGGATTTCCAGTACGTAGGTTGTCAGGAAGATTTCCTAAAATTATTGGCACTGGAAACATATATAAATTAATGATGACTGGAGATACCAGAATCTCATGTCAGACAAACCCATAAAGATTAAAAAAAAAACCAACCTTCCCTAAGTGTAAATTTAAAACTCCTCTGGGAACATATCAGAAGTTAAATCCCAAATTACATTATTTGGAGTTATACAAGAGTGGAGTAATAAATAACACATAAAATCAAACAGCACTTTATAAGGGAGACTCCTTCTATATTTCAACCATTTTCCCAGTCTGAAATTCATTATTTTATATGAACAGTTTTAGCCACAAAAATTTCTAGAGTTTATTCAATATCTTTTATGTGCTTTACAAGGTCATTAGAGAATTTATTTGCTCTTTCCCTTACAGATTGGAAGGTGGGCAGTGATATATGAGGTTTCACATTTTATTTATTCACCAAACTGTTCCAGATGTGATCCCATCATTTATCCAATGACACATCAAACCTGCTGGGTGCCCTGCACACTGACCTCCTCCCCACATTCACTTTCATGCTCTTAAAGTTATAGCAGGGCTCACTTGGATAGGAAGACAACAGAATTGGTATTTGGGGAGAGGCAGTGGCAGGTGGGAAACGATCGAACTTCAATAATAACAAAAAATTAATTGCCATGCTACAATTTGGAAACAATATCCAAGTAGAAAATCTGACCAAGTATCATTTCCCCCCAAATCATTGCTTCCCACTCACTTGCTCTCTGAACAGGACTGCATGCCTCAGATTTGGAGTGTGCAGGATCTGAATAAACAGAATAGAGCAGGTAGTAAATCACTCCCCCCTTCACCTAGTGATTTGTCACAGTAATAAGCATTTGGAGGGTGATACACCTTTTATTACTACACACTGCTAAGCAGGAAGGAGGCTGCAATGTATTTCTGGCACTCTTTAAGGAAAATAATTTCCCGGTGCAGACATTTAAAAAAATCAATTTTACACAGAGTTGTATTTAAACTCAAGTGCTTCTTTAATACAAAATATGAAACATTGTTATGTTTGTGTTGGAAAGAATGATGGTGATTCCTTGTACAACACCACCGTCTCTGAGGAACAATCCACACTTCTTCATCTACCCCTAATATGTTCCTTGGTAGGCATAAAGACAGGAAAAGGAAAGTTTCTGTTCTACATACATTATATAGAAATTGATACTATGATGTAATATTTGAAGACTATGTTATAATTTGCTAAGCATGTCACATGTTATTCTACTTGATCTCCACAACACTGTTGTGGCACATTTAATTTTTTTTAAAGGGAAAAAAAGGTCTTGCCTTTGTTTTTTATTAATTAATTTACTTAGAGCTTTCCAGCAAAGGAGACTGAGGTTGCAAGAGACTAAGCCAAAAGTAAACTTAGAATATATATGCATATAAAAACATAGAGAAAAATATATGTACATATATAATTGATTACTAATTTGGCAAAAGAAATTTAGCATATTACTGGGACACAGTAATGCTAAAATATTATCCATTTTTCATATGAGATTCAAATTTAACTGGATGTCACATACTCATTTAAACGTAGTGACACTCCAAAATGAGATGTCTTCTTTCTTTAACTTCTTTCATTGCATACAACAGTGTCATTGTACGACATCACAGATTCCTATGATATCCTTTGATCAAATTCAACTTTTTCTTATATTACTTCTCCCCTTTTAAAGAATTTTAACATGTTTTACTATTCTACTTTCATACATGCATACAAAGTCTTTCAACCATACTCATTCACTCTTAGTCTCTCTTTTAACCCCCCTCACTCCTGTTGACTTTTATGCTCAAACAGTAATTCATTCTCAATGTCTGAGAAAGGATCTATCATAATTGTCTTTCTTATTTGGGTTTATTTCAATTAACATGATGATCTCCAATGCCATTCATTTTCCTCAAAGTGCCATAATTGCAGTATAGTTTATGATTAAAGAATATCTCCCAATAAAACTGGATATCCACATGTACTATATCCCTGTCTCTCACCCTGTAACAATATGAATTCAAAGTGGATCACAGATCTACTTAGTATAAGACCTAAAACTTTGAAACTACTATGGGAAAATTGGCATAGGCAGTATACATGGGACAATGAAATATAAAGGAATCTTAAAACAATAAAGTCACCAACAATCAACCCCCCAAGTAATAAATTAGAAAAATTAATCAACAAGTAATTATTAACAATGGTGTTCAAATGGCAAAAATGTTGCTCAATTTTCTTCATCATAAAAGAAGTGCAAACCCAAACAATATTTAGATACCATTTAGCTCTAGTCAAAATGGCTTTATCCAGCAGAAAAACAGCAACAAACACTGGTTAGAATGCAGAGAAAGGGGAACTCTAACATACAGTTGGTGAGAATATAAATTAGTGGAACTACTGTAGAAATCAGTATGGAGGTTTCTAAAAAGACTAAAGATGATAACTCTATACTCTAGGATCCATTGATACCACTTCACAGAGGCACCTGCACAGCCGTATTCATTGCAGCACTATTCACAGTAGCCAACTGATAGAAAGAGCGCAAGTATCTTTCAATTGATGAGTTGATCAAAAAAGTGACAGATGATAGAGGCAGAGAGAGAGAGAGAGAGAGAGAACTACTTAACCACACAGAAGAATAAAATTATGTCATTCGCAGGGAAATATATTGTTCTGGAGGCACCGATATTAACCAAAGTCAGGTTCACAAGAAAGTACAAAAGACCCTCAATAAATAGTCAAGTCAGTCCTGAGCAAAAATACCAAAGTAAGTGATGGGGTTCATTTTATTAAAATGCAGAATAGGCATGTGTGAAGTGCTGCAATGAAACTCCTCTGAACAATTATTACATACAAAGAAAATAATGAAGGACAGGAATGCAAAATGGATTCAGTCTGGGGTCTCAGAACTAGTAAGGGGAGGGGAGGAAAACTGAAGTAGATGAAGGAGGGAGAATACAATTGAAAAAAACTTTATTTACATATGTGAAAATGGAACTATGGGGGTTATTGAAATTGGTTTGGGAAAGGATGGGGGAGATAAGGAAGAGTGATAGAGAGTGGTAAGTCTGATCAAGGTATACTGTATGTGTAAATTGACATGTCAAAGTGAAATACTCTTGTATAACAAACTGATGTTAATAAAATAGGGGAAAGAAAAAAGTTAAAATATATATATATATCCAGTAAAGCTAGATACATTAAAATACCAGACTACAGAGTCACAGTAAGTAAACAATAATAGTATTATACAATGGACAGTTTATTATTTAGTATCTACAATCCCTGGAGGACCTAGATAAAGCACAAAGACAGAGAAATGTTAAATTTTCTCTGTTGCTTAACCTGTAACATCTATCTTCTCCTAGCCTCAGATATCTGTAATTCTAATTCACTGAACTTTGGATTTGAACATACCTTACAGCACTGGTTCCTCACTGGCCTTTGAAACTGGACTTAAACACACACACACACACACACACACACACGTACACACACACTTTTTGGGGGTTTGGTGCTTCTATTGTGACTCCCATCATGTGCTAATCTTGTTCTTAGGTTTCCTGAGTTTCCATATTACAGATGGAAAACCATGAAACCTTTCTGCTTCCATAATCAAAAAGGATGCATGTAGACATATAGAAAGGGATTTTTTGTGAGGAATTGGCTTTTCAAAAAAGAAGCCTGAAACATTCAAAAAATAATCCAGTTTTTATACTTTCAATCAAAAGAATGTAACAAGCTGGGCATGGTCATACTTGCCTGCAATTCCAGCAATCAGGAGGCAACACAGGAGAATTGCAAGTTTGAGGCTAGTCTGAGCCACAGAGCAAGATCCAGTTTCAAAAATAATAAAAATCTAGGGCTGGGGATATAGCCTAGTGGCAAGAGTGCCTGCCTCGGATACACGAGGCCCTAGGTTCGATTCCCCAGCACCACATATGCAGAAAACGGCCAGAAGCGGCGCTGTGGCTCAAGTGGCAGAGTGCTAGCCTTGAGCGGGAAGAAGCCAGGGACAGTGCTCAGGCCCTGAGTCCAAGGCCCAGGACTGGCCAAAAAAAATAAAATAAAATAAAATAAAATAATAATAATAAAATCTAAAAAAGGAATTATCTTTTTTTGTAAGTCATGTCATCAAAACCAAATGTAAATGACAGTTAAGTGGTATAAATGATAAATTTGTAGGTGTCAAGTTAAGAGACATGGAAGATATTTTGAAAGGCTGACACTTCTGTGTAACAATAGTGTGAATTGATCAGGAAATATAACTTTTATAAATGTTCCATTTTCATGATTATCCTTAAAAAGCCAGAATGATGCAACCTTTAGTGGTGGTTTATTATTTCATGGAGTAAAATATGAATGGCTTTAGAAAAAAGAAGTTGAAATATTTTAGCTCTTCTCCAAAACAAAACAAGACAAAGAATAATTTTAAGTAACCAGAGTATGCAATCAACTAACTGTGGTAAGTTTGTGACCCTAACAGTCCATGGCTAGAATCCACCCAATAGAAGCATGCATTGGTGAAAATCATAGCCATTCTGCCCTTAAGTTTTCCATACATTTACTTTCTACTCAAGTCTGGGAATAGTTACGGCCACTATACCTCACAGGATCATTACTATCTTAAAAATAGCAATAACCGAGGGGAAAGAGTATTGACAGAAGTAACATAATATGAACACCTGTGTGTTGTAGTGAAGAGACTGAATTGGAAGAGAACATTAAAGCTATGTCTGTGTTCTTCATGGACTGGCCTCATAACCTTGGGAAATTACTCCACTACCTTCCAGACTTCCTGGATAAGAAGAGAACAAAAGAGCCGCATTCAGTTGCTATTCCATCATGATTATATACAAGGTCTGGGATATGATTCTAAAAGAGAATGGTTTCACCCACCAACTACAGTGTCTTCAGAAAAAATAATCTTAAGAAGAAAAGTGGAATGGCTTGCAGAGGATGAAGAGACCTTCATATGTGAAGATATCTTTAGATACTTGAAAAGTCACCTTGAGAGTCACGTGTCATTGATATATAATAGACTACGTATTCAAAATATGCTATTGTTTTAATATATAAAGTACTTTAGATGTTACAGTGCCTTTATTTTGTAACTATGTAACCAAAGTCCTCTGTCTACATTCACATATTTTCACTCATCTTTGGGTAAAACAGAAGCATTCTTGTACCAATTTTGAGCTACTTACAGATTTTTGTCATCTTTTTATCTGTAATTTTGGATCTACTTGTAATCTTTCAATAGTCACACAGATTCATCTACCATTTAAAAATGTAGTCATTGTTCAGTTAGTCATGGAATTTTCTGAGTATACTAGAACTGCATTAGGGGCAAAAATTATTAACTACTAGGTGCATACTAAAGAATGTAGAAATTTAGCTATTACATTTTACTGTTTTGTTGTATGAATAATACAATGTATCTGAGTGTACTTCAAAGGCCTCCAGTCAGGCTGCTATAATATTGCTAGGGACCTAGGTTCATTTCAGAGCTCCTTCAAGAATTACATGTAGCTACAAAAGGCCAGTCTTTGTGCTGTATTGTCTACAGGTGAATATTCATTTTTATCTATGATACTTATCATATTGACAAGATGAATCAAACTTTCAACTTTAGAAGGCCAAAAATGGCAGCATCAAGGGAAACATCATCATAAGATGAAGTGGTGGTTTCCTTCTCAGATGACAGATTCTGAATCCTTTAACAGTTTGACTTGCTCAGAACCAGAAGTTTTTAATACATTTAGTGACTCACCAAACCTGATAGATTGATAATCTTCTTTTATCGAGAGTGGAAATTCATGGCTTGGCAAATTATACCATGGGAAAAAACAATGATTCTCAAAGGGAAAGTTACAGAATCTGAGGAAACCAAAGTATTATATTGTCACTTTGGGAAACCAAAGTGATTGTAGCCAAAGGCCAGGAAAATGACTTATAATGCCAGGCAGTCCTCTAACTTCAAATACAGACTACTGTAACAGCCACCTTGGAGGAGGTATTGGCTCCAACTTAGAAAACCAGTTTTAGGGACACAAAGGAAAGTTAAGACAATTACTATCAGAGTATATGTGACTATCCAAATAGCCCCAAGGATGTACCCTTCTCCTTAATATATTTTATATATAACAAAACCTAACTTGAACTGAGGGAGGGGTAGTATATCTGGCCTTTTTATTTACTGTACATGATGTGAATATTCCTATGTATCACCATAAAAACACCATTTGTTTGATCAGGTAATGCTGATGTAGTATCATATATTATATGTGGGGTATTTTTTTGAAAGGGAAGGGAAATACCAAAATCGAGAGACAAAGGATAAAAAGACAAACCAATTCAAAAGCAATACTTACAAAACTATATGGTGTAAACCAACTGAACAACTCATCGGAGGAAAGGGAAATGGGAAGAGGGAAGGGGGGAAAATGAGGGAGGAGGTAACAAGTTGAACAAGAAGTGTACTCACTGCCTTATATACAAAACTGTAACCCTTGTGTACTTCACTTTGACAATAGAAAAAGAAAAATGTTAAACTGAACCATATCTGGCTCCATCAATTTCAGGCAAGAAATTGTGGCACTTACAATAAAGTGGTTAAAAATATTAATTCTGAAGTCAGATTATCTGGTTCTTCTCCCAGGTTTACCACTCAGTAGCTGTGTGGCCTCTGATAAGTTACTTTACCTCTCTAAGCTCTGGTGAAAATAATGGAATATGACTCATTAAGTTGTGAAAATTATGTCTAAACATACAGTGCTAGAAGGCGGTTTATGCCATGAATAATCACGTGGGAGCCACTTGCATGAACCTAAAATCTCCAGGAAGCCATGTTCTTCTACTTTAGGAGTTACCTACCATCATCAGAAAGTTGAGCCCTGCAGCATCTGGTGACCAGGATGCAGAAGGAGGCTGAATGGAAACATTTACCCATCAAAGTAAATTTCACTACCATCACTTTAGGGCTCCAATGTTCCAGACCTAACACATTCTTCAGGATCTAGACTTGACTGTGAAATCAACTTGCACTGTGACCTTGAATGAGCCACTTGCCCTCTCTGGACCTTTGAAATACAAGAGGTAAATGAGATGATTGCCAAAAGCCATCCAGCTTGAACACATTGATTTCAACAGGAACATACTACAGAAGAACCACTCTGGTTAGGGATTTAAAAATCTCTCACTTGCTAATTCCTGGGGGCTTAAGGCAACACAATCCTTGTTTTCATAACCCCAACCTGTGTCTAGGGCCAAGCCAGAGCAGCAGATGGACAGAACCAACTCCTAGATGTTTGTAATTGATCAGGACACACTATAATGAGGTAATTTTCTTGTCTTCATTCTCTGTGTCAGCAGGGGCCTGTCTGCCATTCAGGAAGGGTGACAGAGTAATCTGAGCTGCAGCTGAAAACCTGCTTTTTCTCCACAGTTATTTAGCCTGCCACGAGCTGTGGCAGGCAGTGGGAAAGAGTCCAGACAAGCAGGGGAATTTGGCTGCTCTCAAAATATCATACAGGAACTTTAAAAATTGGACTGATTTATGCTTTGTAATGTTTTCAATAATGTGTAAATTAAGTTAGAACTTGAATCTAGGTTTAAGGAGAAATTCTCTCCATTACTAGCCATGAGAGCACCAAAAACAAATCTCATTGCATGATAACCAAGAGTTGTACTTTGCATATGTAATAGATTCTGGACTGGGATATGTCGCTTGGGTTACTTGTTAACATGAAAGAATGCACAGAATTACCTGAGCTGTAGGTGCAGGAGAAGTCTTTGCCACTGTAGGTATGGCTGTGAGCCCTTCAGGCTCAAAGCATTGTCCTGAGAACTTGGCAGAAACCTTTCCCACTTGCGGTGTAGGCATCATGAGTCAATAATCTGTCCAACACCTGATTCTGAATTGGGGGGAAAAAGCATGTGTCCAGTGGGAACCTATGTAGAAGATCATGCCTTCTCATCCATGGACACTGCGGAAGTCCAAGTTTTATGACTCAGTGTAGCTGAGGCTGTAGAATGTTTTCCACACACTTATGCTATGAGCCAGATGTCCATTTTCCCCTTAAGGTTTTATTATCTTGCACTATTTCTATCCTCAGAGAATTTTGCAATAACTAGGTTTGTGATAAATACAACAAAACATCAACTTACCAAAAGCAGTTATAGATGGTAATGAAATACAGACAGAGGGAAGAAAAACTTTAGCCTTTGCCTGTATGGTATAGTCTACTTCAGGTATTTCAAAACAAGCTTTCCTCTGGGATTTAGAACCCTAAATTTCTCATTAAGCTCCAGTCCATTTACTTTCAGTGTGATTTGAGATGAGTGTCATGAACATCTCTGAGTGTTTAGTGCTTCTATCTTGCAAAATCTATAGCAGATCATCATTTTTGTCTTGTGACAACCTTCAAATGAGTCTATACAGCTTATCAACAGTTAAGAACTACTTGGCATTTGCATTACTGAAACTTTTGCTAGATGTTATCATTCTGGCTTCTTATGAACAATTCTAGATGTTTACCATCTGAAATATCACAAAAGAAAACACTTGGAACATAAAGTACTATAGTCTTCAGAACATAGACACGGAAAATGACACGTTACTATCATGGGAACACATTATGAAGCTGGAGAGGTGCACTGGGATGCAATAATGGCCAGGACATTAGGAAGCTATACTAATGGAGCAGCCAAAGAAATGGGGGGTCCTGGAAGTCAGAAAGGGAAATGTTGGGCTTAGAATCTGGACACAATAGAAACAGTTCCGCCTTAGCTCTATGGTAATTGTTATCTTTATCGATAGTCCTTTTCTAAGATAACCCAGCCAGCGAAGGACATAACAATGTGGCTGTGCTCCTAGTCTTGTGTTTTTTTTTTTCTACCAGCTTCATACTTTTTTAAAGAATATATAGCACAAAATCAGTTTTCAGGGGGCTAGGAACGTGGCTTAGTGGTGGAGTGCTTACCTAGTATGAATGAAGCCCTGGGTTCGATTCCTCCATACCACATACACAAAAAATAAAGTTAGTTTAGGGGGCTGGGAATATGGCCTCGATTCCTCAGCACCACATATACAGAAAATGGCCAGAAGGGGCGCTGTGGCTCAAGTGGCAGAGTGCTGGCCTTGAGCAAAAAGGAAGCCAGGGACAGTGCTCAGGCCCTGAATTCACGGCCTAGGACTGGCCAAAAAAGAAAAAAATAAATAAAGTTGGTTAAAAAAACAAAAAACAGTTTCCAATAGGGAATAGCTCATTTCACAAGGCCTCCATATCCTGGGCTGCTTAGGACCATGGCTGCTCCATTTTCCAATAGGTCTACAATTTAGAAAATGGATTGTGATGAGAAGTATCTGGAGCCTGATAAAGGCTAATTATAGTTAAGGAATATGAAAATTGGGAGCTCAGAAGAAGATTGGCTTCTACTACTGCCTGGGCAGAATAATCAAGAAATTAGCAGAAAGTGATGGTGACCATAAAGAGGCACTAGAGGATAATTGAAGTATTAAAATTAAAGATACGCTGGCAAGTGGTCTTTCCCTTGAGAATCCAGACCATCTTTGCTATCAGAGCATAATACTACTGAAGGGCTTTTCAACAGGGTAATAGGGGCTCAGTAGAGGGGTTATCTCCCAGCTAGGGCTGAGTCTGAAGGACATTAGCTAATAGTGGGCTTTTAGAGTCAATTTGAAAAACTAAAGCAAGTACAAAAAACAATCAGAAAGAAGGGTTTCAGCTCTCATCATGGAGAAACCTTTAGATGGCCAGGCTATGTGCTGGGAAAGCAATGGATCCTGATAGACACAGTTGGTGTTTCATTTATTTTAGTGTAGAAATCATGAAGATAAAGGGTCATGTGCTCTAAACTCCCAGGAAAGAGCCAAAACTACATTTAAAACATTTTAACGAAGTATTTTTTTTAGTTCCTCTTATGTACCAAATCACACTTTAGTACAAAGTACAAAACAAAGTATAGTTCTCATGCAGTCTCATTTAATCCTCAGAATCACCTAGGAAATAAAGTCATACTTGACAAACAGTATCACCTTTCTTTTATAATTGGCAAAGATAGGAGACTTAGAGAGACAAAGTGACTTCCCCAGAGTCAAGTGAGGAAGAGTGAATCTTGACTTCTGTTTTGTCCTGCATCATGGCCTGTGCTTTTTACACTATGCAAGCAATTCACCATAAGAAGCACTCAATGTTTAAAGATATGCAACGGAATCCATGCTTCCTGAAAAAGTGAGCACTCTATCATTTAAGACGTTAAAATAGAAGCTGGATGAAAATTCCCAGATATTCAAACATTAGGTGTGGATTACACCTCATGACCTCTAATCTCTCTGCCAACATTGAGCTATTTGGTCCTGGCCACCTCAAAAGCACATTCGAAGTGGATGCAGTACATGTTGTAAATAAATCCCTCATTGATCTCCACTAACTAGAAAGAAAGGAGATCAATGATTCACAAATCATTCTAAATCCTTCTTTTAGCCTCCTAATCCAGAGGCTATTTACTACCTACTTCACCAAGTTCCCTAATTTGACAGCACTCTCCTATTTTCTTGCCCTTCAAGGCAAAGTTGAAAATATCCATAGACGTAATGACAGATATCAGATACAACATGGATGTGTGGCTTAACACTGAATTACAGAAAATCTAAGGTAAAGAAGGTCATTCAGGAGGACATAGGGCCTGTCATCATTTTTTTTATCTATTTACTATTTTAGAATGCATACTTTCTTACTCCATGCAACAAATCTCACCCTTCCCTCTCAAGCTACATAAAATAATTCTTTAAAAGAATGCCCTACA
This sequence comes from Perognathus longimembris pacificus, assembly GCF_023159225.1. Lineage (NCBI taxonomy): Eukaryota > Metazoa > Chordata > Mammalia > Rodentia > Heteromyidae > Perognathus > Perognathus longimembris. The sequence goes on along the minus strand of NC_063188.1, from coordinate 4,124,799 downwards.
TTCTGAATCATTTCCTCCCTACTTTCTTATCATGCTCCTAAGGAAAAGGGACCCAGAATTTCCATCTGCTCTCTGGCTAACCTTAAGCTGTGAAACATGCTTGCAAGCTAACTCTTGATGGGAATTTCAACACAATTTCCTTTGGTAACATGATGGAATAAGACATTCTCACATAATTAGCATCGAGAATACAAGTGCATGTGTGTGTAGACAGTCAATGTGTATATATATCTCCAGAAGGATTTTATGTAATCTTGCTACAGTATTTAAGCAAAACAACAAAGCCAAAGTTGTTTACACAGGAGAAAAGCAGAATGACCAAGTATGTAATACTAAGAGAGAAATACAACCTGTGGGAAGCCTGAACTCAGAAAGTCCAAACTGAAATGGCTACAGGAGTCAGGAAGCAACACAAATATGTGCATTTTGCCAGAGTTTAAGGCACTATAGGAGGTAGAACCTGTGACCTGAAGAGTGTATATAAGTCCAAAAGTCCCTTTATATTTTTATACACAGGCCTGGCTGAACACAATTCGTCTGTAAGCAATGTATGGGCCCCAGGTTGTTCCTGCGAACCCAGGTGAAGAGAAACTTAAAAAAAATAAGCAATGATTTAACTATGTAATTCTGGGAAACAAAAGCAAGAATAGACAGGTGATGACCCCAGGATCTTCAACATTTAAAAAAACAAGTAGACCAGACTATGAAGGGGGACAACCTGTTTCTTATTTCAGAACTGCAAGAAAAAAAATGCAGAACAAGGGAGTCACACAACATAATGGATGGCATGCTTCAACAGGAGTTTACCTAAGAAATGTAGTGATATTACACATATGGTATCTATTACATGGATGCTCAGGAAGATCCAAGTGCATGATGCTAAGCTATAGTTGGTTAATGCAATCCCATGGAGAACAAAGCGATACAGACATGGTCTGTAGCTTCCATGTGCTCTGGTGTGAAATAGGGATAAACTTTGAAAATGTGGAGGAGTTAAAATTGGCATTCTTTAATATCAGTGGTTTCCTCTGGGCTTCAGATAGGAGCTGTAATGTAGATAATTCAAACTAAAGGTCTTAGAAAAGGGCTGGAAAGCAGGGAGGTTCTCTTCACTGTTGACAGAATGAGTATCCATATCCAACTGAGCATGGATGTAGCCATACTATCACCTGCAGGCTGGGCCTATGTCTATCTCAAAGGGAAGCTTCATGCATAGATTTGGAATATACTCTTTCTCCAGTCAGCCTTTGGCTGCAACACATCTGTGCATACCACAGATACACAAGGGGCTATGATCACATCCATTCCCACAGTCATAAATACCAGCTTTATGCTCATGGTTTCCAAATTGTTATTTCTTGTCTAGACCTCTCCCCTGAGCTATAGACTTGCACAGTCAACTGCTTTCTTTACATGTCCCATTGGATATCACACAGCATCTTACATCTTACATGGCCAAAACTCAACATGTTTTAAATGTCCCATATTTGTTCCTTTCCCATTCTTCTCCACTTCCGTAAATGGCATCAACATCTCCTCCACTGTTGAAGCCAGAAACCCGTGAGCTGGAGCTGTCATCATTCTTGGTTGTCCTCAAGCTCACACTCAGACATAGAACTAAAGAGCAGGGATCCTGAAGTTTGCTACTTAATCATAAATCTCAGGGCCACGTGTGTGTGTCTGTGTGTGTACTAGTACTGGAACTTGAACTCAGGGCCTTGTACTCAACATTTTTTGCACATAATTGGAATGTTACCACTTGAGCCTCATATAAGATTGTGGGGTTTTTTGCTGATTATTTGGACATAGATTCTCACAGACGTATATGTTTGCAGTGTTTCAAATCATGATCCTGAAATCTCAGCCTCCTCATTAGCTAGGATTACAGACGGAAGGCACCAGCACCCTGTTCAAGGCCAATTTTTTTCTGAATAACTACTTATTTATTGTCAAATTGATGTACAGAGGGGTTACAGTTTCAGACATAAGGCAGTGCGTACATTTCTTGTACAATATGTTACCTCCTCCCTCATTTCCACCCTCCCCCTCCCCCTTTCCCTCTCCCCCCACAAGGTGTTCAGTTGGTTTACACCAAATGGTTTTGTAAGTATTGTTAAGGACACTTTTAACATATTGTGTGACCTTGGCCTACTCATGAAAGATCACTATAACTCAAATGTCTCATAAACTGGGAAAATAATGATAATTTTTTGTCCAGTGTTAAAGAATTAAATGAGATAGAGTATAATAAATGCTTAGAATATTAGCCAGCATTTAGAGAGTTATGTTCTATAAATATAGGATATTATTATCTTACTCCTTATTTTGTATTCTGTTTGGTGGCAGTTTGATCCCTCTATAAAATGTAGGTAATATAAGTAATATAGTATATATTAGAGGGATGTGTAGATGGATAAGATAAAGTGCATACAGCACCTGAGTGGTAGATCCTCAATAAGCAATGCTTTTATCAGTGATAGTTCTTATTGTTTACTGAAGCATAAAGGAAAGGAAAAAAATCATTCATTATGACCTCAAACTATCTTGGAATAGCTAATGAATGTCAGAATTATGATGAACACTGAGACTAGATAGATGATCAAAACTAAGATCTCTATATCATTGCCTTCATGAGATATTACTTTCCAATGGGGATATGGAAAGACAGTAAATGTACCAAGTAAGTGAACTGAGTAGTGTGTTAGTTGGTGTAATGTGCTATTGGGAAGAATAATGCTAAGAGGGAAAATTAGGGAGATTGACAGAAGAGAAGATTGTAATTTTAAACAAAATGATGAGTGAATGCCTACCTGAGAAGTTGTCATTAGAATAAAAACATGAAGGAGGGCAGTAGCAAACCTAGTGGGTGTCTGAAGAAAGAAGACTCTAGGGCTGTGGATATGGCCTAGTGGCAAGAGAAAGAAGACTTTAGGCAGAATGAAAGCACTTGCTAAGGCATATGGCCAACTCGTCTGAGAAACATCAGGGTCAGTACAGTTGAAGTAGAGCTGGGAATATGGCCTAGTGGTAGAGTCCTTGCCTCACATACATGAAGCCCTGGGTTCAATTCCTCAGCACCACATATATAGAAAATGGCCAGAAGTGGTGCTGTGGCTCAAGTGGTAGGGTGCTAGGCTTGAGCAAAAAGAAGCCAGGGACAGTGCTCAGGCCCTGAGTTCAAGGCCCAGGACTGGCCAAAAAAAATAATAGTCAGGTTGAAGTAGAAAGAGTAAAGAAGACAGGGATAGAAGATACAGTCAGATAGAGGAATAAGGATAGGCATAACTTTTTCTTTTACTGTGAGTAGAAAGTATCAGTAGTAGAAGAAAGCTGATACATTTTAAGATTTACTCTTGCTACTATACTGAGAGATCAGACATGAGACTCGGGCAAGGGTAGAGGCAACAATTCTAGTCAAGAGGCTATTACATTGTAAAACTAATTAAGGAAAATTTAAAAATCTATTATAAGTAAATAAAATGAATAAAAACAGTTCTATTCATAATCTTTTCACCTTTTTATATTTCAGCATAGATAATATTACATAATATTGTGACATCCACTTATATGTAGCTGTCATAGCTTTTAAATTTGTAGTGATTTAAATGTATGTAGAGGAAATTTATTACATTTTAGGAAGTAATTATCATTTGAAAAATGGAAATAAAAATATGACCTATAAAAAGAGCCTATTGCAATACAGGAATCCAGAAATGATGACAGATTAGATACAAGTGGTGTCCATGGAGGTATATAAAAAGTATTAGGACTATGAATATAACTTGAATGAAGAGCTCACAGGGTTTGCTGACTACCAAGAGGAATAGAGACACAGGAATCAAGAATTATTTCATGTATGAAACTTGAAAAGTTGAGGTGATGGGTGGGGTTGGGAAAAACAGGGGAGAATGCTGAAAGAGGGAAATCCATTAAGATGCATTGTACTTATAAAATAATATGTTCAGTAGTAATACCGTTGTACAAATACCTAAAGATAAAAATAAGTTTAAAAATAAAAAAAGTAGAAGTACTATAAATAAAACACAGAAAAATAATTTGGCATTTTAGACTCAGAAAGTTCTGGTTTAAAAACTTAAATGTTGCTTTTGAATCTAAGTGGTGATTTCTAGTTACTATAGCAGAGGACAGAGGTGACCTTACTTTTGTATATAGAAATATTTACTAAATAAAATGCAACATATCAAAATCTGAAAGAAGGAAGAGAAGAAGAAGGGAAGAGGAGGAAAGCAGCAAAGAATCAAATTAGGGATATTCTTGCAAACCTCACAGACAATTAAAAATAGAAAAATTATGAAAATCTCTATATACATACATCGAATAACTTACAAGAAATATACAAATTACTCAAAAAACTTAAGTTCTACATTCCCAGCAATCATTACTAGTAAGTGCTGCCAGACTAGTACAAAATAGATAAGATTCAAATTACATAACTTCTTCCTTAGACTAGAAAGGAAGAGAAAACTTTCACTAATCTTATGAGCCTATTTTTACCACAATACTTAATAAGACAAACAATTCCATCGAAATACAGAAATATTCCTCAGGAACTCAAGACCCTCAAAAAGTATTCTCCAACATAATTTAAGAATATGTAAATGAAAAAAATGTTACTGGCAAGTGGAATTTATCCTGAATTGAAACTTTGATTCAATGTTAAATAATCAATGGATACATCCACCCTATCAACACTATAAAGAAAAAATTCATGATCCTCTAAATAGGTGCACAAAAAGCACTTGAAAAAATGAATGTTGATTTATAATAAACACATCCTTAACTAATAAGGGGTATCTATATAAATATCTGTTGTTCAGAGCATATTTTAAATATCTTTATTGTAATGGTTATAGACTGGAAGCATTCTCTTCCAGATTGGAATCAAGGCAGGAATATATCCTTCCAAGACTCCTATTTAATATCACACTGAGAGCCTTATTTCAGTAAAGATGAGGGAGAATGATGGCATTGATCAAGATACACTGTAGTCATAAACTGCCCTTGTAGGTGGCAACTCCTTTGTACAGCTACTTAATAAAATATATTATAATAATTTAGGTTAACTAAAACATGGAAGGGAACTAAAAGCTGTATACATTAGAAAAAATAATAAACTATTCTATTGTATCTGATATGATTAGTTATATTTTAAAAACTTACTCTTAGGAAGGAACTCAAAGGCCCACTACTTCTGAACATTTCAAATACCATTTATTGAAATGATTTCCAGGATATGGAGACATGAGTTTTTTGGCTGCTGCTGGTGGTGGTGGTTTATGCATTTTTATTTTGTTTTGTTTCCTGTCTTTTGAGTGGGGACAAGTGGCGGAAGAAATGGAGGAAGTATGAAAAAATGCAATCATAGTATTAAGTAGACATATGATAATGAACTATACAACTTGTGGGCAGAGATGGCAGGGAAAAACTAAAAGAAAACAAAGGAATGGATGACATTCTCCAAAAACAAATGTACTTATTACCTGACTTATGAAATTTTAACCTCTGTATAACACCTTAGCAAAAACAATAAAATTATATTTTAAACTATCTTAGGGCCTCTTAAAATCTCTCTAGAAATAATGAGAGGTCATGAAAATCACAAGATGTCTGCTCAATTCACAGAATTCTACTATATTTCACATAGTAGTAATGAACACTTAGAACCTAAACTTTAAAAAACTATTTGTACTAGCTGTGAAAAATAAAATATTGGAGTATACATCTAAAAACATGCACTAGGTATGTACAGTGAAAATTACAAAGTACTTAGGAAAAAGGACACCATAAAGAAATCTAAAAAAGTGTTTATGGGTTGAAACATACTAACCATATCAGTTTTCTCAATATTGTTGTACAGATTTAGTGAAATTCACAGGTGAAGATTGTGGCTATGGCTCAAGTTTTAGAGTACTTGTCAATTAAGCACTAGACCGAGAGTTCAAGCTCCACTAGGAATAAAGAAAAATGCAGCAAATGTTTCATAAATAAAAGCAAGGTGATTCTAATATTCAAAGCTACTACATCCAAAACAATTTTGAAATACTAAAGTTGAAGTCTTCAGAATATTGAATTTTACAACGTACAGTGTGGTATTGACAGAATGATAGGTGATAGTGATGTACATTGATGGAACCAAGTTGAGTCCAGTAAATGACCCACACAAATATGTCCAATTGCTTATGCTGAGTCAAAGAGCCCAGTATCAAGTTTTATATTGTATAACCCATTTATATGACACTTGTCCAAAAAGCAAAACTTAGTGGTAGGGAACAATATATAGTTGTGTCAATTCTGAGACACCTTTTCTGTTACATTGTTTTATATACTTATGTTTCCTTTTTTTTTTTGCCAGTCCTGGGGCTTGGACTAAGGGCCTGAGCACTGTCCCTGGCTTCTTTTTGCTCAAGGCTAGCACTCTGCCACTTGAGCCACAACACCACTTCCAGCTTTTTCTATATATGTGGTGATGGGGAATTGAACCCAGGGCTTCATGTATACGAGGCAAGCACTCTTGCCACTAGGCCATATCCCCAGCCCTTATGTTTACTTCTGAACTATGAAGTTCTCAAATGAAACAATCATACCATATTCCCCCTTTGACTCCTTAAACAAAGGAAGCAGTATCAAAGGGGCTAGACAGAAGAACATGGAAATTGATACATGGATATACAGGTGGGAAGATTATCTCAGAAATTGTAACTATTCCAGCATATCTCTAAGAAGTTAAGCAAGCCTTTTAACACACACACACACACACACACACACACAGGCACACAACAAAACCACCGCACAAGTGACCTCTCTCCAAGCATTGTTAAATCTTGCTGAGATGGTCAAGGGGAGCTTTCATTTGCTCACCGGCCTTCTTGCTTGGGTAATTTGTGATAAATTGGTAAGATATCATATAGGGTATTGCACACATTTTTCATAGATCTTTCAATGTCAATTTTTAAACAGATCTATCACTTCTGATAACTTCATAGAAGTTTCAGTGTCAAGGTTGTAGATTTTGGCAAATCATGTGTTGTTATCTGTTAGATTAGAAAGTAATTTTTGTACTTTTGTAGATTTAAGGTCAGAATTCACCAGCTGTCCATTCACTAATAATATTGGTAGTGTTTAGTCATACATACACTATTCCAGCAGTATTTACAGTGATTATAGTTATCACATATGCCCACATTATTCCATGTTAGCCAATCAAAGGTTATCTGAATATCTAAATCAGTCATATGCCTAATAAATTAAAATAGTTTATGGTTCTGGCATTGCCTTTCATGAGCACAAACATTCTTAAGGAAAATCAAACAAAATAAATGAATTCAGAAAAATAAATGCTTCTGTAAATTAACATTAAAATTCATTATTTACCTACTCAGATGGCTAATCCTGAAACCAAAACCACTGTCCTTGTGCAAGCTTCTCTCTGTTGCAGATATGGCTCACAGAAATCCAACCCTTTCAGGTTCCATCTCCAAACAGAGGCTCATGTGTGGTAATATCTTTCTATCCATACATCAAGCCTTGTTGGATCGCTGCTGTAAGGCAATGTCCTGCATGCCACATAAAAATAGAGAACTGAGAGAGACTGAGATTAAAGGAGCACCCAGCTTACTTGTCACTTTGGTTTAGGTCACAGACTCTTGCTTTACCAGTGTCTTTAGCCTGATAGATCTCAATCCTGACTACACATTCGAATCAACTAGGGAGTTTTTCTAAACACACTTATGGCCAGCATCCACATCCAAACATTTAAATTCAAATGTCTGGAAGTAAGGCCAAGCATGAAATAGTGAGTAGTGCTAGGTGTTGCCAGTGAGCAAACAACAGCTAGAGACATGCTCCTCTGGACCAACAACAGTTGTACTCTCAATAAAGCAGCCACTAGTACAACTCTAATTTCATTTATGATCCTATATTCAAGAAATATTTGGGAAAAGTACATTTCAATTCTGGAAGAACTTGGTTTGGACAGTTTCGAATCTGTTGGCCAAAGGACAATTTCAGTTACAACTGTTTAAAACATCTACTATATACTATAATGAGTACACTTAACAATATATACAGTAAACTTGAAAATTTCTAAGGGGTATATTTGGAGTGTTCATACCACACAAAAAATGTAAGGTGATACACACACACACTCTAGCTTATTGTAGCCATTCCATAATATAGGAATAGACTAAAATAGCATTTGAATACTATAAACATATGAAATGTCTCCTTGCCAACTAAAACTAAATCAACAATTAAAAATAAATAATTAATGTTAAACAATATTATTAATACAATGAATCATTTCTTTTAAATCATTTTAACTATGGTTAAATGGTTGCACCAAAAGTTTTCAATTCAACATGTAAGTTTATGTGTACAATGCATCTTCATCAGTCATCCCTTTCATCTCTCTCCACTTTTGCCAATCTACCCAGGCCCTCAAGTTTCCTAGTTCCATTTCACACATGAACACTGGGTACTATGACAGTATTTTCCCACCAGTCCTTGTTTCATTTTTCTACTCCCCCTTAAGCCCCAGGCTTTCAGACAATTGTTTCTTCTGTCCTAAGGCACAGCAGAGTAACAATAGCACATTATTTATCTCAAAAATAAAATCAAATAACAGCTATAATCATAATTAACATATATTACAAACTAGTAAGTTCTTTCTGTACCTTAATTTATTATTTACAACACTATTAGTAAGAATTATTAACACCCCATTCTATAGATGGGAAAACTGAGGCACAAAAGCATCAATTAATTGACCAGGGTCCTTATGGTAGTAGATGGAAGTTTCAAGCTTCAAATGCAAGCAGTTTCCAGCCACATAGGCTTAGTTACTTTGTATTTCTCACTGGTAATCTTGTTCCCACCTCCTCTGGTTTTGACCTCTAGCTTCATTCACATTTTGCCTCCTGCTACTCTACTTTTCCCTTAATACTGTTACTATGTTTCAGACTTATTTTCTTCCTTGACCTTAACCATCTCCTTTCAGAAGAGCCCCTTGTTTTTATCCTTTAGCTCTTTTTATTAGAACCATGGAATCTCTATTTCAGGGACTAAAAGATTACAAATATAGATCATTGGAAAAAACAAGAAAAAACATAGGGAGACATAAAATACATTCAAACCATTTTTTAGGACCAAGTTTGTTTTTTTTCAAATTTTTATTATCAAACTGATGTACAGAAAAGTTACAGTTTCATACGTTAGGCACTGGATACATTTCTTGTACTGTTTGTTACCTTGTCCCTCATACCCACCTCCCTCCTCCCCCTTTCCCTCCCCCCCCCCACGGAGGTGTTCAGTTCACTTACACCAAACAGTTTTGCAAGTATTGATTTTGTAGTTGTTTGTCTTTTTTTACCCTGTGTCTCTCAAATTTGGTATTCCCTTTCAATTTCCTACTTCTAATACCAGTATACACGGTTTCCAATATACTCAGATAAGATTACAGAGATAGTGTAGGTACAACCACAGGATTTGAAGATAACCTTTTTTAAATCTTTAAATAGTTGTAAAAAGGTGTTGTCATTTAGCAAAGGAGTTTATGAATAAAATGTGTGTTGATCGATGTCAATTCTTTCATCCATCCTTGAAGATAACCTCTTTAAGTAAAAGAATTCTTCTTGCATATAGAGTTAACAGACTCATCCCGCAGAGACACAACCCATTAGGTCCCTTTATTTAGGCAAACATGGCTATAAGTTTATGCTAGATTCTATGACGACTCCTCAGATGAGCCCTACCTGGAGCCCCCCAGCTATATATAGTCTTGCTTGACAGACAAGGAGCATCTGATCTATACTAGTCATTAAAAGTATGCATTGCTGCCCCACCTTATAAGAGGTTCCCAGGCAGTCTGCAGTGCCAGGAAGTTTCTAAGTACATCAGGTGGCCTACTATGATTGGTCTATATTTCAGTCTACTGTTTTTCAATTCCTTAGAGGGATTAGAATAAATGAAATGGGCCTTATGGGCACAGGATAGGAACTCATAATATTTGTAGCAGAAAGGTGCACAGAGCCCAACAAAAAGCATCACACATTAACCCATTCTACTCTTGCCTAGCAGGGGTTTGCAGAATTATCTTGGATGTGATTAGCTACACTCAGTATTTTCTACCCTCTCAGAGCAAAGATGGATCTTCTCAATTTATCTGAGTCATACAATACATAAGTCTCCTGATATAACTTGGAAATAGTGTTCTTTGCCACAGTAGAGCCATCAATCCCATAAGTGTGCCTCACTGTGAATAGTAAGGACAGAGATTTTTTTAAAGAAATGACTAGTAAGCATCATGGCAGCCCAGAGAAAAGGATAGTTTGCCATATTAGTATAACATAAGAATTTCATCAGTCTGGCATCTAAAAATGCTTTGCCAATCTCAGTCAATGTCAACTACCTCAGAGCTCAACCTGCTTGTCACAGATTTTCCGTGAAAATGTGAGCCCTAAAAGATACACTTCCTATAGGGTTCCTAAACCTTTCACTGACAGCAAGGCAGCCAAATCTCATCTCTGCAATACAGAGCTTACCAGAGATCAGCTGTATTGTCTATAAAAAGGGCACTGGAGAGTGTTAAGAAAGGACTATCCATGACCAGCCATTGAATTTGTTCCCCTTTTGTCATTTCTTTTTTTTCCCTGAAGGCAAGCATTTTTATTGTAAAATTGATGTACAGAAAGGCTACAGTTTCATATGTTAGGCCTTGGGTACATTTCTTGTACTGTTTGTTACCTCCTCCCTCATTCCACCCTCCAACCTCCCCCTTTCCCTCTCCCCCCATGAGTTGTTCAGTTGGTTTACACCAAATGGTTTTGAAAGTATTGCTTTTAGAGTCGTTTGTCTCTTTATCCTTTGTCTCTCGATTTTGATATTCCCTTTCACTTCCTTAGTTCTAATACCAGTATATACAGAATCCAGGGTATTCAGATGAAATACAGTGATAGCGCGAGTGCAACCACAGGAAGGGAATACAAGAGGATCATCAACAATAGAAGCTACGGGTTCACATGGCATGTTGAAAGTAATTACAACAGTGATATAACAGTCGTTTCCATAACATGGAGTTCATTTCACTTAGCATTATCTTATGCATTCATAGGGGCATAGCTATTGGGCTCTTGTGATCCTCTGCTGTGACTAGCCTAAACCTGTGCTAATTATTCCCTATGAGGGAAACCATAGAGTCCATGTTTCTTTGGGTCTGGCTCACTTCACTTAGTATAATTTTTTCCAAGTTCTTCCATTTCTTTATGAATTCCTCAGAAGGCTAAACATAGAGCTCCCCTATGACCCAGCAGCCCCACGTTTGGGCATCTACCCAAAAGACCAAAAACAAAAACACACTAAAGCCACCAGTACAACAATGTTCATCACAGCACAATTTGTCATAGCTAGAATCTGGAACCAACCCAGATACCACTCAGTAGACAAATGGGTCAGGAAAATGTGGTACATATACACAATTGAATTTTATGCCTCCATCAGAAAGAATGACATTGCCCCTTTTGTAAATTTCTTATGCAACAATTATTTTGTGTGCCTACAGTAGCAAACAACCTGTGAGCTTACAAGAAAAGACTGTGTCCCTGTGTGTGTATATCTGTTTGTGTGTATATGTATTTGTGTGTGTGTGTGTGTGTGTGTGTGTGTGTGTATGTAGAACCATGAAAACAGCATAGAGCAGAAGGTGGCCTTGGCCCTCAAGAACTGAACACCATAGTTTTATGTGCTGTCTTAAGTAGTTTGTTTTATGGTAGGGACCAGTTTCTCTATGTGAAGGAACATGTGTGATCTTTCAGTGCTTTATGCAATGGCCTAAAGAAATGTATCAGGATCTGGAAATATCCAATATCCCTGCTTGGGTTCAACCCCACAAGGATTAAGATACAAGTATGAAGGTTGCATAGCAGTCAATTATTGTGTTTCTGTATAAGAAAAAGAAGGTAGTGTGAAGAGGTAGACCTTACACAGCCCCAGAAAACCACATGGCCAACAGCTTGGAGGTAAGGAAGAAGAAGACAAGCTATGGAAACCCAAGATTAGCCTGATTCACTGGAAAAGAAGCAAGAAATGAGGCTTCAGGTGCATTCAGAAGCCTAATTATGAACCTATGAGAAGAATGCTCATTTTGGAGAATCTGTCCCACACAATCACTCTGGTATCTGATGATAGATGGATTGAACAACAATATTCAGTATGACTTGAGTTACATGTTTTCCTTAATTTCAATTTTATTGTGAAGGTGATGTACAGAGGGGTTACAGTTACGTATTTAAGGAAATAAGTATATTTCTTGTCAAACATTGTTACCCCTCTCTCCTTTTTCATCCACTTTCTCTCGCCCCAAGTAGTAAAGCTTATTTCCAGTATAGCCTCTTGTGAGTATTGCTGTTGCATTGGTTCACTATTTGTCCTTTGTCTCACCACTTTTATTCCCTTTCTCATCTGCAAATAAATGCATATAAAACACACAGGGTACCAAAATCAAAAACAGTGACAACAGGGATAAAGCAAAGGAAAAAATGAAATACAAAACAAATAAGTTCACAAAGTACATTAAAAACAACAGCAAAGAAAAACCTCTTGTTTCCATACCTTGGAGTTCATTTTGATTAGCATCATCTTATACAGTCATATTGAGCTATTGTGATCCTCATTTAGGACTATCCTATACGTATACTAATTATTACAAATGATGGAAACCATTGAGCCTGTGTTTCATTGGATCTGGCCCACTTCACTTCATATATTTTTTCTAAGTCTATCCATTTCCTTATGAATGGGGTAGTGGCATTATTTCTGATGGAAACATAGAATTCATATATATCACATTTTCTTTATCCATTCACCTACTGAGAGGCATTTGGGTTGGTTCCATATCTTAGGTATGGTAAATAATGCTGCAATGAACATAGTTATTATGGTTCTTTTAGTGAGGCCATGTTTATAATCCTTTGGGTAAATGCCCAAAAGCGGGGTTGCTGGGTCATAGGGGAGCTCTGTGTTTAGTCTTTTGAGGAACCTCCACACTGCTTTCCAGAGTGGTTGAGCAAGTTTACATTCCCACCAACAGTGTAGTAGCGTTCCCTCCTTGATAATGGCCATTCTAACTGGGGTGAGGTAGAATCTCAATGTAGTTTTGATTTGCATTTCTTTTATGGCCAGAGATGTTGACTATTTGTTCATGTGTCTATTGGCCATTCTTATTTCCTCTCTAGTGAATTCTCTTTTTAATTCTCTAGCCCACTTATGAATGTGGTAGTTGTTGAGCTACATGTTTGATTCTTCAGTCAACATGGAAGGAAGTTTCTATATAAAAGAGGTTAGTGACCAAAATGTTGCATAGGTACAAGTTTTTTTTTTCTTTTTGGTCAGTCACAGGTCTTGAACTCAGTGCCCAAGCACTCTCCAACTTTGAGTTAATTGGAGATAAGTCCCACTAACTTTCCTGCCCAACCTGGCTTTGAAAAATGATCCTCAGATCTCAGCCTGCTGAGTAACTACAGTTACTGGTGTGTGCCCCCAGTGTTGACAGCAACAATAGTTTTCATGGCAGCTTGTGGATCCACAGAGGTGACTCAAGTCTCCAGAATTTAGAATGACATCACTGCGATCTTATTCTATTGGCTCAAGTTTTAGATTCTGTCCATAAAGAAGCAAAGGGAATGTGGATTCCTCTTGATGATCTCAAAAACTTTGCAGCCATTTTTAGTTATCCATAAAACTAAAGTGAGATAACCTGAACAAAGTGATTCACATAGTATATGACACCAGAAAGCATGTGATACAGAAGTGGCTCTTATTTTGTGTAGGTAATGACAAAGTTCAAAAAAATTCTTGGGCTGGGAATATGGCTTAGCAGTAGAGTGCTTGCCTAGCATGCATGAAGCCCTGGGTTCAATTTCCTTAGCACCACATATACAGGAAAAGCCAGAAGTAGTGCTGTGGCTCAAGTGGTATAGTGCTAGACTTGAGCAAAAAGAAGCCAGGGACAGTACTCAGGCCCTGAGTTCAAGCCCCAGGACTGGAAAAAAATTTGGAAGGCCTCTCCATAATTCTCAAACTGTAATGGCTCCTCACTAATTGCTACCAGGCAATAAAGTGTCATATTCTATGATCAAACCTTTGGAAAGTTGTGTAATTACATATTTTGCAGTTTTTACCAAGATTCACTACAGAAGAAAAGATAAAATGTAGAGTATTGGGGTATGTGAACAAATTGAAATCTTCATGTCAGCCTTCCATCAAAATAAGAAGGCAGGTGGGTAAAGAAACCATATCATGCAAGAAAATACAATGGTAAAAGATTTGGGATATTTTCAGCCCATAATCCATATGTAGCCCATTGCTTCTACTTCCAGAATTCAGTGCTAGGACATGAAATGTCTTGATATTGTCATTATATGACCCAGAATGGGTCAAATGCTCCAAATGGTTAGTGCCCTCCTGGAAGTGTTTTCCTATCCAAATGCCTCCTCAAAATTCCCAACTCAATTGAAAAAGAAAAAGCTGTCAACCCTGATATACTAGGGAAACAATTCAAACAGCTGCTATTTGTATTTTATTTTTAGACATGTTTATTTTTTCCTTCAGACTGATCACAATTCTATAATATTATTCCTTCTTCTAGGTCAAACAACATCTGTTGTATAAAATAGAAAATGAACTAATTCACATTGTGAAGTTTACAACTTTCATTTTCATTGTGCCACAGCAATATCACACAGTTATTTTATTTCTCCTCAGAAGAAGTCGTTATACTCAATGGTGTCAACATCCATGGATTAAGGGGTCCCCAAACAGATTGTGGTACATTTCTTAGGCTTTTAGTGTCAATAATCCTTGAATAGGCTCTGATACAATAAACTACAATAGCTCCAAATGAAAAGTTTCTCTTTATTATTAAAATGGTATGCTGATTATACTAAAGTATATCTTCAGGAAGTTCCCTGTCACCACATTTGTATTTCTTCCTCTCTTAAAATCCCTGCTAAGCAAGAAATGTGGATGAAGCCCCTTCTGAAATGTGTACCTAATGATGAGAAACGAATGCTATTAAAAGGGAATGAGAGGGGCTGGGGATATAGCCTAGTGGCAAGAGTGCCTGCCTCGGATACACGAGGCCCTAGGTTCGATTCCCCAGCACCACATATACAGAAAACGGCCAGAAGCGGCGCTGTGGCTCAAGTGGCAGAGTGCTAGCCTTGAGCGGGAAGAAGCCAGGGACAGTGCTCAGGCCCTGAGTCCAAGGCTCAGGACTGGCAAAAAAAAAAAAAAGGGGGGAATGAGAAGGTGAGGACCAGTAATCACACCTGTAATCTTCATTCTGAGGATGTGACATGAGACTCATCTCCAATAAAGTATTCAGAAAAATCTGGAAGTGGCATTGTGGCTCAGGTGGTACAGCACTAGTCTTGAGCACAAAGAGGCTCAGAGATAGTGGCTAGTCTGTGTTCAATCCCCAGGATCAGCAAAAAAAAAAAAAAAAAAAGGAATGAGAAACTTTTCAACTGATGAGCAAATTACTATACATGAAGAGTAATCTAAAAATCACCCCTTGAGCCTCCTTTCCATCTTATACTCATGCTATTTGTTCCTGGTAACTCTTCATTCTACCCTCTATACCTTGCTAATAAAGAAAAGAAGCTTGTCTAGCTCACACTTTCAGATACTCAAGTCCAAACATAATGCAGGCTCCATGGGGTGGATGACAAATGTGAGGATATATGTAGAGCAGGGAAGTTATTTCTCTATTTCTCCATACTAGGAAACAGAGTGACTATGCTATATTGGAGGATCTAATCTTACTCTTTTCATAACAGCTCTCTTTGAAGAAGTCAAGGAATTGCAGAATAAATAAAGGGGCCATGAAACAGTTAGCTCTGGCCCCAATGATATAAGGACCTTCCACTCTTAAAGGTTACATTACTTGCCAATGACACTACCCTGGGGAACAAGACTCCAATACACAGACACATTGGGACCATAGTTAAACCATTTCTTTATCCTTAATCCTCTCCTCAAAAAATTGGCCAAATCCCCTATTGTACATTCTCACCATCATGTACCCTATCTTGTTTTAGTTTGCAATTTAGTTTGCACTTATTTTAGTGAATTCATTTACTTAATGCATCTCCCTCACCAAACTGAAGTTCTGAGAATAAGAAGCATGTCTAGTTTATTTGCACAAAAGAACACTGCTTGCAGTATGATGAACATTGACTACTTAATGAATCATTAAGCTAGCTCTGTGCCTCTGTTGTTCAGAAAAAGTAGCAGTAGCATCAAGGACATATAGCTCCAAACTGTGGCTTAAACATATTCATTTTTCATTTGAATATAAATCTAACTTGGACTGGGAAGTTTTCATGGTGGATATTTTGCAAGAAATGAACCAGGGATCCAAGTTTATTCCACCTAGTGATGCTGCAGTGTTCAACAAAAAGCTTCCATGGTCTCTAAAGAAGGGAGGAAGGAACATGGATAGTAATGCAAGAGACTTCCCAGGCAGGCTGAGAAATGACAGTCACTTCTGCCTACCATTTAGTTGGCTGGAAATGAATCATACATCCCCACCTAAACACAGAGGTGAGTGGGAAAATGTAATTATTTTGCTAGTTCAGAGAAAAGAGAGCACTAGTTAATATTCAGTCTGTCTTTGCCACTGTACAACAACTTACAGTGTTTGGTAAGTACCCCCTCTAATTATGCCCTCTGTCCACTCTCATACCTTACCTTAGACCTTCTTTACTCCAATTACAGTTGAGAGTTTTAATTAATTGTATCTTGTTTAAATATCCTCTAAGAAGTATATACCAAGACAAATGAAGTTTCCAATATAACCTGTCAGATTCCCTGATCAAAACTCTGATTACTTCCCACGGCCTGATATGGACTCAGCAAGTTTTACTATAATTCAGTCTCCAGTTCCTATCGAAACCAAGCAAGATATTTACTTGTCCAAGGTAATTTGATTCACAATAATTATCCATGTGTAATTCTAATTTTGTTCCAAAATATACAAATCCATATTTTAAATTTAATTCCCTAGAAATTGCTAAATACAAGTATTGTTCCAAGAAAATGCACTGCCTTCTTCCCAAGGTTTTAAATGCTGATTGGAATAAATGCAAAAGCCTGAGAAGCACAGCCATCTAGGCTCAGTCCAAGATGCATTGTACTCGTAAGAGTTATTAAAGTAGGTAGGTGATAAAAGAGAAAGCTATGCGGTATTCAGGTAGGAGAGAAAAGTATGTTACTGAACTGCTGGCCTGTGGCCAAGGTGATGCAGAGCCGGAGAGAGGGGCGACCCTGCCAGGCCCTGCCTTATCTAGGGTAGGGGCAGGGAGGTGTGGTCAGGTAGATTACGATATGACCTCAGGGAAGGGACTGCCTGGAGGTATGCAGATTAACCAAGTAACTGGGTGGAAACTTAAGCAGGTGGGGGCATCTACATTAACTGACATGGGGGATGGTAACCCCTTTCTACAAATATTTAGACAGGAAAAATAAAATTTAAGTCGAGCATTTGAGGATCATTTTTCAAAGCCAGTATAGGCATGAAAGTCCATGAGAGTGTTATCTCTAATTAACCACCCAAAAGCCAGAAGTGGGTCTGAAATAGTAGAGCACTAGCTTTGAGCACAAACTCAGGGACAGTATCCCAATCTCTGAATTAAAGTCTCAGGACTGGAACACACACACACACACACACACACACACACACACACACACACACACATATATGTACATGCACAACACTCACATACACATATTTAAAATTATATATTATAGTTTAGCTTTATATATAGTTTATTTTTACATAATTAAAAATAAAAATGATCTGAATCAAGTAGAAAGAATCTAGCACATATTCTCTCCAGTGCCCAGAAACCAGTCACAGTTTGTCTGGTACAACAGAGTACCTGGCTTAAACAACAGACAGTTTTTTCTCATAATTCTAGAAACCAGACATATGAGATCAATGTATGGAAAAGGGAAATGTCTGTTTCAGCCTTTTTTCTTGGCTTTCAGGTGATAAAATCTCCCTGCAGCACCATGTGTTCTTTTCTTTATGTGTGTCTAGATGCAAATTTCCAGTTTTTATGAAGACACTCATAATATTGAATTAAGGCCCACTCATAAGACCTCATTTCACCTCTTCTCAGGCTCCACTTCCAAATATAGCCACAATCTGAATTACTACGAGTAGATGACTGAAGAAGGACACAATTCTGCCTATTTGAGGTCATCTGACCTGTGGGCACAGCCACAGTGCTACTAAGCAAATGTTTTCAGAAAATCCATTGCAAAAAATAAATGGCCCTGTTTCAACACACACACACACACACACACATACACACACACACTTATACATATATGTTTTGGCAAAATTTAATTTAGAACATTTTTATTTAGTGACTGCATCTGCTTGCTGAAGAGGAGAAGTTTTGAGCTTCATGGCATTGTTGCATAGTTGATTTTGATTATGGCTGCGCATCTGAAGTAATAAAAGAAACTTGAGTTGCAATAATCTGCCTTTTCTCTGTCATTCACATTGCTCTGATTTGCTTGTCAAGCTTTTGAGGAAAATCACAATGATACACATACACTTTCTGTGCTGATACCTGCCACCCCTCTTTTTGTTTCCTAATAAATATGCCCTTTCCCTAGAATTCTATTCAAATGGCAGGCTGTGATCAGTTTCAGAATCTGTCTTGTCTCTGTGTTATATGACAGCCGTGCATGAATAAGAGGCCCTTCTCCTTCTGAGAGCTGTGCTCAGAACTCAGTTCTCCTCACTCCTCCAGCCAGCACTCAGCAGCTGCTGAGCAGAAATGGGTTTGGGGAATGCCAATGTGACAATTACACAGGTAGTTGGGAGGACGCAAGGCTGTGCTCTCAGCTGCATGATGGCTACAGGGAAATTAAATGCAAGCTGTTTGGAGACTCTCTCTCCTTAGGACATCATGAAATCTCCGAGGTGGGGTACATGGACAATGCCTGCATGTTCAGCTCCCCTTACCAGCTTGCAAGAAAAGGAAAGGAAAATCTGCAGCTTAGTATTTGATATTTAGAATTAATTAGAGCCCCAAATCCCACACCAGCCAGCAGGTTTCTTAATGAGGCCAATGTATTCATCTTCTTTGGGGATCATTACAGAGCCTCACAGTACCCCGTGGGTTTCAAAACACTACTGCATGCCGCTGTCACATCTGGACCCCACAATCTCCATAGTAGGTGGTCAAAAGAGAAGTCATTCTTCCCAATTTCTAGATGTGTTTTCAGAGACATTGAGCCACTTTCCCAAGGTCATGTAACTAATAAGCTGTCGAAACTGAATTTGAACTCAAGCTGTTCTACCACCAGGTCCCATGCAGTAAAGCACTGTGTAGTCTATACTGGCATCCCTTGATGGAGGAACAGAATCACTCAAGGTTGCAGGGAAAAAGACAGGAGCCCTAGCTAACTTTGAATTTTAGATGAACAAATAATAAAATTTTAGTATATAAACCTTTGTATAGTACAATAAATTTTATATTACTCTGAAATTCAAATTTCACTGGGCTTTTATATTGACCAAATCAGCCAATGCTATACTCAGCACGTTACTAACAAGGCTGGCCAGCCACCTGGCCCTCTGATTGGGTCTGCTCTAATCCCCTGCCATACCTGCCTACCACTATTTTCTTCCACACACCAAACCCAGACTTGAAGTCTACCAGCTTGTATGTGTGATCTGTCACAAAGCCATAAAGAAGACGACTTAGCTTTGAATTCCCCATCTAGCCCTTCCTATCCACTCCTCTAACCACCAACTTAATCCAGAAGCCTACCTTTCACATTGAGCATATCCAAAGTTCTTCTCCTTATTTTATACATCAGATAATTTGAAGGCATATTTTGGCCAAAATACAGGACATTCTCCTCAGAAGGGTCCCTAAAGTCTTATATGTGCTCTTCAAAGATTAAAGATTATTGGGTCTAAATCCAACCTGATAATAAATCCAACCTCACACTCACTATCCCTGCATGATCTATCTTTAGTCCTGCTGAGGATCCTAGCTTCCTACAGGACATTTGTAGTTTGATAATACTAGTGCTTGAACTCAGAGACTCATTCTTGCTAGGTTGATCCTTTAGCACTAGAGCCAAACCTCCAATCCTGCTTTTTGCTGGTTAGTTTGGACAGAGTCACTCAAACTTTAATGCCAGGGTTGACCTCGAACTAGCTTCCTCTAGATCTTAGGCTCTTACTAAATAGGATTACAGGTTCCTCACCATCACAGGACACTTTTTCTTATTTGTATCAGTATATTAACCTTGAATTCCACCTCCCTTGCCATACCTAAATGCACTTCAACTACTATTGCCTCTGGGAAATCTATCTCTGAGGAACAGGCTCAACATTCCTACAGGCAGTGGTCATTTTTGCCGCTGGCTAAACTGGACCGGCCATTGCATAACCCTTTTGTTACAGCCCATATTATGGTTCTGTTTTTGTTATTTTAGTTCATCTATTAGCTCCTCTCTCCATTGTGTTAGGGGACAAGAGCTATTTTACATGCTTTGTTTTCCCTATAAGTAGCTTAGCACAGTTTCTGTCACAACAGATGTTCCATAGAACATTGGATATAAGTGAATGGCTTGAGCTCAGAATCATTCTCTATGACACTCTGAGAGAACACTAGAAAAAATGGATGAGACCACAGGAATAAGCCAGTAGCCAAGACATGGTCTGGTACTCAAAGCATACAAGGAAAGCAGAGGAATCAGTAATCACAATTAAAACAGATATCCTTAGACCATGCTCATTATGGTGTTTCCATAAAAGGATCTCAGGTCCAACTCCAGAACAGAATTTGGAAGAACTTGAGGACTTTACTAAATGACTCTTGGTAAGGTTGAAGAGGTTAGAGAGGGGTAAGGATGAAAATGAACCTTGTAATATGTAGGAACATATTCTCAAAGGTATCTTCCAGGGCTGGGGATATGGCCTAGTGGCAAGAGTGCTTGCCTCGTATACATGAGGCCCTGGGTTCAATTCCCCAGCACCACATATACAGAAAACGGCCAGAAGCGGCGCTGTGGCTCAAGTGGCAGAGTGCTAGCCTTGAGGGGGAAGAAGCCAGGGACAGTGCTCAGGCCCTGAGTCCAAGCCCCAGGACTGGCCAAAAAAAAAAAAAAAAAAAGGTATCTTCCACTAATCCATCCCAAATCCCTTCTTTCTGGAAACTATTTAACATATCTTTCTCACATTCATTATTCAAAAAGCATCTCTCAGCCTTCATGGTGCTCCATGTTCAATCCTGTCCTCCCTTGGAAATGCTTTTCATTTTGAAAGCTTTTTACACACTTTGCCTTGGTTTTCTATGGCTGCATCTCTACCCACTGTACAAAGTTCCTAAAGAGACAAAAATAATGATTCTTTTGTTGTCATCATATATCAGTAAGATACCCTGAGAAGTCTTAGAAAGAAGAAAAGAGACAGTTGAAAGGAAAACCTGAAGAGGGAGTCAGGAGCTCAGATGTCTCCTCTGCCTTTGAAAATGCTATTTCTTCTGAGGTCACCTTGTAACTTGCAGTTACTCATCCCCAAAGTAGCCTGCAAGATGGCTCCCAATGCTATCCAAAGTTAGTAAGGTATTTGTGCAATTCCTTTCTCATAGAGACTCAATTCTAACCAAACAATATGGCAGACATGATGGGATGAGGTTCTTGAGTGATGTAAACTACAAGACCCACACGGTTATTAAAAAATCCAGTTTACATCTTGTTATTCTGTTCTTCCTTGTATATTCTTCATTCTCTTATGGATCATTCATCCTGGAGAAAGCCAGATACCATGCCATGTGGCTGCCATTTGGAGTGATCCTTGTAAATAAATTTGGAATCAGAACCCCCATTCTCAAACCTCAATATGTCTGAGGTTCTACCAGCTGTCTTCATGACAGACACAGAGCTAGAGGCCCCCAAATGAATTGTATCCTAATTCTTGATGCATACAAATTATTGTCATTGCTATTTAAGTCACTAAGGTGGGGATCATTTTGTTAGGTAGGAGTGCACAATTATTTACATGTTTTCTTCTAACTCAAGAGAAAAGTGATGCTGGTAGCTACGGCAGTCCAGCAAGCAAGCAAAGATGGCTGCAGGAGACCTAGTCATCCTACTTCACGTCCAAATGTCATTTTATAATGCTGCACTCAAAAGATAAAGCCAGTGGTCCCCAGAGATATTTGTGGGGCTTTTATAGCTGCTACAAATCCTGCTTCATGAATCCCAGGCCCTTATGCAAATGTGAAGCTCAACCTTTGATAAGCCATTTGATTTCCCTTTTAGTTAATGAAGTGAAAATGTACCATTTTACACTAAGATTAAATTGCTAAAATGTTTCGTTCTGGTCCCCAGTTAGTTGTAATTAAAAATAGACATGTAAGAACAGAAAGTCACTCACACTGTTCTAGTACCCTGCAGTATGGGAGGGGGAGCTTGTAGCCCTCTGTCACCTCTGAATGGAAGTGAAACATTGAGGACTGGATAGGAGGGTGAGAGCACAGGCAGTCTCAAGACCCACGGAAATTGGCCAAGCTGTGCCAAATGACACATGATTGCACATAGCTCAGGAAGCCAGGAGAAACACCACCCCATGCTTTCTGGAAAGGGGGGACAGAGGCAGGATACTGTCATATTGACACTATGTTTCTCAATGTGAGACCTTCAAAAACCTAGAATGAAGGACATGGATGAGTTTCAAAGATCCTGGAAATTCAATCAGTAAGAATTCAATGGTGTTCTGAAATGAAGGACACAGGCATTGCTTGGAGTTCTGTCTGTAACACCATGAACAAGAGGGTACATATGTTCCTTCATAGTAGGGGCATGAAGCATGCTGTGTATAGGTATTAATGTGTGTGAAAGGGATTATACACACTTGTACACATGACTGTATGACTCAGGGTGGTAAAAGTGAGAAGGAAATTCATGAGGACAGCCTGTATATATATATATGTGTGTGTGTGTGTGTGTGTGTGTGTGTGTGTGTGTGTGTGTGTGTAAGGTTACATATATGTATGTCTGAGAGACATTGAATTAGGTGAGTGGATTGCTTATGTATATGTGTGTGTGTGAGAGAGAGAGAGAGACACAGACAGACAGACAGACAGAGACAGAGAGAAGAGGGCACTTGTATACTGGTGTACTTGTGTATGAATTTCCTTCAAAATGTGCATCAATATAGTATAGTGTTTCAGTTCATAGCTTCAAGTCAGACAAACTCAAGTTTGGCTCCTCATTCTTGATGATTGTGTGACCTTAAGCAAATTAATTAAGATTCCTCTGTCTGTTTCTTCATATTTAAAACCGAGGATAATAGTGAATTCTATGAAATCTTTCCATGGGATCTACAACCATAATTTTAACCAGCCGCACATAAAAAATATTAGAAAAATATTTGCCTCTACTAGACACAATATAGACATTTCTCTTGTTGATATTTCCTAACACAGTATAACAACTATTTCCATAATATTTATGTTTTGTTAGATATAATAATTAAAAGCCATATTTAAAGTATAAGGGGGGATATATGTATAGATAAAACACCACCCCACTTTATAAAAAAATGGTTGGGTATCTGTAGCTTTTAGTATATGGGAGGGATCCTGGAACTAACTCCCCAATCAATACCCAGAAATAACTGTAATTACTTCATAATGTTGTAATAAAAAGGTTTGGCATGAGGGTTTTCTTGTTTTAAAGATAGGGCCTTGCTATGTAGGGCTGGTTGGTGTCAAACTCCTGATACTCCTGAGTGCTGGGATAATAGTCATGCACCACTGCACTCTCCTACTGTGACTAAGATTTTTAAGGGTCATATGTAAATTCTGTAACTGTGAAAATGTTTAGCACAGTTCTTGGTACCTAATAAACTGGTCCAATAAATGTCAGTTATCATAAAGATTGTGATAAGCAGCAGCAGATTCTCAAATGACCCCATTAAGCTGATGGGATTTGTATTTATGAATCTCCGCCCAGTGTGAAGGTGCTGTACAGGAAGCTCTGAGGGGAGAAAAGTTTCATGGTTGGTCTTTTTTCCAAGAATACTGACCTACAATAGCCTGAACCCTGAATAGTGCCCCAAACCGACTTTCAGATTCAGATGGCTTCTTGCACAATTTGTCCCCAGCATATCTGAGAATCAAAGTTGTCTCTGGACAATTTCAACACAATCAACCCATTGATCACAAAATCATTCAGCTAATCCACAGTGCACTAATTTGGAGTGGGGCTGGAGATGGTGGGCTGGGTCTTTAACATCTGAAATTGATGTGTTACTTTTGTGTAGCTGTGGCCAAAATTCCCAAGAGAAAAACTTAAAAGAAGATTTACTTTATTCATCCCTTCAAAATGTCAAGTCCAAGGTCACTGTCCCAACAACTTGGGCAGAACTTAATGGCCCTCACGGCATCAAAGAAGCAGAAACATGAAGAGTTCACGAGTATGATACAACCTTAAAAACATGCTCCCTGGAACCTACCTAAACTTTCATTTAAAATACAAGCTAAGAGGCTTGTATCTGTTCCTTCTCACCAATGTGTTTTCTCTAGTACCATCTCATAAACTAACATTCTGTTCTAGACCAGCACTTATTGGAAGAGATGTGTATTATAATTCAACAAACACTTGGTGTTCTCCTGCTCTGACTTGGATACTGTGTAAGGCATAACAGAACAAGGAAAACTGCAGACCTCAAGGAGCCTCAGCACTCATTGGTAATTCTCTCCGTGCAGCTCGTGCAGTTCTTGTCACATGTACACTTGTTGAAGACATCTTGTTAGTCACAAAGCTGGAAATCACTAATGAACACCATGGAAACATGGCTCTCCAATTCTGTAATAAAAATCACCTTGGAATCTTGTTAGGTGAGTAGATGTCCAACCTTAACCTCTGATATTTACAGGGTCAGAGGAATCTGCATTTTTCTACCCAGGTGGCTCTTAAGCAGGTAGGGCCAGACAGAAACAGGAAAATGCAAGAATGGACACCAGAGTGAAAGGAACCTACAGAAGTCATCATTCTGAAGATGAGGAAACTCAGCTAGGGCAGTGACCTTGTTCCAAGTCACATAGCTAACCAATGAGAGAGTCGTGACTCAAACCCACTCCACTCATTCAATTACAGTAATATTTCTCAAATGAGGAACACCAGGGAGGAGTACAGTCACACATGGAGTCTTTTCAGTCCTTGCTCCATCCCATAGCAACCTTTGACAATTCATGCTACAGTGAGCATCAGCTGTGTGTGTTAATTGTATGCCAGGAGGATGTTGGGGGGGGTGGGAAAGAAGATGACTACAAACCAGGACCTGAAGTCATATTTCATGCCTGCTAGGGCTTGTGTATTAAACACCAAAAGCAAAGAATACCACAAAAAATGAGCCCTATGTAGAAGGGAATTTTTACTTGGAGGTGTAAAATATTGTACCTAGCGAGCAGTCAGGATGAGGGGGCTCATAGAGGACTCTGCTTTAAAAGAAACTGGGTGTGGTCAGTGGCATTTCATAGGAATCAGCCTTCAAAGATGCTCACAAAAAGACCTAGTGCTATTTTTAATTCAACTCTCATGCCCTCTAACAGCCTCTTCTATTACCCTTTACCTTGCCCATTCATCTCAGATGTCGAACATTGTCAGATGCTTTTTAAAAATCTAAGCACATGATAGCCCCTGAGTTTCCTTTATCTGCCATAACAGCGTTGTCTTCAAAGAACTTCCATAGGTTATTTTAAAATGACCTCTTCTAGCTTGGAGCTTAGTTTCTGAGATAGTTTTCACTTCACTCCTGGCTATGAGTGGGGTGGGCCAAGGAGGCTGTTTCAGAAGCGAATCTAAGGTAACACAGCGAGCCTCCAGCAGAGAGCTATGTGAGTGGTCCACGGTGTTAGTGGAGGCTGTGAGGCGAGACTCTGCCTCTATCATGAGCCTTTAATAATTACAACCTCTAGCAAGACAGTAGGCACCTTAGGCAACTGATCATGAAAGATGTAAATGGAGCCACATCCCCATATACTACCCTACTGTTTCAATGCTACATAGTCAACCAATAAAGACTATGTAGAAAGTACAGCTGTCCATCCACATCTAGTAAGACTAAATTCCAGGACTTCCAAAAATACTAGTCTGTGCATGCTCAAGTCCTTAAAATAAAATGGCACATTTGCACATAAACTGCACATATCGTCTTCAATACTTTGTCATCTTTAGATTACTCATACACTTAATACAATATAAATGCTTTGCAAATAATTGTCACTTTGTATCCTTTAAAAAACAATGACAAAGAAAATGTCTATACATATTTAATACAATTTTTTCTCCCAATACATTTGAAAACATATTGTTATAATCCACAGGTGGAAAGGCCATTCATAGGAAAGGCCTGGTATAGATTATTATGGCAACAGAGGTCTTTTCTGTAGCTTTCAAGGGTTGAGTCCATGCTGTGAAACATCTCCAGTGCAGCCCACACTTGCCATCAGATTATGAACTGGATCCCACAGATGCTGATTCTGTATGGAATTTCTCACCATTCGCGATTTTCTTAATAGAATCATCCAAAACCTGATTTCCATAGCTCTCTAGCCTTTACTGTGTAGCTCGATTTTGGAGCTCTCATATTCTTTTCTCTGACTTTCTATGTCCTGTGCACTTTAGATCCTCTACATTTTTACTGCTGTGTATTTCTCAGTGAAGGTATGACTTTGGGTAGCAGACATAACATATGGCAAGTAACATTCACCCCATCATGTCACGTCATCTGAGAGGACTCCACTGAACTCCCCTTTGGGGCCCTCTCCAAATGGCTGGAGAATCTCAATACTTTCTTTCATGAGCTTCATTTCACTTTCAAATACATTTACTCTGTAAATATATGACTTCAGGAAACAAAGTCTTGACATCCTGACTGTACAGTGCCCAAGGTCTTGAAAATTCTAAGTGATGAAAAATCTGTTTACCCTTGTTTCTGGAAAAAAAACCTATATATTTATTGCAGCATTCCTCCACAGTAAACTAGGATATGCTCCCTTTGTTAGTGGCTATGTACTGCTGTCTGACTGGAGATAGTGGCTATGTACTGCTGTCTGACTGGAGTGTTCAGCAAAATAAAATAAAACACCGTGAAGTGGGTTGTTGATAGTGGTAGGGTGGGGATGAGGGAAAAGGGGTAGAGAAGAAGAGGTAGAAAATGAAGACAAGAATCCAATGTATAGCCTGTAAAATTCACAGTGAGGAAAGGGTAAGGAGGTAGGGTAAGGATGGGTAAAAATATTGAAACAAGTGACATTGATCAAGCTATATTGTATTCATAAACTGCTTTGTTAAAGGGCAACTCCTTTGTACAACTACTTAAAAATAATAAAAGTTACTTTAATAAGGACATCATAAGAGGTGAGATAGATCAAAGTGCATTGTATTCATAAACTGGTATGCCTAATGGTAACTCCTTCCTACAATTACTTAAAGATAATAGAAATATGATTTTTAAAGCTTTAAATAGCCACTCTAGAGCCTCACAAGATTCGAGCACAAGGATAAGATCTCAATTCTCACAAAGACCCTGGAAATTATCCTCCAATTGCAGTTAAAGAAATTGAGGCCTGAGACTATTTTGTAATTTATCCACATAACTCATAAATTGGCATAGCCATAGTGGATCTCAGGTTATAATGAGGATTAAATGAGCGCATGTAGGTAAAACAGCAAACCAGCAGGCAGGAATCTGCTAGCTGTCATTACTCTCTTCCTGCACAGCAGTTTAGTTGTGGCACCACAATAACTCTGGAAGCAGTTCACACAAGTTTCGATCAAAGAGTATGGGTGAACTTTCTGGAGAAAGCAACTTTGGGTGTATAGGTCTCAATGAATTTTCTGGAGAAAGCAACCATATACGGTCAAGACTATCAGATCCAAGACCCAAAAGAAGTTAATGGAGGATATAGTACATTCTTCAAGAAGAACCCCAGCACGTACAGGCATTTGTGCATTATGAATTCCCTTGTCACTGTGAACATCTAACTTTATTTAAAAGGCTAGACTTGATGGCTGGGAAAGTGGCTTAGCAGTAGAGTGTTTGCCTAGTATTCATGAAGTCCTGGGTTCGATTCTTCAGCATTACATGGAAAGAAAATTCCAGAAGCGGCACTGTGGCTCAAGACGTAGAGTGCTAGGCCTTGAGCAGAAAGAAGACTGAGAGAGTGCTCAGGCCCTGAGTCCAAAGCCCCAGGACTGGCCAAAAAAAAGGCTAGACTTGACAATTTGAGGCATCAGTTGTATGTGGAGCAAGTTTATCCAGAGACAACTTGGAAGCAGTCTGCAATTTGATCTCAGGTACTCTTGCTGAGCCTCATTCCCATACTTGGATAGTACACACCATACTAATATAGTTTTCATGAAAAGTCTCTGAGGAAAAGTATAACAATGACCTAATATGTAACTGGCATTAAGGAATGCTATCTTTTTCATTCTTTTCTTCCAGGTCTAATTAAAATGTAAAGTGTTCATAAATGTCAACATCTCATTGCCGAAATGGCTATTATTCCTATTTCTGTTTGTTAACATTTGTGGACTGCTTACTATATGCCAGAGACACTGTTGTAAACAGTGTACATATATTCACTCATTTATTCATACCAATGAGAAAAGTGATGTCACTCTGAAAAGCATGAAGGATAAAGACACAAAGACAGAACACAATGACCCATTGGGGTGGTGCTATTATTACCTGCCTTTTACAGGTGAGGAAAGGAGACAATCATGGTTAAGCATTTTTCCCAAACCCACTTAAGAAGAAGCAAACTTAGGATGCTAAACTCTGATGACCCTAATACAAGTATTTGTAAGGTATTCCTCAATATGGACTCCTGTGGTTTAGCCATGAGAAGTGTTTGTACATTTTGTCCTTTATTATTATCTCTACCCCTAGGACCATCAAGAAGATTAGCAGAGCTACATGACTTTCCTGCCATCACCAGTCAGAATTAAGGCTCTGGAGAAAAACCTTTAATTCCAAGAAAACTCAAGAAGTAGACCTAACTGTGGGATATTTTCCTTAGGATGCCTTTAGAAACCCTGGGTTCCAGGACCTGGAAGAATGAAAGAGAAGTTCAATCTAGCAGGAGATTCATCAAGAGAGGATACCTCCATTACTTCTTTCCCCTACTGGAAGGATCCCAAGAGACTTCACTGGTACCGAGAATAAGGTAGGGAAGATTGACTCCTCTTCAAGATCTGTGGTCATACTTGTGTTTAACCTCTCTTGTCAAAGTTAGAAGTTTTGGGCCACTGATTTGGCCCTAACTTTGGACCTCTATGTTAAGCCTAGAACGTATTCCAGGACTAAAAGGTAGGGACCAGACTGTGGTGATTTGTAAATGTCATTTAAAAAAAGGTTTGGGCTTTATTTATCACACAATTTAAAGTAAAGGGGTTGGCATATGTAACTATTTAGGCAGAAGAATGACACAACCAGCTTTGGATTCGGTGATGATAATGTGTAGAGTGGTCTGCATGGAAGAACAATTTAGTGACAGAAGGACAAAAAAGACTGTGAATGGCATATTAGTGCTGTATATATTATATAGCAGTGGATATAGGGAAAAGAGGATATCAAGACATGTTAAAAGGACAGACTTACTAGACATAGGTCAAGGTCCAGAGGATAAAGAACAAGCTTAGATGTCAAAGATATTGAAGGGGACTTGTAGGGATTTTAGGGGAGGAGTGGATTGGAAAGAAAGTTCAAATGTAAGTATAAGAGTCCATTCAAGGCTAAGTCAAGGGAGAGAAAAGATGACTAGCATATCAGTAGGGAGTGTTTAAGCTATCCCAAGGGTTTGGAAATGCAGAGCCTATCTTGACCAGTTAGAGTGGAGAGCTTAGTAGCTACCCTACTGCAAAATCTCAGCAGGCAGTTGAAAGAAAAGTTCAGGGATAGACACAGCATGCTCACATACATAACATGAGAACACCAGCCCTTCAGACAAGCCAAAACTGTCACTGATGGAGAATACAGAGGTTCAAATTGTGTGATCCTACCTGCAATCTGCCATGAAGCACAAGCTGTACAGCCTTCCAGCAATGAATTCTCACATCCTAGCTTTCACCTCTCATAGATAGGACATGAAAGAGGGACATTTAACTGTTTGGCATATAAAATGTTTATACAACCATTTACTCCATTAGTACATTCCCTTCCCACTTCAGAACTAAACATCTCTACTAATTAAATACATTTATTTTAACTGCAGAAGCATTTATTTCCAAAATAAGGGCATGTTAATTATCTGCAGAGTGAAATTAACCCCACGATGCTAATCTATACATTCATCTGCCTGGATATATATTACCCATGCATGCCAACCCTTGAACGGCACTATTCAATACAATCTCGCCATCTGGCTCCACAGCCCTTATGTCTGCTTACTTGGAACTACATGACTGGTGTGGAAGGTGGAATGAAATAGCAGCATACTCATCCCAAACCTAAGAAGACTAGAGATTCAACATTCACAAACATACTCTGATATATTTCAAGGGCATTTTTCTCTGGGAGAAGAAGTAACTGTCTCCAATTACCCTAAGGAGTTTTTTGCTCATGTTTTATGAGAACTGACACCTTAATTCTCTTGTCACTGACACTTCCTAGCACTGGTACATATCTGTAATTCTCATGATAAGTCATTAGTATTAATTAAGCCACATCAATAGCATAATTTAGGTAGTCAGTCAACATCGTATGAGAGTTCACAGAGGGAAAAGCCACAACTTAGTGCACTGGAGAGTTGCTAAGAAAAGACAGAATTCACTGGAAAGGTGAGCATCCTCTCCGCAGCCACTGGAAAGTTGCTTGCAGAAACTTCAAGGATTATGGTAACATCTGTTTTACTCATCTACATAACAGAACAGAAATACCTTGCAGCTGTCTGGCACTGAAGGAGAGGAGCTTGAGAGAGAGTGGGATTTATGACACCTGGAGAAAGACAAATGTGATGCACTTGGTTATAGCAGGGGACTTGGCAACTCCGTAGGATAAATTCTAGCTTTTGTTCTGCTCATGTTAGTCACTTAGAACTAAAAAGGAAATGGAGCCTTCCTAGTTAGTACACTTTCTTCCTCCCCACTTCCCTCCTTCCTGTCTGTCTGATCTCCCTCTCTCACTACTTCAAGATAAGTGAATTTCTGAGGGAGTGAGATAGTGGTCAAGGTTCCGGTTTTTTGGCATTTGAATATCCAGTTGTCCCATCACAATTTATTGAAAATATCAGCATTTTTCCTGGATTGCATGTATTTCTAATATCATACCATGGATAACAATGTAAATGCTCATCAATAGAAGACTCCTTATACAAATTCTGCTACACCCTTACACTGGAAATCCATGGCACCATTAAAATACAATGTAACAGCTCTATAACATTGATTTTGGATAATCTGTATATTTGATTAAGTAATCACATAATCATTTTAAATGAAAATAGCTTTCATTTGCATTTCCTTTTCTGTGAATTCTCTGTTCCCAGTTTTAGTTTAGTAAATGTTCACTGAGTTCCTCTTGTGTGTTGAACACTGCACTGAGAATAAAGCAGTGATATTCAGTGGAAGGAAACATACAATGAACAAATAAGCATGATGACCAATGTCATGTGTCAACTTGGTTAGGCAAAGGGATTCCCTGCTATCTGGTAAAGCATTCTTTCTAGTTATGTCTGTATGGGTGTTTCTGAAAGAGATCAAAATTTTGAATCAGTAGATGGAAAAGATTTGTCCTCACCCATTCTGGTGAGCATCATCTACACTCTTTGGGGCTCAGAAAGAACGACAAAAAAAGCAGGAGGAAGAGGAGGAGAAGAAGGAAGAAGAGATAAAGGAGGAGAAAAAAGAGGAGGAGGGGAGAGAAGGAGAATTAGAAGAGCAAAAAGAGAAGCAGATAAGGGGGGAAGAGAAGGAAGAAGAAAATCTTCTTTGTTTCCCCATTTTACTAGCACTGATAAGTTGAACAAGGGAGTTTCATTTTGGCATATCCAAATAAGTACTCAAAATACCTTGATCAGAGTCACCTCTGTCATTGTCCCTCCTTCCTGCCTTATTTCTTCCCAAACAAACCTGAACAGGTTCATTGTTCTAGTTACATATATGTACATAAACTATTTTGATCGCATTCATCATTTTTACCCTCTCTATTTTACCTCTTCCCTTCCACTAGTATCCCCGCCATAGGAAGGATCTATTTTTTTTTTTTTTTGGCCAGTCTTGGGCCTTGGACTCAGGGCTTGAGCACTGTCCCTGGCTTCTTCCCGCTCAAGGCTAGCACTCTGCCACTTGAGCCACAGCGCCACTTCTGGCCGTTTTCTGTATATGTGGTGCTGGGGAATCGAACCTAGGGCCTCGTGTATCCGAGGCAGGCACTCTTGCCACTAGGCTATATCCCCAGCCCAGGAAGGATCTATTTTGATTGCTGTCAATTGTTTCATTAGTGTTATAATTTTTTCTAATTTATTTATTGTGGTTTAAAGGTAACATACAGTGGGGTTATTAGTGAGATTGTTCATGTTATATTGTTTACAGGGGAAGTGGATATAACTAGAGTTCACCCTGCTAACTGAAGTAAGCCAAGTTAAGAAGCACAACTTTCATGTTTTCTCATATGTGGCTGCTAGACATAAAAGATAAATATATATGTAAGCACAAATACACAAGTATGTGTGTTTGTATGAGTGTATGACATATTTGTAGTAACTATGGGACTGGTTGAAGTGATCAGAGGGGCGGGGAATAGGTACAGAGAATATTTGAGGGTAAACAATTCTGAACTACTTTGCATATGTGAATGAAGATGGCAAAAGGAAACTCACCGGCAGCCGTAGAATAATGGGGGGTACAGAGATGGCAAAGTGAAGGTAAATAAAGGCATCACTCTGATTAAAATACTGAAATGGCCTTATGAAATACTAGGGGGAAACTCCCTTTATCAATTAGCATAGTTTCTCTTCTTGAGCTCTAGGAGCATCCTTTCCTCTTCTGAGACACTGACCAGTCTCTAATTCTCAGACTTTTGAACTCACGGCAGAACTCATGTGCTCAGTTCTCAGGACTTTTAATTTGGACTGGACTATCAGGTTTTCTGGTCCACCAGCTACCACGTGACAGAACATAGGACTTCTCACTCTCCATAACTGTATGAGACAAACTTCACATTGCATTTTTCCTACATCTAAATAGAGGAACTCTGCTTTATGTTAGTGCAACTTAAGGTTTTTTAATGAACAATATGCTTATTGGGATGCAACCACAACATAAACTGAGGATGATTTAATGTAGAGATTAAGATTTATATAAATTTGGGGAAATCTGTTGAACATGTAAGGAAAGTCACCATAGAAGACAGGAAAACAGCAACCAGAAAGTCTGAGAAACAGACATTGAAGACTTGAGTTTATAAGGACAAGTAAAATTAAAGAGAAATTGGAATAATCAAGAACCTCTCCAAAAAGACATTGTGAATCTCTCACCAATCCATGACTATTTTCACTATCTGTAATGACAAATGGCTTCTCTCTTCCTTTTATGTCTCCTCAGTCTCATGAGATATCCTTTAGCCACCTCTAATCTAGAAAAATTATATGAAGGTTATTCTCAAAAAATGTAGTCTCTGGGTTTTCCACAGGCACAAAAGTCATACATAATTGACAACAATCTAGCACACTTTAAAAGATTTGATGTTATAATGGTGTCTTTGT
The DNA here is from genome assembly GCF_023159225.1 of Perognathus longimembris pacificus. Lineage (NCBI taxonomy): Eukaryota > Metazoa > Chordata > Mammalia > Rodentia > Heteromyidae > Perognathus > Perognathus longimembris. The sequence goes on along the minus strand of NC_063188.1, from coordinate 4,090,975 downwards.
GCTCTAAATATATTATCAATATATTATATGAATGTTATAGGAGTCTTTGAAAAAGAAGATATAGTCTGAGTCCAGAAAAAATCTCTGGGTTTTCCACAGGCACAAAAGTCATACATAATTGACAACAATCTAGCACACTTTAAAAGATTTGATGTTATAATGGTGTCTTTGTGCTCTAAATATATTATCAATATATTATATGAATGTTATAGGAGTCTTTGAAAAAGAAGATATAGTCTGAGTCCAGAAAAAAATCACTGATTATCTCTAATTCTCTTTGCATTACTCTAGTTTATCAATTATAGGTTGTACATTGTGATTATGTTATTTGGTACACAGACATTAATTTCTGTAAAATCTTTGTATTATATTGTGACCTGCCATTGTGGTTCATGAACGTTTACTCTAAGAACATGTGTGCTTTCTTTTTACTGTTATTTTTTAAAATATACATTTGCCTGTTCTTTTGGTCTCAATTTTTCTGAATAACTCCATTTGACATAAGTTTAGAATGGATTTTATTTCTTTCTCTAAGTGTTGATATAATAGGTACATATCATATCAATGCTATAAATGTTGCAAATACTTCAAACTGACTTCTCTGTTGTTTTGGAAAATGGATAGTATCATTTTATTTCTAGTGGCTGACTTTGTAAGAATTTTAGATACTCTATTTAATTCTCTAGTATGTAACAACTCAACCTCACAGTAATACATTAGATGTGTATTTGCGTCCTTCCATCATTTAATCTTGTACAGTATGTTATTAACCTATTTCTTCTAGTTTTTTTAGCAGTAGATCTTATACATTTAATTATATTTACATATTTTAAATGTTAATGACTACCTTTAACTATCTTTTTGACCCCATTCACTATTAAAAATAAGAAAGCCATTTTATGAAACTTATCTCACTTTCTCTTATCCTATATCCACTAATTTTGTTGAAAATTTTAAGAGTTTTTCATTGTCATGGTTGATGACATTTTATACTTCATATTTTACATTTTAATGGTAGTACTGCTGATTTTTTAACCTTTAACCAAAGATTTTTATTTTTACTGCAGATTTTCCTCTTAATATTTTGATTCAGCTTTGATTTCTAGTGGCATGTTTAAGAGAATGTTTCTGGTATAGCTTGCAAGATAAATAGAAAGTGCAATGATTGGGAGAAGATCTTCACTGGTCATACAATGGACAAAGGCCTCATATCTAAAATATACGTAGAACTCAAAAAATTAAATTCCCTCAAAAATAAATCCTCAAAGAACCAACTGTCCCCTTAATAAATGGGTAAAGACCTAAAAGAGACTTCTCTGAAGAAGAAATGAGAATGGGCAAGAGACACATAAAGGAGTTCTCAACATCACTGGTCATAAAAGAAGTGCAACTCAAAACAACATTGAAATTCCACCTCACTCCACTAAGAATGTCCATTACCAAGAAAACATAACAACAAATGCTGAAGGGGATGTGGAAAAAAAGGGAACCCTACTACACTATCGGTGGGAGTGTAAACTTGTTCAAGCACTCTGAAAAGCAGCTTGGAGGTTCCTCAAAAGGCTAAACATAAAACTTCCCCTATGACACAGTAGCTCCACTTTAGGACATCTACTCAAAAGATTACAAGCAACACCACACTAAAGCCTCCAGAACAACAATGTTCATTGCAGCACAATTTTCCATAGACAAAATACGGAACCAACCCAGATGAATGGATCAAGAAAATGTGGTACATATAGACAATGGAATTATCTGCCTCTATCAGAAAGAATGGCATTGCCCTATTCGTAAGAAAATGGAAACACGTGGAAAAATCATACTAAGGGGCTGGGAATGTGGCTTAGCAGTGGAATGCTTGCCTAGCATGCATGAAGCTCTGGGTTCAATTCCTCAGCACCACATAACCAGAAAAAGCCAGAAGTGACTCTGTGGCTCAAGTGATAGAATGTTAGCCTTGAGTGAAAAGAAGCCAGAGACAGTGCTCAGGACCTGAGTTCAAGCCCCATGACTAGCAAAAACCCCACAAAAATTATACTAAGTAAAGTGAGCCAGACCCAAAGAAACATAGACTCTATGGTTTCCCTCATTGGTAATAATTAGTACACGTCTAGGATAGTCCTAGCACAAGATCACAATAGCTCAATAGCTATGAGCATGTGAACATATAAGATGATTCTAAGTTAAATGAACTCCAAGTTATGGAAATGTGGTTTATCATTGTTGCTGTTATGTTCAATGTACCCTGTGAAACTATGCCATTTTCTTTTGTCTTTCTTTCCCATGGTTTTACCCCTGATGTCACTGTAACTGATTTTGGTACCCTGGGTATTGTATACATACATTCACAGGAAGTAGGGAAGGGAAGGGGAACATCAAAATACAGAGACAAAGGGTAAAATGTAAACTAATGCATCAGCAATACTTACAAGACATGCTGTAAACCAACTGTATAACTCAGGGCAGAGGGAATTGGGGATCGGGGAAGGTGGGTGAAAAATGAGGGAGGAGGTAAGAAGTTTGAGAAGAAATGTACTCACTGCCTTATGTATGAAACTATAACCCCTCTATATATCACTTGGACAACAAATAAATCAATTTAATTTTTTTAAAAAAATATAAAAGAATGTTCCTGTAAACTATGTCTCCTGGATTCTTGAATATATGTCATTAGTTTGAATGAGAATTTGGCCAGTGAGTATACATTAACTCACATAATCTTTTCCTGAAGACTTTGTAAGCATTTGTCCACCATTTTACAATGCTGGGTTTATATTAATCTGAAAACAACTTTTTATCGTAGGTAGTTTTATCAGATGATTTTCTTTCTCTGTAAATCAGAAAATGTTACTAGATTATGTTCATTGCTTGCTAATTTTTATTTAAGACACAGTATACCCTTTCAATGTCCAAATTCAGATATTCTTTAATATTGTTTTTAAATTTTCTTTATTATTTTAAACATGATTTCCTCTAAAAGAAAACATGTATGCTCATGTTGTCTCTCCTTTGCTTGTCTTCCATACCTACAATTTTTCACTAATTGTTTTTTAATCTTCCTTTAGTTTTTCCCATTTGTCTTAAAACTGTCATTTGCTTCCCTGTTGTGCTTAATTTTCACTACTTCATGAGTTAATATTATTGTATTATATGTTATATTAATATTATAATGCTATATCATCAGTTACTATTATTTTTAAGGTAGCCATAATCTCTGTGATGATTTCAGATTTCCTTTTGACTTTATGACTGAAACAGACGTTAATTTTTATTTTTGTTTTTTCTTGTTTCTTTACTCCTCAGTGTTGAAGTGCTAATTTACATAAGACTTCTTTTGTTAAGTTGTTTGAATGCTTAGACAAATAGTAGGTCATAATTTTGTTGACATAACATCAAAATATTCATACTGTTTAAGCTTAGTTTATCTTCTTTTCTCCTGCTAGTCTCCCCTATTTTTCCACACTTTAACATAGATGCCCTTGATTCTTTTCATTATTAGTCATCCTTGAGTAAGCAGATACCTTTCTTGACAAGGAATAGTATGAAATGGAGGCCAGAGAAGTGTTCGGAGTTAGCAGAAAATCCCTTGATTCTTGGTAGAATCCTTCATGATTCATAGACTTGCAGGAGAAGATCATGAAGTAGGTTTTGTGAATGTGTTTTGTGTCTGATAGACAATGACTGATAGGTGGTTTCTTTTTAGCTCACAAAGAATGACTGCTACAGAGCACATTAACACCCACCAATTTTTCTTCCACATGCTGCACATTTACAAAGATGGAGTATTTGAGTGTTGTCATGCATCTCTACCACCTTTGCCATTTCAGAGTCCAAAGGGGTCCAGGAGATTCCTACAGCCACACATCTTGAAAGAACCTACATGCTCCAGAATACTTGCTATGTTTTATAAATGTGGAAAAAGTGAATGTTTACCACAGTCTAGTTAATCTTCTTAGACACACAGTAAGACTACATTCCCCAGATTTCCTTGTGATTACCCTTGCCCATTTCGCCGATAAAACTTAAATAGGAGGCTAAGACAGGAGGATTGAAAATATGATAGCATCCTAGGCTATATAATTTACCCTGCCTCAACAAAAGGAATGAAGTATAAGAAAAAAAGAAACTTAAGGAAAATATAAGAAACAAGAAATTTAAGCAAAAGCAAGATGAGTTACATCATGGTCCAATCCATTTAAAACCCCAATAGGTATTTTTCCCTGCCTCCTTTCTTCTGCCTGAATATGTTAGAGATAACCGTAGTAATATTGAAAGGCATATGCAAAAGAAAGAAGAGCCTTCTTCAGCTCAGGCCCCTGAGTGACTAAATAGAAAACAACGCCACTAGTCTGGAACTACTCTAGATGGTTATATGAACTAGGAGTACATTTCTGCAGTTGGAGGTGTGGCTCAGTTGGTAGAAGCAGTAGCCTATGAGTGAAAACATTAGGTATCAAGTTTGAGTTCTGGTCTTGGACTTCAAGAAGAAGGAAAAGAAAGGAAGGGAGGGAGGGAGGGAGGGAAGGAGGAAAAAGAGAAAGTAAATTTCTGTTGTGTTAAACCATTAGATGACTCCCCCTCCTCTCTTCAGCCTATCCGAACGAAAATACTACAGTAGGAGAGGAAAACAATGGAAAACCTACTCCGTATGGCATTATCATTAAGGAAAAATTACAGAAATGATAAAGAGAACCCAGTTTTCCTCAATTCAGCTAAAGAATGGAATAAGCAGGTGATATGTCAAATACAGTTGGCATATCTGTGGAAAATAGACTGACCATTGCTGTGGATAGAAGGGGGGTAAAGGCAAAGTAGCCACATAGTAACACAGTAGAATCTTTGTGATTCAGAGTATTTGGGGCCCACCTGTACATAAAACACAAGAGAAAACTAAGGCAGGCAGTCACAACTATTTGCCTTTAATGATTCAAATTTGGACTTAAGAAGAATTTAAAAGAAAAACTTAACTATTTCATGCTTTATGGGCCTTCTAAGTTGTTATTCTCCCTTTGTAAAAATAAGACTGCACAGTCCAAATCTTCTGGAACCCCCAAATAAATTAGAGCTGGTAGCTGATGGGTTGAAAGCACAGTGTAGTCGCTGTTATCTAACGCATAGGAACCCTCAGAAGAACAGAATACAGGTAGCATGGAATAAAAGCTTTCCCTTTCATATCATGAGTTTGGGTTCCATGCTTCTTCTTAGCCTATTTCTTCTGCCTGTCATTTGATAGTAAATTGAATACAATTGACATTATTCATTATACTGAAAGGACTAGGAAAAATAACAACTCTTTACCAACATCTGATGGGAAAGAAGACATAATTCACTTTATCTAATGTCCTTCTACAAAAGCAAAAATCTCAGGTATATTTACTCAAAAGCTAAGTGGGCCATATGCCCAGGGACCCCTTCCAAGACTCTGCACTTGATTTCCTACTTGTAATTCTGAACTATTTTTCATAAAGTGGTCCCTCACATTATATAAGCTTTAGGCCCTATAAAACTTGGATCTGCTCCCTTAAAGCCACATAGCTTGTTCAGAAATAACTTTCAGGGCTCATTGGGTACTGGAGAAGTCATGGCTAGATATTTAAATAAAAATGCAGAAAATCTGCAGGACCTTCCAACTGCAACCAAAGCTTTTCTTGCAACTTGCCTGCCAGAGAACCCAAAGCAGGGCATCTCCATCTGCTGGCAGAACATCAAAACTGCACCATATTGCCTTGTGTGCAGTCATCAGGCTTTGTTTCCTTTGAAGTAAGTAAAATCAATCAAACCACATCATGCTGAGTTGAGAAAATAGATGGACCAATGCACAAACACGATCATGGCCCACAACAAAATTATCACTTTCTTTTATAAGAATCGCTTTGTAGACTCTTTTTTTCTGGCACTTCTATGTTTTCATGAATAGCATGGTGCTGCAGACAGCCTTGCTTTATAGGTGTTTCTTCACTGATCAGAATTATTTTCCATGCTATGCATTGTCTTCATAGCCAACTGCAGTAATAACTTCATCATACACCAGTGATTGCCCTGAGTCATTTCAGCAATCTCTTTCTAGTAACTTTCATATGCATACAGTGTTATATAATAAAGCTGCAGTAGCATCCTGTAAGTACACAAATCGCTTTCCCTGGGATTACTTAGATGACACTGAGACAACGAAATCCTACACTACACCCTAGCTTAGGGGAAATAATATTGCAAAGGATAGAGGAACTGGACTAAAATCATTGCTCAATGTATACATATTGGTTGATTTAATGAATGAGAAAGTAAATGAGCAGGTCAATAATCAGTGGATGGCCTAAAAACAAGCCCAAGTGGTTGCTCCAATTTGTACAGTCCAGTTTCTCAGTCCTACTACATCCTTATCAACAACAACAGTTGTCATCCAGACAAGTTTGTGACATTTTGCTCTCACATCTTGAAATTCTAACTGCTTTATCAATTTATATAATCAAATATAGAATCTAGCAAATTATTTAGGGCAATTTTTCTCCACATACTGAAAGGATAGTCTAATTCATCAATTACAAATTGTAAGAAGCTTTCTTCTAAAAGTTACACACATAAAACCTGGAAGTACCCAACCCCATTTTTCAGGCATATTCACCACATAAAAGCCTGTTGCTAACCCAGGACCTAGGGTTTTCTTCCTCTCAGCATTCTCTAGGAAAGCCACAGCACAGGGTGGGCCTAGGGAAGGGCCTAGTCAAGGAAACTTCCACAGTGTTCTGTCTCTGTGAGGAAGTATAATAGCTTTATCTAGTCAGTAGGATAGAAATAAAATACCATTAAGGACCATACATAAGTCTACTTTAATCATGCTGGCGCTGAATCACTCAAAAATATGCACTCAAAATACAACTCCGATTATTCTGAGTAACATTCTATGTCAAGTCAGGTTTAGTCAGTCCATAAAGAATTCCAGAGACAAAGAAGGCATAGCACTTATCCTCAAGAGGCTGCCAGTCTAACCCAGGACACAGGCCCATTGTCTATTTGTGAATGTCCAAATAGAATTGTTGGATTCTGGGAGTCAAAGTCCACTGAGATAGTACTTTAGACAGGATAGAGGTGAGAACACAAGGTATCAGGAATGTCTTCCTGAGTAAATGTAATTTGTGAAGGGTCCTTTAGGGGAGGTAGATTTTGATGGGAAACAATAACGATTTTTTAAAAGATGGCAGGGTGTGTCTCAGAAAACACAGTATGAGCAAAAGTCTGGAGGCAGGAAAGTTTGGATGTGCTGGCACAGCAGGAAAAAATGTGGCTTGACCTAAGCACTCAATTCCCAACAGGACTTCCCATCCATCATCAGGCTCACCTGCTTGGCAGAAGTCTATGGTAGCTGGACAAGAAGCTGCAGTCCACCATGGCTGTTCTTTACGCCACAGTAGTGGTGATTTGTTCAATGCCCCTGCTGCCAGGCCTGATGTTGCCCATATGGTCAGCTCAGATATGCAACACTTCTCGATTTTTATTATTTGGGTAATATAATCATTACTGCTCTCATTACCCAAAATCATATAAACACCCACTTAAAAGTAATGTAGGCATCATGTTTCTCTTTTATTTCATCAGATAATCTATCTAGTTCAGTCATCTGGTGGGAGGGGTGAGCAGTGAAGAACAGCTTGTCTCATCACATTTTCCCTTAGGCCCACAGAGGGCTCAGGTACCTAAGTAAGGACCAGAGGCTCTGTGGCCCAATATCTAAGAACATGTACCAGGAGCATACCTTCTTCAAGCTAGATTACCTACAAATGGGTTGGGAATGGCAAGTAAAACTGACATCACTTTGCAATTCTGAGGGATGAGGAATGGCTGCCTACAATTGTACTGAAGATTAAAAAGCAGCGTCTCTCCTTTGAATGAATATACCTTTCTGGTTCCAGATAAAACTTTTAAGATCTGTAATGTTAAAAAGTTTTGGCTGGGGGGAGGTAAATAATATATAGATGGCAAGGTAACCAAGTTTTAGATCTTAGAAAATGAATGCAGAAGGGTCTATGGAGGGCAGTGTCCGCGTTTATTGTCTGGGTGCTAAGACCCTGGGATATAACAGTAGCAGCAACTGCTTGTTACTCAAGAGAAGGCATACTTAGACATTTGGCTGCCACTAATGATCCCAAGGGAGGATGAGCTCTCCAAAAGCAATTCCTCTCTGACAGAGCTACTTATCTTCGTGCCAAGATGCTTGCCAGTTAGACATTTGCCTGAAGACAGCCTTGTAAATGTTTCCTCTGAAGACCTGTGACACACGATTCATGTGGGGACACTTGTATTTGTCACCTTTTTAACTGCAAGCTATTATTAAAGACATTACAATAGACCTAGAGTAACTATTTTACCATTAACATGGAGATGGCTTTTAAGTTGTCCTGGAATAAAAGAAATCATGAGACAGTTCAAACGTATGAGGTCAAGAACCTAAGTCAGTAGCTGTTCTATTTTAAAAGTATCAAACAATTTGCATGGAAGAGATTTCATGCAATGAAATAAATTGGAAAATGAAGGTGAAAGTAATGTTTGCCTTACCTTTCTAAACCACAAAATATAGTAGAGAACCGAAATGTCATACTAACACAATGCATTTTTATTAGCTATTCATTTTATACTGGCCTTTTAAAATAATATTTCTAGATTCAACATCAGAGACTCCTCATATTCATCCTGTTTTGAGATACAACCAAAAATAAATTAAAATTGGCAACCAATTTGATCAGTATTATTAACATGTGTCAAGCTATATAGCAGATCTCAAATTGAATACTTCATATTTTATCTCTTGTGCTCTTGGCAACAACCTGATGAGGTACATATTAACATCACTTACAAGTAGGTCAGATGAGACCCAGACAAGTGAATTGACTTGCCCCAGGGCAGACAGCTAATAAGACATACAGCCAGGCTATAATCAAAGTCTGCTTTTCTTTGCTACTGTCTGTCCAATAATCAACCAATAATAGCCCTAGTATGGATCATGCTGAAATAGTCACTTGGACAATGCTATTATTCTTCTTTGTAGGAGATTAAGGACTAGTATTCTCACTCATATAAAATGTAAAATATCTATCTCATATCATATCACATTTGGTCTCACTCAGGCAATACAATAACTCCATCCAATGAGGCATGGAGGAGGAAGGACTTATTTGTAACACTGAGTCTATATTTCCCTCCAAATACTGTTCAGTGTGCCATGCTTGGACAGTCCATCTTCCTAACTTATTCTCTCTGGATTATTACTATATGATATTCTGTATATGAAAGTACATTATAAGTATTTAATGAGTGAGCTAATAAATAAAGGGGCCGCTAGTTCCTCCCTTGCTTCCTATTCTTTTTCAAATGAGATTTTTCATCACATATTACTTGTACAAGGAGGCTTCATTGTGCTATTTCATACATTCATAAAATATACTATGATCAAACCTAATCACTTTGTCATTCTTTTTCACCTCTCCCCTTGTCTCCCACTTTGCTTCCTATTCTTTTAATTTTAGAAATACTTTTTATTTTTATAATTTTACTATAAAGGTGGTGTACAGAGAAGTTACAGTTACATAAGTAATGTCATGAGTACATGAGGAGTGTTACTCCCTGCCTGACTTTCTCCCACTTCCCTTTGCCACAACTCCCCTCCCCCCAAGTTGTAAAGTTCATTTCCAACATAGATATAGTGAGTATTACTGCTGTGTTGGTTCACCTTTTGTCCCACCATTTCTGTGATACCCTTTTCCTTCCCAAAATCAGATAAATTTATACACAAGACAAAGGGTGAGATATCAAAAACAGTGACAATAGGGTATAAACCAAAGCAAAAAAACATGAAAAAGAGGAAGGAGGAGGAGGAGAAAAGAAAAGAAAAGAGAAAGAATTGCAAAAAATGTAAACAGTACACGAAAACACTCCTGTTTCCATTTCTTGGAGTTCTTCTCAATAAGCATAATTTTATATGGCCATATGTACATAGCTATTGAGCTATTATGATCCTATGCTAAGAACATCCTAGACATATACCACTTGTTACAAATGAGGGGAAACACGCAGCCAATGTTTCTTTAGGTCTGTCTTGCTTCACTTAATATAATTTTTTCCAAGTCTTTCCATTTCCTTAGGAATAAGGTGATGTCATTCTTTCTGATGAAAGTATAGAATTCCATTGTCTATATATGCCAAACTTTCTTGATCCATATATCTACTGAGGGACATCTATGTTGATTCCATATGTTACCTAAGGTAAATGATGCTGCAATAGAATTGAAGAGCCAGAAATGAACCCATAAACCTACGACCACTTAGTCTTCGATAATAGAGCAAAAAATACAGGATAGAAGAAAGACAGTCTCTTCAACAAATGGTGCTGGCAGAATTGGCTATACACATGTAGAAAACTGAAGTTAGATCCTTATAGATCATCCTGTACCAATATCAATTCCAAATGTTTCAGAGACCACAACATAAGATCAAATACCCTGAAAGTATTACAGAAGGGATAGGTGAAACAGTAAGGTACCTTGGCACAGGTCAAAATTTCTTTTTTTTTTTTTATTTTTAATTTTTTTTATTATTAAGCAAAAAAATTTTTTTTACAAGGTGTTGTGCACCGAGGGTACAGTTACATAGTAGGGCAGTGTGTACATTTCTTGTGATATCTTACAACCTGTTTTTCCATCCCTTGTCTAGGTCAGGGAGACCCATATGCAATTTACAATGTATCAAGCACATATACAGTGTTCACAGACTTGGTCTCTACTGTCTCTCCATCTCCCTTTGTTAACAGTCATATATCAGGGAGATCATGCCCCTTTGTTTTCTGTGTTCTACGCTTGTCTCGCTCAACATTATTTGTTCAAGTTCTTACCATTTCCCTGCGAATAACAATATTTCACCATTCCTAATCGCTATGTAGTATTCCATTGTGTATAAGTACCATATTTTTTGGATCCATTCATCTGTGGAGGGGCATCTGGGTTGTTTCCACATTTTGGCTATTGTGAATTGTGCCGCAATAAACATGGAAGTACAAATGTCCTTTTGATATCTTGGGTTTTGCTGTTTAGGATAGATGCCTAGGAGTGGTATGGCTGGGTCATAGGGTAGGTCTATATTGAGCTTTTTGAGAAACCTCCATACTGTTCTCCAAAGTGGTTGTACTAATTTGCACTCCCACCAACAATGGAGAAGGGTTCCTCTTTCCCCGCACCCCCTCCAGCATTTGTTGTTTCCTGAGTTCAGAGTATAGGCCATTCTAACTGGGGTGAGGTGGTATCTCAGGGTTGTTTTTATTTGCATTTCCTTTACTAGCAGGGATGTTGAGCATTTCCTCATGTGTTTCTTTGCCATTTTTATATCTTCTCTTGTGAAGTCTCTCTTTAGCTCTTTTGCCCATTTCCTAATAGGTTTATTGGGCTTGGAGGGGCTTAGTTTTTTGAGTTCTCTGTAGATGACAGATATCAGGCCTTTGTCTGTTGCTGTGCTGGTAAATATCCTTTCCCATATCGTTGGCTGTCTTTCTATTTTGGTGGCTATGACCTTAGCTGTGCAGAAACTTTTTAATTTGTAGTAGTCCCATTTGTTGAGTCTTTCCCCTATTTGTTGTGCCCCTGGGACTCTATTCAGGAAGTTCCTTCCTGTGCCTATAAGTTCTAGTGTCTTTCCTACTCTGTCCTTCAGTAGTTTCAAGGATTCAGGTCTGATGTTGAGGTCCTTGATCCATTTTGAGTTGATCTTGGTGCATGGTGATAGGCTTGGGTCTACTTTGAGTTTTCTGCATATGGCTGCCCAGTTCTCCCAGCACCAGTAGTTGAAGAGGCTATGTTTATTCCATTGTATGTCTTTAGCTCCTTTGTCGAATATCAGTTGGCTGTAAGAGTGCGGTTTTATTTCTGGATCTTCAATTCTAATCCACTGGTCTTCCGATCTGTTTTTATACCAATACCATGCTGTTTTTGTTATGATGGCCTTGTAGTAGAGCTTGAAGTCTGGTATGGTGATACCTCCTGCACTATGTTTTTTGCCTAGAATTGCTTTGGCTATTCTAGGTTTTTTGCTGTTCCATATGAATTTATGGACTGGTTTCTCTATTTCAGTGAAGAATGTGGCTGGGATTTTGATTGGTATTGCATTGAATTTGTATAACAATTTGGGCAATATGGCCATTTTCACTATATTGATTCTGCCTACCCATGAGCATGGGAGGTCTTTCCATCTTCTTGTGTCTTCTTTGATTTCCCTTATTAGATTTTTGTAGTTTTCATTGAATAGGTCCGTCACGTCCTTGGTTAAGTTGATCCCTAGGTACTTTATTCTTTTTTTGGCTACTGTAAATGGAATTGTTTCCATAATTTCCTTTTCTGTTTGTCTATTGCTGGTGTACAGAAAAGCTGCTGATTTTTGTGGATTGATTTTGTATCCTGCTACTTTGCCAAATTGGTTTATTAGATGTAGGAGTTTGGGTACTGAGTTTTTTGGGTCCTTGAGGTATAAGATCATGTCGTCTGCGAATAGGGATAACTTGATTTCTTCCTTGCCGACGTGGATCCCTTTGATGTCCTCCTCTTGCCTTATTGCTATGGCTAGGGATTCCAGCACTATGTTGAACAGAAGTGGGGAGAGTGGGAATCCTTGTCTTGTTCCTGTGTTTAGGGGGAATAATTTAAGTTTCTCTCCATTTAATATGATATTAGCAGTTGGTCTGTTGTATATGGCTTTTATTGTTTTGAGGAATGTTCCATCTATTCCTGTTCTCTCCAAAGCTTTTAATAGGTATGGATGTTGTATTTTGTCGAAGGCTTTTTGGGCATCAACTGAGATAACAATGTGATTCTTGATTTTAGTTCTGTTTATGTGGTGAATTACAATGATTGATTTACGGATGTTGAACCATCCTTGTGACTGAGGGATGAAGCCTACTTGGTCATGATGTATGATATTCTTAATCAGTTTCTGGATCCTGTTAGCTAATATTTTATTGAGAAGCTTTGCATCTGTGTTCATTAGTGATATTGGTCTGTAGTTCTCTTTTTTTGTTGGATCTTTGCCTGGTTTGGGGATGAGTATGATATTAGCTTCATAGAATGAGTTTGGAATTTCTCCCTCCGTTTCTATTTCGCGGAAGAGTTTGAGGAGTATTGGAATTAGCTCCTCACTAAAGGTTTTGTAGAATTCATTGGTGAATCCATCTGGGCCTGGGCTTTTCTTAGTAGGGAGGTTCTTGATTACCTCTTGTATCTCACTGTAAGTTATTGGTTTATTTAGTTGATTTATTTCTTCTTGGTTCAGTTTGGGCATTTTGTACTTCTCTAAGAATTGATCCATTTCTGTAAAATTATTGTTTTTTGCTGAGTAGAGGTTTTGGAAATAGCTCCTTATGATTGTTTGAATATCGTGTGTACTTGTCGTAATTTTTCCTGTGGAGTCCCTGATTTTGCGAATATGAGTCTCTTCTCTTCTTTTTTTTGTGAGTCTTGCAAGGGGCCTGTCAATTTTGTTTATTTTCTCAAAGAACCAGCTTTTAGTCTTATTTATTTGTTGAATGGTCTTTCTATTTTCAATCAGATTTATCTCTTCTTTAATCTTTGTAATCTCTCCCCTCCTAGTCGTTTTAGATTCTGTCATTTCTTGTTTCTCCAGTTGTTTTAGTTTCATCGTGAGGGTATTCACCTGCTCTGCTTCCATTCTTTTAATGTGGGTACTGAGTGCAATGATCTTGCCCCTCAGTACTGCCTTAGCTGTGTCCCATAGGTTTCTTTGTGATGTGTTTTCTTTGTCATTGTGGCTTATGAATTCCTTGATTTCATCTTTAATTTGATCTGTGGCCCAAGTGTTGGATAGCAGCGTGGGGTTTAGCCTCCAAGAGTGTGTATAGGCTCTGTGGTATCCTTTGTTGTTGAGGGTTACCTTTAATCCACTGTGATCAGATGTAATACATGGGATGATGTCAATACTTTTGTATTTGCTGAGGTTCTTTGTGTGGGCTATGACGTGGTCTATTTTGGAATATGATCCATGGGCTGCTGAAAAGAAGGTGTATTGGGTCTCTGTAGGGTGGAAGGTTCTATATAGGTCTGTTAGATCCATTTGGGAAATGGTGTTATTTAGGTCCTCAGCTCCCTTACTAATCCTCTGGGTGTTGGATCTGTCTCTTGGAGAGAGAGGAGTATTAAAGTCACCCACTATGATTGTGTTTGCATCTATCTTGCTCTGTAATTCTGTGAGAATTTGCTTGACATATGTCGGGCCTCTTTTGTTCGGTGAGTATACATTTATCACCGTGATGTCTTGATTCTGGATTTTTCCTTGTATTAATATGTAGTGTCCTTCTTTGTCTTTTTGAGTGGACTTTAAAGAGAAGTCCAGCTTGTCTGAGATCAGAATGGCTACACCTGCCGTTTTGGTGGGTGCATTTGCTTGGTAGATCTTGGTCCATCCTTTCATTCGAAGCCTGTTTTTGTCCCTTGCTGTAAAGTGCGTCTCTTGTAGACAGCAGATGTCAACTTTTTGTTTGCGGATCCATTCTGCCAGTCTGCTCCTCTTAATCGGGGAGTTTAAGCCATTTATATTTAAAGAGATCAAGGATAAGGGTGTTTTTTCTCCTTCCATTTTCTTGTTGGGCTGTTTTTTCCTGTTTTTTTTTTTTTTTTTTTTTTCTTCTTGTCTTTAGTGAGCTGGTCTTTCTGCTGGACTTTGGCTATTGAAGTTTCTTTCTGATTCTGTCTGTGTGTCTTTTACGATCTCTGTTGGGTGGGCTTCCCCTCTTAATATTCGCTGTAGGGCTGGTTTTTTATTCACATACTCCTTTAGCTCCTCTTTGGTGTGGAAAGATCTGGTTCTCCCTTCGAATGTGAACTCCAGTTTCGCTGGATATTTGATCCGAGGTTGTAAGTTGTTATTCTGAAGTACTTGGATAGTGTTCTTCCACTCACTTCGAGCTTGGTAAGTTTGTGTGGATAAGTCGGATGTTATTCGAATCCTCTTCCCATTGAAAAAAGTTTCCTTCTTCGCTTTGGCTGAATTCAGAATTTGCTCTTTAATCTTGAGGTCTGTAGTCTTGAATATTATGTGCCTTGGGGTGGTTTTCCTGGGGTCTGGCCTGCCAGGTGTCCTATAGGCTTCGGTTACCTGGATGGGGTCCCCTGTGAGATTGGGGAAGTTTTCTGCAATAACTTTATTGAGGACATGGTTAAGCCCTCTGCTCTGATATTCGGCTCCTTCTTCTATTCCAATTATGCGCAGATTATATCTCTTGTCTTTGTCCATTAGTTCCTGGATTAATCTTCCCTGAAGCTTCACCTTTTCTTGGAGTGTGGTCATTTTCTGGTTGTTGTCAGCTGCTTCATCGTCCAGGCGAGAGATTCTGGATTCCATATGGTCAACTCTTTGTGTTATGGTTTCAATTGCGGAGTTTATGGATGTCAGAGAGCTATTCATGGTTGTCATATCAGCTCTGATCGTGGAAATTTCTTCCTTTAAAGAGTTGTATTTTAAATCTATTTTTTCATGCATTTCAATTCTCAGGGTGTGGAGATTTTCTTTAAAGGCGGCTTGCATTGTATCCATTTTTGCTTCCATTTCTTTAAACGAGGCTTGCATTGTATCCAGTTTTGCTTCCATTTCTTTCTTAGCTTCCTGGGTGTCCTTCCAGATTTCCGCTCTAAACTCCTGGAATTGTTTTCTGATTTCATTTCTGACGCTTTCGATCATTCCTGTTAACATGGCCTCATTTGCTTTTTTATTCTCCATCTCCTCTTCAGTCGAGCTGCTTTTTGGAGCTGGCGAGGTGGCTTGTCCTTTGATGAACTGAGTTATGTTTCTTTGTGATTTGCGCATCTGGAGGTGTGTGTAGGTCTTCCTTCCCTTCTGTGTAGGCGTGTCTACGGCAGCAGGTGCTGTCGCTGTGGCCCCGCCCACCAGTGTAGGGCACGCCTACCAGAGCGGGCGCTTTCGCCGGGGCCCCGCCCTCCTGTGCACTGTGAGACCCCTACAACAGGCACTTTAGCGGGGTCTGCCTCCCAGAGCGAGCCCTGGGTTGTTGGGTTGTGCTTGCGCCCTCCCGCGAGTCCGTTGGGGGGGGAGGCAGTATGTGTGGGGCCCAGTGGGATCGACTGTCCGGGTGTGGCTTGGCACCCTCAGACCTCGCCTCTGCTGCGAGGGGGGGGGACGTGATCAGGCTCAGGTGACCCTGCTGGGCTGGTATTGCCCACCAGCGCCTGTGATTTTAGTTGTAAGAGTCCGCAAGGTCCAGGCGCCTCGGGTGGGGCTTGCCCTGCCGGCCGTCCCCCGACCCCTGTTGGGAAGGGGACGGGGCCGGTTCTGCCAGTTCAGGAACCTTTGGGGGCTTGGGGCTGTTCCGCCCTTCCCCTGCTAGACTGGCTTCCCAGCGCCTGATGGGAGCTTCCCGTCTGATTTGGGGAGTTCTTTGTTCCCACGGGAGTGGGGAGGGGGAGGGAGGGAGATATATCTTCTTTGTCGGGCTTGGGTCTCCCGTTGGGGGAAGGGATTATGGGGGACTCACTTTTGCTGCTTTGTGTGTGTGTCCCGCGCCGCCGTTGGCCCTTCAGGGGTTGGCGAAGTGTCGTGGCGGCTTCCCCCATTCCCTCTTTCTGCCGCACTGGGTTCCCTTGTCCGAATCCGGTGTGGACCCGAACTTCTCGTCGCTGCAGGTGTGTGTCTTGCTCCGCACCCTGCCTTGTGTCCGTGGGGTCTCCCGCTATATGGATTCTGCGCTCCTGGCAACCTGTCTGCCGATCGCCGGGTTCCCCTTTCCCAGCCTGGCCCTGTTTGGGCCAGGGTCGGCTGGTGGGGGGAGGGTGCCCTGGTGAATCTCCGGCTCCGTGTAGGTTTTCGGTTCTTCTTTTTTGCTCCTTTTTGTTTTCCTGCGTTTCTCCACTGCTTCTGGATGCTGGTTTTGCTGGGTTCTTGGTGGGGTGTTGGGTGTTGTAGTTCCCAGCTCGCTATTCAGTTGGTGCGAGTCGGGGTTCCTCACTATTCTTTCGGCGCCATCTTTCCTCTAAAATTTCTTAAGTAAAGATACAAATCAAAGAAAGCCTAGACCAATGGGATTGCATTCAACTGTAGAGTTTCTGTATGGCAAAGGACATAGCTAGCAAAGTAAATAGAAAGCCCATGGATTGAGAAGAGATCTTTACTAGCTATTCATCAGACCAGGGCCTCATATTTAAAATACACATATAACTCTAAAAAATTAAACATCCAAAAAAACAGATCCTCAAAGAAACAGAAACTCCATTAATAAGTGGGCTACACTCAAAGAAAGACTTCTCTGAAGAAGAAAGAATGGCTAATAGACACATGAAGAGATGTTCCATATCCCTAGCCATAAAAGAAATGCAAATCAATCCACATTGAGAATCCACCTCACTCCAGTCAGAATGCCCATTATCAAGAAAATTTATAACAGATGCTGGTGGGGAGGTGGCCAAGAGTGAATGCTACTATACTGTTGGAGGGCGTGTAAACTTGTTCAACTTCTCTGAAAAGCAGTATGGAGGTTCCTCAAAAGACTAAACATAGAGCTCCACTATGACCCAGCAATCCCACTTCTGGGCTTTTACCCAAATGATCACAAACAAAGGTGAAACTAAAGCTACCAGCACAACCATGATCATCACAGCATTATTTACCATTGATTCCCAAGTTTCTAGAGCTGTTACCCCTCCTAGCCCATAATCAGTAGCCCAGATTTGCATGACAAAGAGCTAGGGCCAAAGGAGCTCTAGAAATAGAGAGAAACAAAGAACATTCAAGAAAGGTTGCATTGAAACAAGCCAAGTTTTCCTTTAAATCTAGGCCACCAGCAAAGCCTTCTTCCATTGCTCTGAGTTGTGGGGTAGAAGATTGTTACTAAATGCCTCAGTACACTAGGTCTTGCCTGTATATGTACAAAATCAAGATAAGGACATAGCTAGCAAGATAAATAGAAAATTTTCTCCAGGGGCTGGGAATGTGGCTTAGCTGGGAATGTTGTAGAGTGCAGAGTGCTTGCCTAGCACGCGTGAAGCCCTGGTTTCAATTCCTCAGCACCACATAAACAGAAAAAGCCAGAAGTGGCTAGGTACATGCTAGCCTTGAGCAAAAAGAAGCCAGGGAAAGTGCTCAGGCCCTGAGTACAAGCCCCAGGACTGGCAAAATAAAAGTTTCCTCCACCTACACACAGCTTTAAAAACATAGTTATGAGAGACAGAAGGGGTGCTGCAGAGGAAAGGGCTCTGACAGTGGGCTGGGTGAAACCCAAATGGAATGAGAGTTTCAGAAATGTTTCACTCCTGGGGGAGCATCCAGAATCCCATGCCCCATGAGCCTTTATAGAAATACACTTGATTGAAGCAGATTTGCTATACTGGTGGGTTCAATCATTATGACTTGGGTGACATGGGTGAGACAACATGTTCTGGCATGAGGCAGAACATGGATTCTGTTCTCTCCCCCATGGATAGGAAGCATTTCTGAAAGAAATGGGAAACATCTGGGGAAAACACACCCCAGCAGTGAACATCAGATGCCATCTACCAGATTAGCTCCCAAGATCCATTTCCTGAGGAAGCACAATACACCCTTAATGCAATTACATGGCAATATTGTAAGTTAAGAAGCTAAAAGGCTTAGGTAGCTCCCTAAGTTCTAAGTGGCTTTGTGTGCATGAGTTTAACATTCCACCAAGTGTTTAGGAGTGTGACATTGGAGCCTATGAATTTAGATAGCTCATTGGTTGTGGGACACTAACCACGCACGAGTATCAAGTATGTTTTTAGATCCTTCAAACATGAGGAGAATTCAGGTAGAGCATTGCGTGTTGCCACCTACTGCAGACTTGGGTGCTGCTCTGCATTTCTATTATGGTCTTATCCATAACTTTCAGACTTCATTAATTTGGGTCGAATTATGGTTTGGCTTTGGCTTTTTATTAAGGTTGTGTGTGACAAAAAAAATATGCTTTCAATTTGTAAAACCAAATACCTATGTGGGGCCTATAATGGCCAGCATGAGCTGCAGTCATATTGTTGAGGTTAATTGCCATTTTAAAATAATTCACTGCCTCCAGATTGATTCTTCTGTTTTTTGTCTTTACACAACATTACTGTGCCTCACTCTAATTATTCAATGCTAAGTTCATACTTCTGAAGCAGGAGACTGGAGTTAGAGGAAATGGTGTTTGATTTGTTGCCATGGAAACCTCTTGCTGTAGATGGACTCTAATCCCATGACAACTCTCTCCTTTCTCTCTCTCTCTCTCTCTCTCTCTCTCTCTCTCTCTCTCTCTCTTTCTCTGTGTGTGTGTGTCTCCATTTTTTCCTGACAAAATAAAAATATTATCAAGGTCAGATTTAATAACCAGCTCAATTCCTTCACTTTCTCCTGTATTTGGTGTAAGAGAGTCATTTTTGACAAAGCAAAGCTTAAAGGAACTTTTTTTTGCTTTCTGTGTAAAATGACTGTTTATGCCTCTAAACACATAAACCTAGCTTTGTGTCACATTAATTTGAAGCCATACTTGGTGTTATTGCATAATTTCTACATTTAAAAAAGTTACGTATAATTGTTTGCACTGCGTTGACAGATGTTAACATTTTGTGGTGCATTGTTCTTGCTAATACATACATTAGGGTATCAATAAAGCTTATCGTTAGTCAACAAATGGTGTTTACAGTATTAACAAATGCCACAATCATTTTTCTTCAGTTTTCGCTGTAATAATTTTCTGAACTGATTATCATGCAAGCCAGCAGTTCAGTGAGATGGGAATTGTGCAATGCTGCACTGAAATGAAATGCTTCATGTTGGAGAAAGGTAAATGAGAAATTGGTGTATGACCTCCCTCCCTCCCTCCTTTTTCCTTCCCTCCTTCCTCTCTCTTTCTCTTTCTCTCTCTCTCTGACATGGTGGCCCCTCCTATTCAATGAAGACCCCTCATACATCTGAGAGCCCCTCATCTGCTCCCTCCCAACTGCATAGATGTTGTAGGCTCTTGAAACTGTCTGGCCTCTCACCCTGAGGATTTCCTTGAGTCTTGGGCAAAGAATCAACTGTCTTATTTGCTACACATATGGCATTGGCCAGCAACAAAAGCTTTTGATTCCCCACATTGTAGTATTTTACTCTTATGAAAGGAAAAAGCAGAGTTGTTTATCTCCACTTTATTGGTGAAGAGCTTGAAACTCAGAGAGGTTAACCCACTTGCCCAACATTACACAGCTTCTATTAGTGGAATAGACCTCATATTCCCACTCCTTCACATGGCCAAGTGAATCCTGTTAGTGAAACATTGCCCTCTTATACAATGCATTTAACCCATTTCACACTGAGTATTTCAATCCCACTTCTGCTTCTTACGACTTACCATCCAGAGAGAAATTGTTTCACCTCTTTTTACCTCAGTTTCCTTATCCATAAGAAGAAGAAGCTGATACAGTGATAGTGCGGGTACAACCACAGGAAGGGGCTACAAGAGAATCATCAACAATAGAAGCTATGGTTTCTTATGGCATGTTGAAAGTAGCTACAACAGTGATATAACACTCGTTTCCATAACATGGAGTTCATTTCACTTAACATCATCTTATGCATTCTTAAGGGCATAGCTATTAGGCTTTTGTGATCCTCTGCTGTGACTAGCCTAAACCTGTGCTAATTATTCCCTATGAGGGAGACCATAGAGTCCATGTTGCTTTGGGTCTGGCTCACTTCACTTAGTATAATTTTTTCCAAGTCCTTCCATTTCCTTACGAATGGGGCAATGTCATTCTTTCTGATAGAGGCATAAAATTCCATTGTGTATATCTATCACTGCATCTTATCTGAGTACATGGGAAACTGTATATACTGGTATTAGAACTAGGGAAGTGAAAGGGAATATCAAAAGCGAGAGACAAATGATAAAAAGACAAATGACTACAAAAGCAGTTCTTGCAAAACCATTTCGTGTAAATCAACTGAACAACTCATGGGGGGAGAGGGGAAAAGGGAGGGGGGAGGGGGAAATGAGGGAGGAGGTAACAAACAGTACAAGAAATGTACCCAAGGCATATGTAACTGTAACCTCTCTGTACATCAAAAAAAGAAAATCCAGAAAATGAATTTTAAGTTAAAAAAAAGAAGTTGAAAACACTAAATCTATGAGCCTCAGAGTAAACAAAGTTGATTAAAGGAGATGAGTCAAAGTGCTTGCTACTGTGCCTGTTACAGAGTAGGCACTCCTAATGTCACATTATGATCATTTTCACTAACCAGTAGGGTCTGGCCCACTGCCAGGAGTAGGTTTTTCCAAGCTATAGTAGCACTGACTGTGATCCTATCTTCTTTCTGCAAATAATAATGATATTACTTTTATTATGACATTTCCACAAGTGTATATCAATGTACTTTGATCTTATACATCCCCCATTACTATCCCTTATCTATCTTTCCCTTATCTCAGACTCTCACTCCAAAATAACCTTCCATTTAGGTTCCAGACATTTTGTTTGCTTTGAATTTGTACTTATATATCTAGATTCTACATGTAAGAGAAAACATATACTTGCCCTTCTGAACCTGGCTTACTTTACTTAATTGTATGCTCCTCAGATCCATCCATTTCTCTGCAAACAATATAATTTCATTCTTCTTTATTGTCAAATAACACTATGTATAATACAGTATATTGTACATAAAATATAATAAAATTACATATAATTTTATCTATTCATTTATCTATTAATGGGTGCTTCACTAATAGGACATAGCTACTATAAATAGTGTTTCTATTACATGTGCAAATATATCTTGATTATCTGCTAATTTACATCCCTTTAGATATGTGCACAGAAGTGGTATTGCAGTATCATAGTTCCATTTTTAGTAAAACTAACTTTTTTACATAAAAGGAACAAATGAAAACAAGAATAAAACATTTTATATATTTAGGGCTGAGGATTTGCTCTCTGAATGTTAGCACAGTGTACATAGAAATGTCAAGGAGTACACTCTTGGATGGCCATAACAATTCTATCCTCATTAGTAAATGAGACACAAAATCACTGAATAGATGGTGAGATGTAAAGCTCAGGTAGTGACACTACCAATAACAAATTGTACAAGAAATGTACCCACTGCCTTACATATGAAACTGTAACCCCTCTGTTCATCACTTTGACAATAAATAATTATTCAGGTTAAAAAAAGAGTAGGAACCAGATTTCTCCATCTATCCTGGCTCCTGATCAGTTTTCTCTGTATAGCTATCTGGTCTGATTTTAGCTACTTGGTCTGGTTTTCTCGCAAGTCTCTTGATAAAATAGTTTGAAAGTGGTCCTGCTTCCCTGTTATCCTAAGTTGGTAAACAATATCTATCACTGTGATATTGTGGAAAAGTGCCCACATGAGGATTTTCAGCCCAGTTAGACTGCATGACCAATCTGTCCTTATTGGCCCAAGCAACAACTGACTAATCTGAGTAAGTTTCACAGAAAATGTGAAATATGTCTGGGAGTTTGAGGAGAACATTTCGTAAAGTAAAAGGAAGCTTCTCTGGGTCATGAGATTCCATTGCAACAAGAAACAGATCTGTCCCTTGATAACCAACCTATCTGTGGGTGACTCTATATCCAAGATAACAATGGCACTCTCCTCTTTATTTACTCCTAGTGCCATTGCAGAGTGGAAAGCAGGTTAGCAGACCCACATTGCTGAAAAGAAAATGAAGAAATAGAGCTACTAGATTTTGAACTGCTTGTCAATGGTCTAGTGACCAAAGCCATTGTCTTTCCATTTCACTGCTACAGTTTTGCAATATCCTAGTTCTACTATTTTATGAGAAAATGTTACAAATAATTTATGGACAGAGCCAAGAAATGAAAGGAAACTTGCCATAGGCAAAATAAAGCTACTGCTGTCAGACAACACACCAAGATGGTTTTTGGCAAATAGTGGAGAATGTCTTACAATGTTCCGGTGAGCCTTGTGAAATGGCCTCCGAGACCCTACTTAGAGTAGTTGCAAAGCAAAACCAGGAGAAACAGCTCCCTTCCATTCAATACAAAGTCTCAAAACTAAAATCTCCACTACTTTTCCTTTTAATTATTAGTATTGTACTTTGCCTTTCTAACTGGTAAGTTCATCTGTTCTCTTCACAGAAAGTTGGGCCAGGAGTCAGGAGACCTCTCTGAAGGCCCTCGTTTGCCTCTAATAAATCAAATGACCTTGGTTAGGGGCCTTGACCTCTCTGATTCTCAGTTTTCCTCTCTGTGACTTGGGGTGTATTTCTACCTACTCAATTTTCTTATGCTAAAGAAGGAAATAC
Source organism: Perognathus longimembris pacificus (assembly GCF_023159225.1). Taxonomy (NCBI): domain Eukaryota; kingdom Metazoa; phylum Chordata; class Mammalia; order Rodentia; family Heteromyidae; genus Perognathus; species Perognathus longimembris. The sequence goes on along the minus strand of NC_063188.1, from coordinate 4,067,661 downwards.
TATGTAATTTGAGGGTTCCAGGGTGCTAGATAAATGAAAGTGATTTTTATTATTAAATGAAGCCTTGGAATCTACACAGCCACTGCCTGCTCTCAAGGTTGAAAATAGAGCTCAAAGGTCAAGTGCAATTCATTAAAACCTAATTAGAAGACAAATTGTCTCTCACTTGAACATGTGATATAGAATGTAAAAATAAAGAAGATTTATTTTTAAACTTTATGTTTTAGTTCAAAGCTTCAAGGCCTTGTCAAGCAGTTGCTTTGCACAGGATGTCTGTAAATGACCGAAAGGCAGAGGGAAATGTGCCCACCTTACTAGACCTCTCAGTCCAATATGGATGGAATGAAAAGGTTGCAAATAAACAGGAGATAGAATATAAATATAGACCTAATAACCTAGGCTAAAGATCCTTTGGGGACAGTAGTCTTAATGAATTAGAAAAAGTCAAGATATTTATAAACCAAAAGGAAATACATGGGCTAGCACAGAGTGATAGAAAATAGAAGCAAAACAGCAAATGTAGGATATGGATCTGTAAGAGATGGCTATACCTGGGGCTGCTTGGCTGCTGTCCCCTCCTACCCCCTTCCGGGTTCTACCGGAAGAGATAGCAAACCAGCCCCGCCTTCCGCCTCGGCCACGTGTGATATCATAATGGCACCAAAGACCCCGGAGACCCAGTCCTTGGGGGGCTGTGGTCTCTGCCCATAGAGGAAATTCTATAGCATCATCATGATGAGCAGCTTGTCAGCCTATCAGTAGTATGCAGTTAGTCCCTCCCCTTCCTGCTATTACTGTTATATAAGCCCCCCCCGCCAGTAAACCTGGTGGGAGTTCCAGAAGCTCACCCCAGATGCCCGCACTCGTGTCCTGTGTCGTTCTTTAAGGGACCAAGGGGAGGAGGGGCGTCTTGCGACTACACAACCCCAAGGTTTGCACACTGGGCCTCACTCCAGCTTTTCCACCTGGGGGGATGGGGTGGGATATGCGTGAGGGTGAAGAGGGGAGCCCGACATGGATCTAGTCCAGAATCCCTTAGGCACTGGCCGGTTAATGGCAGATGTACCTCATGCACAAGCGGATGCAATGAAATCCTTCCCTCGGAGCCAGAAATGTTCGATTAAGAATTTGACCTTAAATGAGTTCTTCGTTCAGAGCTCTAGATAGCGTGGAGTTTATCAGAAATCATTTCATATGCTGTATTTTTCTTCTATTCATTTCAGTGACTCCACAGTCTTCCTGTTTCACTGGCCTGCCCAAATGGAGGAGGGATTCTTTTCCCAAGAGTGAATATATCTTGATACTCATTCTGGAAACCTGAGTTAAACTTATCTGTGTTCTTAAAACATCTCCTGGGGCTGGGCATATGGCCAAGTGGCAAGAGTGCTTGCCTCGTATACATGAAGCCCTGGGTTCAATTCCCCAGCACCACATATACAGAAAAGGCCAGAAGTGGCGCTGTGGCTCAAGTGGTAGAGTGTTAGCCTCGAGCAAAAAGAAGCCAGGGACAGTGCTCAGGCCCTGAGTCCAAGGCCCAGGACTGGCAAAAAAAAATCTCCTGACCCAAAGCCTGACACATAGAAGGTGCTCAACAAATGTTTCTAGGAGTGACATTGTCCAAAAAGAAATGTACTAACTTTCCTGTAACTGTAACCCCTCGGTATATTACCCTTATAATACCAATAAGAGACAAAAAATAAATGTTTTTGATTTAATTAATTGCCTTATATGTCTAAGGTCAAAAGGAGACACTACTTTGGGTAGTGTTAGAAGTCAGACTTCAGGAGAGCTTGTTCAAGTAAGAAGGGGATGAGAAACCATGCGGTTTGCAAATATATTCTTTAAATAAGTACCTCTACTGGAGCAAAGTCTGGGAAGTTCCCACAGGACCTCCTACTACGTGCAGAAACATATCTTTGGTACTTCAGATCAGTTTGAAAGAGTTCTTTCTAGTATAGGCCTTTGTGGAGGTAGTAGTTCAGTTATGAGATGAAAGAAGCCTCAGGAACAGAAAGAGTGTCACAGGGTTTAGGCCAAAGGAAGGCCAAGGTCAGAAGGTAGAAAAGAGCATGTTTGATAGAAGAGGCAGTATCTCCAAGATCAAAAGACCCTGCACTCATTTTGTGGATATACTTTTTAAACAAAAGCTATTTCTCAATCAGTGAAGGTTTGAAGAAAATTATCTGGTACTAATCATAGAAAGAAAAAAATGAGGCAAAAGTATAGCCACCTTGAATTTAAGAAGAAGAACTAAAACCTGTACAAATAATCTGGCTTAGAAACACAGATCTTAGGGACTGGGAATATGGCCTAGTGGCAAGAGTGCTTTCCTCCCATACATGGAGCCCTGGGTTCGATTCAGAAAATGGCCAGAAGTGGCGCTGTGGCTCAAGTGGCAGAGTGCTAGCCTTGAGCAAAAAGAAGCCAGGGACAGTGCTCAGGCCCTGACTCCAAGCCCCACGACTGGCAAAAAAAAAAAAAAAAAAAAAAAAGAAACACAGATCTTAAAACAATGGCTGAAGCTATTTAATAAATATATCTGACCATATTCTGCATAATAAATTTGTAGGTATATAATTTTTACTGTTTATCTTTAAGTAGTTAAACAAAAGAGTTGCCATTTAACAAAGCAGTTTATGAATACATTGAATTTTGATTAGTATCATACCTTCAACATTTTCACACACACCCTTCATTCCACACCTTCACTTATTTTTCTTAATTTTGTGGTACATACAATGAGTTCTTGACTTTATTCTCCCCTTTCCACCCTTCATTCTTCCACTCCTCTTCTCTTGGCCCCAACCTCCCTCTTGCAAGTACCCATTTCCTGGTACTTATGTTGTCAGGCTTTGATTTAGTCTTTCTAAAAAAATATACTATTTTAGCTCTCCATAGATTCTATTATATTTTAATTAATTCATTTTCCAATTTCATATGGGAAAACATGTTTATTTACGGATTTATAGGCACATTCTATCTACTATGCCTGAGGGAAACCATGGAATCTTTGTTTCTTTGGGTCTGGCTTACTTAATTTAATAAATTTTTTTCAAGCCTTTTCATTTCCTTATTAATGATACTATATCATTCTTTCTGATGGGAGAACACAATTCTGTTGTGTGTATATGCCATATTTTTTTTGATCCATTTGCTCACTGAGATGCATCTGGGCTGATTCCATATCTTGGATATGGTGAATAGGGCTTCAATGAACACAGTTGTGCTGGTGGCTTTATTGTAATGTTCTTTGTGTTCTATTAGATAAGTACTGAGGAATGGAATTTCTGGGCCATGAGGTAATGCTATGGGTTTTTTTTTCTTTTTAAGGAACCATCATCCTGCTATCCAAACCGGCAGATATTGATCCATTTGCGAAATGATCAAGTCCACCAAGCAGCAATCCCTAGGAAGGTTTCTCTGTAAATGAGGGAAAATAGCTAGTCTTTGTCATGGTGGGTCAAGCCTGCTGCTTCAAGTGACAGTTCAGCAGTTGACTATTTAGAGTCAGGAATGACACGTGGGAAGAGAGAATCACACTGACAAATCCACAATGGTGATACGTCATGTGATGCCTCTCATTTTCCTTCCAACATCTCCAAAGCTAAGCATGTTGTTCTAATCCGCTTGAGCATGCCTCATATCGAGCCTTAGAGAGGTCATAGAAGAAATCAGTTATGGTGCCTGATCCCAAGAAATATTCCTTTGATAGACCTCAGAAAGACAACAGTAGAAGAAATGCTGGAAGAAAACTCTATGTGGTACTCCAAAGGACTTAGTTCCATAGAACAGGAAAATGGTTTCCAATTAGGGTGACTGTTTGCAATATAACTAGCCATCATGATGAGGTAAGGATGTTCTAGGCACATCAAACCATGGGAGGAGGAATTTTCTTTAGCCACAGGTGTTGACTTGAGTGCTAGGGGAGAAGGGAGTACAGAGAGGAGAGAGAGGTAACCATCTGAACATAAATCTTCCACTGCTCATCTTTTCTGTGCTAAAAGGTTGAACTTGACAATCAAATGAATGGTTCTCATAACTGTGCCTGAAAGTCACCTAGAAATATCTATAAAATGAGTAATGCATGAGGCCTATTGGAGAACCCAGAACCATGATCTGTGGTTTATGATCTAGAACTAAGGTACCAAATCAAGACTGGAGACACTGAAGAGCCCATGGGAGGATCTTAGCTCGTAGATTTGAGGTCCATCAGACCTTTAGTGATATTAATGGTATTTACAATTGTAATAGGCATTTTAGAGATAGGCATTTTCCATGAACACCTTTAGAGATGCTGGTTGTTTATAAATTTAATTTTTGACCTGCCATTATTTTACTAAGCCCGGAGTATGCCATATGTAACTCAGCTAACAGCAGGAATCTTCCGTTGTAATTCATCTCAGTCATGCACAGTTCTTATTCTCAAACTCATGAGGCTCTCCTAATTTTCCTGTTTCTGATGGGACAAAGGCCTCCCTTGTGTCATCCCTTTACCGCCAGACTCAGTATTCAAGAAATTGGCCATGCTCATTCCTAGGAGGAAAAAGGGGCGGGGGAGGAAGTACTAACTGTGGCTTCAAACTTGTTCAATGGCAAATGACTGTAATTTGGAAGCTCTGAATGAGCTGACAAATATTCTGGCAATGTATTTTGTTTCAGAATTTTAGGAGAAGCACAGAGACTTTTTCGCACCACCAGCAGATAGTTTTCAAATAGGTACACAACAATTCTGAAAAAATATGGAAAAATAACAAATCTACTCAAACCCTAAGAAGTACACATTAAAACTATATGGAGACTTCCAGTTTAGGAGACACAATGGAATTGTTTCCATTCTTGACTCCCAATTCAAAAAAGTGTTCAGGTGTGTTGGTAGTATAGTGGTGAGCATAGCTGCCTTCTAAAAAAGTGTATTTCTTACTATATGGCCCACCACATTCAGTTTCTAATCCTGAACACTTAATGTAAAATAAACATGAGAATATTTTCAATATTAAAAAGAAGAAAGCATCCCACAGCCTGAGGATGGCGTGGCAGTTAGTTTCCCAGTTGGTATCTTTTGCCTCATATATTACAGGCCTGTGCGGGAAGAATCTGGCAATGTGAAGGTACAGATAAAAAGAAACTCCCACAAAAGACTTCTCTCTTGAATCAAAGGACTGGCAAAGGGTCAATGAGGAGTAAAACAGAAAATTTGAGACAACAGTTGAGACAACTTTACTCTTGCCAAAGAGCGATGGTTCCAACATATCCCAGCCAGCTCCAAAAGTAAATACTCTAATACTTACCACCACCATGACCATGGTACTGTGGGAGAAGAGCCAGTTGGGAGTCAGGAGTTAAATCTGTACTTCATTATGGCAAGGAGATTGCCACAATGCACCATCCCTAAAGGTATGACTCATGTAGTAGAATGTCACCCAAGAAACAAGGCCAGAAAGTGTGAGCATCTAAATTGAATCCCTGGTATTTGGTCCAAAAAATGATACAATTCACAAATGGATTTGGGGTATGAGTAGTCACACACTTACATTAAAAGATCAACAAATAAGATTTTAATGAAAAATAATTTGACAAATTATGGGGAAAACTCTAAAAATCTGCAGTGACAATGTTTTTATTTATAAGAATTTACCCTGTAGGGATCATTATAAAAATGCAACCATTTAAAAATAAGAGGATTTAACATTATAATTAAAATTCAAATAGTCAACTTTGCCATATTTGTGTAATAGAATTCAACCAAAATGGAATTTTTATTTTAAAATATGTATTGTTCATGATATAATTAACAAGTGAAAAGTCAGGAAACAATAGAAAGTGGTCACAATCTTATGTTTACAAAGATATGCATACACACAATTTATCAATATATGTGAGCATCTATACATACATAGAAAACCATGAATGAACACACAAAAAATACACAAACAAGGGCATACCAGGGAGCCAATATTACTGATTTTTAAATTATCTTTTTTCCATAGTTTACAGTCTTATTCAATAACTATATAATCTGAAAATACATACATTTCCTAAAAGGCAGCTATGAATTATTTTAAGTGAGTTCCTAGTTTTGGGGCAGGATGGATTCTGCCAAGGCTCAATCTAAAGATAATTATTTAAATCTGGTTTTCCTCAAGGAGATTCTCTTGTAAAACAGTAATGCTATAAGAAGAGCAAAAAGCACATTTTTTTCTCATTTTTCAGAATGCAAAAGCAGCCAGTACTGTAAATCATGTGCCATAATTCTAATTAACTCAACCATATTACCGGGAGGGGGTCTTTGGACCCATCTAGGTAACAATTTACAACAGATATTTGGCTGAAAACATTAAGGGCTTATCAATAAAATGTAGAGAGAAGGAAATAAAGCACATTGAAGAGTGTAAAGACACAATTATTTGAAAGGAAGGCCAGATGAGAATTATTCTGAAATAAGAAAATTTAAAAATCGTCAATAAACCTACCTTCCTGGAATTCCCTCGTCAGAAAGTGGGTTCTTTGTGTGTTCTTTTTATGTATATGTGGCTGTATGTAACAGCATTCTTGCCTAGCTTTTCAGTGTCTAGAAGACAAGCATACCAGGCCATGGTATATGATTCCTTGATTCAAGCCAGACAGTACATCCACTTCTCCACCTCGAAGGTCATCTATTTCTCTGAAGCTTTGCCCCATCCTACAGAAGTCCAACTTATGGCCCTACTTAAGCCAGTACCAAGGACACCAGGCAGCAGCATATGGTCTGTCACTGAAGCTGTAAATTCCTCAACTTGCTGTCTTGCTCATCAACATCTGGCAGGAAGAGCACAGATGTGGCAGTACAGCCATAGAAATCCGGGAAGGTTATTAAGTAGAATAATATCTCAGAATGGTGTGGGTTGTGTTATGGTCCCTATTAGCCTTCCTGTTTGTGCCTTTCAAGTCCTTGACAATTTATGTTGCAGCAAAATGTCATTAGAACAGTCCATAAGAAGGTGTTCACATTATATTATTGTACTGGAATTTGGGTGTTGAAGGCAATTCCAAATGAAAGAGCCAATGGCCAGTACTTTGGAAGTTTCCATTAGAGTGGAATTTGCTTTGTAATTTCATCAATAGGAAAAAGATTTGCCTAGTTTGGAGGCTGCTCATGGAATGAAGTGATGAAAGCCTGGACCAAACTTGTAACTAGTTTGTCAAAGCTAAATGTGGTCCATCCAGTATATAATTAGAGTATATGCTACGTAACTGAACTTGACCAATGAAAAGAAATGAAATGACCAATGAAAGGCTTTAGAGACAAGAAGCAGTGCAGTTTTATGTACAGCTTACAGTAAGGGATTATTAGATGACATAGCTCATGATGCTAAATACTGGCTATATATTTGTACTTTGTGTATAAACATGATGGCTTCTCTTCTGTTACTTTGAGGAATCTTTGATAACTCACATGTGAAATTAAAGGCATCTTATTCATTCAGTTATTTATTATTCTCTGTAAAATTTGTCCCCATGAATAATGTTAGCCATAATAGTTAATTTACTCCTATTCATTGGCAGTAATAAAAATGTACAAGGGGAGGCAGAAACATTATTATTTCTTGCTTGAAGTGCAATTTCATGTGGTGAGAAAAACATGTTAATATGCTGCAACGTGCTACAGGAATTTAGTTCTCAAAGGAATGGCAGTATTAAATGTATTCTGACAAGTAGGAGCCTCGGAAGGGAAACATTTATCTTCATAAAGTCATTAAATTTACTGAGCAGCATCACATTCTTCCTACAATCTGCTCACTCTATTAAAGGCGAAGCTGTGAAACTGGCTGTGTCACATAAGCAGTCCCTGCACTTCTGAAAAGTGCAGGAATGGAGATCTTTCTTCCCTCAAAACCTGCAATCTCAAACCAGATGTTTTCAGAAGTGTTCTCCTACTTGGTTTTCCATGAGAAAAAAATGGGGTAGTGACAAGTTTCTCTCTCCCCACCATTAGATTCGAACATCCACATGTTTATGACAAAAAAGATTTTGCAAACCAACTCATGTCTCTGTTTTAAGAGGCTCTTGGCTAGAAGGGTATTTCCCATCCTGCAAAATGAAGTTTTCTGAAGAATACTTTTGTGTGTGTACAGTTAACTGAGGTGTCTCTGTCCACATACAATGCCAACAATCACTGTTTTGGAAACTGCAGAGAAGTCGCTCTAACTCTTGGAAGGTACATATTTCCCTTGTTTTTTTTCTCCCACAGGTAGATATTGCTAAACTACAATCACCAAGAAATACAAATAAACTTTAGAACCAAAGCCAGTTTGGACACATAATTGTGAACAAAAGTAAACTGAATTACTTTTAATATTCTATATTATTCACTAGAACTATTCAACTTGTGGGTGGAGTTGGAGGGGAAAACAGAGAGAATGAGGGAAGAAGTGATACTGTCAAAAAAGAAATGTACTCTTGATGGGCACCAATGCCTTGTATCTGAACTCCTAGTTACTCAGAGGCTGAGATCTGAGAATTGCAGTTCAAAGCCAGACTGGGCAGGAAATTCCATGAGACTCTTATCTCCAATTAACTACCAGAAAACCAGAAGTGGTGCTGTGGCTCAAAGTGGAAAAGTGCTAGCCTTGAACAGAAGAGCTCAGGGAAAGCACCCAGGCCCTAAGTTCAAGCCCCATGACCAACAATAAAAGAAGTAATGTTCTGTTTACCTAACTTATGGAACCATAACTCCTCTGTACATCACCTTTATAATAATACAAATATATACATATGTTCTCATAAATATATACATATAAGATTTCCCACTGATCTGACAACTTTCATTCCAATACTTTATAAAGACCCACAACTCCCAGACCTGATGATAGCTCTCCTATGTGTGTGCATGCTATGAGAAATGCAATTTCAGTGAGTGAAAAAGAGGATGGGAACATAGTGGCTACTGTATATGTTTTTGGTACACTGGGTATTGTATATATGCCTACCTGATCTAGGGAAGGGAAAGAAAAACGAGGGTGTAAGATATCACAAGAAATGTACTCACTGCTCTATTATATAACTGTACCCCTTTTGCACAACACCTTGTCAACAAAATTTAATTAATAAATAAAAAATGTGAAAAAATTAAATTAAAACAAAATGATTCGAAATTAAGAAGAGATGTTAGGGAGAGTGATTTCACACCCAAGTGAAAGTTTACAGGGGGATACCTGGCTTTAACTGAGATGAAAGAGTTAAAATGCCTTCACAATACACCACAAGCCTGTTAAACACAAATACAGAAATGTTATGGCATTAGTTTGACAATATATAAACCAGAACATTTAAAGAATCTGGCTATAAATCCAAGAGGACAGAGCCAATATCTTCCTTCATCACTATTATACCAGCATCTAACTCATAGCAGGTATGCAACAAGTATTTTGAGAAAACAGATGAATTTCTGGGTTTTTCAAATTTTTGAATCAATAAATATTTGTAATATCAAGAGATTTCATTGTAGTATTTTCATATATATGCACAGTACTCTTTAACTATATTCACCCTTCCACGATATTCCCATTAATTTTCTTCTTCCACTCCTCTTTTTCTAAAAACAGTGACTGGTGGATTTCACTATGGTGTCATATTTATAACAAACAAAAAACATATATATATATATATATATAACATTTTTAATCCTCCTTGTCCCTCAGTACCCCATTTCTCTCCTTCCCACTCATCCCCATCAAACAGTTGTCTGCTTACACTCATTATCTGTCACCATTATTATTGTTGCCATTATCATCATTTTAGGTCTATGTTCCACAAATGAGTGAGAACATGTGATATTTGGCTTTTTGAGCTTGGCTTATCTTGCTTGACATGGTGATCCCCAATTTTATTCATTCTCTAGCAAATGGCATAATTAGATTTTTATTTATAGAGGAATAATATTCCATGTTGTACATATACATGTATATACACATATATGTGTCTTTATATATACATTTATATATGTAGATATGTATTAGTTTTACTTATCTGGCCACAGATCGATGGGCACTTCAGCTGATTCCACACTTTGTCCATTATGAATGGAGCTACAATAAACATGGAGTACGCAGACATCTTTCCGGGATATTGATTTACTCTCCTTCAGATATATGATCAAGACTGATATGATGAGGGTCATAAAACTGATCTATTTTTTAGTCCTTTGAAGTATCTCTATATTGATTTCCATAGTGTAATAGTTTACATTCCTACCAGCAGTGTATGAGGAGTATTTTCTCCCACATCTTTACCACAATTTGTTGAGCATTCTCATTCTGACTGGGGTAAAATGGAATCTTAGTGTAGTTTTGATTTGAATTTATTTTATAGCTAAGGATGTCGTTGGTGTTTCATTTTCTGAGAACAGTTCAAATTGTTTGCCCTCTTATTAATTGGACTGTTTGTTGTGCTGCTGTTTCATTTTTCTGAGCTCTTCATATATTCTAAATATTTATCCTAAATGGCTGTTATAAAACAAAAATGCCAATGTCATTCCTTAGAGAACTCAGTCTTAAAACTCACACTGAAGTGCAAAAGACCCTGAAGAGCAGAACCAGTCCTGAGCAAAATGGCAAATGCTTAGAGGTACCACAATACTGAACTTCTATACTACAACACCACAATAACAAAAACAGCACGATATGGGAACCCAAACATACATCAATGGAACAGAATAGACCAGCCAGAAATCAACTAACTACATAGCTATAGCTATCTAAGTTCTGACAAAGGAGTCAAGAACTTACATTAGAAAAAAACATCATCTTCAACAAATGATGCTAGGAAAACTAGTTATCTGCATGCAGGAGACTGAAACTTGACCTCTATGTTTCACCATGTACAATAATCAATTCAAGTGGACCAAAGATCTTAAAGTCCAGAAACTGGGAAACTGCTACAGGAAATCTCCAAAAGATATAGACATAGGTAATTATTTCCTGAATGGTATTCTAACTGTCCAGGAAATACAATCAAGAATGGACAAACAGGACTTCATCAAATTACAAAGGTTTTGCACAGCAGAAAGAAACAAGTACCAGAACCAAGTGACAACCTCCAGAAAGGGAAAAAATGAATTCATTTTCCATTGGAGGATGGTGGCATTCCTAACTTTGTCTTCCAAATAATATTGACCTGTCTAAAGAAGGTTGAATGCTAATAACAGGATGTATTCTAATATATTTGACATGGGAGAAAAGATCTGCAATGACAAGTTCCCAGAATTCTGATTCTTTACAATGAGATAACACTAATATTTGTTCAGAACCTATCAGGTGTTAATTGTTTGATATGTATTTTCACTAAGGATTCTTAGAAAAAGTATATCATTATGATATCTACATTTTATTGGTTAATTTGAAAGCCACCCAGTATGTGGCACCAAATGCATTCCAGGCCCCAGTCTCAGTGCTAGTTTACCACAGTGAACTATGCAGGAAATCTTGCCTCCCTTGAACCAACACTTTACAGTTAGAAAATACCTGATTCTACTGGTGAAAAGTGCAAGAAAGAGGCATGCAAGAGTATGAGAACAAACCACAGATAAGAAGCATCTTTTCTTAGGTAAGGATCACAGAAGTGTCACTGACATAATGGCATTTGGATGCTAGTTTTAAGGACCAATAAGAACTAGATGAAAACATGTGAAAAGACTAGGTGCAAAAACGGCTAGGAGGCAGAAAGGAAGATACATCAGAATGAAGAAAGGAAGAGGGATGAATAGAGTCATAATACTCAATCTACACGTGTGAAAATGGAACTAGGAAAGTTAAGGGAACACGCAGGTTTCAGATAGATGTGAAGGAGGAAAGAATGATGGAAGGAGTTTGACCAAGATGTACAGTACATATAAATTGACATGTTGGATTGAAATTCCTTTGTATAATTTTTTAATGATATAAATCCAGCTTTATAAAGAAGATATATATCCTAGGAAACCAAAAGGCACTGTGTATAAAATGGAGAAGAGATAAGTGGACCAAGACAAGGCTGAAACAGATAAAACATATACATACCTAGTGTTAAAGATTTAGTCTAAGGCTGGGAATGTGGCTTAGCACTTGCCTAGCATGCATGAAGCCCTGGGTTCAATTCCTCAGCACCACATATATAGAAAAGCTGGAAGTGGGTGCTGTGGCTCAAGTGGTAGAGTGCTAGCCTTGAGCAAAAAGAAGCCAGGGACAGTGCTCAGGCCCTGAGTCCAAGTCCCAGGACTGGCAAAAAAAATTAAAAATATTTGGTCTAAGTATAAAAGAAGGCCATGAAAATTTTTTCAGAAAACAGGAAAGGAAATTGATAGGATATGTATTATTAAGAATTCCTTTTGGAACCCTACTTCATTGTTGGTGGGAATGTAAACTGGTTCAGCCACTCTGGCAAGCAGTATGGAGATTCCTCAGAAGGCTAAATATAGAACTCCCCTATGACCCAGCAGCCCCACTTTTGGGTATCTATCCAAAAGACCACAAAATCACAGTAATGTCACCAGCACAACAATGTTCATCGCAGCACAATTTGTCATAGCGAGAATCTGGAACCAACCCAGATGCCCCTCAGTAGACGAATGGATCAGGAAAATGTGGTACATATACACAATGGAATTTTATGCCTCTATCAGAAAGAATGACATTGTCCCATTTGTAAGGAAATGGAAGGACTTGGAAAAAAATTATACTAAGTGAAGTGAGCCAGACCCAAAGAAACATGGACTCTATGGTCTCCCTTATTGGGAATAATTAGTACAGGTTTAGGCAAGTCATAGCAGAGCATCACAAGGCCCAATAGCTATACCCTTATGAACACATAAAATGATGCTATGTGAAATGAACTCCATGTTATGGAGACAATTGTTATATCACAGTTGTAACTACTTTCAATGTCGCATGTGTATCTGTAGCTTCTATTATTGATGATGTTCTTGTATCACCTTCCTGTGGTTATACCTACACTATCTCTGTAATCTTATCTGAGTATATTGGGAACCGTGTATACTGGTATTGGAACTAGAAAATTGAAAGGGAATACCAAAATTGAGAGACACAGGGTAAAAAAAGACAAACAACTACAAAAGTAATACTTGCAAAACTGTTTGGTGTAAGTGAACTGAACACCTCAGGGGGGGAAAAGGGAAAGGGGGAGGAGGGAGGGGGGTATGAGGGACAAGGTAACAAACAGTACAAGAAATGTATCCAATGCCTAACGTATGAAACTGTAACCTCTCTGTACATCAGTTTGATAATAAAAATTTGAGGAAAAAAAAGAATTCCTTTTACCAATATATGGAGAAGAGAATTTGAGTGGAGGAGAAGCTGAGAGACAAGGTGGGAAATAAACCGGACACTTTCTAGGTGCCAAACAATAGTGGCCTAGGTGAGAAGAAAGAGATGAAGATGTAAAGAGATGAGTTCTACAGAGACTGGCTGTGGGACCAGGGAGGAGGTAGCAAGAAGGATTCTCAAATTGGTACTTGAAAGTGTAGGAGAAGGATCAAGGAAAGTGGGTAGGTGAATGAAGAGGGGAATGGAAGAAGTGTAGTCATAAAATTCAATGTATATTCTACAAAATAAGAGACTTACGAAAATGGGTGAGTTGGGAAGGATGGGAGAGAATAACAAGAGGAGTGACACTGATCAAAATTCATTGTATCCATAACTACTTTGTTGAATTGGAATGCCCTTTGTCCAACTACTTTGCTGCAGTTGCTGCAGTCGTTGCCAGCCAGCCGCTTGGGGAGTAAGTGGCGACAGAGTCACCAAATGAGGGGGCCCGGGCAATACAGACTCCGGAGATCAGACTCGAGGTGCAGATCTAGTTTATTGTGCAGTTTCAAAGCCTATATAGGCAATTCTCCCAGTATATGATGTAATCAACAGCCAATGGATAACAGACACCTGTACTTAGGGACTCTTTTGAGAAGGGATTTTCCAGGAGTTGCAGGCCTAGAGCAGAGCCAACTCATGCCTTAATGCCCATTGTGTTTACCCAAGAGCATGGAGAGACTCTGCTGTTTGCAGCAGAGTTCCGGACATACGTGGCTCTACACCACTAGCCGCTAGCTCCCCTGGGGCATTCCCCACACTACTTAAAGATAAAAATTAAAAATTTTAAATTATTAAAAAGAAATGATTCTCAAATTCTGGACTAGGCAACTAAATGGTTGGGAGTTCTCTCCAATAGACAAGTTTTGGGGAGAAAAAGAATATTTTATCCAGCTGGCATCTATTAAATCTGTGTTCCAGCAGGACAATTCTTTGGTGCTCAACTACTGAGGTGATTCCACCCTTTTATAGGTGATTTGCATCAATTTTAGAGGTAAAAGGGTGTCATTTTTATCCAGTTCATTCTATTAGGCTGATCAACAGAAATCCAAATGGCTTTTAAAATTTTTGTTTATGTATTTTTTTATTTATCTTAAGGATGTTCACAGAAGTTTTGTTCACAATAACCAAAAGATGGAAATTACTGCAAATCTATGCACAAAGGATAGGTAAACAGAGGATGCTCACAAATAAAATATTACCCAGTTATAAATAAAATAAAGTACTATAAGCTTCAGTATGAATTTCAGAAACATGATGCTAAGTAAAAGCCAACAGACACAAAAAGTCACATATTTTGTGATCTATTTTATGAATATTCAGAACAAGCAAATGCATGGAGATCACAAGCTGATTGGTGAGTAGCCAAGGCTTGAGAAGAGATGAGACAAAGAAGTGAGTATGCTTTTGAGGTAACAAAAATCCTTTGGAACTTACACATACAAATATACATATATAAATTGTGCAACATTCATTTTATTTTTGTGAATTTCATCTCATTTTATTGTCAAGGTGATGTTCAGAGGGGTTACAGTTACATAAGTCAGGTACTATGAACATTTCTTTTTGAACAGTGTCACCGATTACCTCATTTTGTCCCTGTTTTTGTCTCCCAGCCCCTTCCTCCACAGTTGTATAGTTTATATTCACATAGTATGTACTAGTCTCACTCCTGAATTTGTTCATCCTTTGTCCCATTTCTGAACTCCCCCTTACCCTCCCCAAAACAGATAAACTTACATATAAGAGAAATGGTACAGAAATCAAAAACAGTGACAAAGGACCAAACAAAACAAAATCAAACAAATCTATTGTTTATATTTCTTGGAAACATTGATATTCCTTTTCCCTTCCCTAGTTCTAATACAAGTATATACAGTGTGCAGGGTACTCATATGCAATACAGTGATAGTGTGGGGGCAACCACAGGAAGGGGATACAAGAGGATCATCAACAATAACAAAGCTACGGTTTCACATGGCATGTTGAAAATGATTACAACTCTGACATAACACTCATTTCCATAACATGGAGTTCATTTCACTTAGCATCATCTTATGTGTTCATAAGGGCATAGCTATTGGGCTCTTGTGATCCTCTGCTGTAACTAGCCTAAACCTGTGCTAATTATTCCCTAAGAGAGAAACCATAGAGTCCATGTTTCTTTGGGTCTGGCTCACTTCACGTAGTATAATTTTTCCCAAGTCCTTCCATTTCCTTATGAATGGGACAATGTCATTCTTTCTAATAGAGGCATAAAATTCCATTGTGTATATGTACCACATTTTCCTGATCCATTCATCTACTGAGGGGTATCTGGGTTGGTTTCATATTTTAGCTATGACAAATTGTGCTGCGATGAACATTGTTGTGCTGGTGGCTTTAATGTGGTCTTGTTTGTGGTCTTTTGGGTAGATGCCCAAGAGTACGGCTGGTGGGTCATAGGGGAGTTCTATATTTAGCCTTCTGACCATACCACTTTCCAGAGTGGCTGAACAAGTTTGCATTCCCACCAACAATGTAGGGTTCTCTTTTGGTCACATCCCCTCTAGAATTTGTTATTGTTAGTTTTCCTAAAAATGGACAATCTTACTGGGGTGAGGTGGAATCTCAGTGTTGTTTTGATTTGCATGTGTTTTATGGCCAATGATGGCACTTCTTCATGTGTCTCTTGGCCATTCTCATTTCCTCTTCAGAGAAGTGTCTTTTCAGGTCTTTAGCCTACTTGTTGAGGGCACTGTTGGTTCTTTGAGGATTTGTTTTGGAGGAATTTAATTTTTTTAGTTCTGCATATATTTTAAATATGAGGCTTTTGTCCATTGTATGGCAAGTAAAGATCTCCCAATCTGTGGGCTTTCTGTTAATCTTGCAAGCTATGTCTTTTGCCCTGCAGAACCTCAGCAACTTTTCTAAAACGTTGAAAACAGCATCCTCACCTCAGACCTCTCACGTTTACCATTGCCACACCTACTATTGCTCAACACCATAATCTGGCCCTCATTAAACTGAGGTATGTTACCCATTTTCCCAATACACACCTGTAAGGTTCACCAGAAAGGAAAGGAAGCCTGCCACATGGTTCAGGCAGAAAGGAGTTTATTGGGGGGAAAGCAAACTGCTGGCCTGCACGCATAAGATGGAAGTGTGGGGAGACAAAAGGGAAGGAACAAGAGAAAAAGAAAGAGAGCAAGAGAGAAAAGGAAAGAGAGCGGGGAATGTGTTGAGCCAGATTATATAGGGGAAGTTGGGAGGTATGAATGTGACCTCAGAGAAGGAGGAGGTAACTGCCCCCAGGTGTTCCAGTTACCTATGTAACTCAGGCACTGGATGCAGACTTAAACAGGTGGGGGCATCTGCATGGAGCCATCCCAGGGTGGACCATTCAACCTCAATATTCCATTTCCCTTCACAAGAGAAGACAAGGTTTAAAACCCATCATCTTCTGCCTTCTTAAACAATAACTTCTCAGACCTACTAACTTATCCTGTTTAATACCCCTATTGTACTGGTAATTATACCCAATGGAACCTATTGTGTAGTTCAAGACATGCACAGCCCTCCATATTCATCTAGGAGTGCCTAACCCTTACACTCCCCTTCCACAAATACCTACTGGTACAGCTTACTTCTCAGTTCTGGACATTAAAGATGTGGGATATTTTACCATTCATTTGCACTCTCATTGCCAGGATTTCTTTGCCTTTACATAGGTGGACCCCAACACCTCTACAGCACAGCAGGTAAACTGGACTGTTCTTCCTCAGGGGTTTTGGGACGTCCCCACTTCTTTGAACAATCCCTAGCAAAGTATAGTCTCTCTCTTCAATTGTCCCCGGGGTTGTTCTGCAGCATGGATGAGCATTTGCTTTAGAGTTCTTCCTTTCAGCTGGCATTCCAGCATACAGTCAATATTCTTAATTTCCTACTCACCAAGGGATACAGGATCTCTACATTTAAGGCCCAAATAACAAGATCAGAGGTAATGTATCTAGGTCTGTCCATAATTCCCATGGAAAGAAAAAGTACTGTTGATAGAAAAGCCTACTTTCAGTCTCTTTCTGTCCCACTGACCAAGGAGGATGTTTTGTCCTTCCTGGGACTTGTGGGCTTTCTTTGTATTTAGATACCTGGCTTTGCTACCTAGGCCAAATGTCTTTAGTAGATGGCCAAGGGCCCCCTGTAAGAGCCACTGGACCCCTCAAACCCCATGAATTCCCCATTTAAAATACTAAAGTAGGCACTTCTTCAGGCCTCAGCACTGGCTCTCCCTCAACATTAAAAAACCCTTTCTATTCTATGTCACTGCAACTTCCAAAAAAAGAATTCAAATGCATCTCTAAGCCAGGGTTTCTCAATCTCACACCACTGTTATTTGACCTGGGCTATTCTATATTGTCCTATGCATTATAGAATGTTTATGAATATCTCTAATCGCTTCCAGTACTTACCAATGTCTTTGTCCCACCCTGTAGTTGAGAACCAGTGCTTTCAGTGTCAGATGGAAAAATCTCTTCTTATCTAGTCATCTGATGTTATACAGTGTCCAGACAGGACAGTTCTTCTCTCAACAGACTGACTCACTCACAACCATAGGAATTGTTTGCTTCCTGCCATTAGGGAGTCTGAATACAGCAAACACTCAATAAATGTGAGCACAGTGAAAATGGTCTTGGCTTTTAATCCAGATGCAAAAAAAAAAACCCTTCCAGTGGAATCTTCACATTCCTTACAGGCCCCAGTCATCAGGAAAGATTGGAGGGGCCAACACACTTCTTAAAACACAAGTTACCAAACTTTCTTTTGGAGTTCCAGCAACCCTGGCTGGCACTGTTACCTCTCATACTCACTTACATTTTTTCCCCCACAGTCTTACTGTTCTTAGCTCCTTTGAACTCAGGTATGGAAGGCCTTTCCTCCTGGGAAAATTCCATACTAACAAATCAAATACTCCACTAGTGGATTATCTTCCTGCCCTAACCTTCCTTAAGATATATTGTGCCACCATACTGATGAATGCTTCCCCAGCCTCAACAAGGCCCTTTCCCTTGGGATCAAGTGTTTCTCAAGACCCTTAATCCATCTGGTTTATATCCCAAGTGGACAGACCCTCACCAGGTCTTGCTGACCACTTCTACCTCAGTTAAGCTTAACTGATAGTTTCATCTGTCAAGAGTAAACAAGGCTTCTGCTCCTGCCCTTTCTTCACTGACACTGACTCCAAGTATACCTGCTCTTCTTTCAGACGTAACAAGGTAAAGATGTCTTGCACCCCTGAATAAGATGATAGTAACAGACCAACTGCTTTCCTCTGTGTCCTTCTCTGCCTCATTTCGGTTGTGGTACAGGATACCCTTTGTTCCCATTACTTTACCACCATGTGTGGAAAACAAGTCTTTCTCTTTTATACCTTCCAACAGCAACCTGTTATGTGGTAACATATACCTCACAGGCCTACACTTACAATGGCAAGCCATACCAGATGAGCCAAAGCCTACAAGACCATACTGGGTATATCTGTCATGGAAAATCTGGTCAATGGTTCTGCTTTCACCAGATTCCCACACCTAGAGATGTCGGATAGGAGAGGAGTTCAAGACTGGGCTCTTGTTTTCACATTAACCAATCAGGAGTGATCAAGGTTGTGATCCACCTATCTAAGTCATACAATTTTTATTGCCTTCATATTTATCTGTAACACATTTTATATTAAGAAAATAGTTTCATAATTTTGCAACAAGAAAAAGTATGTTAGTGGTAGAATTTTAAGTGGAATTTTAAGAAAATATCCAGAAAATCTAAACAAGTGAAAATACCTTTTTGTGCATATGTTTTTTTTCTTTATTGTCAAAGTGAAGTACAGAGGGGTTACAGTTCCATATGTAAGGCAATGAGTACATTTCTTGTTCAATTTGTTACCTCCTCCCTCATTTCCCCTTTCTCCCCCCTTCCTTCTCCCCCTCCCATGAGTTGTACACTTGGTTTACACCAAATGGTTTTGTAAGTATTGGTTTTGGAATCATTTGTCTTTTTATCCTTTATCTCTCGATTTCAATATTCCCTTTTTCTTCCCTAGTTCTAATATACATATGTACAGTATCCAGAGTACTCAGATGAGATACAGTGATCGCAGGGGTACAACCACAGGAAGGGAATTTGAGAGAAACAAACAAACAAAAAGGTATGGTTTCATATGGCATGTTGAAAATAGTTACAACAATGACATAACACTTGTTTTCATAAGGTGGAGTTCATTTCACGTTGCATCATCTTATATGTTCATAAGGGCATAGCTATTGGGCTATTGTGATCTTCTGCTAAGCTACCATTAGGTCCAAGTGTAGCAATGGCATTGAAAGGAGTCTTCACACTGAATTTTCTTGGGGAATCATACATCCTGTGACAGCAGAGATGGAGAAGTTGCCATTCAGAAGGAAGGGGGCTGTATGTCTATTTTATTAAAAGTTCCCAGTCTTCTATTTTCATGCACCTTTCTGTTTTACCATATTATAAGTATGGTAGATCCTGTCTCCAATTAACTTGAAGAAATACAGGCTATGATGTTGAGAAGCGCATTCCTGACTTTGGGTCAGTTATTAAAGTAGTTCTTTGCTCTACTATTCAGCTAGAGTTTGAGTCTATGGTCTAGGATATACACAATGCTAATCCAGTATGCTATTGCTGCAGAGGAAATTATACCATGAAAAATCTCCTTTTGAGTAATAGAACACTATTTCTATGATTTGAATGTGGTCCTTCCAACTTGACTCATTTAGTCTTCACAACTACCCGATGAGGTATGTTTTAAGCACTAGCTCCAATTTTACCTCTATTATTGCTTCCTACAAGCACTTGGTACTGAATTTTCAAATGAAGAGAAAGCAGGGAGGGGTAAATGATAATCACTAAGCAGAATGGAAATGCTGCCAAAACAATCCCCCCACCAAGTAGGGAAAAAGTTGATAGTATTTAGCAATAATATTTTGATCAGATAATATCAATTATAGGAACCATAGACTTGATGATCAAAACATTAAATATACATGCAGTAGACTATCAATATCTGTGGAAATGATTTCAAAGAGACTACCACTGAGGAGAAAATGCGAATGCTCAGAATGCCAACTTCAATCTGTACTGCAGATGCTTAATTCACTTTTCCCATGACACAGCCCAACTTCCACTAAAGACATGCTGTCTGTCAGCAAATCTAAAATTTTCACTTTATCACTTAAATTAAGCATACCCACTTCTGCTTTGATTGGGGCCACAACTGATTTTCAGGGTGGTAGATCTTAACAAAGTTAAAGATAATCACTCAGCAGATCACACAATGATTTAAACACAAACTGACAATAAAGACACATCTGAGAGGTTCCTTCTATCAATTGATCTACATAATATGGACATAGGAATTGAAATTTTTATTTTTAAATTTGCTTTGATTTTTGCAATGAATCTGTGAATGAGGTACACTTACTGCATATACAATGTTATTTATTGGAAAACAATTTGTGGAAGCAAAGGTGTGGAAACAGCTAAAATGCTCAACAATGGGAAATTAGTTCAATAATCTATAGACAATCTACACAAAGAGTTTGGTACAGCTGTTTGACAATGAAGAAGTTCTCTATAAATAATGGACTTGGAAGGTGTTGGAGTTAAGGGACCAGACTATGGTCTTAATAGCAATCCTAATCTTGGTTGATGTCCATCTATCCTCAAAATCATCAAGATGCATACATTAAATATGTGCAGTTTTTTTTAATAAAGATGTTGCTGGGCACTGGCAGATCATATCAGCTACTCATGAGGCTGCAATTTGATGACCCAGCCTGGAAAGAAATCTGACAGACTATCTCCAATCAACCACCAAACGGCTCAAAGAGAGGCATAGATCAAGAGGTAGAGCACCAATTCTGAGTGCATAGATGAATCAAAAGCAAGAGATCTTGAGTTCAAGCTACATTACCAGAACAAAACAAAAATGAGGATGTCAATAGATTACTGTAGAGAGTTTTCCAGGATGTGTTCTTAAGAAAAATAGGATGTATAAAAATGTTTATGTCATGCTATCACTTATCCAAGGAAGAAAGGAAACAAAGAAATATATCAACATTCTCATATAAAAACACTGAAAATATAAGGATGAACATTAATTTTTTCTGAAATGGTTGCCTATAAGGAAGGTTTGGAAATGTGATAGGGAGAGTAGACATAGAAGCTAGACTTAGTTGAATAAATTTTTATTTGTACATTTGATTTTCGAACCATGCAACCATAATACATAATCATAAAACAGCACTATAAAACAGCAATTTCCAAAAATTGAAAGCAAAATGAAATAAATGAATCTAATTGTATATGTAGTTAGTGGCAAAGAGAAACTATTCAACATGACTTCTAAGCATAGTGACTTGATAGTCCTTCCCTAGAGATATTTCTTTTAAGGATGAAAAGAGCTATAAAAACTGCAAATTATTTACAGTAATCATATTGATGCCAGTAGTATTTGTACTGATATTCTGAAATAGTTCTATTTGTAAGATGAGAGAAAATTGACTAAGAAATTGTGTGATATTTAATTCAACCATCCCCAGTCACTTTGAAAACTGTGATTCATAGTGTGGAAGTAAAAAAAATGTAGATGTAAGATAGAAGTAGTTGCATAAACACTATGTAGACCTAAATTTGAATTGGTACAAAATGCATTTCTTGCTGAAAAGCTGAAGAAACAATGACTGAAATCACTAAATGCACAAACTTAAAATGCACATTGTGTTCTGAAATACTATATCCCAGTAAATGTAACATGGCCTTCCAAGAAAAGTAGCTGATTTCAGTCACACCTGAGGTCCACAAACAATATGAAAATAGATCACGTTATTCTACAATGTAGCAAAGAAACTATTAAAAACTATTGAGGCATAGCAAAATGACTCTGAGGCCAACTTAATAGCCAAACAGGAGACAATTGGGCTGTCAAAAATAATTACTCCAATGAACTGAGCACATCAATGACTTAAATTCATGAGCTTATTATTTAAAATAAAAATGGTCAGTTTTTTCATGATAATATGGAATCAACATATTATTTTTAAAAGCTGTAATTAAACAGCATCAGTTATTATTCAGTATTTATATAGAGAGTGTAACATTGAGTATCCAAATAATAAATATGAGAAATTTTTCATTATAAAAATATTCTAGGAAAAAATATTCTAGGAAATAAATGTAGCTGTAATTAGAATATTTCCCTTTTACAGTAATGAACTAATAGGTGTAGATATTGACTACTAATAATTGCTATTATAAGAAAATACAGACATGATGTGTCTCTTAAAAAGGCAATCAAAATTACCTATATTATTTTTGTCTCTTCCTAAGTCAGGTCTTCAGCAGATCAAGACTATAAATCCACCTAACAATTCATAAGAAATACAAAAACTGGGAAACAACATATCATGAGGATTCAATCAGAAAAAATAAGATTATGAGAAATTCTTCAGGAAAAACTTCTTGGTCTCTTCAGCAAATAAATTACAAGGAGAAATGTTCTTATAGGTCAGAAAATTGAAAGACAAATCAACCAAAGTCAATGTGTATAGTGTGTGTATATATATGTATGTCTTTATGTGTGTATGTGGGAGAGTGATTGAAAATCTAAACACTGACCAGATATTTGATCACACTGTATTGAAAACTATTGCAATCTTTATATTTGATAATGGCATCATGGTTATGATACAAAGTATTTCATAACCTTGAATGATATTACCAAATTATTTGTGGATTAAATCATAAAAAGTCATAAGATTTACTTCAAAATAAGATTGGAAAGAGAATGTAAGCAGACCCACAAATGTACAAAATGATCCCTGAGTAGGTCATTATTGAAAGAAGCTCATGGTTCTTTGCAAGTTCACCATACTATTCTCTCCACTATTGTACATTGTAAATTTCCCATATTGTGCAAATAGAAGTCATATGCCATCAGAAATAGCTGAAGCAGGTGCCAGTGGCTCACGCCTTTCATCTTAACTGCTCAGGAGGCTGAGATCTGAAGATCCCAGTTCAAAGCCAGCCTGGGAAGAAAAGTCTGTAGTCACCAGAAAAATGAAAGTGGTGCTGTGAGTCATGTGGTGGAGCACTAGCCTTGAGCTGAAGAGCTCAGGGACAGCACCCAGCCCCTGAGTTCAAGCCTCACAACCAACAACAACAACAACAACAAAGAAGTTAAATAGTTGAAAGGGAAGAAGAAAGAAAAGAGAAAAGAGGAAGGAAACTTCATCAATATTATCATCCCACTGAATGGAAAGTCAAGAAATTCTTTTTTAAATTTACAACCAAGAAATGGAGATCTATTTTTTAAATTACAGTGTAACTAATAGGAAAACTAGATGAGGATCAATCCAATACTGGAAGTAGGATATATTTGTTTTATTTTACTGCATAATACATTTTCCCCCCAAACAATAAACACACAGTACCTGGCCACTTCTGTGGGTTCAGAACTGAGAGCCATTCAGCTAGATGATTCTACTTCATCTTCTTTCATTAAGTTTCCCAAGGCCACATTCACATAAAGGCTTGCCTGGGACTGGAGAATCCACTTTAAAGACAACAGAGTTGTTTCCTATGGTTATTTCAGAAGGCCTCATTCTTTACAAACTGTTGACTGGCAGTCTCAAGTTTCTGCCCATGTAAGCCTCTCAACAAAGCTGTCTCAGGATGTGCAGTATCTGACAACTAGCATCTTCCAGAATGAAGAGAGAGAGACAGAGAGAGGGAGAGAGAGAGAGAGAATGAGTGATCTACGGGAAATCTACACTGCCTTTTTTTTCTTGTTTATTGTCAAACTGATGTACAGAGAGGTTACAGTTTCATACCCTAGGCATTGGATACATTTCTTGTACTGTTTGTTACCTCCTCCCTCACTGCCCCCTCCCCCTCCCCCTCTCCCCCCATGAGTTGTTCAGTTGGTTTACACCAAATGGTTTTGCAAGTATTGCTTCTGGAGTCCTTTGTCTTTTTTTTTTTTTTTGGCCAGTCCTGGGCCTTGGACTCAGGGCCTGAGCACTGTCCCTGGCTTCTTCCCGCTCAAGGCTAGCACTCTGCCACGTGAGCCACAGCGCTGCTTCTGGCCGTTTTTTCTGTATATGTGGTGCTGGGGAATCGAACCTAGGGCCTCGTGTATCCGAGGCAGGCACTCTTGCCACTAGGCTATATCCCCAGCCCCTCGTTTGTCTTTTTATCCTGTGTCTCTCGATTATATACTATCCTTAGAAATCAGATAGTATCACTTCAACTGCATACCACTGGTCACACAGACAGCTGGTATCCTTGTACAATGTGGGAGGGAATTACTTATACAAATGAGTAAATACCAGATAGAGATAATGGAGGGAGGGGAAGCATTTTGGAAGCTGGCTTTCTGCAAGTGGTGAAAGATAATACACATATGTGATTTCATTTAGTTTCATTTCATTGAAACTAAAGTTCGGTTAAAGACAGGAAGGTGCACAGAGCCGGGCACCCATGGCTTATATTACAATCCTAGCTACTGAGCAGGCTAAGATCTGAGGATCTCCGTTCAAAGCCAGCCAGATCAGGAAAATCCATGTAACTGTTATCTCCAATTAATCACCAGAAAACTGGAAGTGGTGCTGTGGCTCAAGTGGTGGAGCACTATCCTTGAGCTGAAGAGCTCAGGGACAGCACCCAGGCCCAGAGTTCAAATAGCACAATCAACAGTAACAACAAAAAAGACACACCAAGGTACACATTCTGAACATGTTCTTTAGAGCCATAGAATTAGCCAGCAAAAGAGCTAAAAGTAGATATACAGATGCTCAAGATGCCTACTCCTAGGGACCGAAGATCAAGTGAGAATGGATAAGACATATGAGGTAGCTTTTTATTCTACTTGAGTTTGATCATATGTATTTATTTAAATGCAACTTTAAAACCAAAGTGCTTCCTTATAAATATTACACTAGGAAAGGAACTCTACATGTAGTTTCTTTTTGTAAATGCAGAGGTCAGAGAAGAATGAGTACAGGAGACCAGACAACAAGATGTGTATTAGTCAGCTTTCTCAATGCTTTGTCAAATACTTGTGAGAAGTAGTTTAGAGAAGGAAAGGGGTTTTTTGTGGTTCATGTTTACAAGAGTTTCCTTCAGTCCAGAGTTGGCTGTATCCATTAATTTGGGCCTGAGGCAAGACAGAAGGGCAGGCTGCAGGACTGCCTGGCAAAGGTGGTCTCTCCTACTCAAAATGAAACCATCTTGATGCAATAAAATATGAAAAAAGGAGTAGAGATCAATTTGCATTCAGAGTCTCTAAAAAGTTTCTAAAGACTCATAATGGCAAACTCCAATAAGAATCATCCAGAGGTCAATGGGCCTTGAGAAAATGTCACTTCACAGGTCCTTGGATTCAAGGTCAAGTTTACCATATCCTCTCTAGGACTCCAGTGACCTCTTGATTACCAGTAAGAGACAAACTATGGACCCAGAACTTGCCCCACACCTTTGGGGTATCTGTCTTAGGTACCTTCAACTTCCCACAAGCACTTCAAGCAAGAAAGCTACCATCATTAGAAAGATCTGTCTCCTGAGATGTCATGCTCTTTGGGTACTCAGGGACGGGACAGATGGACCCTTTCCTGACAGACAAGCAATATCATCCTATTGCTCCATCCCCTGTCCTCAGTGACCTACAGTTGCTCAGCATAAGCTTTTTCCTAAAACAATGAAGATACCATTTTCTAAATGATCATTTCCACTCAAACTAATCTAAAGCACAGCTTAATGCTACTATGAATATTTAATTATTGCCGCTGTCAGTCTATCTAAATATTCTAATGAATGGTTTTATTATTCTTCTGTCCTGAGGCTTTAAGCATGAAGCACAATTGTAAAAATCCAATGCTTTTTCAGCCATACATCTTTAGCATTTTAATAGTTTGTGAAAAGTGTCCAAACATAGTTATTTGTTATGGCTCACACTGAAATGACAGCAGTGGTGGTTTTGTAGAATGAACCTTGAACTAGTTATCAGATGGCTTAGGTTTAAAGTCTCTGTCAAAACAATATATTGTACAGTGTATGCATGTATGTATGGGAAAATTAATAAGTAAATAAATAATAAAATATGGAAGTAAACAATGGCAGAGAAATCATGTTAGTAAGAAATTAAATGGAAAAAAGTAAAAAAAATACAGCTGAGTAAAACTAAATACAAATTTTACCAGTGAGGGAGACCATAGAGTTTATGTTTCTTTGGGTCTGGCTCGCTTCACTTAGTATGATTTTTTCCAAGTCCTTCCATTTTCTTATGAATGGGGTGATGTCATTCTTTCTGATAGAGGCACAGAATTCCATTTTGTACCACATTTTCTTGATCCTAGCAGATGACAATAGCTCAATAGCTATGTACATATGATCACATAAGATGACACTAAGAGAAATGACCTCCAAAATATGGCAACAATTGGTTTTTCATTAATGTTATTTTTAATGTACTATGTGAAATTATTTCTGTTTTCTTCTGTTCATTTTCCCCAAGATTTAGCCCCTGTTGTTACTATTTTTGATTCTGGTATCCTGGGTATTTTATATGTTTGTTTGAATTAGGGAGGGAAGGGGAACATTAAAAGAGTGAGACAAAGGTTAAAAAGTGAATCAGTGCAACAGCAATACTTACAAGACTATATTTTGTAACCTAACTGTACAACTCAGCTGGGGGGGGCAGAATTGGGAAGAGGGAAGGTAGGAGAAAAATGAGAGAGGGGGTAACAAGTTGGAGAAGAAACATACTCATGGGGCTGGGAATATGGCCTAGTGGTAGAGTGCTTGCCTCGTATACATGAAGCCCTGGGTTCGATTCCCCAGCACCACATATATAGAAAATGGTGGCGCTGTGGCTCAAGTGACAGAGTGCTAGCCTTGAGCAAAAAGAAGCCAGGGACAGTGCTCAGGCCCTGAGTCCAAGCCCCAGGACTGGCAAAAAATAAAAGAAATGTACTCACTATGTAACAGGTAACTGTAACCCCTCTGTACATCACCTAAACAATAAAAATTTAAAACTAAATACAAGTGGCCTTAGGCAAGCATCTCAAGCAACTTTTCCTTATCTGATGATGAGCCTGACCAGAACCTTTGTGTTGAGAATCCAATTGAATAACCTGTAAACAAACATTCTGAACTATAAAGTGCAAGGCACATAAATGTAAACTCCTTCATACAAGTGAGAAAATACAGTATGTGAACAAGCAAGTTATTTAATTAAAGACATACTGAGATCCTACCTGGAAGAAACTCTGGCCTCAGAGCCTGCCTAGGTCAGCATGCCTGTGACACAAAAGTGCCACTCCTTACCCATTGTGCCAACACAGGGCACCACCCAGAGGCCATATGCACTAGAATCAATGGTATATTCTCTGCATATTTTCTTCCACCCAAACAATATTACGATTTCAATTCTAGGGCTCTGTGAATACTTCTATATCCCATGACTCTGAGCATGGCTGGCATTCTGCAAGTTAGCCACTTCCTTTAACCTATGGGCATCAGCAATTGCATCTGATAGCATGCTTCCTCAGCCTGGATGGTGACTTGACATTATCCACATTTATAAACCACTAATATACTTGGAAGGCCTACTAGGTACATCATAGATACTTACTTAGAAACTCTGCTACTGAGTCCTTATCCTTCTCAGTTTTATCAAAGCAATAAGACTTGTGTGTGAATCACAGAGTCAGTGGTAGATGAGATTATAGGTAAAATTGGATTGGACTAGCCAGGTACTAGTTGTTCATACATGAAATCTTAGATACTCAGGAGGCTTAGAACTAGATGATCATGGGTCAAGGCCAGATAGGTAGAAAAGTCTGTGAGACTCCTCTATGTTCAATCATCCAGCAAAATGAAGAACAAAAGTGAGTCTCAAGTGGTAAAGTAGCATCACTAAGCAAGAAAGCTTAACAAAAGAAAAGCCCAAATGCAAAGACAGGACAGGGAAGGATTATTCAGCTTTTAGGTAGTTCACAAGCCCAATAAAAGCAGTATTTAAGTTGCCTCTTAAATTTCTAAAGCTCATTCGCAGCTTTTATCATATTTGGTCACCTAATCACTCTGTGAGCCCATTTTCCTTTTTTTATTCAAAGGGATGAGCAAAAAGGATCCTGATATGTTATCCAGATTGGTCTCAATTTCATGGGCTTAAGTGATTCTACTCCTTCCGCCTTCTGAGTAGCTGGGAAGACAAGTGTGTGCTGCTACTTCACCCATTTTAAAGAGCAGGGGACAGACTCACAAAGGGGAAATGATTAATTCAGTCACACACATACATACAAAAAATTCAAGTACAAGCCTTTCTAGAGATGGCAAAAAAATCATAATTTTATATTCCATAACCTTTCACTACTCCCTTCTCTCCTCTTCACTACTCAGTAAAAAACAAAAAACAAACAAAAAAAACCCTCCATTGTCCGTAATTTTGACTCTTTTCCCATACCCTCTGCTCACCTTGGACTTTTATGACTACAGAATCTAGTAAACCCTGTGGTCAAAAACATGAAGATGCCTGTAAGTAGTGACTGACAGCTTCAGTTTTTGAACAGTTTCCTTTCAAAGGAAATGGACTTCACTTAACTAAATTTCCTTTTCTATTTTTTCTAGCTATTAAAGAACTTGCATATCTAATAAACATTTAATAGGAATTCCCCTCCAGCTGAATTCAGGCCCCTCAGCATCTCATTACCATGCCTTAGAATAGTATCCTCATTGTCACTTGCTTAATTATGCTAAGAAAGAGTTGAATTGTGTGGCTGTTGGGATCAGAAAGTGATTAAATTCACTTGGCAAGACTTTGGATATCTCATTATGATCCTCATTTAGCACTTCTAATAGAGTTTTTTTTTCTCCCAATACTGACTTGGGAAAATCTCATTCAGTATAGCTATTTCTGTAAGCCTTGCACAACATTACACTGTGACAGAAAAGATCAGAAGTTACCTCACACTTCATTTGTACTCCCAAGAACACCATCCACCAAATAGCAATGGCATAAAGCCCAAAAAGAGGAGTGAGGCAACTGGACATTCACACATTCTAAAAAGCAGACAGAGTACTCTCTGTTGGTTGAATCTCTTCCTCAGCAACAGTTTCAAGGACCATATCTTTGTCAGGCTCTGTTTGGATTCCTCCAGTATTGGAACACTCTACTATGGCACCATATTTAGAGATGAGTTAACAATCTACTATTTCAACTATAGAAGTAGCAGTGTTTTGTTCTTTTCTAGATTAGATACTTTGAATATGGATTTGTTTTCTATACATGCAATGCTCCTTCCAAGACTGCCATCATTGATTTATACAATGCTTCACGGCTTTATTTCTGACCAAGGAACTCACTTCATAGAAACAGAAGTTCAACGATGCCCCCATACAACTAGAAGTATTACAATTCAGTATCCTCATCCTGAAACACCATTGAGAACACAGTGGAATGGTCTTTTGAAGACCCAGTTACAGTGATCACTAAGTGATGATATATCACAGGGTCCAGGCAAGTTTCTCCAGAAGGCTACATATACATGAAATCAGCTTTCTTCCATAACCACGTTTCCCCACAACACAGGTTCAGGAATCAATGGGTTCACATGGGAGTGACATCATTCACTATGACCCCTAGTAGACTACTAGGAAGATATTTGCTTTCTCTTCCCAGTACTTAATGCTTTGCTGGCCTGAAGAACTTAGTTGCATGGGAAGCATGGTCCCTCCAAGAGACACTTTGACAATTACATTGAATTGGAAGTAACATTGCCACTAGGTCACTTTGGACCTCTTCAACCTCTCGGTCAATAGGCCAAGAATGGAGTTCTAGTACTGGTTGGTGTAATTAATCAAAAATACCTGGGATATTCTAGGAGATGAGGAAAGGTACATCTGGAGTACCGTAGATGACAGAGGGTATCTTAGTACTGCCATGCCCTGTGATTAAGGTCAATGTGACAATATGGCAGAATGACAAATGGCCCAGATTCTTGAAGAATGAAGGCTTAAAGTCTCCTCACCAAATAAAGGACCATTCCTTTTGACACAGGCAAAGGGAACATAGAATCGGTAGCACAAATAGGTAGTTGTTGCCAGGTACTGCTCTATGACTTATTGTCATAAGAATTTTCCTTATATCTGACTACTAATTATTTTATATGTATAAAGGCATATAATTATGCATATATCTTTTTGTCTTTCCTCTCTCATTCTCTTATCATGTAGCATAAGATGTATTGACTTTAAGCTAGTATTTGAGTGCTAATTTTTTATTATAGTATTAAAAGGCTTAGTGTGTTTTCAGTTGTACAGAGGATGCTTATATTCTGGTAGTTGGGACTATAATGTTATTAGTGGTTTATTTGGAGATTATGGTTTCATATGTGTTGTCACTTAGTTGAAAAGGGATGACTGTGATGGATAATTCTGTCTGCTATCTTGACTTCACTAAGAGATGCTCAGATCACTACTAAAACATTATTTCTGAGAGTACTTATCATTTTAATTGATGAACTCTGTAAAGCAGATGTGAGTGGGTAGCACCCAATTTATTCAGAATGTAACAAAAACAGAGGAAGTGTACACTTATCATTGCCTCATAAGTTGCATGCAATTTTTCCTTCCTTACCCACTAGAACTATTGGTTCCTGAGATTTTTAGACTCAGACTGAGACATTGACTTTGCTAATTCCCAGACCACGATCTTGGACTGAAACACGGCCACCAGCTTTCCTGGGCCTCCAGATTGCAGACAGTGAAGTATGACCCTTTTGTTTCCAAAATCAGAGCCAGTCGCTCTGAATATGTTTCTGATTGGTTTTGTTTGTCTGGAGAGTCCTGAGTAATTTAATGTCTATAGCAACAACATGACAAGAAGAGACTTATTGGGGGAAAAATAAGAGAATAGAAAATTTTAATTGGCAAATCATGTATTGTGTATAATGTGCCAGACACTGTCACAGGAATCATTTAATATTCATCACAAATTTGAGTTAAATACTGTTTCTAAGTTCTTATTATAAGAGTAAAAAGAAAGTCACTGAGAGTTTAAGTAATATACACCAAATCATACAGTTCATGAGAAGCAGAGCTGAAACTGGAATCAGCTAATGGACCACCAGATCTGGATTTGTCATCATGATACTACGCTGAGAATCAGAGGTAGTTGTAACTCCTCTGTTATAGGTTGTTAGCAGTCTTAGATTCCATATGCAGTTTTCTTTTCCATACAAGGCACTATGTGTTACACACCCACAGGCTCACTGATGATAGAATTTTTACATCTTCCCCTAGTCACAGTGATTCATTCATATAACCTCAGGTACTCAGAAGGTGAAGATCTTGGGGGTCATGGTTTAAGGCCAGCGTGGACATAAAGTTACCAAGATGCTATGTCAACCAATAAGTCAGATGGGGCAACATTTCCTAGTCATCCCAGCTATGCTGGAGGCATACATTTCAGTCTCAAGGGCTGAGGCCAGTCACAACCAAGAATGAGAGACCCTACCTGTAAAACAACTAAAGCAGAAAAGTGTGTCCTAAGTTCCAAGTCCAGTACTGCAAAAAAACCCCTAATTATATCTAGAATAACCTGCAAATTTTCTCAGACTAGACACCAGTACTTCTGCAATGGAGGGTGATGCCCCTTTGAAGTTTCACAGATTTGCTTCTGAGTTCCATGGCATTGATCTTACATAGAGTCACACCCTTACTCAGCATGATTCTTTAATCAATACCTAGTGCAGCAACTGAACTACTTGGGGTTTCATTCATGGAGGTGATATTTGGCTGGAGTTATCCATAGCCACTACAACACTCATATTAGGGAGCAGATCCAAGACACCTGCAATTTCTGAGGTTTAAGTCTTTTCCTCTGCCGAAGGGGAGGCGAAGGTTCAAAGCTATCACTTGACTTTTATGTAATAAATGTCTGTCTTCAGAGATTAAAAGGCTTCGTTTCCTTTCCTTCATTTTATGTGCTCTACTTGGCTTGCAGGTAGTTTTAAAGCAAGAAAAGGAGATGGAAACACCTTGTAGAAAGCAATGCAGAGTTCTATTGGTCCTCTGCCAGACATTTTCCAGAGCCAGTCCTCCACATGCCCCCACACTGAGCAAGGCTATAAAAGGCAGAGAGTGCCTTCTGTCTGGTTCTTCGGCCTAGAAGATAATTCTCCTGAGAGACACACCAACTAACCAGGTCATAGTGCTCTGCTACCCCTGAAGCTTTGGAATATATTTCCTAGTCTTCCCTAAATTCGCATACATAAATACATGCAGGTAATAAAAAAGACTATAAAACTACAATGACATAGTCAAACAAAAATGCCCGATGGGTTTGTTCTTGTTGTATCCTTCATCTCTGGGATGAAGAAACATAGTGCAATCACTTTAACAAGGAAACCTACGTGGAGGTTGCATCTTAGGCCTAACTTTCAGGACACGTGAATTTAATCCACAACTTGTTCATCACTAAGGGCATCATTCTCTGATCACTCTGGTGAGGAGAGGCATGCCTGCCTCATAATGAATAACTCCATGGCATGCTTCTGTCTAGTCTAAAAGGAATTCACACGTGATCAAAAATTCTTCATAACAAAGGGCAGGAAAACAATACTAAGAAAGTAGGAAATGACTACAAATAGGACAGCTGAAAGAAGATGGCTAATTGTTGATTAAATTTTGAAGCTAATCTCTATGGGTAAACAGCTTCATCAAAGAGAACTTTAAAAGGCTTGGGTATTTGACTCTCTTATGGCATTCAGTCAAGGAAATAATGGATAGAAGAAAATTAATTTTCATTATGTTTGTACAGAGCAAGGTCACAATGCAGGGTGCTTTTGTGTATACTTCATTAAGAATCACAATGCTCCTGAGGTGCTGTTATTATTTACCTGACAGGCGAGGAAACCAAAGATAAGAGGAATAAATAGCTTACTAAGACTCACATGGCAGAGTTGGAATTCAGACATCACGATACTTTACTTTGTTCTGAGAAAGAAATTGATTGTTAGAGTCCCCTCTACTCTGGCTCAATTACTAGTCTGGGTAGGCATCTTTTGAATTTCAGCTATTTAGTTTCATGATTGATTCCTCTGATATTTTCCAGATGGCATAAAATACATCCTTGGCCACTTTTTTACTTTGAAATTTGTTGGTTGTAAGAGCCATAAAGAAACTCAATCTAGCCTCAGTTACACAAAATTGTTTTTAAAAACAAAGGTTTCTGGGGCGGGAAATGTGGCCTAGTGGTAGAGTGCTTGCCTAGCATGCATGAAGCCCTGGGTTCCATTCCTCAGCACCACATACACAAAAAAAGGTAGAAGTTTTACTAGCCTTGAGCAAAAGAAGTTCAGAGACAGTGCCTAGGCCCTGAGTTCAAGTCCCAGGACTGGTAAAAGCATAAAAATAAAGGTTTTCTAAAGTAATATATTACATTTAAAAATTCAGGAAAACTTTGAAATCTGAGATGAGATGACAATGAGCATTAGGTCAGTCTCTGAGCTTCATTGCCAGGAAGACAAACAGGGATATAGTAGTCAGACTTCTGTGGTGTACATAAACCAATTTATTTCTCCTCCTGCTCCTAAGTAGGATTAGTAACTGGTCCACAGAATGAAGGAAGAGAATGAGGTAAAGCAAGATATAAGGCACAGCACAGAGGTCAGCACAATCAAGGTACTGAGCTTGGCACAACAGAGGCAACAGTAGACCGCACTGTGATCATGTGCAGACACAATGCTTACCTTAAGAGAACATGAGTTTACAGAGCCTTTGCCCATCTGAAGATCTAATGTGTGGGCCCCAAGGAATATCCTCCAAGGGCAGAATTTCAGGTCTTAGAAAGATCTAGAGTAACTATGGTGATATCTTGTTCCTGTGAAAAATAGGATTTCTCTTAAAACAGCCATATTTGAAGTGAGAGTGTGGGGCACACCCGCCCGGATGCCTTGCATCATTAAGAGGCGGTTCTCGCCTTGGGACCACTTGTAGCCAAGATGGTGCCTGGCAGTGAACCCAGAGGCGGTCCTGGGGACAGTGATGTAGATGTGGGCCACCCCTTAGGGAGGGCCTTCGGAGCTCCACCCTGATGGACAGCTCAGGCATCCAATCACAGCCCCTATGTAGGTGCACATACCCCTCCCCTTCCGCCACCCTCCGCCCTTTAAAAGAACAGCTCATTGCCGCCATTAAACGAGTCTTAGCAGTGACTGGCTCCCGGACTGTCTGAGTGTCCTCTGTCGAGAGGGGGGCTGGGTGGCAGTCTTTCAGCCCTCTTATCCTCTTCCTGGCCCGTCCGGGCGGGGTGTGCTTTCCCGTCTTTCCTGCAGGACAGGAGAGCGCAGGAGGCTAACCCCCCCCCCCCCCCCGCATGAGAGTACCAGCTTTTGTGCTTGGCTGAGGCTCAGGGTTTTCTTGTGTCTAGCCCTGGAGAAACAATTCAGATTATGATTTCCTCTTTTTAGAACTTACCTCCCTCTAGTGATGAGGTTGAGGTCTGATGCACTTATACTGCAGCCTGTGGTCTACTGTGTTTGTCCTTTTTCATGCATGATGAATAAAGGGAGGAGTCAAGAGATGCTTTCCTCATAGTTGTGGTTGAGGGTATTAAATTTCTCACCTGCACTTGGATGAAACAACAAACCTTCACACCTTCTGCACTAGAAAGACCATGCATAGGTTTCCTTTCTGAAGCCTGTTTGTCTTAAAGGACAACCAAAGTCTTGCCCCTCAGCCAGACTTCTAGTTATCCTATCCCTTTTCATAAGGATTCACTGTATAACAAACTTCATGCTCTCAGCTTTATAAGTAATTAATCACACAATCATCAACTAAACTCTACTGCACCGGGATGATTAGTATCGCATTTTAGTTTTACAGGGATGATTAGTATCGCATTTTAGTTTTACAGGTGAGAATTAAAGCAGTTAATTAACATATTCAAAGTTATATCATGAAACAAGTGGTAGATTTAGAACCTAAAACCAACACTATTAAAATTTCAAGAATAGTACTAGTCTATTGATCTTGTTAAATATGCTGTCTTTGAGCTGGGTACTAGTGTCTCACACCTGTAATCCTAGCTACTCAAGAAGCTGAGATCTAAGGATGATACTATGAAGCCACTGACAGACAAATCTGAGAGAATCTTATCTCCAATTAGGTAGCCAAAATAAGCCAAAACTACAGGTGTGGCCCAAGTGGTAGAGTGACAGCCTTGAAAAGAAAATAGCTAAGTGAGAGCACAGGGCTTTGAGTTCAAGCCCCAGTACACACACACACACACACACACACACACACACACACACACACACACACACACTTCTTACTGCTAGTTTTGACTCATTTTGTCTGATATGAGCTTACAGTCTGAAATTTTAACAAGTTCTCAAGAGAAGCTGATAATATGAATCTCAGATCACACTTTGAATGGTGAGACACTATTTCCCAGAAGAAATATTCAATAATTATGACTTTTCTATTTTAAGAACATGAAGACTTTCAGCACATAGACTTCTATTTACGTATCATTTAGTAGCAGCATTTGCCAAAACCCATGAAGGACAAAAATAGACATGATCCTCCCAACCTAATAATTAACAAAGATAAAAAGAAAACAGGTACATGGAGAGTACAAGTATATAAAGAAAACATTCAGTTTTATAAATGTATACTCCATGATCACCAACATTTCATCAGTTAATGCATGGCCACGCTAGTGTACAAACATTTCTTTGCTTTCCTTTCCTCAGATACAAGCTCACTCTGCAGTCCAGCCAGGCTTCAAAACTCTAATCCTTCTTCCTCAGTGCTTTAAAAGCCATAATTACATGTATGCATCAGCATGCTCCTTCTGTTAAGTATTTTATTTTGTTTTTGTTGCTCTGTAGAGATCACCATTCTAAATTGGAAGTTAACAGTAGGCCCAATGATCTTGGTATTGAGATTGTTCTTTAAAATATACCATAGTTTGTGGAGGTAGAGCAAGATGGTGGAGTAGAGGCTTTCTTCATAAAACTCCATGAGTGAAAATACTCTGAGAAAAACAGAATATATTTGAAAAAAACTACAAGTGAGGAAAAGCAGTGAGAAGCATAAGAAAGGAATAGGCTGGGAAATGCATGGCAACACAGGAAGGAGACAGAGGAAACTAGGAAATGAACTTCAGCTCCAGTCCTGTCTCTCCTGGGCGTGAAGCTGAAGCCCTACCCACTCACCAAAGAAAGCCAGGTGATTTCTGTTACAGGCCAGCAAACTTAGCATTGGGACATATCCATACCTCTCACAAGCATCAAACTCCAGTGCTGGAATTTTGCAAGTCAGTGACTTCCCTTGCATGATAGACTAGCATCAGATGGAACAGACTTTTTTTGCTCCCCAAATATAAGAAGGAAGCAGACAAAGGAGTCACCTTGTGAGTGTCTCTTGCTTAAGACAGAGCTGCCAAGGGGATCTAATTACATTAGCTGCATTTGAGCCAACTGTAGCCAATCAAGTTCTGACATTGAGATACAACTGGGGAATTGGAAAGGTAGAAACAAATGGCAGTGACCTCTGTGACTCTGTCAATGTCTAGGTGGTCAACAGCCATCAGAAGTGGACATAAAGAAGGAAAGAACACATTCTTCTGAATGACAGCAACTTGAAAGTTGGAGGGCTAAGCATTACAGAATACAAATGATCTAGTCTCTGCTGGTACAGAGCTCTCTGATTACCAAGTGATTGGTTTACATTGATTGCTGGCAGGCAGCCTGCAGCCAGGCAGACTTTGGGGTTTATTCACAACACAAGGATGGTCCTGGAAATTGAAAAACATTTGATGATCTTAGAGGGCTGATTCACACAGCCAGCGTCCAGGTGGCTGACTGCCACCAAAAGCAGACATAGAAAGAAAGAAATTTAACTCAGTCTTGGTAGTTGGTATCTCTACCCAGCAAGTTCATTACTTGGGGGCCATTTCACAAAACAAAAAGACTTACCCTCCACTGGTAGACAGCACCAACCAGCCTAGACTACAGAGTTGTCAGCTCACATGGATAATTACAAACAGCCTGTGGAACTGAGCCACTACTGGGAGGGGGGACTTGAAGGAGCCAGTACTGGGGGATGGTTAGATTTGAAGGATGGTAAACAATAGAGATTTAGAGTTTCTGGGTAATTGAGCCACACATTTGGGTTAAATACAACTAGCTGAGGCCGACAGAGTGAAAGCTTTTGACTCAGGCAACTTGAGGATTCCATTTGGCAGCCCCATTCTGTTGGCAAGAGAAGTTTCACTATCTTAAGGATACTTTAGAAAGCAAGACACTCACCTCTGCTGGTGGAGATTTCAGATTTCTGGAAATTTTTGCAAACATTTTGAAAGCCAAGAAAGCTTACAAACTAAGCAGCACCTCGGGGCATGGAGACCAACACAGAGGCAGCTACAGAAGTAACCCTGGAGAGGAAGGGGATCAGATGGAGACAATTTGATAATTTGAAGCAGCAACAAGCACTCAGGCAGTGAAGAGGCTGTGGTCCCTGGCTCAAAAAAAGTCGAACTTCTAGGGATCACTACAAAGAAGCATGTAAGACTTCTCAACCTAGGAGCTATCTGTTGGTTTAGGGACTTGCTACCAGATAGGAATGAGAGCTCTGAGCACAGGACACTATGCTCACATGATAGCTACCTCTTCCAACCGCAGCCTTACCACAGAAGCACCAACTACTGGGAAGGGCCTCAAAGAACTGAAATCTTCAGGCACAGCAACTAAGTATACAGGGGAACACTTTGTGGATTGCCCATAGGAAGGCAAAAACTGCACCAGGAGGCAAAAACAGTGAGACCTATGCGGTTAGACAAGACTTGACTTTCCTACACACAAAAGTGTCATGTGTCGGGGGCTGGGAATATGGCCTAGTGGCAAGAGTGCTTGCCTCGTATAAATGAGGCCCTGGGTTCGATTCCTCAGCACCACATAAACAGAAAAAGCCAGAAGTGGCGCTGTGGCTCAAGTGGCAGAGTGCTAGCCTTGAGCAAAAAGAAGCCAGGGACAGTGCTCAGGCCCTGAGTTCACGGCCTAGGACTGGCCAAAAAAAAAAAAAGTGTCATGTGACCAGTAGTAGCTTTCAGTGCACAAAAAAGGGGAACTTCCAAGGCAGAAGCCACACAGATGTGGTCAACTGACCCTTATGTATGTATGTATCAACAAAAATACAAGAACACCAACTGCACTGAGCACATGGGCAAAAACTTAGCCACTAAGCAATCCCCTAGGCCAGTAGGGAGAAACTACACTGTAAACCTCTCACTAGACCATCCTTACTAAGCATTGTGAAAACATGGGCTTCAAGACTACATGTGATTAAAAAGTTGGCCTCGGGTTTATACATCTCAATATATGAGCACAAATATGAAAAGCACACACTAGGTCACTTTCAAAGACCAACATGCCCAATCTAATAGATGATAAGGATACAGAAGCAGAAGAAAACCCAGAAAAAGAACTCAGAAGCCTAATTCTGAGAATGACCAAGGAAATGAAAGGAGACATATTTAAAAAAACTGAGTGAATACAAAGAGGATACAAATAACACAGCTGAATAAAGTGAGGAAGAAAACTCAGAATATGAAAGTGAATTCAATGAAAATACTGAAAAAGAATCAAAATAAAATTCTGAAAATGTAAGCTCAAGTCAAATGAAAAATTGGGGGGAAGTTAGGAAATATCAGTAAAAACTATGGATAACTACTGAAAGACCAAACTTAACAGTAAGATTTATGGAGGAAGAAGGTAAACAAGTAAGAGCTACAGGGAAAGAAAACACATTCACATAAATAAATAGATAAATAGATAGATAGATGGATAGATAAATAGATAGATAGATAGATAACCTGTCCATAATCTTCAGAAAGACCCAGCCATTCAGGTTCAGGAGGAATTTAGAGCACTCACATGACAAAACCAGAAAATAATCACCCCAAGTACATCATGGTTAAAAGATTAAGGGTATAAAACAAAGAAAGAAGACTGAAATTTAAAGGAAAAAAGCACCAAATCACGCAGAAATTTGAAAAGTAAAGAGGACACGGAGTGCAACATTGAAACAATCAACTTCCAATGAGATTAACCTACCCAGGAAAGTTATCATTCCTAACTGAGGAACAAATGGTGCTGGGAAACTCGATATCTATGTGCAGATGACTGAAAGTATACCCCTATCTGTACCAATATCAATTTATATTGGATCAAGAACCTTTGGACCTGGAGCTTTGAGAGTACTATAGGAAAAAATAAAGAAAAC
This sequence comes from Perognathus longimembris pacificus, assembly GCF_023159225.1. Classification (NCBI taxonomy): domain Eukaryota; kingdom Metazoa; phylum Chordata; class Mammalia; order Rodentia; family Heteromyidae; genus Perognathus; species Perognathus longimembris. The sequence continues at coordinate 4,027,981 of NC_063188.1, read as the reverse complement.
ATTAGGACATACATACCATCACAGAGCTCAGTAAATAATAGCAGAGATAGAAAAGGAGAAAAATAAAACTGTATAGGAAATTGTCACTAGACTGAAAGGACAGCTTATAGAATGGGAGAAAATTTTGCCAGATACACAACTTACAATTCATCAATAACCAGAATATTACATAGAACTCAGAAAACTGAACTTCCAAAGAATCAACAATGCAATTAATAAATGGATAAATGAAATGAATGGACAATTCTTGAGAGAAGCATAAATGGTCAATAAATATGTAAATAAATGTTGAATATTCCTGACCATAAAGAAAATGCAAATCAAACAACATTGAAATTTCATCCACAAATAATAACCAATACTAGCAAGGACTCAGAGAAAAAGGAACCCCAAAACATGGAATGTGTAAACAACTGTTCCCAGGGACTTTACTGTGGTATTTCACACATGCATATAGAATGTTTCAATCAGATAGATGCTCTTGTTCTCTCTCACTTTTGCCATGCCTACCACCCCCAATAATTCAAGAAATTTCACTGAGTTTCATTTTGTTATCTTCATTCAAAGGTGCACTGTATTTCAGTAATGTTTACTCAAATATTCTCCACTCATCACCACAAGGTCTCACAGTCACTGAAGAGTGTGTGTGTGTGTGTGTGTGCGTGTGTGTGTGTAATACATGGACATGTCAAAATTAAATCCCCTTTGAAGAACTAATTGATGCTAATAAAAATCTAAAACAAAACAATATAACCTTTCGATATTAATAGAAATAGCTATAGAAGACGAAGATCTTCCTTGCAAAGAGCAAACCATAGATAAGAGCACCACAATGTAAAATCTCATGAAATCTGTTGCAGCTAGTAGAAAGAAGTACAAAGGGCTTTGAGCAGACTTTGATGATAATAAAATGTGTTTCATTTCCTCTAAACAATGTTATTATGGTATATTTAAAGGAGGAATTCAACAACCTGCCTGACTCTTCTTTCACAAAGGCACTGAGTTGACAGCTAATAATTAATTAACAATGAATCATGTCTTCCTGTCCATCAGAGTGACTGGCACTCTCATCTCTGAGAAGAGAAAGATGTGCTAATGTAATAGGCTTCCGAATCCCCATAAGCTAACAGCACAGTTCCTGATGTGTTGGCTAGATCACTTCCTATGATAATTTGGCAAATGATGGTTGGAGGGGCAAACAGCAGCTTTCTAGGGCCAAACTATAGAAGCCACCTGCCAGAAGAAAATGAGTTCATGGTCTAGACACTCAATAACAAACTCTTTTCATTTGATGATGCTGTCATGTTCCTCCATAGTGCTCCTCTTGTTAAGCAGGCTCAAATCTGCCTACACTGAGCATGTACCACATGCAAGGTCCTGTGGACTCTGGAAATGAACAAGACAAGTGCTTCAAAGGAACTGTAGTTAGTGAGAACACATACAATTATCTTGGGAGCTGTCACCAAGTTGTATGGCTCTAGTACTGGCAGAGACTTCTTCTATTATCTTTTGCAATGCTACCACCTGACTTCAAGAACTATGAAATTAAACATACACACACATAGAAACAGACATAATGCACTCTGTCCAAGTGACTAATGCCGAGAGCCAGTTACCTGTCTGACATTGAACTATGTTTCTTCAGGACAGGAGGAGGTGGATGTGGGAAAATTGGTTCAACTCCCCTTGAGGAATTTGTCCAATCATAGCTATAGAACAACCAAGGGTAACTGCAGAGCTCTGGTATAAAAGGCAAAAGTCTGGATGACCAGACCTAGCCCAGAGTAGCAGCTTAACCCTGCTAGACTTGCTTTTTGACCTTCAGCAATCATCTCTTGTCTTTGGGGAAATGAAAATGCCTGTCTATAAAGAGAGAGAGCATTGGACTGGATGCTATTCACTCTTCACTGTTCTCCAGCCTCCCAGTACAGAACCTAATGTGTCTTGATGGAATAATCTATCACAGGCCCTTCCATCACTGACATTTAAGAACTCAGTGGAATTACTCCCCTTGGTAATATGAACCTGCTCAGGTGATGACAGATGCTCTTAAGTTCCAGTCATTTATGTTTCTCTCTTAGTTTTAAAAATTATTCCATTGCTTTCTCACCCACCCTCAGAAGATGGAGGCTTCCAGCAGCCATGCTCTCCTCACTGGTGGTCCTTCCTACTATGGACAAAAGCTTGTGGGTTTTGTGAAGAAAAGAATAGCATTAGAGGCAAAAGCCTGGCTGCAAAAATCCACAGACCACAAAACACAGTGCACACTCATAGAAATAGGTCAGACATGATTCAGACAGCATCAAGAATTCTTTGCATTTTCGCTTCAACCATTTGAATTCTTCAAATTCAAAATGTCCACTCACCAAAAAAATTGGTGCTAATAAGAGCAGCTTGAGTGAAAAAAAATGGAAAGTAAACCGTCACAAGAGAAAGGGGGAGAGTGTGAAATAAGACAGTTAAAATACAAATTGCTACAACTATGTTTGCTGGAAAATTCTAGATTTCACATAAACAGTGGAACAAAGGGTGAACAAAATGATTAGTGATATTCAACACTGTGTTCAAAATGAACTGAACTATACCACTTGGGAGGAGAAGGGGATTGGAAGGAAAAAAACTGGGGAAAAAATTAGAGGGGCGTGACACTGTTCAAAAAGAAATGTACTCATTACCAGACTTATCTAAATGCAATACGTCTGTACATCCCTTTTACAACAAAATTTAAAATACAAAAAGACATTTCTGGACTTACCAGAAAGTGAGACCAAGAAATAGTAAGACGGAAACAAAAAGAAAATAGAGAGGAGAATTGTGCTAAAATCTACTGTTGAAAACACCAAACAGGTAATTTCGGTGAGAATATTCTTGTGGGATCCTTCAGTTCTGTTTTCAGAAATTACAACAACTAGAAGCTGGAATAAAACAGCAAGACAACATGCAGCGTCGCATGCAAGCCCTTACCCTATGCCCTCGTCTTGCTGGAAGGGAAATGAAATTTCTGAAGGAGCCAACTGAAATAAAAGCAGGAAGGCTGCAGGCTAAGTATCATGCTGGAGGATGTAAGGATGGCCAGAGAGGCAGGAACTAAAGGAGATTCTTATACTCCAATATCTCACTTAGGAGAGAGTAACAGGGAAGAGTGTGCACTTGAAGCCTATCCACTTGTTTTCCTCACTGATCAGAATAGCGCAGGGCCTAGAAAGGAAATAACCACATTCATCCCAGGCACCAGTTACTACAGACTCTAGGAGTGACCAAAAGACCCATGAATATATATTTATTATATCAGGTGTAGCACAAATATCTACAACAGAGACAGATTTGGTTGGCCCAGAGTGCGTTCTACCATGAGTCTCATTGAAGGACTACAGCAGGTAATATCCTAAGGACTATCCCGATGGGTGACGGCAAAGCTCAAACAAGCTCAGGGACTATGGAACACAAGCAGAGTCATCTATTGTTAGCTTAGAGTGCTGAAGAGAGAGCACAGAAAGAAGTCCACAAGATTGTTCTGTACTTATACCGGGCATTACTAGAAGCATCTACAACTGATTCCAGTTTTAGATGGCTAAAATTGTCTCAGTCACCATCAAGATTCATTTTCAGAAACAGCCTCTGAATAGGAGACAAATTCTCAAAAACGTTTCAAATACTGAAACAGAGAAGTTCCACCAAGCCATATTTTGTCAGACTGGTCCTGGACAACTCAGTATCCTTTCCTTAAAGTAACACTTGACAATCTGGCCAGAAATAGTATTTTTTCAAGAGGAATATTCTTGACTGAATATTGCTATTCCCTAGACACAAAATGTATTCTGAACTGTCCCTACATGTCCATTTCCAATCTTAAAAATTATATAAACACATGAAGAAATGATGACTACCTCCTCCAAGGATTTGAAGAAAAATAATTGAAGTGCTTCACTAATTTCAGTTCCTTGACTATGATATTACATACACATGAGGCTTCTGGTCTACTGGCCCTTTGGTGGGAAACACGATGCTTGTTCTATTTAATGTTCTCCTGTTCAATGACAGCTTCATTTTCAGACTTTTCCTTTCTTTTCTTTTTATCTTCTGGTACTGGGGTTTGAACTCAGGGCTTCACACTTGCTTAGTTTGCTTGATTGCCTGGCACTCTACCACTTGAACCACACTTCCATCCCTGTTTTTTGGTGGTTAGTTTGGACACAAACTCTCAGATACTTTTTTTGCCTGGGCTGGCTTTAACCCTGGAGCCTCAGGATTTCAGCCTCCTGAGCAACTACAATCACAGGTATGTGTCCAGCCATTTGCAGGCTTTCTATTACAAAAGTAATAGCCATGTTAGCCAGGAACCAGTGGCTCCTAGCTACTCAGGAGGCTGAGATCTGAAAAGCCAGCCCAGGAAGAAAAATACATGAGATTTTTATCTTCGATTATCCACCAATAAAAGCTTGCATTACTGTGGTCCAAGTGGTAGAGTGCTAGTCCTGAGGGGATGGCCCCGGCACTTAGTTCAAGCCCCAGTAATGGCACCAAATAAAACCAAAAGAAAGAAATAATGACTTTTATAGGGAATTTGGAAAATGTAGACCAGTGAACAAAAAGACAATCGGGTTTCCTTCTGAAGTGTCCCTTCTACCATATAAGGACAGAACAAGAAGGTGACAGCTATGAGAAAGTGCTCCCTCCACCCATCAAAAACCAATGTACTATCACCTTGATATATTTCTGGTCTCTGTAACTATGACAGATTAATTTCTGTTGTTCATAAGCTGCCAGTATGTGACATTTTGTTACAGTATCCCAAACAGACTTCTACAATTTTCTTTTTCCTTTTTGATGATAAATAATAACTCTTAGCTGGGTGCCAGTGGCTCACGCCTGTAATCCCAGCTACTCAGGAGGCTGAGATCTGAGGATTGTGGCTCAAAGCCAGCCTGGGCATGAAAAGTCTGTGACACTCTTTTCACCAATTAATCACCAGAAAACCAGAGGTGGCACTATGGCTCAAAGTGATAGAGCACTAGCCTTGAGCTGAGGAGCCCAGAGACAGTGCCCAGGGCCAGAGTTCAAGCTCCATGACTGACAAAATAAGGTGTTTGCTATTTTTTAATCAAACACATTTTGTAATCAAATCAAATTTTGCTAGTTTTGTAATCAAACCACAGCTACAGTCAAAGCTTGATGACACACACTTACAATCCCAGCATTCAAGAGGCTGAGACCAGAGGATTGTCACTTTGAGGTCAGCCTGATTAACCTGGTCTACACTTGCATGTCCTCGTATTTCACATACAGTTAACATAGTTACAAGTATTTCCACATGTTACTGCTATTTCTGTTGTCATTTGAAGTGGATGTGATGAAGGAAAAATGTTCGCCATAGTTAGTTAAGAGCACTGAGTTTGTGAACTCAGGACCTCAGCAGTATCCCTGAGCTTTTCTGCTCAAGGATACTGCTCTACCAATTGAGCCACAGCGCCACTTCTGGCTTTTTTCTGAGTAGTTGATTGGAGATAGGAGTCTCACAGACTTTTCTGCTTGGGCTGGTTTCAAACCACAATCCTCATATCTCAACCTCCTGAGTTGCTCCGATTATACATGAGTCACAGGTGGCCAGCATTCTGCTACTACTGACATTCTACTACTTGAGCCACCAGCATACAGATTTTATTTATTTACTTTTTTGTACCAATCCTGGGGCTTGAATTCAGGACCTGAACACTGTCCTGGAGCTTTTTTGCTCAAGGTTAGAGTTCTACCACTTGAGGCACAGTACCACCTCTGACTTTTTTTCTTAGTTGTTTATTGAAGATTTATCAACTTTTCTGCCTGGGCTGACTTTGAACTGTCCTGAGTAGCTAGGATTCTATGTGTGAGCCACCAGTGCCCAGCCCCAAGCATGTTTTATCAGGTCACTAGAATCCTAATCCTCAGGAGTTTCTCACAAGTCTCATAAGTGAACATCTGAAAGGGCTGGTTAAAAAAAAAGAAGAGCAACAATAAGAGAAAGAAACTAAAGAGCAAGACAGAGGCTAAGGATATAAAATCTTGACCCAAATCCAAGTTGCGCCTCTCATGAATCAAGACAGTTCATATCATCATGACCTTCCATTTTCCCCTGCTTCTTGGAAGGCTCAGTGGTCCTGTGCATGACAGGAAACCAATAGTTAAGCTAAAAGGTGATTGTGGCAAACTAGAAAGTGAAGAGTATACCAGCCTAGTGACCCTTTGGGTCCTCCTTGAGGCTACTGAGGGGAAGAAAGACTAAAGCAGAGAGGGGAAGAGTGGGGAGGTAAAGGGGATCAGAGTGGAGGGAAGAGAGGAGGGTAGAGAAGGGGAGATGACTTCTACATCTAGATTGCTGAGACCAAGATTTCCATGGCCAAGAAATTCTCCTTATTTCCCCTTGAAATAACCCTAGTTTGGACCTCCTGCTTATTATGTACCCAACAGCCACTGCTATCTTCCAGGCAAAATTTTCTAATTAAACAGGCTCTATCTCCATAGCAGCCAAAAGAGATCTTCAGTTGGTAAACACAAAAGCTCAGACAAATTTCCAATGCCCTATTCACCATGTCAGTCATACAAAGGAAGTTGTAGTCCTGTCAGTTTCTTCTGCCATGTACAGCTGCAGCACTGGCTTATATTACTAATCATATTCAGTATGTGTGTCTAGAGTTATAACAGATGGTGTTTGTAATGCATGTGAAAGCTTCAGATAGTAAAATGGTGCAGACGTGAAGATTTTCCAATGAGAAGACAAAAAAAATACTCTCACCAGTGAAAAATCTCAGAGTGTTTATATTGCTTCCTACTGTGGCAAAATAGAGAACATCCGATTCCTTCAATAGCTTAACTGACTAGAAGAAATCAGCCAAGTATGGAGCGGCTGATGCCAGTAGAGGCTCTACCTTCAGGCAACACAGTTGCTCTTTCTAAAAGAGTTCTTACTAAAAAGATTCAAAAGAACAGAATGCAGCCCTCCTCCTGCCAATAGATCTGAAACCTCTTCTCTGTTTGTCAAGGTTGCCAGCTCCAAGAAAGGTCTCCTGTAGTTAGTCGAAAATTCTGTTCTACTAAAATAAACATGCTTTTTTCTTGCTGTAACACTTTAAAGCACAGGGTCTAAAACCTTGGATATCATTAACTTCACCCTCCTTATTTCTCAACTGTTAGTCAGAATCATATGGCTACTTGGAGACTTATTTGCTTTAGCTCTCTATGCTGGTATCATCCACCAGGTTCCTCACAAATAGCAGAAGTCTATTCCTGGTTGCCAAATTTCCTGAAACCAATCTACCCCATTATTCTTGACTTGCTTCTGCTCCAATATCCTTGTGACTCTTACCCTCACTCTGATCATGAAATTGGGTCTTACCTGTGAACCGTCCAAATTGTGTCCTGGATTTTGTTTCCAACTCCCTGTAAGGAGTTTAATCTTGGATCCTCAACCTGGCTTCTACCTTTGGCCACACTGATTTCCACCCCCCTCTCCTCCCGCCCATACATTCAGCAATCTTATCTGAGCCATGGCCCAAGCAATTCAAGCTGTGGCTTAAATTAAGCTGTGGCTTAAAAAACAAGAGGGAGATTAAGACAGGAGGCAAAAACCAAGTCAAGGCTCAGTTCTCCTGACCTTAAAGATAAATGAATGTTCTACTGTGTTATACTACCTACTGCTTATTCAAGTAACATTGCTTGTTTCACCTTCTATAGCAGCCAGTAAATATTAGTAACTCTTGTCTGTATATGAAGAGAGTTTTCATGAGGGTCACACCACCACCCAACCAATCCACCTGATACTTTGATCTTGAATATGAATCATTTACAGCTTGAAATTGACCTTATGATTCATGGTTTCTAGACCTTCAAAGGACCTTCACTATCCTTTAGAAAAGAAAAATAAAGGGTACTTTGGATCCACCACTTCACTTGCTATTGTTAATCTTCTTGTGTCAATTAGCTCTGATCATGTTCGTATTTTCACAGTTTCATGTCACAAAGACCACAGTTTGTCAAACTAAAACCCCAGTATTATATTCAAAAGCAGAATCCTTCCTTAAAGATTGTTTAAATACTAACAAAAGATGCATCTCTTTCCTCTGAAGTCTTTAAGCTTGTATTTTGTAAATTTAATAATGTCATAAACCATATTTTTCATCCAGTTAACAAAGTTCATCTCCAGTCTGGGAGTTTGAAGCTATGAATAAATAAGTAGAGATGTGTGTATGCATATGACAGAGATACACAGAAATAGAGGTAACTATGCTACTATAAGCACACATGCAAAGATGTTACCAAGTTACCAGTTCCAACTGAAGTCTCCTGAGGTATTTCCTTTCCTGCAGCTCATCCACTCATTCTGAGAGCTTCCTCAGTATCTTGCCAATAAATTCTTACATGCGTAAGTTAGGAATTGAGGATTCTGTCACAACCAAAATAACCTTGAACTCAAATTCCTAAGATCTTTATATGGCACCCTTCTTATCTCTCACTGCTTCATAGTCAGTTTGAACACTTTCCTAAGTAAATGAGTTGGAAGACTTGGAATCTACACAGCAGGAGGGAGACAGAAGGAAAGCAATAATGTTAGAGACCAAAACTGCTTTACCAATTTGCTGAGCACCAGATCAAGACTTCTCTAAATTGCTCCCACAATCCCCCTTATCTCATGAAGCTCAGACGAAAACACACCAGACTCCACCACTTTGCTCTTTCCAAAGACCACTATACTTCATGTGGCAAGATCTACAAGTGGTGGATACTAGGTAGGAAACAAGTTCTTAAGGAAATTATGAGTCTGTGACATGGATTGAATTTGTCCTGTTCCTAAACACTTTATGATGCCAAGCTATCCATTGGAGTGTAAAATGTAACACCATCTTTATCCTGCCAGGGAGAATCTAAGAAATCCTGAGCTGGATCTTGCAGAAACTAAATCATAATCAAATTGTGTCTCACAAATATCTTAGGCTCCTATTTAAATGTATTGTGTGTACTCATAAGAAAAGCATTCAGCTTAAACACCAGCAACTACTAAGTAAAAACTGGACAGCTTTCAGGCCATTTCTTTGCTGAAATGGACACCATAAATAAATGGTGAGTAGAGAGAAATGTTCCTGATTTCAAGGTGGTTAGAAATACTGACCAGCATATCCTATTACCATTATTATCTAGAGGAACTATCGCCAGCTCAAAATGTTACAGTTGAAAACCCACTGAGAAGAGATTGTTTTCTCTAACTTCCATAGTATTATCGCAGTAAGCTTGGCTTGATTACACATTTGGCCATAAGCTTTCAATTGAAGACAATGCAACAGCATCTCCCATAAACTCATCTCACCAGGAAATCTACTTTTTCATCCTATGACAGTTCTACAAAATACCAAAAAAAAGGATTTTATTTGTTCACTGAGGTTTTTCTTTCTTTTTGTCTCTTGCTTTAGGAAGTAACAAGATTTTTTAGTGTCATAGGGACACACTGTCACTTGGTTAAACAGGGAAACTCAGTTTATACACATACATTCTGTACATTGATAGTAATCTTTTTCTTGAGGAAATTGTAACAATCCAGATGGCAATGATATTACTTTCTAACTACTAACGGGCTTCAGATTAAGCTGCTCAGCAACAGTAAAGAGGAGCTTACACACTTACTGAATTACACCCCTGGAGGAAAAGAAAGAAAGAATTTTCAGTAGGGTTTTGGTTTCTATATTTCTACTAAGGCTCTCTGGATAAAGTAATCTATTTAATTACAAATAATCTTAGAACTTGGCGTTGGCCCGTTGAATCTTTTTTATTCTTTTTTTTTAAAAAAATTAACATTCACTAGCTGTACAAAGGGAAGCTTCACTGTGACATTTCCACACATATGAAATTATGCCAATCAACTTTAGTCCCTTTATCATTCTCCCTCATCCCACTCTCTCTTCTTAAAACAATTTCAACAAGTTTCAGTGTTGTCTTTTTACATATATATATATATATATATATATATATATATATGTACTTCAATCATATTCATCCTCATTTGCTCCTCTTCATTAGCCCTCCTCTCTCCCACTGGTATCCAACCCCCAACAGAGCCTGTTTTCCTTTCCTGTCATTCATTTTTAGTGTGTATTAATTGCACCAAGGGGGTTTCACCCTGGTATTTCCCTTGAAGCTTTTTAAAGAAAACCTAAGGAATAAGCGGTGGTGGTTATTAAATTAATAATGATCGGAGAATGAGACACTTCAATAACTCCACCAGGAATAGTGCTACAAGAAAATGTGAGACATTTCAGAGCAGGCCTAATACCTTGCTTTTTCCTACGTATTACACTTTGCATTTTTGGGGTTGTATCACCAAAAACACTTGAAGAATGGATTTGACACTAGTTCAGTGAAACATTTGCAGAATGCGTCACATTGAGGTTTTCTGATACTAAATATTATCTATTACACACCTAAAGCACACGTCAGTAAATGTGCATCACCCTTGAGACAGACAACATCCAGGTATATAAGAAATTATTGGACAATATAAGTCCTTGCCAAGTAAGTAATAGAGGTATGACACTTGGCTCCTTCTTTCTATGACTACCCCCAACATGAAATATTCCACTGAATCGTATGTCCATAAACCCCTTTAGTGTTCTAGAATTAACTTCTTAGCAATCGTGATAGAATTGAGTTAATTATTATATTAACACCAACTTGAACAAGTCACAAAGATCACATTTCAGACTATGTCTTAGGACACCCCTCCCAATGATACAGACAATATAGTTTTGCAGGTTGAGAGATTAATATAGGCTAGTGTTTCAGTTGCAAATATTCATTTATAAGCAACAAAACTACTCTAAACCAGGCTTGATTGGCTCATAAGTATAATCATAGCTAGTCAGGAAGTTGAGATCTGAGGTTTAAGGTTCAAAGCCATCCCAGGAAGAAATATCTGTAAGACTCATCTCCAATTAAACAGAAAAAAAGCCAGAAGTAGGGATGTGGCTCAAGTGGTAGATTGCCATAGTGAGCAAAAGGCTAAGCAAGGGTGCAAGGCCCTGAGTTCATGCACTAGAACTGGTCCCAAATAAAGAACCACTCTCTGTTATTTTTACCTCCAGTTAAGACAGAGCACCATGAAAAGGATTCTCTTTCACATATTAAATAACTAAGAAAACTAGATAAAATATACAAGGACTGGCACTGATGCCATTAGACAATAGACACTGAAATAATTTATCCCCCAAATTAAGAAAACAAAGTGACCTCAAACGTTCTAGACACAGTTTACAGAACGTAGCATGAGTACAATAAAGCTAAGAAGTCTCCTTGGATTAAGTAGAGGAACTTTGAGTATATGAAGGTGATCTTTGCCTACACAAAAGTTTCTCAAATTGAATAAAAATATAATCATTTGTAAAAGAGATATTATAGACTGGACTTCATTGATTTAAATATGTTATCTCTTCAAAAGAAAGCATTAGAGAATAATGTAAGATGAAGGAAAAGAAGAAAATATGTACTTTATGATGAACATATATCCCAAATGTACATATAATATTACAATATTTACAACACAATATAAGGAAACAAAAGACAATTAAAAAGTCAATAAACCAACAATAGTGGCACATGCCTGTCTCCCAGCAGCCAAGAGGCTAAAGCAACAAGATGGAGAATTTGAGGCCAGTCTGGACTACACAAGATGTCATTGTGTCAAAAAAAAAATCATAAAATATATTAAGATACATCATAAACAATGACATTTAAATGGTCAATAGATGGATGAATATGAAGTATTAATCACAAAATAAAATTAATCTAGTCAATCATCAGATAAATATGAATTTGAACCATATAGAACATCTGTCAAATAGTAATATTGATTGGGGGAAAGAATGAATCGAGTGAGCCTCTCATGCAGCTGATAGATTCTAAAACACCGCACCAATTTTGAAATTGATAGTTCTTAAAATCTTAAGCAAACATCTAATTTTTTTATCCAGTCGTTTTGCTGGCAAGGCTTTACTCAAGTGAATGATACATAAAATGTTCACAACATAGATAGTCATAATAACCCCAAGTTGAAAACAACGCATATATACATATGTGTATATTTCTGTTCTGTGCATCTGTGTGTGTGTGTGTGTGTGTGTGTGTGTGTGTGTGTGTGTGTATGGGACGTTTTGTGCTGGTGTGTAGCTTGAACTCAGAGTCTGGGCGCTGTTCCTCAGCTCTTTTGCTCAAGGCTAGTGTTAAACAACTTGAGCCATACATAGCTCCACTTCCAGCTTCTTGGTTAATTGAGGTTGAGTCTCATGAACTTTCCTGCCCAGGCTACTTTAGAACCACAATCCTCAGATCTCTGCTTCTTGAGTAGCTAGGATTACAGGTGTGAACCACTGGCCTCCAGCATATATAGTATTTTTAAGGCAACAAAATTATTCTGAGAACACTGTAATGATAGGATACCTGGTGCTATTCTTATTTCAAAATTCAGAGAACTTTACAAAGAGTAAAGCTTGAGGTGTAGAGATTTGAGAAAGAACTTACCAGGTCAGGAGATCTCAAGATGAAAGTCACAATGTGAAAAGGGATTTTAACTCTACAAATATGTGAAAACAAAGTGACTGAGAGAGATTGGGGGGAAGCTACTCACTAAGTCACTTTAGAAATGAATGCTTAATGCTTCCATTTGTAAGACCAAAGACAGTAAGATGAGACATACACACTTTACTCTAGTTAACTGATGGATATTTATCCCACAAGGGTAGAGATTATAAATTCTAATGCTACTGCACATACAGTACATACCAGGACTGAGTAGGTAAGTAGAAGCATAGACTGGAAGCCCCATTACACACTACTATTACGAGAAAATACAAATATGCAAAGTCCGATGAGCAGAATGATTCATGTTGTGATGGACACTTGAAAATATCAATAGGAACTCATGATCAGCTCAATACATATGTGTATTGGAATTTTGAGGAATATGAACAGATACATGTGTATAAATATTGTGTTATTTTATGCACTTCTTTTTATCTGTCAGCTGAGAGGCTCTCTAAGCAATTGCATTCTAGCACGCAGATTTTTGTCTCTGGTACCATTAAAGGAATCAGGAATGCTGAGAGAAATGGCTTATTCTAGGAAACAACCAGGAAATATACAAGATAATGCTGAAGCACTGATGGAGCACTGTAACTTTAGGAAGAACTCAAAAAACCAACACTAAACTGTGACAGGGTATGTCAAACAGGTAAACCTGTCAACTGAAAGAGCTTCCATTAGCCAGAAATGGAGATTTTGAGCAAAGAAATATGTGCTTTATTATGGGACTGTATCTCAAAGGAGAAAATTAATTTATGAGCCCGTACTGTGAAAATCAAATGGTTGAATAAATGAAAGAAGAGACAAATGTCCCACATAGAAGACTTTCAAATAATTTGTGTACATACTGCCCTCTCACAGAACTGGAGTGCAAATCCCAGTCTTTAAATGTGATCTGGGCATAGTAACTTCATTCTGAAGAAGACAATATAGCAAGGAAGGAAATAGCCTTGTGATAGACAAACCTAACAACACTTGCTCAGTCATATCAACACCAGTGTTGATGAGTCATGTTGGCTGCACCTTCCTTCATTCTAATTATGAGATATACATCTGATAAACCACAATTAAGGGTCATTCTACAAATATCTGTTACTTCTCAAACTGTCAAGATCATAGAAAACAATGAAACCCCTAGAAATTGTGAAAGTAACTTGAGACATGACGTCTAAATAAAATGTTCCAATGACACCACACTCCGACATTTATCCAGAAGATTATAAATCATTCTATAGTGATGACACTTGCACACCTGTATTCACTGGTGCACTTTTCATGATAGCCAAGTTATAGAAACAGTCTAGATGCCTTTCAATGGATGAATGGGTCGACAAAAGATGTTACATATACACCACAAAGTTTTATTCACCCATCAGGAAAAATAATAGTTTGTCATTTGCAGGGAAATTGATAGATCTGGAAAAAATGATTTTAAGTGAAGTAAGTCAGGCCCAGAGAGACAAAGGATGTTTTCTCTCATATGTGGAAGTTAGATCTAATGTATGTAAACACATACAGAGCCATGTACATATTAACTAAAGTATGATAGGTGCAGGGCAAGATTCCAATGGTATAACTCCTTTCAACAACTATCTTATAGTTTAACAAAATGAATAGCAGGAAACTGAAAGAACTGTTGTTGGGAGGGATGAAGTCAAGGGGAGGAATGACAGATAGATGAATGGAGAGAGGAAGGGTATGGGAATGCAGTCATAGCATTTGATGTATATATATGAGAGTAGAAGCAGGAAAATTGAAATGGGTTAAACTGAAAGAGCTGGGGGAGGAAGAGGGGATAGATAACACTGATCAAAACGCACTGTGGTCAGTTTATATACTGACATGTTGAATTGTAATCTCTTTGTATAACTACTTGAAGAAAAATTTAAAAACTATGTTAGAATACAAAAATGTTATTATGTAAAAATCAAGAAAATGTGAATGAAGTATGGACATTAGTGATGGTGATTTGTTCCTACTAGCTTATTAATTATGATAAACATATGGCATCAAATGTAAGATGATGGCAATAATGAAAACTAAATTTAGGTGATATAGGAAATCTATATCTCTGTGATGTTTTTCATATAACACTACAATTTTTCTAACAAAACTGATTCCAGGTGGCCCCCAATCCCAATGTTCTGATTGAGTTGGTGAGATTTGTAGACTGAACATGGGAAGCTTTTACAGCTCTTTAGGTGTCCAGGAGTGAGAACTACTAAATGAGTACCCCGGACTGTAGACAGTCTCTGGGAAAATCCTAGGAGCAACATCATTCCGGAAACGTTGGTGGGTCAAATGAAATCCCACAAAATCATATTTATTTCATATCACAGGAGAGCTACTATTAGTGTAATTAAGTAGACTTTTTAAAATCTACACCTTGTCTACTGCCCTAGATTCAACAGCATTGTTCAAAACAACTCCCAATAATGACAAAAAATGTTCTGAATCTATAATATCCATTATAGCAGCCATTAACTACATGTGGCTACTGAGCAACTGAAAATGTACCTCATGTGGTTGAGGAAGTATACGTTTGAATTTTCTTTCATTTTAATCCTAACTTAAATAGCAATTTTTGACTAATACCTATTCTATTGGATACCACTTCTGTACAAAAACAGATTTCTTAAAGTGCTTCTTTAAATATGGACTTATTTTGCTTACTCCAACATTTTTTTTCCTACAGCCTGAACCCCTTTGCTAGCAGGCATTTGGACTTGAAAATTGCTGTGCCAATGCTACTTCACTGCCCACACTGGCAACCAAAAGGATCTGGCATCCTCCCTGGACCTCACCCGCCTGTAATGCCTACTGCTAGCTTCCCTCAGAGAAGAGCGTTTCCTCTGAGTATCAAGCTTCCCCACCTCACCTTCTGCAATATTTTAGCTCAGTCCAACATTAATTTTTCAACTGCTTTGTCTGGCATTCACTCCAAATTCCTAAAGAATAAAAGAAATCAGGTTCTCTGGGTGTAAGGCTACAGATGTTCTGTAACTTGTCTCTATTTAAAAAAAATACCTTCTCCCTAATCCTCTTTCATAGTTACAAATTTCTACCACACTGTACAGCTAATGACTACATTAAGCATTGGGAAGGTATATATTATTGTATTGCTGATAGCTCTGTGACAGAGCACAATCGCACTATAGAGCTCTTAGGCTGGCTGGGTGGTAGAAGGAAAGCAATATTTTAGATAGGCAGTACAGTTGGAACTGACTGGCAGCTCTCCATCCCTGATAGTAGTATGAAAGCAAAAGCTTGAAGGTGACACTGGACAAATAGTGGTACCCTGGTGGGCCATGTACATTATTACTGGAAAAATTGTGGTGGAAGCTCAACTCTCTTTATAGTATGCATTGTGTTTGGGCAGCTTTAGTGATGCAAAGAGTTGGAGACAGGGTGACTTTAAATATATATAATAGCCCTAGGTGCTAGTGGCTTATGTCTGTAATCATAGCTACTCCAGTGGCTGAGATCTGAGGGTCATGGTGTGAAGCCCAGGCCACTCCAGAAAGACCATGAGACTCTTATTTCCAATAATCTACTCAGAAAAAGCTGGAAGTGGTGCTGTGGCTCAAGTGGTAGAGCTCCAGCCTTGAGCACAAAGAGGCTCAAGGACAGAACCTAGGCCCTGAGTTGAAGCCCCAAGACCCCCTCTCTCTAATAAGCTTTCCCAAGATTATTTCACTTATGGAGGGAGATCTAGTTTACTATGAGCAAATTAGCAGAAGAAGGTCTCTTCGGGACCTTGTGTGTTGTGATGCAATGTACACAACTGAAAATTCATCCATTTAAAAATGATTCAAAGAATTTTTAATAAACTTCTATTTGCATAAACATCACTACCATAGACATTTCTTTCTCTTTTTTACCACAATTTTACATTCTTTTTCTCTATGAAAAATTTCCTAGTTGCCATGTATACCTAGTTTTGAATAGACACTAGAGAAAGAAATGTGTTGCTGAACTTACCTGTTCTTGGGACTGGATAAAATACAGTTGGGCAGTATGTGGTATTCTAGCTACTTTAGTTAGAATGTTTTAGAGGTTTATTCAAATTGTAATATGTCCCCTATGTCCTGCCTTTTTATGGATGAATAATGTACTTTTGTATGCATTAAACATACTCTGTTCATCTAGCCATCAACTAATCAACATTTAGATGTTTTCTACATTTTGTTTATCATGAATACTACTGATATGAACACTTCTGTGGGAATTTGGGGGAGGTGATACTGGAGTCCGAAATCAGGGCCTGGTCTGTGCTAATAATCCATGCTTGAATCACTTCCCTTCTATGTATGCTTCCCAACATAGTGTAGATAACAGACATGCAGCACATTATCCAGCATTTCCTGCTGTCTTTGCTGTCCTTGAACCACAATACTCCCAATCTGAGCCTCCTGTATAGCTACGATTATAGGTATGGGACTCCATGCAAAGCTTGTGCTAGGATATTGGCAGTGGTTATGTTGAATCTATAGATTCATTTGGGGAGAGGTGTTATCTTAATAATCCTTGGACATAGAATGCTTGTCTACATATTAAATTTTTTTTTATTTTCTGCAAGTAATGTTTTGTATCTTTTCATGTTTAAGTCTTGTACTTTTATTGTTAAATTTATTCAAAAGATTGTATTCTTTTCATTCCATTTTGAGTGAAATTGTTTCCTTAATATTATGTTCTATTTCTTCAAATATGAAATGAGGTAAATTATAGTAACTTCTTTTTAATTTTATTATAAAGACTAAATAGACAATTAAGAGCATGAGAATAATGATCTGTGTACTCTTTGGAGAATGTTGAATGTTTAACAAAATGACTACCAGGAAGTTGGAGCTTCTGATGTCAGGGGAGGTCAAAGGGAAGGGAGTAGATGAATGAAGAGAGGAAGAGGAGAGAACATGGTCATAGTGTTGCATGTATATATGTGAAAATGGAACTAGGAAAATTGAGGAGATGGATGATATTAAGATAGATAGGGAATGGTGGAAGAAGTGACACTGATAAAGATGTATTATACTCACAAACTGACATGTTGCATTAGACCCTTTTGTATAACTACCTCAGGAAATTTTTTAAAAGTAAAATATCCTGGGGACTCAACTTTGAGATACACTGCCAACTTAATTCATCACAATCACAAATATCTGTGCAAAGGAAACATTGAAGTCATGTAACACAATTCATTTATGAAGTGATCTCCTAAGATAATTCAAGACCTACACACTCATTCAAATTCAAACAGAACATTTTTCTACTTACTGTAGAGAACTCAGTGGTCTCTTTGTACCCTGATAAGTGTGTAACTATAATTCTCATGCTCGACTACTTTGAACAACTTGTTGATAGTATCTATTAAAGTCAAAATATATGACCTACAATGAAACAAATTCCCTCTGGAGCTAATCTCTAACACAAATGTGCATATATACCCACCAAAATAGCTGTGCTAGAATGCTCATAATAGTACTGTATTACTAATATAAAAATGAGAAACAAACTAAATGTTCATCAAAAATAGAAAAAAATACCAATATTCTCCCAAAATTAAATACCACTGAGCAATGAGAAATCTTAAATGTGTTAAAATCATGGTATGGATGAATTTTATTTTATTATGGTGTGCAAAGAAAGCCAGTTATGAAAGGATAAATATCATGCAAAACCATTTATATAAAGGCTAACTATAGCCAAAAAACTAATCAATGTTAGGAAAGCAAGAATCAATTTCTTTGTGGCAGAGGAAGCAGTGACTAAGTAACAAAGGAAGCTGTTTATGATTTGGGGTACATTTATGTACATGTGTTCTTGAAGCTGACACTGAAAGGTTGGAACTCAGAGCTTCATGTTTGTTACACTGGCTCATTACCTCCAACCCTGTTTTTCACTGATTATTTTTAGGAGAAGTTCTCTCTGTCCAGCAAAGCATCTGAGCTATGTTGTCCTTATTTTAGGCTTTTTGTTGTTGCTGAGATCACAAGGTGTACCCTCACCACATCCACCTTCTGTCCATGGAGATTAAATCTTTTGGAGTTTTCAACCCAGGCTGGCTTGGAGCCACAATACTGCTAATCTCAGCCTGTCTTGTCGCTTGATAATGGGCATATGCCATTGAAGCCAGCTGTGACTTGAGAAATTTCTCTAATTTTTCTATCTGGACTAATTTTGAACCATAATCCTTCTGTTTTCAGCCTCCCAAGTAGCTAAAATTAGAGGTACAAACCACCAATGCCTAGCTATGTATGTGGAGTTTTGTTGTTTTTTTTAACATCAGTGAAAAGTTAATTCTCAGCCAACTCATATGAAACAATAAAAGTATTGAAGGAAAAACAACTCATCTCAGAATTTTATATGATGAAAGCATAAGAATGAATTTGAAAAAACCAAGAACAGATATAAAACCATACCAATAAATCAATATTAGAAAAACTGTTTTTAACAGTTCTTCACTATGAAGCTGGGCACAGTGATCATATCTGTAATCCCAGCACTAGTGTGCCCGAATCAGAGTTGTGAATTTGAGGTCAAGTTGGGTTATATAAGGAGACTCTGCCTCAAAACAAAGCAAAAAAAAAAACATAATAAAGTCTCACCTGAAATAATTTTGTCAAATAGGAAGGTAAATAAAATGACAGAATGTAAACACATTGAAAGCTTTTTATATGTTCCTGCTAA
The DNA here is from genome assembly GCF_023159225.1 of Perognathus longimembris pacificus. Lineage (NCBI taxonomy): Eukaryota > Metazoa > Chordata > Mammalia > Rodentia > Heteromyidae > Perognathus > Perognathus longimembris. Next base: position 4,008,700 of record NC_063188.1, on the reverse strand, counting down.
CAATGTAAAATGATAAAGCCACCATGGAACATACTATTGAAGTTCCTCAAAAAACATATAAAATTGATATGTTATCAATTCAGATTCTGGGGATAAATCCAAAAGAATTAAAGGCAAGATTTTCAAGAAATATTTGCACATGTGCACTCATAGCCAAGAGATGGAAGCAGCCTGACTATTGAAAGATGAATACATAAACAAAATGAAGTACATACATGCAACAGAATATTCTTCAGTCTTAGGGAAACAAACTAGTTATAGAAAGTATATGATTCCACTCATCTAATATATCTGACCTTTCCAAATGATAGTTTGTAGGGGCTGGGCAGAAGGAAGATAGAGACCTTAATTCAAATACAGACCTTTAACACGAAAATATTCTCAAGATCGTTTTCATCACTATGCAAATACTTATAGGTAGATAAGATAGAAGATGTTGTGATTTTACCATAATTTAAAGAAATAAAAATAAGTCATTGTACAGACATTTAAGACTCTGTAAAACTAATGTAAGCTAATAAAAGATTTCAGCAAAGGTAGACAGAACTATACAACAACCATACTCAACTCTTTTTTATTGTCTCTCTATCTCTCATTTGTGTGTAAAATATTCCTTTGCCTTCTTACAAAGCTACATATGATTGCATTTCTTGTTCACCCAGAATAACCTTCCTTTTATCAAAATCCTTAATTATATCAGCAAAGGCTCTTTTCAGATAAGGTCATGTTTTGAGTTTCCAGAGATGATAGCCTGATGTCTTTGAGGGCCATATTTCATTGGTGCTTATGTGACATTTCTTATAATATCCATTAGTTCTAGGACTAGGGAGACTGCCTGGTATACAACAGATAATGCTAGGCACATACATAAAACAGTATTGTTACAATTTCACAGAAGATGGAACTGGGGAGACACTCAAAGTCAAGAAGTTGAGAGAAACGTGTTTAGCATTGTTTTTGTTGAACAAAACCACTCCTTTGTTGCCTAAAAACTCCTGGGCCCCTAAAATAAAACAGGCAAGAAGGTGCAAAGCCTACCCCACTGTAGTGAATAGATTGAAAGTTCTGGAGGAGGAAAAGTAAAAAAGACTAAGACCCAAAGGAGCACAACAGATTAGGATTAGTTTAGTATACAATTAGCTGATCAGACCATGGATCAGAGCGTGCAAGTAACAAGCATCTCCAAAGCAAGAGTGGGTTTCAGTTCTCTTTATATGAAGTTAAAGCTACAGTAGTTCTACATCATCATATTTTATGAAAAAGCAGATGTTCAAGTTACACCAGTAGTTGCCTTGACAATAGTTACTCTGAAGTCTTGTTTTTCCTAATTATCAGGCTTAGTTTGACATTTTGTTCTTTATGATTCTTTATCAGTACCTCCTACAGTTTTCCCTGACAGTTTATCTAGCATGTATGATTAGTCATATCTTTCAACATTCCTCAGTGAGGTTAGAGAAAGTTCATTTCCCCCACAGACATCAGAACATTGAGTTTTCTAGCCCAGTTCTACAACATGGAACAATTTTTTTCTTGAATCTGGATGTCAGGTTTTGCATCTGAAAAACAAGGGGGATGTATGGCCTGGTTCAAAAGTGCATGGTCCCTTACAAATGCTGGACTCTCGTGGAAAAAGAAATCACCCCATCATAAAAAAGAAACCCAAACACACTTCCTAAACCCCACGGCCGATCCACATAGCAGCCTGCTGCCTTTGCAACAGCTCAGGTGGCTTGGTATTCTACTACGTGGCATTAGGCAAAGGGTGGCAAGCCTTCTAAATGACTGTAACAGAGCTCATTCTTGGCAATTTCCATAGGTAGGAATGAGGAAACTTTAATGATGAACCAAAGCCTTTGTTCCACTTCCAAGTAGTGGAAAACTGCCTAGATGGACACAGTAACAATACCTGATGGAAGAATTTGGAATGTCTAATTTGAAAAACAGGCACAGGACAATACAGTGAAGGTCTCTGCCCTGCCAGCTTCCATCTTTTCTCAGAAAATTAAAACTTGACTGTATTGCTCTTTAGGGGAATCTGATTTAAATGCATTATAGGCATTTATGGGAACATCATCAGGAAATTGTATAATGAATGTACACTTAAGAAATACGAGGGCTGGGGATATAGCCTAGTGGCAAGAGTGCCTGCCTCGGATACACGAGGCCTTAGGTTCGATTCCCCAGCACCACAATATATGGAAAACGGCCAGAAGTGGCACTGTGGCTCAAGTGGCAGAGTGCTAGCCTTGAGCGGGAAGAAGCCAGGGACAGTGCTCGGGCCCTGAGTCCAAGGCCCAGGACTGGCCAAAAAAAAAAAAAAAATATATATATATATATATATATATATATATATATATATATATATAGCAAATAAACATCTTAATTGTACTCTCTTTTGTCTCTCTGTCTCCCTCTCTCTTGCCTATCTCCTCTTCCTCTGTCTCCTCATCCTCCTCCTTCTTCCTGGCAATCACAGGATGAGCCTCTTTACCAGACTGCATCCTTTCACTCTGGTACTTGCCTTACTACAAGTACAGAAACAATGGAGCCACATGACCATACACTGAAAATCCTGAAACTGTGAAACAAAAATCCTTACTCTTGTTTTTGTGGGGCATTCTGTGACAATAAGGGAGACACATTCATCAAATATAAATTGACTTTCTCATTTGGATTGTTCCTGCCTATAATGCCAGCACTTAGAAAGTAGAGGGAGGAGGGTTACAAATTAAAGGCTAATCTAGGTTACATACTGAGATCCTATCTCAAAAAAGGGGTAATATTTATTCCAGAAATGCAGACGAGGAGCATTCAAATGAATTGTTTTTGAACAAGGATCCATTTTGGGGTTAGGACTGATTTTCTTTTGTTTAGGTAAAGATGGATTAAACACCCCTTTTGGCCATATAAGCCTCTGTTATAGGCCTAATATAAAGCAAATTATAAACAGACAAGTTTGGGGACATTCAATAAGTCTCTAAGAGCAGAGGATTACATTGTCTTCTTCCAAACCCTTTATAATATGGCCTTCTACCAAGTTGGTCTCAGTCCACTGACTATTCTTCCCATGTCACCATCTGTCACACATGTTCCTTGAAGAACTTGCCAAGCTCTAATGTTCTTGTCCTTCTTTGCGTTGTTCACTAAATCTGGTAAAGGATGCATATGTGCCTCAAAATTCAAGTATTACAAGTTCAAATGGCTCCTCAGAGAATGGCATTAGGACAGAATAGTAAGATTGACTTTGTATGGCATATGGTGGAATAGAAATTCTTTAATAGGATGAGAGCTGAATAGAAAAACTGAATCTTTGTGAAAAGCACCACAAATATATGATTATTTAAAAAAATAAAAACCTTGGTGATATTTATACATTATACATAAATAAATTATGAACATACATTAAAATTTTTAGTACTACGACCAGATACTAACATATTGTCAGACGCCAATATTTATAAACCTATCTTAATATGTAACGTATATAACATGAAATTGATTTATAAATGAAGAGAGCACAATTAATGTAAAAAACAAAAATATACTAGCCTGATTTTTATAAGTATACTGAAATACCTGAGGATGGATACCTTTTTTCTGTATAATTTATCATATCCTAGTGTATTTTAGATCTAATTTCCATATATCTGAGGAAACAGAGGATGAATACTTTAAAAATAAAACAGATTTATTAAGCTCAGTTTTAATGGCTGAAAGGCCAAGATCAAGTGACCACATCAATTTGACTTTTGCTGAGGGCCCCCTTGGATATTTATTATTTAGAATATTTAGTTTCTTACTCATATTCTCAGTTTTTAGTTGATCAACAAATGACGAAGAAAGGAAATCTCTTTCAATTAACATAAAAGGTAAAAGGGACAGAAAATCTCATTTGGCAAACACTACAACAATAATACCTTCAAGAAAAATTATCAGTGGATGATACTATTATGATAAAAAATGAAATAATTGAATAGCACCAAAGTATATTTTTCACTGGGCATTGGCAACTCATTCCTGAAATCCTAGTGACTGAGGAACCTCGAGTCTGAAGATCCAGGTTCAAAGCCAGATAGGGCAAGGAAGTCTGTGTGACTCCTTTCTCCAACTAACCAACAGAAAACTAGAAGTATAGCTCTGGTTCCAAGTGGTAGAGCACTAAGCTTGAGTACAAAAGCTCAGGGATAGTGCCCAGGTCCTGAGTTCAAGCCCCTCAATTGACAAAAAATGTTTTTTTCCACAGGATACTTAAATTTAATAAAGGAAACAGTACCTTTAGCATAGAGCCAGCTGGCAATGATCAAGGTTTAGCATCATAACTTCTATGATGGGACCAATGAAATTTCGCAGAGATTATTGGCAAAATTGCAAATTCAGAACCTCATCACAAGGAAATTTCCAATTCAAATTGAACAATATAACATAAATGTCCAATTCCCTTTGAACATTTCAGGAATATAAAAATAGAGACTAAGGAAGTGTTTCAAATTATAGGTATATAAGAAGACCTGTCAAATACATGTAATATGAGGTCGTGAGATGGATTCTGAAAACAAAATATTGTGTAGGTAGGATAATTGATAAAATCTGTATACAGTCTAGATGATTTAAAATAGTACCACATCAATGTTAATTTCCTAGTTTTGAGTTTATACTTACATGGTTATAGAAGGTATTAACATTTGATGGAGCTCTACAAAGGATATATTACACTTCCTTGCACTTTTTATGAATAGCTGAAAGTCAGAAGTTATTTAACAGTCAAAGTTGTACACATTTAACAAAAAAATGAAAATAAATTTTACTACATCTTATATAATGGAATTTGAGGTTTTCTTTAAAAATAAAATGTAAATGAGAAAATTATCACAATATTAAATTTTTGAAGTATGTAATTGATGTTATTATACACTCTACTATACAGGTACATCTATTAATTTCGTATTGCTGTATATGTGTGTGTGTGTGTGTGTGTGTGTGTGTCAGTACTGGAGCTGCAACTCAGGGACTTATGCTCGCCTGTGACTTTTTTTGTTTAAAGCTGGTGCTCTGCCACTTGAGCCATACCTTCATTTCCAGATTTTGCCTGGTTAATTGAACATAAGAGCCTCAAGGACTTTTCTGCCCAGACTGGTTTCAAACCACCCTCCTGAGTAGCTAGGTTTATAGAGGCATAAGCCATTAGCACACAGCTAAATTTTATATTATAAATGGGCCCAAATTTATTTTTTAATATCCATAGAACAGGATGTGGTCAAAAGAGAATGCTACTACACTGTTGGGAAGAGTATAAACTTGTTCAACCACTCTGGAAAGCAGTATGGAGGTTCCTCAAAAGACTAAACATAGAGCTCCCCTATGACCCAGCAACCTCACTTCTGGGCATCTTCTTTCCAACTGACCACAAACCAGGCTATACTAAAGCCATCAGCACAACCATGCTCATTGTAACATTGTTTACCATGGACAACATAGATCAGTCCAGATGGATCTAGAAAATATAGTATATGTACCACCTATATACATACTACTATGCTTCCATCAGAAAAAAAAATGACATTGTCCCATTCATAAATAAATGGAAAGAGTTGGGGAAAAAATGCAAAGCAAACCAGACTCAAAGAAACATAGGCTGCATGGTTTCCCTCATTTGTTATAACAAAGCAGCACCTATAAATCTACAAGTAGGCACAATGGAGAGTAAAACACAAGTAATTACACCTTGGCATGACTGATTAAAAAGCAGTATAAACTGGTATGAGAAGTAGGAAATTGGAAGGGAATACCAAAATTGAGAGACACAGGATAAAAAAAGACAAACAACTACAAAAGCAATACTTGCAAAACTGTTTGGTGTAAGTGAACTGAACACCTCAGGGGGGGAAAGGGAAAGGGGGAGGAGGGAGGGGGGTATGAGGGACAAGGTAACAAACAGTACAAGAAATGTATCCAATGCCTAACGTATGAAACTGTAACCTCTCTGTACATCAGTTTGATAATAAAAATTTGAAAAAAAAAGCAGTATAAACATTCACGTAGTGAGACCAAAGGAATCTATTCCAAGGAGAGGATCTCAAGGGCTCGATGGCTATGTGTATAAGATCATATAAAATGATGCTTATTGAAATGAACTCCAGAAAAATCAAAGTAACAGATTTTTTTATACTGTTGGTCATTCTTCTTTCCTTTTTTCTTCGGTGTCTTCTGTCAGTGTTTTTAATTTCTGTACCCTTTGTCTCATATACAAGTTCATCTTATTTGAGAAGGGGAAAACACAGAAATGGTGGGACAAAGAGTGAAACAATTCCGCAGAGAAACCCACTAGACACTATGTGGAAAATGAACTATACAGCTTTGGGGGGGAGGGAAGTCAGGATGGGAAAACCTGGGATAGAATGAGGGAGGGGATGACATTGTTCAAAAGGAAATGTCTCATTACCTGAGTCATGTAACTGCAACCACTCTGTACATCACCTTTACAATTATATATCTATATATCTAGATATGTGTGTGCGTGTATGTGTGTGTATATCCATAGATATGTGTACAGTAAAGAAAAAAATACAGCAACATCAAAAATTAGAATTCAAACATATTTATAAATTCTATAACACTCTAGTTTGGAATAGCAAGAGAATATACTACAAGAACTACCATGAAAATTCAGTTGCAAAATGCATATAATATTTACAATATTCTCTTTTCCAACCATAACACATTAGGATATTCAGTACACTTTTAAAAGGTGGCTCCATTCACAAACAAAACTTATAGAGCACTAGGAATAAATTTCTATTTTATTTTTATTATCTTTAATTATAAAAAGGAGTTTCAATTCAAAATGTCAACTTATGTGTACTATGCATCTTTTTCTCATTTTTTAATTCAACAAATCTATGTATACATACAATGTATCCTGATCGATGTCACCTCTTCCATCATTCTATCCTCTCATCCATTCCAACCCCACCCATCCCTTCAAGTTACCTGGCTCCATTTAAACTTCTGTTTATGCAAGAAGGAAGGGGCTTGGATAGAGCTGAATTGATCAAATGTGAGGAGAAATAAAGTATATCACTATTTTATATGTTATTATAAACAGCATATGAATTCAATAGCTAACTAGAAAATATTTAACCACTAGTGTAAAATAAACTAGAAAGTATATTAATGAATACTTTATATTAATGAATATTAATGAATAATGAATAGAAAAGTATATTAATGAATAATTATTTCTTTAAAAAGCTATTTCAAAAATTGCTTTTTAATTGTGCACATATATGGAACTTTGCGTGATAATATAATACAGGTCCATAGTGTGACATGATAACATTCATGTAATTACAGCTGTTTAAATTTTAGCAAAGCTACAAAGGATAAAGTGCTAGTGTCGACTAGATAAATATTTTAATTTACTTGTTTCAACAGGAGCATAAGAATAAAACAGATATAGCAAGATACAATATAATGTAGTATATGTGACAGGCAAGGGTCAATAGTTTAATATCCCAAATAAGCATAAAAAAGGTTCTCATATACCAAGAATAAAAATAATATTTTAATTCTATAAATTGTCTAATATAACAAGGAATCATAGTGTATGATGCTTGATAGGAAGGTTACAGAAATCAGGACGTGTTCATAATAGTGTGGAGGATGATATAAGTGAGCATACATTTTCTAAAGTATACTATAAAAAGAACCTTAAAGAAATCCATTCACACTTATTTAGTATATCTCGCTATTCTAAGGACCTATCATGTTTCATGTTATTATGAAAGTATGAATAATCTCTAGCAGTACTTATGAGCAAAATATTAAAAATAGTACCGATAATCAAGGTTAAGAAAATGGTTAAAGAAAACCTATTCTTTCTATAAGGTCCTACACAGTCATTAAAAATTATATCAAAATTAATGATAAAAATATCTGTAAAATATAGTAAACTATAAAATCGTGCAATCAAAAGTGGGCTACAATTTACTATTAAACTATGATCTCAGTTTTTAATACATTTTGAATATATACATATCTACACCATTTGTTTTATTTCTACTTCAGTATGCCAATATGTATGTATAGAAATGTCACAATAAAACTGCTGTGTTCAACTAATATATGCTAATAAAATAAAAAGCCTATTTTGAAAATAGATATTTAAGAGCCAAAAATGTAAACATTTAAAGTGAAACATTATGATATATTATGAAAAGGAAATTCAGCTACATAATTTGAAACTATATGTGTGTACTTGATTCATGTGTCCAATAAATATCAAGTATTCATTATGTGACGAACTCTGTGATAGACTCTAGTGATAAAATTGTAAACAAGGACACAAGCCTCTCCTCATTCAACTGTAGCACAGCAGATCTATTAAATATTATATACACAAATATGTAATTATGGATTTAATAAGTACTTTGAGGACATTACATGTTGCCACTATAGTACACAATGAGATACTCAATCACTGAGTGGATCAGTACAATAGGGGTAAAGCATACAAAATGTTCAAAAGTGGTTATTATTTAAATAGATTCATTATCATACCATTTGATATATTTTTCCAAGTGTTCAGCAGTGATAATGTGATATGGTTTGAATGTGTTCTCCAAAATGTATATTGGAAATTCATATTACAGTATAAATTATAGTTAGAACATGGGCAAGATTTAGGTCATAGTGTTTCTGTCTTCATGAATAGACTGATGGCAGTATACAAAGACAAGTTTAGTTTCCAGATGTTTCTTTCCCCTTTTGCAATGTGAGGATAATGTGTGGCGCCCTTCTCAAAGAAACAACAAAACTCTTGAACTTCTCAGCCTCCATAAGACAATATGTATTGCTTTCATATGTACAGTGATAAATGGTAAATGTAAAGGAAAAAATATACAAATAAGGTAGTGCTTTGTTTATAAGTCCTAGAGAGGTGTAGTAAAAGCAAATTGACTTTTGGGTCCTTGCATATCCGTACACATTCTATGGCCTGATGCAAGAGCTACCCGTGTATTAGGATACCTAAGTAACAGCCTTGTCCTAACTTTTCCTCAAGTTTTCTTGTAAATGTTATATAAAAACATAAATATAAGGACCTGACTTATACCTTTAATTTCAGCTAGTTAAGAGGCAGGAGGATCTAAGCCTGAGGCTGGCCTGGATAGAAACTCTATCTGAAGAAGAAAAAGAAAACTAAAATTAAAAGACCTGAAGAATGGCTCAATAGCTAGGATACTCCCCCAGCAAGTACCAGTTCCTGAGTTTGATGCCCAGTATTATCCTCCCCACCAAAAAAAAAAAAATGATTACCATCCTTAATACCTCCACCACTGGCTTACCTCAAATGCAAGAAAAACATCTACTTTTGAATATAGTGGAAACATGCTAAGAGTAAATGTTTTTAAAAGAAATTGCTATTGAAACACTGTAACACTAACAAAAACATAAAATTCTACAATATGATTTGAAAACACCCATAGAATAAAGTCAAGTGGATGAAAAAGATACTGGGATGATTTTGCACAGCAGTATCCTTGTCTGCTTTATCAGCTCTAAGTGGAAATACAATACAGCATGCGTTAATTGAAATATACAGCAGAGGAGCATTTATCATAACCTCAAATTGAAAAATGAGCAGGAGGCTTTCAATGGACCGCTATAAGTTGCCATCATAAGAGAGGTAGTTCCAAATATATTCTGGATCCTTTCTGGGTACACTGAGTTAAGATTAAACTTTCTACAAATGTGTGAAGAAATCACTTTCATCTTCCAACTTGAATTGGCCAAATCCTTCCTTAGGTCAATGAGATGTGGGTTGAACTGAGGAGGAGCAAAATTCACTGTGATTGGGGACCCTGGAGAGGGTCACTTGATCACCTGGAGCCGGGGCATTAATTAATCGGTTGCTCTTCTAAGCCCTTAATATTTGTAAGTTATTTGTAACCACAGTAAACCCTACCTCACGCTGGCCCCATATTGTTATTAATCCATACCATTAGCTGTCCCTGATCAAATTTGTTTAGTTATAGAAAGTCTCATTGCTGGTATCTGGCTGGGTACAAAACGAAGAGCATTCAAGACAGCGAGGAAAAATATCACACAAACAGTAACATAAGCTTTGGACTCAGAAAAGAAAGACTTCACTGTTCAAATGGTTTCTCTTACTACCTCTGTGTCATGAGAAAGTTAATAATCTGGTTGACAAATTCGTTCTTTTATTACTTGAGGGTCCTGGACCTTAAACTCAGGCCTGGCCACTCCCCCCTGAGCTCCTTTGGCTCAAGGCTAGCACTCTACCACTTCACAGCGCCACTTCTGGCTTTTTTCTGAGTAGTTTATTGGTGATAAGAGTCTCACAGCCTTCCTTGTACTCATGAACTTTCCTGCCCAGGGTTGCTTCAAACATCAATCATCAGATCTCAGCCTCCTGAGTAGCAAGGAATACAAGCATGAACCAATGGCACCCAACTGACCTTTTGTATTTCTTTTGTATTATATCAGCATATATTTCTCATAGTTGCTGTAAGGATAAAATAAAACAATTCATATAAAGCATTTGGCATCCTCGTTGAAAGACAACTCAGTCACTAACATGATCTTCATTATTATTTCTCAGTTTACAATATGCTTATTATAAATGCAATATAACTGGAAACATTATCAGATCATAACTTGTTAACCTGATGGCTCTCCACATTTCAGAGGAAAACACTTCGTGTTTGCAAATACACTGAATTTCTTCATTCCCCTGTCTCTCTCCAACAGAAGAAAATAACGTATGTAGAAATAAAATACTAGCTTCAACTTGTACATATTATCCAAGATCATGTAAGTCATTACAATGTGTTTTTGAGAGTTGCCACTTCAGTGCTCTATAAAAAGCTTCCTGGAAAAAGTATTAACAGATGGCCTCTTACTCTCAGAGACTGTTAGTAGCACACCAGATGGCAACACAAATGAGAAGATTCAACTTAAATTCTCCAATGTGAAGGAAATGTGACACTAGGTTTTTAATAGGTATGCAGCATTAGAGGTAGCAAAGAAATGATCAGTTAAGTTAAAAACTCATTTTTTTGCCTTATTCCAATGTGAAATCTAGTCTTCATTGTCTTACCACCTTGTCAAATACTTCATATAAAATACTGGAAATGTTTTGACCAACACAAACAGAAATTTTATTTGAAATGACTGACAAATTTATGAGGTGCAAGGCTGGTCGAAAGACGGAAAATACAAGGCAGTGCCCCAGGGACGCAGACACTCATTCTTCCAGGATCAGCCATTACCTTGCAACATTTTGCTCTTGTTGTTAGAAATATTAGACCTCAGCTCAAGTGTCAAACTTTTGACAGGAAGGTAATAACTGTTCTAAGATACTTACCCTCTTTCCAGATGTCTGACTCACCTACTGGTAAATAAAAACATGGACTGGTTAGAATTTCCCTCCTCAGGAATTGCTACAGTACAAATTCTCCCAAGGGGTTTTGTGATCCAAATCAACCTGTTCCATGAGAGTTCAAACAAGGTCAAAAGAGCCTTCATATCAGATGGCAAAAGGACTCCTTCCTTGCCACATTGGGTTCCATGAGATATCAAAGAACCTCCACCTATCACTGTTTCAAAAGGACCACAGTCAAGTTGGCATTTAGCTATTCTATTCTCTAGGCCACTACAAGATGGCACAGTGTACACATGGATTCTTGGCAAAGTGCCAGGAAATAGGGCCTGCAATATGAACAAATAGCTTTGAAATATGCATATATATTCTGAGTTAATCATTTGGGGAAAACAGTGAATCACAATCCTGTTGACTATACAACACTTGAGCAGAGAGTTAAACCTGAATTTTAGCCTTGATTGCTGCTTCCCTCTTTTTTCCAAGTCAGCTCTTGTGTATGGCTAGAATACACAAAAAATATGACTGCCACAAATTGCATCAAATGTATACTGGAATAATTCAATCTCATGAATCCTCTGTACGTGTGGAGCTAAAAAGTGTTAACACCCTGTCTAAAGAAACAAATGTATAAATTGGAAGACAGGGTAACTAGCATGGAAAATAGCTTTAAAAGACACCAATTTGAATAAATTCACTATATGCATCTGTGAAATTATCTCAATGAAATTCCATATATTATTAATATATGCTAATTCAAAAATAAAATAACTTAATGAGGCCCTTGTTGGGAGGTACTGCTTGGGAATCATGAACATTGTTGCTTCAATGGGCATTATTTTTTAAAGGTTTTGTTAATTTTAACTGATGAGTAAAAAATATGAGTGTTTGTTTTGTTTTTTGCCTTTTCTACGGCTTGAACTCAAACCTGGGCACTGTACCTGATTTTCTTCGTTCAAGGCTAGTGTTCTACCACTTGAGCCACAGTTCCACTTCCAGATTTTTGAAGATTAATTAGTGGTAAGAGTCTCAGAGACTTTCCTGCCCACACTGGCCTTGAACTGTGATCTTTAGATCACAGCCTCTTGAGTAGCTGGGACTTTAGATGTGAGTCACCGATACCCAGAAATTACTGGTGTTTAAAAAAAAAAAAGTTGTCATTTGTGTCCATTACAAAGGAAGAGAGATCCTGAATGGAGGGTCACTGAAGAGAGGATGTTTGCTCAGGAATAGGGCCAAAAGATCATTCCTCAGTGGTGGAGTGAAACATAGACGCCCTCAAGTCAGATATTTCTACAAGCAATTTTTGGCTAAATGATTCTCTTCCCATTTGTTTGGGCACTTAAAATAGAAATAGATGTATTCCCTTTTGCGTATATACTACTGTCCAATGTTTCAGTAAGTTTAAATCTATCCCTACTTTTAGAACCCTGAGACAGCTCAAGACTGAACATCAGACCCTGCAACTACAGGGTTTTTGTTTTGTTTTTCGCCAGTCCTGGGGCTTGGACTCAGGGCCTGAGCACTGTCCCTGGCTTCCTTTTGCTCAAGGCTAGCAATCTGCCACTTGAGCCACAGCGCCACTTCCAGCTTTTTCTATATATGTGGTGCTGAGGAATTGAACCCAGGGCTTCATGCATGCTAGGCAAGCACTCTACCACTAAAGCCCATTCCTAACCCATGTAACCACAGTTTTTAATCTGAAATGCAACATCATTCAGGATAGCTCTCTAGAAATTCAATGAATTCCTTGAAATTATATGTATAACATATCTATGTGTACATATGAGTCCTTGGCATGTAGGGAAAAACACGGGCTCACTTGAATCCCCAAATAGTCAATGACTAACCAAGTTCAAAAATTAACTCTTTAGAATATGATGGCGAATAAAGGAATGATTCCAGAAAAATACTACCTTCCACTAGCTGTCCCACTTCAGTGGCACTTAGGGGCCTAGATAGCACCACTGAATTCTCCCAAATCACAATAAAACGGTGCCTAAACCATGCCAAGAAGGATCATTTCTACTATTCCCAAAAGTTGTTGGGAAAGGTTTTAGTTATTCCCTGACTTATTCATCAAAAAAAGATAGCCATTCTCAATGTCAAATGGTTCCTCTCTAGTCAGCTACTAATTCTTTATCACAAAGATAATTTTTTGTACTGTTGAATCTTAGTGTAATTGTGTCCTTTCAGAAATTAAAAACAGCGATCTGGTAGAAAACGAGTTCTGCTCAATACAAAGAAATGTCTAAGTTTTACTAAGTACTATATTAGGATTTTAAAAAATGGTAACATTATTCTCACAATAATTAAATAAAAAATCATTGTCAGTTAACAGCATAGGACAATGTATGCATGAACATACAAACCATGCATCTGTCCTTGTACACAAAGAAAGTATTTCTGTAAAGTCAAATAAGCTAGTAATAACATTGCATATTTATCATGGTGGTGAATGCAGGCAAAATCCCACAGAGAGAGCCTTCCTTTTGCCTTCAGCATTGGCTGCTATCCAAAATTCACAGACTATAAACAATGAAAAGCTTTCCATGAAGAAAACTTAGGGATAAAACTCACTTGGGGTCCCCAACTTTCTAAGGAAGTGCTCAAGCCATAAGTCAAAGTAACGTTTTCATCAGCCCAAGGTGGCAGGCAGGATAAATGACCTGGCCATGAATGCACACGTTGAGAGAAGACCATGAGAGAGGCCCTCAGGAAATACCTGTGGAATGTTGACTCCTTTCCCAACAGGCCTGGGCTGGACAGGAAGGCCCCAGTGAAGGTGTTACAGCACAGTGGGAAGCTAAGCTCCTCCAACCTTGCCTCATTCCAGTGAAACACAACGGCTTCACTGTTGATTTTCTGTTGAAACAAATTTCTCTTTTTACCAGAAGCCTAATCCAGGGTATGTGCTGCCTGCACTTTTCTTTAATACAAAGCTAAGAAGGTTGAAGATGACCTTAAGACAGGTCTAAGCATACAAGTCTACTGGCCTAGTCCAGGAGATTAAAATTTTCTCTCTGATTACTGCTGCTCCAGGTGAGCAGATGTCCATATAACTTTACACTATATTTTTCTGAGGTGTTGACGTTTTCCAGCTTTTGAAGATGTAAATTTGTGATGTGTGAAATGAAAAGTACAGTACCAGCTTCTTTGAAAATCTAAAAGAAAAAAATCCATTAAAAAATTCTTTCCCCCTGAGGTCACTGGGTTGAATCCGCCTTGGGCTGGTAGTTACCAAACTGCATTACTCAGACTTAATTTCTAAATATCAAATTTTCAGAGTGTTGAGAGACAAGAAGAGAAGGTGGTGCTTAGTGGAAACAAGCAGGGAGATGGGTTAGCCAGAACTCTCAACTGCTCAGATGACTGAGGTACATGTACCACAAAAAGGGCTTCATTATTTCCAGTAGGTAATGGTGTCTAATTCACTAGTAGCTTTTGAAAGTGACTCCTCTTTTAGTCTTTTTTCAAGGTGTAAACTACTGAAAACTGTTCTCGGGGTACAGAAGAGGAAAGGGTTACCTGCTCCTGTCCAGGGACTCACAGCCACATCCTGCATAGAATTTTGCATGCTTCTCACCTCTGAGACCAAGGTAAAGAGTTGGAGGTAAAATTACCCACAACTCCAAAGTTGGAGCTCAAAGAATTCTATACCACAGAAATCATCATCCCATGAAAAGAGCTCCAATGGATAGTTCATGGGTACTTTTTCATGTTTAATGAAAGCTTTTTCTGTAATGCATGTGTTAAATATAGGATTTGTTTTATTTATTGTCAAAGTACAGAGGGGTTACAGGTAAGGCAAGTACATTTCTTATCCAAATTGTTACCTCCTCCCTCCTTTTACCCCCACCTCCCCCCACCCCATTTCCCTCTCCCCATCTTGAGTTGTATAGTTGGTTTACGCAAATTGGTTTTGTAATTACTGGTATTGCAATGGTTTGACTTTTTATCCTTTGTCTCTCGATTTTGGTATTCCCTTTCCCTTCACTGGTTCCAGTACATGTCTATACAGTATCCAGGGCATGAAGATCAGTTACAGTGCTAGCAGGGGTAAAACCACAGGAAGGGAATACAAGATAAAAAAAAAAAAGAGTGCATTTTCCATGGCATGTTGAAAATAACTACAACAGTGATATACCACTTGTTTCCAAACTGTGGAGTTCATTTCGCTTAGCATCATCTTATATGTTCATAAGGGCATAGCTATTGGGCTCTTGTGATCTTCTGCTATAACTAGCCTAAACATGCACTAATTATTCCCTGTGAGGGAAACCATAGTGTCCCTGTTTCTTTAGGTCTGGGTCACTTCACTTAGTATAATTTTTTCCAAGTCCTTCCATTTCCTTACAAACGGGGCAGTGTCATTCTTTCGGATAGAGGCATAGAATTCCATTGTGTATATGTACCAATTTTCCTGATCCACTCATCTACTGAGGGACATCTGGGTTGGTTCCATATTTTAGCTATGACAAATTGTGCTGCTATAAACATTGTTGTGCTGGTGGCTTTAGTGTGCTCTTGCTTGTAGATGCCCAAGAGTGGTTCTGCTGGGATGTAGGGGAGCTCTATGTTTAGCCTTCTGAGGAATCTCCATACTGCTTTTCAGAGTGGTTGAACAAGTTTCCATTCCCACCAACAATGTAGTAGGGTTTCCTTTTGGCCACATCCCCTCCACCATTTGTTATTATTAGTTTTCCTGATAGTGGACATTCTTACTGGGATGAGGTGGAATCTCAATGTTGTTTGGATTTGCATTTCTTTTATGGCCAGTGTCTCTTGGCCATTCTTATTTCTTATTCAGAGAAGTCTCTTTTTAGGGATTTAACCCATTTATTAAGGGGGCAGTTGGTTCTTTCAGCATTTATTTTGGGGGGAATTTAAAAAAGAGTTGAGAGGATATTTTAGAGATGATATGAGAAAGAAGTGGTATGGTAAGATTATAAAAACTAATATAGCTTTTCTTTACAGATATAACACTTTCAAATAGTCAAATATTTATCAATATATTCCATAGGCATCTCAAACTTAATTCATCTAAAATATCATTATCTTCCTCCACAAATCTGCTGTTTTTCCTCTGTCTCATAGATTGGCTGTAGCATGTACCTACTCACCTAAACCAAATATGGATAACAATGAAGGGTATGAAAAGAGGAGAACTAATTTTCACAGTTTAAAGATTTAATAACTGACATATTCAAATTTGTCTTACAGACAAAAAAGCTCAAAAAATTATATAAGTATAGGGCATTATCACTATCTTTACCACTAAAACAACTAATATGGATTCAATATTAGTTCTATAAACAATATAGTGTTTATGTAAACATGTGTTTATAAATTATAACTAAATTATAATTTTATAAACATATGGTACTTATATATAATATAAATAGCATATAATATAAATAAGATGTAATAGTCATAAACATAAATATAAGTGGAAAGAGAGACCCACAGAGAGAAGGAGAAAGATACCAGACAGATGATTCGATGAAATCATGGATGGATGGGTTTATGGATAGATGGATGAACCATTGGATGAATGCACATATGAACGCAGAGATGAGTGGACAAATAGACCAAGGAACCAAGGAACATACAGATGGATGAAAATATAGACAAAAGAGGAGCAAATGGAAGGGTAAATGGGAGACAGTAGAGGTGAATAGATAGATAAAGATAAAAGAACAAGTAGAAAAATAAATTGATAGGTAGATGGGTAGGTGGAAACATGGATAGATGAATGAATGGATGAATAAATACGTGTCCAGTTGAATAGATTGACAAATGGATAAAAATATGAAGATTTGGATTGATGCAGGATATAAACAGATGACTGATGGGTAGATGTCATACAGATGTATATATATATAGACAGACAGATAACAGAGAGATATACATCAGACATAGATGCACAGACAGATGGACAGATAGATGCACATATGGACAGAGGAATGGATGGAGAGAACATATGAACAAAGAGACCTCTGACAGAAAGACAGATATACAGATGGACAGTCAAAATATGATAGTGGATAGACGAATGTCAGACAGACACAGAAATTATGAGAAGGCAGATAACAGGTGAACACACAGACATCAGACCAAGAGCTGGATGGAAAGATGGACAGAAAGACATGTGTACAGACAGAAGGATGAATGGACTGACAGACAACAGATGGACAAATAAACTTCTGACAGAGATAAATGGATAGATGGACAGAGAAGCAGATATATAGACAGATGGGCAGAGATGGATGGACAGATAGACAACTGAGGGACAGACTGATGTCAGACAGATGGAAGTATGGAGAGACATATCAGAGAGACAAATGACACACAGATGGAAAGACAGACACAAAGACAGAGGGACAGGCAGACAGGGATGGATGGACAGATAGACAATTAGACAGATGGACAGACACATGGACAGATGGACAGACAGTTGTATCAATGTACAGAGAGACAGGCAGACAGACAGAAGGATGGATGGGCAAACAGACAACAGTCAAAGGAAAGGACAGATTAACAGATAGAAGACCACACTGACACCTGTATGGACAAATGGACCAGACTGAAATAGAAAGATAAGGCAAAACATTCTCTATTGTAACAACTATGTTAGAATAACCAGTCCATATTTCAGTATGAGGTTAGAGCCTCTGGAAGATCTCTAGGAAATAAAAATGTATGATTCTATAAACCACTCTCCATTTCTTAGGCTGAAAAAAAATTTATATACTCCATCGATGACTGTAAACTTCATGAGTGTTGCCAGTGGAAGATCTCTTATCTAGCTTGCAAAATGATATCCTTTCATCCTCAACAGTAGAAAGAAATCCTGTAAACCCCACTCATTATCTCTCCATGATAGGATCTGTACAAAGATACATTTTCTGTAGTTATATTTGCTGCCTTTGAAGAAAAATTAACTTTGAAGATTCACCCATTTTTAAAAGTTTTATAGATCAAGCAGATTTGGTGGTATCTCTACAAGCCAAGTTTGGTTACAAGGGGCCATCACTGATATACCACAAATCACTAACTCCTACAGGATTAGGGGCTGTAGATTTTCCAAGATAAGAAGCTCTCATTTTATATATGGTAAATCAGGGCGAAAGATGTAGAATGACCTGCTCAGGATAATCCCACAGTCAAGGGCTCCCAATCCACTGACATTCTTCCCATGACACTAGCATGGAATCAAGTTCATTCGGATGCCACATTAGTCATAAAGGAAAATAAAGCAGAAGATATCACAACACTTGACTTCTAACTACACCATAGTAAGAAATACATAGTAAGAAAAACAGCATGACAGTGGAGCAAAAACAGACAAATATATGAAACTCACAAAATAAAAGACCAGAAGTAAGCCCATATGACTACAGTCAGCTGATTAATAACAAACATGACAAAAATGTATCTTGGGAAAAAAGACAGCCTCTCAAATGCCACTTAAGGAAAATGGACATCCACATGAAGGAAATGAAAATAGAACCTTGTCTCTTATCCTGTACTAACATGAATTCAAAGTGGATCAAGGGTTTTCATGGAACACCTGAAACTTTAAAACTTCTACCAGAAAGAATAGAGGAAATGCTGGTATATATTGGCATAGCAATAACTTCCAGTAGCTCAGCAAATTAGAGCAAGGATTGAGGGTTGGGAATATGGCCTACTAGCAATAGTTCTCGCCTCCTATACGTGAAGCCCTGGGGTTTTGTTTGTTTGTTTGTTTGTTTAAATTTTTATTGCCAAACAGATGTACAGAGAGGTTACAGATTCATACATTAGGCATTGGATACATTTCTTGTTTTGTTAGATACCTCCTCCCTCATTCCCCCCTCCCCCTTTCCCTCTCCCCGCATGAGTTGTTCAGTTGATTTACACTAAACAGTTTTGCAAGTATTGCTTTTGTAGTCGTTTGTCTTTTTACCCTGTGGCTCTCCATTTTGGTATTCCCTTTCACTTTCCTAGTTCTAATACCAGTATATACAGTTTCCAATGTACTCAGTGAATTGAGCCAGACACAAAGAAACATAGACTCTATGTTCTCCCTCATAAGGAATAATTAACACAGGTTTAGGCAAGTCACAATGAAGCCCTGGGTTTGATTCCCCAGCACCATATATATAGAAAATGGCCAGAAGTGGCGCTGTGGCTCAAGTGGTAGAGTGCTAGCCTTGAGCAAAAAGAAGCCAGGGACAGTGCTCAGGCCCTAAGTCCAAGGCCCAGGACTGGCCAAAATTCAAAACAAAACAAAGAGCAAGGATTGAGGGCTTGGATTGCGGCTTAGGGGATTGTGGCTTAGTGCTTGCCTAGCATGCATGAAGCCCTGGGTTTGATTCCTCAGCACCACATACACCAGAAAAAGCTGGAAGTGGCTCAAGTGGTACAGCACCAGCCTTTAGCAAAAAGCTCAGGAACAGGGCTCAGGCCCTGAGTTTAAGCCCCACAACACATAAAATGATGCTAAGTGAAATGAACTCCATGTTATGGAAACGACTGTTATATCACTGTTGTAACTACTTTCAACATGCCATGTGAAACCGTAGCTTCTATTGTTGATGATCCTCTTGTATCCCCTTCCTGTGGTTGTACCTGCACTATCTCTGTATCTTATCTGAGTACATTGGAAACCGTGTATACTGGTATTAGAACTAGGAAAGTGAAAGGGAATACTGAAATCGAGAGACACCGGATAAAAAGACAAATGACTACAAAAGCAATACTTGCAAAACTGTTGGTGTATGTACCCAAGGCCTAACGTATGAAACTGTAACCTCTCTGTACATCACTTTGACAATAAATAAGGAAAAAAAGTTTAAAAAAAAACTGTTTGGTGTAAACCAACTGAACAATTCATGGAAGGAGAGGTAAAGGGGGAGGGGGAGGGGGAATGAGGGAGGAGGTAACAAACAGTACAAGAAATGTATCCAGGGGCTGGAGATATAGCCTAGTGGCAAGAGTGCCTGCCTCGGATACATGACGCCCTAGGTTCGATTCCCCAGCACCACATATACAGAAAACGGCCAGAAGCGGCGCTGTGGCTCAAGTGGCAGAGTGCTAGCCTTGAGCGGGAAGAAGCCAGGGACAGTGCTCAGGCCCTGAGTCCAAGGCCCAGGACTGGCCAAAAAAAAAAAAAAAAAAGAAATGTATCCAATGCCTAACGTATGCAACTGTAACCTCTCTGTACATCAGTTTGACAATAAAAAGAAAAACAAAAAAAAGAGCAAGGATTGACAAATGCAATTGTATCAAACTAAAAAGTTTCTGTAAGGGAAAGGAAACAGTCACTGTGCTAAAGAGATGGACTACTGAATTGGAGAAATTCTTTGACAGCTATACATCTGATAAGGCACTAATAACAAGAACATACAAGAAGCTAAAAATCTAACAACACAATTAATAAACGGACAAATGTACTGAACAGAGAGTTCTTGAAAGATAAAATACTACGGATCAGAAAATTCATGAAGAAATGTTCAGTATCCCTGGCCATAAAAGAAATGCAAATCAATACCATCAAATAAAACAGAAACGAACTGAAGTACAAAGTATATGAAGGTAAAATTGTGATAAGTCAGCAACTAATTGGCTAGTGTAATAAAAAAAGGAGAAGTAAGAAGAGGAAGAGGAGGAGAAAGTTATGGTAGTTATTGTAGGACTATATGAGATGAAAGATGGCAGAAACAGAAGAACAGCAGAAACTCAAAATGTTTAAGGGGGCTGGGATTATGGCCTAGTGGCAAGAGTGCTCACATCGTATACATGAAGCCCTGGGTTCCATTCCCCAGCACCACATATATAGAAAATGGCCAGAAGTGGCGCTGTGGCTCAAGTGGTAGAGTGCTAGCCTTGAGCAAAAAGAAGCCAGGGACAGTGCTCAGGCCCTGAGTTCAAGGCCCAGGACTGAAAAAAATGCACCCTTAAAAACGTCTTCTCCCCCCCGGGCTGGGGATATAGCCTAGTGGCAAAAGTGCCTGCCTCAGATACACGAGGCCCTAGGTTCGATTCCCCAGCACCACATATACAGAAAACGGCCAGAAGCGGCGCTGTGGCTCAAGTGGCAGAGTGCTAGCCTTGAGCAGGAAGAAGCCAGGGACAGTGCTCAGGCCCTGAGTCCAAGGCCCAGGATTGGCCAAAAAAAAAAAAAAAAAAAAAAACGTCTTCTCCTGACATGTAGTTAACTGTATCCACTATCATTTCCTTACCACAAGAAATTCACATGGCCAGGATGGACCCCTATGGGTACAGATGTGTCATTTCCCCCAAGGTGAAGAGGTGGGCTCTGAAGGCCATAAAGCAGTAAGGGAGGATGCTTTATCCTCTTGCATGTAATTGCAAATGGAGAATAACACACTACCATAGCCAAAGCACAGAAGTTGTTTTACTCATTCTATTTATAAAATAATATTTTTCCTTTTTCTTTATATGAGTCACTGAGGAAAAATTCCTCATTCCTCTGCTGACATTGAGGGCTTCTTGAAGCCTCTGTCAACAGCATATTTGTAGATGATCTCAGAGGATCTATTTATGAGGATGACTCAACTGCTCCACTAGATGTTGATTCATGGGTATTTTACTTAGGTAAATGTTGGCAAGAGTACATCCAAAAGCCTAAGTAATTATGCAAAGTAACACTCTCTGCTGATTTGCATGAGGGAAAGTCCGTGAATGAGAACTTTTTAATGTCATATCATGAAATTGTGTGGGGTCATTTGTTAGCACAGCATTATCCAATCCATACTGGCTAATTTCAACTATCTTTCATGAATATTACCCAAGGAAATTGATACTACAAATATAGTTAAGTAACTTAGAGCTGGGGAGGTAGCTCAGTGCATACAGTGTTTCCCTATAATATGTAAGGCCCTGAATTTCATCCCCAGTACCACAGAAAAATAGAAATAGAAAGTCTCCAATGAAGTAATTTTCCACAAGTACTTTAAAAGTACTTATTTCTTTGTGAATAATAGATTCCTCAAAACAACTTCCTAATCATAGTTTGAGTGAAAAAAAAAATATATATACACATAGCGCCTTCACTAATTCGTATGGCTACCAAAATCTTTCATTTATGCCACATTTTGTTGGTTTTTTTCAGTTAAATATTTGCAAAAACATACATTTGCTTTATACTGGGGAACGTGTAGTAAACAAGAAATAAATCATTCCTAAGAAAGAATAAAGCCTCATGGAAAATATGACAGGCTTACTAACAATAGAAAGATGGATTGGAATTAGCTTGGGATAGTATCTAGCAGTACAATCTTGACTAAATTGAGTATTTTAAAAGGATATTTATTCTAATTTAAAATTTTAACTTTATAGTTATATAATACCTCATTCATAAAGACTACAATTCTAGTACTTTTATATCCATTTTCTCATTTTATTCTTACAAATTGTTAACAAGAAAGGTGAATTCATTATTTTCTCTGTTTTGTAGACTTTTTGTTTTAGTACTGAAGACTGAATTCAGGCTTTGTGCTTGCTAGGCAAGTGCTGTACCACTTGAGCCGTTTCCATTTCCTGAATCACTTCTTCCTCTACCCATATTTTCTGAGCTTACCACTGTAAAATGCCAATGCTATGTACCAACTTGGTGATACCATGGTACTCAGGCTTTAATCAACTACAGTCTAAGGAAGTTATATTTTGGTTAATATGAACAAGGACAAGGGGAAAAAGAAATTCTATACACTGCTGATGGGAATGAAATTTAGTGCAACCGCTATGGGAATCAGTAGAGGTCGTTGCTAAAAACACTAAACTACCACATGATCCTGCTACAAAACTCCTGCATGTATACCTGAAGGAATACCAACACATTCAAGTTTACAGCAGTACTGTTCATGAGAGTCAAGCTATGGAATTAATAAACAAAGGGAATATATTCAACTGTATTTTTCATCTATAAAGAAGAATGAAAATGTGTCCAAGGAAAATAGATGAAATTGTATATTAATATTCAAATTACTATGTTTTAAGTAAAGCACATGACACTCTATAATGTGATTAGGGCTCATCTAATTGAAGACCTTAAGGGAAAAGGACTGACTTTCCTCAAAGAGGAGAGAATCCTATCAACATATTACTTTCAGCCTAGAGCTGCAGTATCATCTTCTTTGAGTTTCGAACTCAAAATTCTGCTGATCTGCTCCACAGACTTCAGACTTGCCAGCCTCCACTATTAGGAGTGAATTCCTTAAATATAGCTGAGTTGAGGGGGGAGGAAATATGTGTCCTTCCTATTGTTTCTATTTCTCTAAAGAATCCTAAATTAATGCAGCCTCCAAAAAAAAAACCTCATTAGACCCAACTAGTTAATCCTTATGTTCAAGGTTGATTCTGGGGGAGCCCAACCAAGACATGGGTTTCCAGGCTAAGATTCTACAGCAAAGAAAAGTTATGTGGCGTGCTAGATTCGTGACCATTTAGAGCTCGAGCTGTAGAAGCCCTAACTCTTGGCCAGCACTGCTGGATTGGACAACACTGATTTACCACTTCCCTTCCTACATGTCTGGCAGTCATTGTTAGTTGATTTTTTTCTACTCTAGTTCCATTGTCAAGAACTTCATCAGTACACAGTATTAGAATCCTTCTGCAGCTCAAGTTAATAATAAGTGATGTTCAAGAAGGGCTGCATTTTCTATCCCCATTCTGGATTGCAGTACAGAGCAGACTGAATCCAATTGTGGATTTCAAGCTTCTTCCCACCCCCATGCCACTCCCATTCAGCACACTTTCATGTTCATTTAAGCTTAATCTATTTCCTCTTCCAACAGACAACCCTCCACTTCCCAAAGAACAGCTAAAAGAACTGGAAACTGAAGTTAAATGGCACCCCACACTCCCCAGATCTGATATTCTATACACAGCTGATCTATCTTGCCCGTGGCTCTTTCTAACATTGCCTGGCGAAGCATAGAAGACTTGACATTACCAAGTAAGAAATGAATGAATGAATGAATGAATGAATGGACACTTTTGGGCAAAGGGAGTTATTTCAACATCTCTTACTCCAGTGGCCTTTTTTCCTTCTACAGGAGAAAATGAAGGAACAAAGAGTCACTAAGTCAGTCCTATTATTCCTGCATCTCCACACATGCGCTAGAGTTCATTCACATATTTGTCAAAGTGCTTACAGATGCTGCAACTTCTCATATTACAGAATCTAATGAAAACCATTGATTTGGGGAAGTGGATTTTCAAGATAAAATTGGACTAGATGACAAGCCCTAGCAAGTTAATATAAGCCAAATGAACTGGTACGGGGCCTCCTGACCTGGTCAGGCCTCTTGAGATGATCTCCTGGGACAAAGCCATGTCTATTGTTCTGGGCAGCAGCTAATAGATAGAGCCCTGGACAATGTCTGCCTTCAGCCTCAGGAAAAAAAAGTGCAGAAGCCAACACAGCTGTAGCCTATCAAGAGAAGGAAGCCATAGAAAGTGGCCCAGGTGGCAGGTGGAGTAGGAAATGATGACGGAGTCTGCAGAGCCTTCAGCAGAGGCAGGCACTGCTTCAACAACCCAGGCCTGGCCTCTGATCCTTCATGCCATGCTTTGACCTATCATTCTGTGAGAAGGGAAAACACAGGTCCCCTGGTGAAACAAATAGGCTGGAAAGTAAGCCAGTCAAGTTGAGCTTCCCTCCAACATGCCTATATACCATTTCCCAAGGTTACTTTTCTGAGGCTATAAACAGTAACCAAAAATAATGTGGATCAAGGATGAGGATACCTGGTTTTTCTGGTAAGCAGCACTACTCGCATAGAGGGGCACGTGCAAGGTCAAGGACTAGCAAGTGCTAGGTGATAATGTAGCAGCCTCACGAATTTAATGGCTGCATTTGGGACAGACAGAGCAGTTCATCTGATTGTGGAGCACCCCTTGCATCATTAAGGGGCAATTAGTTGGCCCTGCCTGTTTTCCCAGCCCTGGGGCCGCTGGCTGTTACACCGGAACCTGGAAGGGGTGGTCCTAGATAGCCCCGCCTGCCTTCCGGGTTCCGCGGCTGACCCCGCCTCCCAGCCTTGGGACCACGTGTGGCTAAGATGGCGCCGGGTGGTGAACCCGGAGGCGGTCCTGTGGGCTGTGACATAGAATTAGGCCGCCTCTTAGGATTGGTCCCTCGGCCCTTCCACCCTTGACGGACAGCTCAGGCCTCCCCTCACAGTCCCTAGATAGGTGCGCGTACACCCCGCCCCTTCCTGCCGTTTTATAGGCGGAACAAAGCGCCTCCCAAATAAAGCGAGATTGCGAGACCTTTCTACCCAGCTGTCTGATTGTCCTCCAGCGGAGGGGGGCTGGGTGCAGGCAGTTCGTCGACCCTTCACCTTTTTTTGGCTCGCCTCTGTCAGCCCGTGCTTCCCCGCCTCTCCCGCTGGCCAGGAGAGAGCTGGGGGTGAAGGACCCCGACACCTGATCTCATCCTATCCTAACAGAAACCCAGAGACACAGGCAGGATTAGTGTGCTCTTTTATACATGAGGAATCTGCTAACACTCAGAGAGATTGACGCACTTATCTAAAGCCACACAGCTTGTTTGACATGGAGATAGAATTCACACTTCAAATTCAAGGAACATATTCATCTTTCATGGTTTCTCTTACAAGTTCTCAAAGAACGATTAAGACCTGATGCAACAAAAGTTTTTCCAAATACTGGTCCCAAATTTTGAGAATATAGTGGTAAATAGGATGCCACAAGGCCTGTGCTTTCTGAACGTGACATTCTAGTAGGGGAAATGTATGATTTCTTAATAACAACATAACTCATGTTCATTAAGTGATAGATGACACACAGTAAGTATATCCAGGTCAAATGTGAGAGATGGGACAGGTGTAAAGATGAGGTGTGCAAATTATGCTCGTTAAGGCTCAGAGCCTGTTGAGGAAATTGTATTTCCTTAGGCTGTGCATATGTGAGTTCTCGAACAAGCTGCACAGTCAGAATGGTGTCTGGCATCAGCAGGTGATATCTTGCATGGAAATCCCACAATGTGCCCCTTGTCAAAAAGCCCTTCCCAAGCCTGCCCTCAACTGTCTCTCTGGAAGTAGTCTAATACCAGGCATGTCTAGGATCTGCTGCCTCCAAGAACTCAGGAAATATGCACGTATATGAGACTATTCAAAGCACACTCTTTAAGGAAACCAACTAAATACTGCAAAGAATGTATCTTGCTAGCCTCAACAAAAACAGCTCCCATGTACAGAGAAACTGTCCATTTTCTATTCTACAGAGTACACCACCTGAGCTGGGAATATGGCCTAGTGGTAAAGTGCTCGCCTCGTATACATGAAGCTCTGGGTTCGATTCCTCAGCACTGCATATATAGAAAAGGACAGAAGTGGTGCTGTGGCTCAAGTGGCAGAGTGCTAGCCTTGAGCAAAAACAAACAACCAAAAAAAAGAAGCCAGGGACAGTGCTCAGGCCCTGAGTTTAAGACCCAGGACTGGCAAAAAAAACAAATCAAAAACAAAACAAAACAGAGTACACCAGCTGGAAAGGACATCGCTTAGACAAGCAAAGATTAGGGCCAGAAGTACTATTTGGCCCAGGTCACCTTGTGAGGCAAGAGTAGGGTTAGGGTTAGTGTTAGAGTTTGGGTATTTGTACTGAGAGATGGTAATGGACAGCCAGAGACTTGAAGCTCTTCCATTGCTCTGGTTGATCTAAGAAAGAATAAGCTGGGCCTTGTGAACATGTGTCTCTGCCAATTTATGGAGGTCTCTAGCCAGTGGGAGAATCCTGCGAGAACTCACAGGAGGTAACATGGATATATAGGGAGCTCGGGGACTTAAGAAGCCTCACCTTCAAACCATTTGATGCGCCATTTATAATTCAATGCCAGTGCCACTTCACTGCCTGTGATCTCCTCTGCTGGCTGCACAGCGTGAAGCCTGTGTTTATACCTGCAGACCCAGCCTCCCACTTCCTAGGATCTGGGGTGATCATGTCATAGTGTCAATGCAGCATGAATACAAAGCCTCCCAGAAGCAGGACATAAAGGCCACTGGTTGAACCTGAAACCCAAAGCTGGTGTGCCTATGTAGATATTAGAGTGAAGATATAGCCAAACATGATGTCCAGTGACAGCCTCTGTAAGCATTCTCTTCCTCTGAAATCCCTTCCAACAGGCAGGGCTGAGCCTATTGTTCTCCAAGTAGACATGCGCACCTGTTACCACTCACGTGGTTTCTGTGCCCAGCCTCAGCTCTGACCATCCCAACAGTAAGTTTCCTGGGAATAACTTCCCATGGCCACACCCAAGTGTCCCTCCAAGCCAGCCAGTGAAATCTGAATTGGAGATAAGTAATATGTATGTAGTATAAGCATGCTCCATGCCGTCTTTAGTATACATTTAGAGTGAGCCATTGTTGCTTGCCTATCTGCAATTCGTTTTGAAGGAAGCATCCTGAATTTCAGCAGGCAGGCCAATTCCTGTAGCTGATGCAGTGGCTGCCACCTGCTGCTAATACTGACTGATGGAGAGGAAAAAAGGCGTGAAATCCTGTTTTCAAAAGTATTTTGGAATAAATAGTACAGGCTTCCACTGCAACACTTGTGTCATTTTTGGAGGACGTTTTCACTACAGATAAAGCCTGTGCCTCTGGGCTGCCAGTGAGACCCAGTCCCACAGGAGGGGAAATAAGTTCCAAAGCAGTTAGAAAACAACCCCAGGGGATCCAAGACCTGAGCTTCATCTGCTGGGTCTTTTATTGTTGTTAATTCATAACCGTATCTTTAAAATCCTAGACCAGAATTCAAGAAAAATCAGTGCCTCTGACAGTCATTCCTTACTCCTTGGGGATAGCCACTCTGTCAGTTGTGCGCCCGGGATGCGTTCTTAGTGCCACAGCGCCCTCTAGTGGCATCAGAGGGAACCACATGCTGTGTTTGTCTTGGCTAAAACCACTGGCATAAACACCAGGGCAGAAAATACCAGTGCCCTTTGGATGAGCAGATGCCTGGGTTGTGGGGCAGAATTGTAGCCAAAAAGCTCAAATCCAAGGTACACCCTGAAAACAAAGCTCTTCCCTGCCTCAGTGAAGCTCAGACAAGACAGGATTATATTTCACCTTCATGCCAACATGTAACGTATCTGCTGACCCAATTTTACAGATGTTCTCTTCAAAACGATCTTGGCTTTGTGAATATTTTCTCACTATCAAGCTGTGATGACAAGAATGTCAAAAAGGCTCCTTCAAATAAAATAAAAAAAACTGGCTGTACAGTCCAGACTTTATTCTTATTCTATCATTTGGCTGAACATGAATGCATCATTAGTGGATGTAGGAAAGTATGGAGAATTAGGACCTCAGTCCCCCTCAAACCCTGTTGGTGTCATTCTGGCAACAACTTTGCTTCATTTCCTAAATGGAGCTATTACAAATCCATTGCTGAAAGCACACAACTGCTATAATCTTCGTTTACATATATGTAGCTCAAGGCAAATTCTCTTGCCTTGATTTGAAAGCAATACAAAGAAAAGAGAAATGCGAAATCTATCTTTTAAAATGCAGCATTTGAAACACACACACACACACACACACACACACACACACACACACACACACCTGTACCATTCAGTTACATACAAAGGCAAATTTCCAAATAGCTAGTCACTAGCCTTCCTCCTTTCAAAGGCTGATTTTGTGACACTTCCATAGCTTTGATTTCAGCTGAAATCTACCATCTGGCTCAGGAAACTCAAGGCAGGAACTGTGAGGCCGCAGTCCTGTAGCCTCACCTGCCAAGGACCAGCACCTAGACTTCCAGCAAGCTGAGGGCAGCTTCAACTGGCAAACTGTAAAGTCTGGGTCTAGCGGCTGGCCTCCTGGAGGAGAGAGCAGCAGCTCTCACCCATGAACAGAGATGTGCACAAAGCCTTCCTAACACTCACTTGCCTCTGTCTTTCTCAACCCCTTTGAAGACAATGCCTCTCACTCATTC
Organism: Perognathus longimembris pacificus; assembly: GCF_023159225.1. Lineage (NCBI taxonomy): Eukaryota > Metazoa > Chordata > Mammalia > Rodentia > Heteromyidae > Perognathus > Perognathus longimembris. Next base: position 3,979,326 of record NC_063188.1, on the reverse strand, counting down.
TTTAGGAAACATGGAAGCACCTACAATGTGGCAGTCATGGGGTTAAAAGATTAAAGAAATGAGTAAGAAATGCTTCCTCTTTCAGAAATAGATAACTGCAAGGCAATGAACATAGTGCTACAGTAAAGACAGAAAGCTGCATGCCGTGCACCTTGTTGATGGGAATGTGAATGTGTGCCACTTCTTTGGAGGGCAATCTGCCACAAACGTCCAGAGTTTCACACGCACACACTGTATTCATCAAGCATCTCAGTTGCTTGAGTGGCTCTCATAAATTTAAGCAGAAATGGTGGGTGATGGTCATTGTTGTTTGGGGTTGCTAGTTTCATTTTTGTTTGCACAAGCTACTCATTGGCTCAAAGAATCCCAGGGAAGGTGATAGTCTCAAACCTCAATAATAGATAAAGACAAAGGTGATCTGGAAACTGCCAAAATCACACCATAAAATTGCTTAGCAACAGCCACGGGTAGGCCAAAGGAAAGTGAAATTCTAGTATTTTATGTATCCACAGTGATAAGCAGCCTCTGTCCCCTGCCCAAAATAATAGAGTAGGAAATTTCCCAAGTCAAGGAACATTTATGATGCAGGCAGCCAAAATTATGGCTCATGCCTACAATTCTAGCTAGTCAGGAAGCTAAGATCTGAATATCACAGTTCAAAGCCATATTGAGCAGGAAAGTCCTCAAGAGTCCTATCTCCAATTAACTACCAAAACTCTGGAAGGGGAGGTGTGGTTCAAGTGGTAGAGACCAGCTTTGAGCAGAAAACCAAGAAGACAGTGGCCAGGCTCTGACCTCAAACCCCAGTACCTGCACCAAAAAAGAAAGGAAAGAAAATCAACTCCTACCTGGTCATCGTGAGGCATGTCGATAATCCCAGTACTAAGAAGGCTAGGTGGAAGAATCAAGTTTCGAGGCCAACCCAGGCTACATAGCAATATACTTTTCTGCAAAAATAAAAACATAAAGGTCATCTCCCCAGCAATATCCACACAAGCTGCCTGATTCCTCAGGGAGAAACAAGTTGGGTATTTGAAGGGAAAACAGCTGCACAGTGATATCAAGATTTGTTAAATGACTTTATTTACTTTAAAGAAGCATCAAGTAGTCCCCAAACAGCAGCAAGAACTGCACACACAATGCTAATGGTAAATTTAATGTGATTTATTCATACAATAACTCAGGCTGCACTTAACACAAACACAAAGGTAAGCTTTTCAATAGCGTGGAATAGATGAATTCATAAAGCCTGTTAAGTAAATAATGAGTTGAGAATATAAATCACCTGCAAATGGTTCTTTCAGAAACACACATGAAAAGACAATAAATTAGAGCAAATGTCTTATCAATGCCAACTTCAGGCTAGCTACAAACCCTGTTGCCTGCATAAATCATGGTCTCTTCTACAGATAAGAAAGCAAAAGTAGGCAACCTTTGCCTTCATATCTTTCTTTGATTGCTTCCCATCTCTTGTTTCCTAGCATGTGATACTCTACCAGAACTTGTTAGCACTGGGGTGAGTACTGCCACATCACCATGTGTCCAGTTCCAGAAAATTCTCTCCCTGAAATCCCATCTGGAGCCAAGCTATGTCATCTTTGTTATTTCTAGCCTAGAGGCTGCCTTCATCACAGGATGAAGATCACCCCCTAGAATCTACAATCCAAAAAGAGCATCCTTTCATTACTCTCCAGGCAAGAGTGATCTCAGGCAGGATATGGAATGACCCCCTAGGAAACTCTGATCCCAAAGAAAACTCATATCAGATGGCAATGAGGAACTTTCCTTATAGTGGTGACTTAATGGGTGACCTGAGCAGACAAATTCATAACAGCCTACTCAGACCATGTCCTGACACTTCCCCGGGAGAACCAAAGGGACCCCAAAGGCAGTCGACAATGAGGGAATCTATGTGGAGAGCCCGTCAGCCACAACAGGTCATCTCTAAGGCTGAAAGAGACAGACGCTAAGGAACAATGTAGGTTCTAATTTATCGCAGATCTCAGGCAAGAATGTAAGGGACATCTCTCAAGAGCTGTAACTGGTAAGGTGGTTTGGGGGAAAGCAAGGGGTTGGACATGCTTTTGAGACTTCTCCCTTCACAGTAAGATACACAAGTCTTGGGAACCTGCGAAACAGCAACAAGTTGGGGCAAGAGAGAGAAGATCCATCTGCTTGCCTCGTCCAGAAAGCAATCTTTCCCTTTGTAGTCCAGGTAAGGATTCACCAATCACCTGGCTCGCCATTCAACACACACCCTAACACGCAAGTGATTAAAATTAATGTAGACTAGGTATATACCCAAAACAATAGCAGGGACTTGCAGAGATACATGTATAGCTATTGTAATGGCAGCATCATTTGGGAAAGTCCAAGTGTCTGTCAACAAATGGATGAAAAAGTTTTATATATGTACACAATGGAATATTATTCCATCTAAAGGGCAAAGAAATTCTGTCAGTTGGTACGATATGGGTGAACACTGGGGACATTATAAAAGTCTGTCACAAAAAATAATACTGCATGACAGTATTGATAGAATAGTCAGAACCACAGACATAGTAAGCTGGGGCAAGGAGAAAATGGAGAGTCAGTGTTTAATGGAACAGCTTCAGTTTTGCAAGGAGTTCTGTATCCGCATAATAGCATAACACTGTGACTATACTTAATGCCACCAAAGCACAAAATGGTTAGGGTAAATTATGTATTACGTGTATTTTACTAGCTTTTTATCAGCTGGTAAAATGACAGAAGAGATTTTTCATTGTGATATTTCCATGTATACATACAATATCTCCTAATTCACACTCCCTCTTCTCACATCTCTGTTCTTAAAACAATTTCGACAGGTTTCATTGTTCTATTTTCCTGCATGTGTATGACAGTCTTTGATTACACTTATCCTCCTTCACACTCTCCATTTACCCTTTCTCCTCTTTTTAATGCCCACCCCCAAAGAGAATGTTATACATTTCTGCCATTAATTTTCTTTAGTATATATAATTACACAAAGGGGTTTCACCATGGCATTTCACCAGACATATTTTACTCTGATTTAATGCTCACTATTCCTGTTTCTTTCCATGTCCCCTTACCACACTATTATCCAACAACTTCACTGTATTTCCAATGCCATTTTCAGATACACACACACACACACACACACACACACACACACACAATGCATTTTGATACTCTTCACCACCCAACATTCTCATCATCCTCAAGTCCCCCTAAGCAGTCCCACAGATAGAATCATATTATGCATATCTGTCTTTTAGGAATACAATTAATAATTTACCAATTTTAAATGCATTTATTTTGGGTTTTTTTGGTAATTTGTGTTGTGTGTTTGTTTTCCAGTATTTTTCTGTTTCTCTCTTCACATTCCTTTTTTAAAATTACTTTCCTATGACTAACACCTTTACTCTTTTCTGCTGACTCTCCATTGTCTATCATTTTAACCTCGTTCTTTCTACCAATTCTACTCTTCTCCAGATTTCTACTTCACTGAAACTAAACCAAAATCATCACCCCCCCCCCATACATTTTACGCTACTCCCTTCACTACCCCTAACTTACCCTCCTGATTTACTTCCAGGACCTCCAGACTCCATTGACCCCTGGTTATCAGAGAGAGGGTATCCCTGTTCAATCTGAGTGAATCAAAGGGGTTCATAGAGAAATCCCACCAGTCCAAAAAGAACTTAATATAAAAACAAAAATTGCACATAGGGTTATAACAGTAAATAAGTAACTACTGAATACAGGGCTCAGGGTTGGTTGGTATATTGAAATTGTATTCTTTAGGGACACCAAATCTGATATTATATTAAATGCACTTATAATTTGAGAATTTTTGTCAAAAAAGGTTAGTGTGGAAAGAGTGGTAGAATCATTGGAGCTACTAACAGTAACTACAACCTGGCAAGAAAAAGCATTCCGTGGAGGGTGTGGCTCAGTAATACAGTACTTGCCTAGCATCCTTGAGGCCCTGGCTTTGATTCCCAGCACTGCAACTTTTTTTTTGTTATTATTTAAGCCATTCTCTGTCACACACCTGTAAACCTAGCAATTAGGAAGCACAAGCATAAGAAAGAACTGTGAGTTCAAAGGCAACAGGCTATGGAGACGTTTTCTCAGAAAGAAATGCTAATGTGCTACAGCAAAAGTGCAAGACCAAGATTGTATGCGGTCAATTGCAGCTATGCAAAACCAAAATGGTCTTATCTGTTAGTATGCATGTGGGTAGGAAAAGGAGTATAAGTAAGTATAAAATGTCAACAGTAGCCACATCCTGAAGGGTTAGCTTCTTTGCATCTTTATCATAGAGTGAAACAGAAAATGTGAACATTTAACACATAAAATCTCAGTTTTGCCCTTAGAGTGGGGTGGAAAGTCACAGTAAATATAAAGCAGAAACACAGAAAAATTCCAAGGATAACAAGTATTTTCACTCTCTAGAAGGAGGATGTTTCCATGTTTAATATGAAAAGAGGGGGGGGGGGGAAATCACACCACAAAAGACCATTTGATCACTTCAGAAAGTGAGCTCCAGAAGGAATATTTACAGCGCAAATTCACAAAACTGGAAATTCAAATATGCAACATTCATGCGCAGAGAATGGTGAAGGTCATTCGTAAACTTGGTTCACAGTTCAAGCAGGATACCACTCTCAGCTATTATTGGAGGAATGTGAGGTGCTTTTGTGGCATTACGGGCTTTATTTGTCAACTTCATTTTTTAACTTTAGTGCTGTAAGGCAGCAAGAGAGTGAGAGGAGAAAATAGTTATTTTTTTGACAACTTGGCACTAAGAGACTATCCTAAGGGAATAGTTTGAAATACACACAAAAACATTTTATTCACCAAGTTGATCATTACAGCAGTAACCATAATATTGAAAACTTGGAAATAGCCGAAATTTCCAACTACTGAAAGATTAAGTAAATGACAATAAAACTACACAATAAAATAGATTACGAGTGAAAGTTGCTTTACAAAATCTGTACTATCCACACATAATACTTAAAAGAATGCAAATTGTATCATAAAGAATATAGATCACAGAAATGTTAAAAAATCATACACCAAAAGACAAGATATTAAGTGGCAATCTCAGGATAAAATATTCACACATTTTCTCACCTTTCACTATGTTTCTGTTTTCCATTTTTTTTAAAAACACAGCAATTTTATAATCAGAAAAAGAGTACATTTTTTAGGTAAGGCAAATCCCAAAATTCTTTATTGGTGTTCATTTCATCCCACAAAACACTCAGCCTCTTGGCCTTCAATGTACAGAAACCAGGCTGTGAAGAATGGTTATGAATGGGCTGGAGCAGAGAAAAGGGGGCACAATCTATGTCAGGTGGGAGGTTCGGAGAGGCAAGGGAGAGTCAGCCAAGGGCAGGGGCATTGTGGAGCCAGGGAAGACTCTGACTGGTCAGCGGAGGTCTTTCTAGACCCATAGTAGGCACTGACGGTGTTCTCAAAGGGCAGGGTCAAGAGGGATTTTAGGAAGACACATGGATTCCTTTGGGAACAGGGGAGGAAAAAGGAGGGAAGGTAAACTACTTGAGAGATAAGGGGAAAGGACTGAAGCAATGGTGATGAGAATGAAGAGAAAGAGGCCAATGGCTATAGCAAATCCCTACTCTACACCTAAACCACATCTAGACAAGTCTTTGTTGGCCAATTCAGGATAGAGAAACACCTTGTAGAAGGAATTTGCCAGCATTCAACAGATCGGGCTAAAAACCTAGACAGAATTCAAAGCAAGTCTTTGCAAACTACCTGTCAAGATAGAAATGTGTCTACTGAGCACTTAAAATATAGGTATCTTTTAAAGTTTATTTTATTTCATTTCATTGAAATTCAGATAGTCAAGTATGCGTAGCAACTCCAGAGTTGGCCAGTAGAGTTCACCTTAGGACTTCCTCAAAGCAGAATTCAGAGTTTTTATGCTAAAACTATGCTTTTGAGAAATAAAGAAATAAACTTAAAATTTAACATTGTAAGAATAAAGTGGGAGATAAAGCTGAAGATGCCAAAAAATATGTCCTAAGGAATTTCTAGACTGTATTGTAAAAATTATAGTGGAAATAAGGAAAGCAATAAAGAGACAGGAACAGGAAGCCAATGCTGAAGGAAACAAGTTACAAAAGCTCAAGCTTCTTGAAAGAAACGAGTTCTGTGACCAGGAGAAATGAAGAAGCCCTTCACTCCTCCAATCAAAACTGTTGTTGCCGAGACAGTCACTTAACTGTTAAGCAGACCATAGTGTTGTTATATACACCTAGCAAAGACCAAATTAGTTTTCTTTTAAGTTTTTGTACTGATTTTAAGATATATATGCATATCTATATCTCTATAGACATATAGTCTTTTATGGGTTACAATTTAATACGGTGCACTTTGCTATTCGTTATGTTTTCTTTCACAAACATGCACCTTGAAACACCAAGACACAGTAAGCAGAAAAATCCTAAAAGAATCCATTTTACTACAAGACTTACTGTATTACATTTATTTAGAAAGGAATTTATTCTTCTGATGACTACAAATAGTTGATCCACTTCATCATGTTCTAAATGCAACTTGTAAATATTCTATTACTTTAACATGATTTGAATTAAGCTTATTACTAAAAGCTGCCTTTCTGAATATTTTCATAATTAGGAAATACACAAATGAAAATTACCTAATATTGTGCTAATAAAGTTTACACACTTTAAACTTTAATAAAATGCTTTAATTAGCGATTAAAAGGAGAATATTTTGTTTCTGAATAAATTGATGTCTATAATTAATAATCCATAAACGAGAACATTAATATGAATTTGCATAACCTCAACCATAGATAGAGTTACATTTTTAATGTTTTTCATTGTGAATAACAGACCTAATAGATGGCCATTGAGTTCAAGGGACATTTTTGGTGTCAAATTATTGAAATGTATCTGAAAATTTTTAATATGAACTTCCCATATTACCTCATATCTCTATGGCACTGAGCATCATTTATTATTTGATGAAGTAACACATTGATCATTTCATCATATTTTATCTTTAGATTTTGAAATCTGTGGCTCTTAGAATTATCATTTAACTTCATGTTTGGAAAAGAAATATAATTTTGTGTCAAGATATTTTGAATATATTGGCCTACCTAAGATGTATGTATTACTAAATGATAAACAAAATAACCAGGAACTTAAAGTCAATCCTAATTTGACATATGGTTACTTTCTGAAATAGATTAGACAATTTCTTGAGTATAATATTATGTTCTATTATCATGGTCTTGATATTTTAAGACAGAACTTTGGTTTGTTAACAAATGACTAAGCTATAACTACTTTAAAAAGGAAAAGGAGTGTTTCAACCAAGTCCTCATCCAACTACTAATTTCAAATGAATAAAGGCAAAATGAAAAGGCTTGTCACATAAGCCAAACTGTTAGGTTGCATCCAATATTATGAGTATTGACAAAATAATCATCTGTCCCCTCAAGGGGAACATATTTTATTTGCCCTCTGTGGCTGATAAAACTCAAGGCATCAATGACTGGAGAAATTCTCTATGTTGGGAGTCATTATACACATTGTGATCCTGTAATGGGTCAGAATCCACAAAATACAATTCCCCTGCATGGATGTCAGTAAAGTTAGCCAGAAATTCATCAGGACTGAAGCCAACCCACACAGTATACCTATAGTCTACGGTGCGTATGGAGTAGCCCATGATCTTTATATCTTTTAAACTTGGCTTGTCAGAATTCCATTGAGGGGAATCGGCAGGCCGGGGATACTGGCTGTAGGCAATTGACTCATAGGGATTACTATGGAGGTATGGATCCTCTTCCACGCCATGGAATCGAAAATGATTCAGAAGATTCTGGCCTTCTCTGCACAGCTCAACATGAAATGAAGGAATGGGGCATCGAGGAGGAACTTGCAGTCCTGCGAGTCCGGCCAGTGTAGGGAAGAGAGACATGAGTTCCACAAGGTCTCTGCTTTGCCTGCCTGAAACAGGAAGTGACACAGGTAGATGTGGTTCACTATAGAAGCCTGACAAGTCAAGAATGATGAGCCACCAAGCCTGCTCTCAGCTTCATCTGCTTTTGCTTTTGTTCTTTCGTTTTGTTCAAAACAGTTCTTTTTAGCAAAAGTTTAAAAACCTCAACACTTCACACTCTACTAGCTACTCATTCAATCAAATTGCAGGATGCAAAATTAACAAGTCACCAGCACTTTGCAAAGCCACTTAACATTTCAAACTGCCAGTATAACAATTGAATAAAGCAAGCTTCATCAATTAAAGCTCAAAATACAGGGTAAAACTCTGTTGAATATGACAATCTGAGTCTCAGTGTCACCCCATAAATAGTCTTTACTTGATGTCTGCATTTGACCCATCTGTGTACATGTGTGTTTATGTGTATATGTGCATGCACGCATGTGCATGTCTGTGCTGATCCTGGGGCTTGAACTTAGGGCCCGAGCACTATCTCTGAGCCTTTTGCTCAAGGCTAGTGTACCCCACTTGGGCTACACCTTCGAACCTCCAGGCTAGCTCCAAACCATGATCCTCAGATCTATCTCCTGAGTAGGTAGTATTACAGGTGTGAGTCACTCGAGTCTGGCTTGGTCCATCTTTTTAGTATGGTAAAATATTTAAAGAGGCTGAGAATATGGGATTAGCGGTAGAGAGTTTGCCTTGCTTGCATGAAACTCTTGGTTCCATTCCTCAGCACCACATAAACAGAAAAGGCTGGAAGTGACGTTGTGTCTCAAGTGGTAGAGTACTAGCTTTGAGCAAAAAGAAGCCAGGGACAGTGCTCAGGCCCTGAGTTCAAGCCCCATGACTGGCACCTTATGTAGGCAGGTGTTTTCAAGGCTTTGAAAGACTGCATGTGTAAGTCAATCTGTGTCCTTCCCTATTGGGAGCCTGGAGTAGAATCACTTCGTCGATTTTACAAATCTAGTAGTTCATTGGGTCAATGACCTGTCAAAATGGAAACTATTATTCTCATGAAGGACCAAATCTTCATCAAAGTATGGAGGTTAAGGATTCCATTCATCTATTTGAGAGACTCTTCCCCGACATGCGTAATCCTGTCCTCTAAGCTCTGGAGTATACTTACTGGCACCTCTACAGAACTTCCCACCTTGGGATGTTAACTGCTCTTTTGTCCCTCCACCTCCTGAAGCTCTAGCTGTGCTTCTCATTTCCAACCCTGAGAATAGGAGGTATTAAAAACAAACACCAAAAACATGGGCTGATGAAACCATGTCCTGAAGGAATTCCAACACATCAGGAAGAGACTATACAAGCACACAGCAGGTGATTCCTTAAGTTGATCTGAATGGAAACTAAAGGCATACTTAGTGCTCCACCATATCCCTTCAGTGTATTTTATACCTGGAGCCACCAACTCTGAGGCAGGATCAAAAGGGTCACGATAAGGGAAGAGTTTCTCGCCTGCTTCTGGAAGTGAAGCCGTCTTGCCTGGAGCATAGAACATCAGAGGCACACGAGTAGTGACGTCAAAATTGCTGTATTTGGCCCATTCTCCATGTTCCCCTAGGGACCACCCTGAGTCATAAAAAGTACACAATGACAGAAAATCAATAACTGTACCTAGCTTTGCTTATTTTACACATCATTTCATTTTCTTTTTTAAACACCAGAGGGAGTAAAACCTCATTATCTTGCAGAAATTTCTCTAGAAGTACTACAAAAAGGTAATTTCACCTGAAGGTCTCTTTATTCAAAGTCAGCTATCTGCCTTAAATGAGGAAACCTTTAAAAACAAAAAAAATAAAATATCTTTTCAAAATAAACAACTTTTAGATTACACCGACACTAGGCTTTGGGAGACCTATGGGTCCCAAACATGCCTCCCTTGCCAAGATGAGTGAATCCAGTTTTGTGCACATGAAGAACATACTCTACCACCCAGTTACACCCCAGATACTCATTCTTAATGATAGGGACCCGAAAGCACCAGTGTTACCAGTGCCCTGTCCTGTGTCTATTGTTTCATAGGTTGTTCTACTAAAACATGAGCTACAGAACTGTAGCCTATGAATGTCTATCTCCCTCTTTTTTGTGTGTGGACCAGTCCTGAGGCTTGAACTCAGGGTCTGGGCACTGTCTCTGAGCTTTAGTGCTCAAGGCTACTGTTCTACTACTTGAGTCACAGCTCCACTTCCAGCTTCTTTTTAAAATTAATTTATTGCCAAAGTGATCTACTGAGGGGTTACAGTTTCATATGTAAGGCAGTGAGTACATTTCAAACTTGTTACCTCCATCATTTTTCTCCCACCTGCCTCCCTCCACAAATCCCTCCCCCACCCCATAAGTTGTACAGTTTGGTTTACAGCATATACTTTTGTAAGTATTGCTGTTGCATTGGTTCACCTTTTACCCTTTGTCTCTCCATTTTGATGTTCCCCTTCCCTTCTCTAGTTCTGATAAGCATATATACATTACCAAGGGTACCAAAATAAGTTATGGTAACATCAGGGGTAAATCCATGGGGAAGAAAGACAAAATAAAAAGTCCTAATTTTACATGGTATGTTGAAAATAACAACAATGATAGACAACTTATTTCCATAACTTGGAATTCATTTCTCATAGAAGCATCTTATGTGTTCATATGCATATAGCTATTGAGCTATTGTGATCTTCTGCTAGGACTATCCTAGACGTGTACTAATTACTACCAATGAGGGAAACCACAGAGTCTATGTTTCTTTGAGTCTGGATCACTTCACTTAGTATGACTTTTTTCCAAGTCTTACTATTTCCTCACGAATGGGGCAATGTCATTCTTTCTATTAGAAGCATAGAATTCCATTGTGTATATGTACCACATTTTCTTGATCCACTCATCCACTTCCAGCTTTTGTGAGTATGTGTAGTTAACTGGAGGTAAAAGTCTCACAGACTTTGTTGCGTCACCTGGCTCCAAACCAGATCTTAGCCCCCTGAGCAGCTGGGAATACAGGCATGAGCCCCTAGCACCTGGTAATTTTGCTCACTTTTAAGACATGCCATACATGGACAATACAAAACTTTTGATAAAAGTCATTAATGCTGACTATAAAAAGTCCTTAACATTGATTTAAAAGAACAGATCACTAGAAGTGTATGAAATTTTATGACACCTCCACATCTAAAAAAAATAGACTTTTACAAATAAACTCTTTTGACCAAATTCATCCTTATTTACCCTTTCCATTTACTATCCTCTCTTCCATGAGTATATACATTCTCTCAATCATTTTCCCCTGGTATCATTCATATTGTCACTGTGTACTTATTACCAAGAGTTCCCCATGGCATTTCAGACAGGTATATAATATATTTTTACTAGAACTACCCTCCCTATTTCTTCCAGCGGTGCATATTTTTGGCAGAACTAAGGTTTGAATTCAAGTTCTCCAAAGAGTCACACCTGTAGCCTTGTTTTTAGTGTGTGTGTGTGTGTGTGTGTGTGTATGTGTGTGTGTGTGTGTATTTGGTGCCCCTTTTTGAGATATGGTCTCACTTCCTACCTTGGCACAAGTCTGGATCACAGTCCATATATTTTGTCTTTCCTGTTATGCTGGCATGTGCCATTGCATGCAATTCCCCTCCATTCAGATGGCATCTCAGGGAGTTTTTTGCCTGAGCTGTCCTAGAACAATGATCATCCTAATCCTAGCTTCCCATGCAGCTTAGAATGACAGGTGTATACCACATGACTATTAGTTGTAGAGTCTCATAAACTTTTCTGCCCAGGCTAGTCTTAAACTGTGTGATCCTCCAGTCCTCAGATACTCAAGTAGCTAGGACTATAGGTACGAGTCACAGTTGCCCAGTATAATAAATAATAGTTTTTATATAGTGTGGAGAAAACAGAATCATCTCAGAACGATTCAGGCAGAAAGAGTAGGTAAGGATAATATGAACAGTGCTGCCCCTAGCAAGGAGATGTTTTATTTTCCGTTCTTGGGTATGCTTAAAATATTTCAAGTAAAAATAAATGTTTTAAAATAACAGTTCTATGTTTAGCAAAAGTTCCACATTTGAAGCCACCAGCACAACAATGTTCATCGCAGCACAATTTGTCATAGCTAAAATATGGAACCCACCCAGATGCCCCTCAGTAGACGAATGGATCAGGAAAATGTGGTACATATACACAATGGAATTTTATGCCTCTATCAGAAAGAATGACATTGCCCCATTCGTAAGGAAATGGAAGGACTTGGAAAAAATTATACTAAGTGAAGTGAGCCAGACCCAAAGAAACATGGACTCTATGGTCTCCCTCATAGGGAATAATTAGCACTGGTTTAGGCTAGTCACAGCAGAGGATCACAAGAGCCTAATAGCTATGCCCTTATGAACACATAAGATGATGCTAAGTGAAATGAACTCCATGTTATGGAAACAAGTGGTATATTCTTGTTTTAAGTTAATAAGATGATGCTAAGTGAAATGAACTCCATGTTATGGAAATGAGTGTTATATCACTGTTGTAATTATTTTCAACATGCCATGTGAAACAGTATCCTTTTTTTCTTCTCTCATATTCCCTTCCCATGGTTTAACCCCTGCTATCACTGTATACTTTATATACTGGTATTAGAACTAGGGAAGGAAAAGGGAATACCAAAATCGAGAGACAGAAGATAAAAAGACAAACCATTCCAAAACCAATACTTACAAAGCCATATGGTGTAAATCAACTGTACAACTCCTGGGGGGAGGGGGACACTGGGGGAAAATGAGGGAGGAGGTAACAAGTTGGATAAGAAATGTACTCACTGCCTTACATATGAAACTGTAACCCTTCTGTACTTCACTTTGACAATAAAGAAAAAAAGTTCCATATTTGGAAATAGCCTAAGAAGAGATAGAGAACTCTCCTACCAGACAGAAAAATGGGATGTAAGGCGTCCAGTAGAGCCTTGCTGGGTTCTAGTAGAGTCATGTTATATCCTCTCAAAAAGACTGAAAAGTCCTGAAGTCTTCTAGGTTAACATAAGAGTTAAAATACTTCCATTACAACCAGTGGACACCAGTGGCTTACATCTATAGCCCTTACTCAAGGTGATGAGATTTCTGGATCACAGTTTGAAGCCAGTCCAGGTAGAAAGGCCCACATGACCCTATCTCCAACTAACCAGCAAAAAGCTGGGCTGGGGGTATGGCTCAAGTGGTAAAGCACCAGATGTGAGCAAAAAAGCTGAACAAGAGTGTAAAGCATGGAGTTCAAGCCCTACCATCAGCACACACACATACACACACACACATGCATGCATGCTTGCGCACACACACACACAGATTTCCATTACACAAATAAGGTTGATGTTTTCCTCATGAGTTCACTAAGAAATTAAAAGTTCCTTCATCTGCACCTGCCCTCACCCAATATACAAGACAGGTTTCAAGACCGAGTGGATCACAAAATCATCCCAAAAGGGTTGAAGGGGTAGCTCAGTTGCTAGAGCACTCGCCAATGAGCAAGAGTGTTAGGTAATGAGTTTGAGTCCCAATCTGAGACAAAAAAACCTTCTCAAGGGATTAAGTAGACACCAATGTATAATATAGCAATTTCCCAAAGTATGTTCCATAGGAAAGTTTTGAGATGTTTTGAGTTACTCACTAGAATATTTCCAAGTTCTTACCATGATCAGACATAAATGCAATGATTGTTCTGTTGGCCAGCTCAAGATCATCCAAAGCACCCAAAAGATGGCCAACCTGTGTATCCAAATAGGATACAGAGGCAAAGTAGCTCTGGCGTATTTTCCGCTGCAAATTAAAAAAGAAACTTTAAGACTACCTGCAGTTTTCCTCACTGTAGCATATATAGAGATGATGTCTGTTTGAACATTTTGCCCATTCCCAATACCTCCATCAATGCCCTTAATAACTTAGTTACTTCCCTTCAATGTCACAGAAAAACCTGCAGGTCCAAAGTCATATTTGTTTCTGAGAAAATCAGCCTTTGCTTTCAGGCACACATCATAACAAATGGATGTCACTTACTACTTCTTCCCTTCTGTCTTTTTCATATGATCTGGTTAGTGCCAGTAAATGCACATGTGCAAAGAAACTAATTTCTCAGCTCTTTCAAGCCATAAACTAGATGTCTTAAAACTCCAGACATTGAGTTATCAGCCTCAGTTTCTGCTGCCTTATCAGCTGGACATGTTAGCTTCTTGTCTGTCAGTCACGGGACCTGCTCCATATTATATTTGCGGTAAAGAGAACAGATATACATCTAAGAATATTATGCTAGGTCCAGCATACTTATACTATCTGCTAAGTAAAGTCTTCTGTCTGTAACACAGAGCTCTTTTGTGTTCTGGAGACTTAACCCACCTCCATCCAATGCTGATCCCTTGAAGAAAGGTAACAAATAAATAAGGAGGCAAGGTCCTCCATGGTAAAGAAGAAATGTTACTGTTGGGCAAATAGGAGTAAGATGCCCTAATCAGGGGGTATAGTATATGGATTTCTGTGGTACAAGAGAGAACAAGACACGCTTTGGCTAGAAAATAACATGGGAAGGAAGGGGGTGACAGGCAACACCAATACACTAGGTCAGGGACAGATAATAAGGATGCAGCAAGCCCGTCCAGGGGAGCCCAACCTTCAGACCTAAGGAATCACCGAGTTCTTTGAAGGTGAGAAGGTGATCAGTGCCGCATGGCAGCAGTGTTCTATGACAATAGCAGCTTTCAACAACAGCACTACACTGCTGCATGTGAGAAGCCTCAGCACACTTGGTGAATGACAATCACATAGAATACCCACTGCAGGGGTCTAGAACAAAATTCTGAGTGATTCAGAAGGCAGAGTTCATTTAAGAGGAATTTGAGGAGGCAAAGGAACAGGGGAAAGGAAGGAGATAAGACTCTAAATGGTTTATATCAGCTGATGGTATGATTCAACGGCATGACAGTGAATGGGTTGCCAGAAGAGGAGGAGGTGGAGGAGGAGACAGAGGAAGAAGAGAAAGAAGAAAAGACAGGCTAGGACTCGGGGCCAGATCACACAGGAACGTATGGAGCTGAAATCACCATGGCCATATGCCTGAACACAATTTTGAAAATCAGGAGTGAGGCCTAAGCTAGAGGGGTACGCTCAGAGTCATCTACAATCAGTGTTCATATGAAGCTAGAGGAAGGGGGGAAACCATACAGTGGGGGGGCCAAAATTGATCTTGAGGACAGGATCTTAGTGGGAGAGGAACAGCGAGGCCTGCCAAGTATACTGAAGCAGAGAGTCAAGAAGGGCTGTAAGAAAGCGAGAAGGTGGAGAGTTCCGTAAAGGATGGGGGCTGATCAAGAATGAGAAAGAAGCCCAGAGCTTCGAGTAGGCGAAGGGTGGATTCTATTTACCAACCAACTCAGAGCCCAGCCAATGGAGGCAGAAGTCCAAGCAGAGGATGATGATGAACAAATGAACACAGAGACTACCAACACAACCAGAGTTGATCATTCTTTACTGTTCTTGAAGGGCAGGGGAGAAAGGGGAAGCAAGTGGAAGGGAGCAAGCATAGGCAAGATGCATTACTTCAGGAGAGACGTGAACAGACACACTGGCTACAGGAAAAGTTGGTGTGAAGAAATTAAAACCTTGCAGTACAAGTGGGAGGACTCAAGCAAAGTGCTCACTGGAACATCTGGGGCGTCTCTAGCCCATGGTAGCATGGATTCACTCCAGCAGCCGTCATGGCTGGACTGTCTCATGATCAACGCTCTGCAAGTAGGAAGAGCATGCTGAAGGACTGGGAAGAACCAGAAGTTGCCTGCCACAGTGCCTTGGCAATTTAGAGAAGGAGTAATGGCATGCTTTGGATATCCGCAAGATACATTGACAGTATGAATGAGACACTGTGATGAGGTAGGGGACCGGAACAGAACAGGCCCAAAAGTACCAAACTAAGAGGCTGAAGTGAGGAATGAGACAAAGTCTCTCCTTCCTAGGAAGTGCTCTACCATTTGACCCATTCACCCTTCCTAGTCCTTTTGCTTTCAGTCTGTTCTTCACATAGGGTCTGACATGTTTACCTGGGCTGGTCTCAGACAGTGATCCTTATTCCTTTACCTCTGGGAAAGCTGAGCTACCAGGCATGTGGTGGCATACATGACATGTTTTTGAGAAAGGGGCTTACTAATATTTTGCTCAGGCTGCCTTCAAACCACAATCCTTCTGTCTCTACCTCCAAAGTAGCTCTCATTACAAGTGTGCACTAGCACACATCGTTAATTAATAAGGTTCTTATAAGACATGATAGATCTTATTAATATGATACAATAAAATCTAGTGAGGAAAGTTGCTACATTGATGAAATCACACTATCATTGCCAGATACATGCATAAAGTATGTACTTGGTACCTGAAAGTCCACAGGAACTGGGCCATAGGGCACACTGATATTTAATGCTTGGACATCTTCCCGCTCCCTAATGTCCATCCAAGGGTTGTAGGCCACAGGAGGCAGGCCATCAGGGATTTGGGGATCAGGAGCCAAGGTAATGTTCTCCAAGGGATATAACTTCTGAAATTCCTTGAGAAAAAAACACACAAAGCCACAAAGCTATCATTCATTTCACAAAGGCACCAAGCTATGACGATGGGTGTTAACATTGCCTTATTTTCTATGTGGTAGCTCTTGAATGCTCCCAGGTGCTTGTCTCCTGACCTGGAGGTCAGGAGATGCCAATAGTAATGAAATCATGGCATTCTATCTCCTACAAACCAAGCACCAACAACTGTGGTTCCGCATATAGACAGATGCTACCCTGTCCCCCCTCACATGTTCCCAATCCATAAAGGTGGAGTAATATGTTGTAAGTTCCCCAACATCCCTCAGCTTCAGCAATCTACTAGAACTAACAGGCCTCAGTATACAGTCACATTCGAAGTAATACTTTATTAGGATGAAAGGATACCAAACATAGAAAGTAAAGGAAAATTGTTGGAGGGGAAAGAATGCAAGAAAGCACTGACAAGCTTCCACAGAACCTCTTCCCAGGGAAACTACACGGAATGCAACCTATTGTCCCAGCAATGAGTTGTGTAATAACACACATGAACTTCCCTGGCTCACTAACACCCCACCCAACAGTTTGGATTCAGGGCTCGGCACTGTCTGCCTAGCTAGACCATATCAAAACTGCAGACTCTGGGAAGGAAAACAGACTCCAGCATTTAATACCATTGGACTGAATACCATGGGCACAGTTTAAACCATTCTGTCACTTCTGGAAATGGTGAGAACACTCTCAAAGTGAAACTTCTCAGATACCACCCAAGGACTAGGCCTTATAAAAATGCCTTTCAAAGACTTGCAGCCAGACCAGTTTGGGGGATTCTTTTCTGAATAGAGGCAGAACTTGGTCTCACAGGCTTTTGCTAAGGGAGCTGACAGCTCCTTGTGGAAAATTAAGATCCCCTGTGCCAGTCAAAGCAAAATAGCATGACTGCTAGATTCTATTCTCATTATAAGTAGCGGGCGATTTTTGTACAGTCAAAGGCTTGGCTGCTCTAGCCCAAGGAAAATGTAAAGAGGAAATATAATATAGAGGGAAACTGAAAAAGGATAATAAAAAAGAAAATACATGCTCTAAATAACACAGAAGCAAATATAGGACTTGAGATCTCAACAACCAATATCCTGTGTTTACAAGGTCTGACTAAACAAGGTCCAGGAAGAAAGGCATTTGGTGAAGAGGGTGTCATGGAATTGTTTCCCAAAGTACCATCCTTAATTCTCACAAACTTTGCTGTCTCTGACTCACTTCTCTATGATGATCTCACCATCCAACCCATAATTGCACAATGCATTCAAGGGAAGGTAACAACATCCTTCAGCAAAAGGAAAGGAATAGCTAAGCATTTCATACAAGCTTCATGTGTGTCCTGAAACTACTTCTTGGACATGATCTATGATGCCTATCTTTATTCCACTAGGTATACTGGTACCCAGCAGGCATCCCTGATGACTGCAGATGGTGGTATATGGACATCTTCAGTATACAAATACCTCTCTCAACAAACAACACAGCTGTAGTGGCTGTACTCGATCAGCCTGCAGCTAGGTCTTCACCTTAGGATATCTGAAGGGGATGTGTGGCTTATGATACCCAACAGCCAGGAAGAAAGGACTGGCTAGTGCTTTCATCTTTTTCAATAATCGTATGGCTTCTTCAGTACTCTGTATGTCGGGCAAGGTACCCTCTGGTACATCTTCCACATCCACAGGGCAAAGCAGGTTGGCGTGGAGTTCTCCATCTTGTCCCCTACATGTCTTTAAAACAAAATATTTAACACCAGCATTTTAACTGCAAGAAATAGATTGCTCAAAACTCAAATTTAATAGATCTGTCATCAACCCCTAGGTGCTGTCTTTCAAATTGGACAGACACGTATGATATAGAATTCAAGCAGAAAAGTGTTTCTATGTTACCAGAAAGGGACTAGAAATCCACTATACTAAGCTTTGGTGAAGAATTATCTGACTCTAGGTGGTAACTGACTGATTAAAGGATATCAAGTAAACAAATTCTGAAAAACAGAAAAATAACTCAACAAAAAGATAAGTCAATTCAAATGACCTAAAGATTTAAATATGCATCTGTCTTTGATTCTCAGATCTAAGCCTACTGATTAGCTAGGATTACAGGCACCAGAAACAACAATAAATAAATAAATGCAAGAAAAGAAAATTTTAAGTTTTAACTAACAATTGAAATTGGATATAATTATAGTATATACCTCAATTTCTTAAATGTGAACTCTAGTTTCATTAATACATTGCGAATTCCCCCCCAAGCCAAGACTAAGTTTCTTTGGAAATTCTTTTTTTTTCTGTAAAGTCTTAATTTTTTTTTCCTTTGGTGTGGACATGTTCTTCATTTTTAAGATTTTTTTATTAGTACACAGTAGTCATATTAAAGGGATTTTGTAACATTTCTAGATATGTGTATAATGCCTATCAACCTCATCTCCCATAATTCCTCTCTTTTCTTAGAACAATTTCAATTTGTTTCATTGTAATATTTTCAAAAATGCCAAAAAAGTGGTTTGGTCATATTCACCCTCATTTACTTTTTCACTTCACCCTTTACCCTCTTGCTGATATTCATCCTGCCAACACCCAAACAGCCTGTTTTACTCTCCTCTCATTCATTTGTTAGTGTATATGAATTGTATTGATGGGTTTTACCATGGTATCTATCACATGTATATATTATATTTTAGTCACAATAACCCTCTCTATTGCTATTTCCCCTGTCCACTCTATCCCAGTATTGATCAATAGCTTTCACTGAGATTTTTAAGATCATCTTCATATATCTTCATGCCATCTTCAAATATGTTGATATTATTTACCCTCCATCATTCTCTTCCCTCCTCTCCCCCTCTTTACTCCTCAAGCAGTTATAATTATCTCGCTCTTGCTCTGTGTGTGTATGTATGTGTGTGTGTGTGTGTTTAAAGTGTCTTTAAAGTATAAATTCATCAGATGCTAGTGACTCACACCTGTTATCTTAGCTACTAAAGAGGCTGTGATCTAATGATCATAGCTAGAAGCCAGCCTAGGCAAGGAAGTCCATGACAATCTTACCTTCAATAAGTCACCAAAAAGCCAGAAGTAGAGCTATGGCTCAGGTGGCATAGTGCCAGACTTGAGCAAAAAAGCTAAGGAAGAGTTCAAAAAGCTAAGCAAATACACAAGGCCTTGAGTCAAGCAGCAGTATTGGGACAATAAATAAATAAAGCCTAGATTTCACAAATGAATGCTATGAAATTTTAATATCCATATGAGACAGTATATCTTTCTCTGATTCAGGCTGAGGATCCTAGAACTTAGGTTTTCCTTATCTCTCCCATGTCTCAGCAACTATAGCCCTCAGTTCAGAGAAAGAATCAGAGCCTCACCCAGAGTGAGCACCAAGGAACTAATAACAGTAATAACAATAATAATTAATAATAATAATGGGATATTGGAGTAAAAGGAGAACTCTTTGGAGAGGTGAACCAGCAGGAAAGAGAGGGGAGAAGAGGCAAAGGAGAGTGAGAATTGAATATAATAAAAAAAAATTACAAGCCAGGCACTGGTGGCTCATACCTTTTATCCTAGGTACTCAAGAGGCTGAGATCTCAGCATCGTGGTTTAAAGCCAGCCTGTGCCGAAAAGTCCATGCGATTGTTATCTCCAAATAACCACTCAAAAACCAGAAGTAGAGCTGTGGCTCAAAGTGGTAAGAGTGCTACCCTGGAGCAAAAAAGCCCAGGACAATACCCAGGTCCTGAGTTCAAGCCTCACAACTGACAAAAAAATTACATACATGTATATGTACATGAATATATATATGTATATGTATATGTGTGTTGTGTCTTTTTGTGTATAGCATTGTCAAGCCCAAGAAATACTGTTTGAACAAAAGGGAAAAGAGAGGTAGGTAAAGAGTATAATATAGGGGAATGAATCAGATGAAAGCATATTATACACATCTATGGAAATATGCCAATGAAACCCAGTTGTACAATTAATGTATACTAATAAAAAAGAAACCATTAAGTAAGTCTGATGCTACTACAGACTAAGGTTCTAGGACAAAAAGTACTCATCAGCTTCTAAAATGAAGTCACTGCTTCCATCCACCCTAATGTTAATGATCCCAACACTTACCTCTACAAGCCATAAACACAAATGAGATTCACAAACCTCATATCATAATCAGCCTAAAAGAATGTACAGTACATACAATACTTCATTTGCTAACAAGAAAGCGCTTCCTCCTCAGACCTGTAGCCCTTTCACTGTCTTACCTTAGTGTTTTCATACTTCTCTGAGGAGGGATGGTAAGGTGGAAAAGACCAGCTATACGGAGAGTCATCACTATGATTGGAAGATATACCTTGAAAGAGGGGAAAAAGCTATTAATTAAACATGAAGGATCTTTCAATGGCCACTGCCCCAAAGTAAAACTTTGTAAACAAGTAGAACCTCCTTTCTTTGGCTCTGAGTTTTCCTCAATTATTAAATCTCCTGATCCTCAAGCCACATGATATGTTCCCACTAAGGACAGCTCTCTAGATCTCCAGTTGAATTCCCAGTTCCTAAGCCCTTGTTTGTGCTAGGTTCTTTAGAAAGGACCCAGAAAGGAAGACAGCCAGCCTGTTATAGCAATACAGATCCTTAGAACCAAGCTGGAACCTCCTCAACCACCTCAATCACACAGCAGAAACATCGGCACCAGTATGAGGCAGGTGAGTAGACCGTGTCTCAGAGAAGGCCCAGGCCACACCTTGCCCAGTTCCACTTAGATATTAAATGAATCATCTCAAATTCACACCCATGCCTTCAGATTCCAAATTCAAGTGTTCAATTGTGAAACAGAAATCCACCCCCAAAACTTAGCAGTTTACAGTCTAGCTACAAAGGCACATAAAAACAAGAATAGTTAATTTTTTTAAAGACAGATTTCTGTTAAAAATGTAGACATATGCTAATTAAAATGGTCATTTAAAGTTAGGTACCAGTGGATCACGCCTGTCATCCTAACTACTCAGAAAGCTAGATCTGAGAATCAAGGTTCAACAGCAGCCCAGGTAGGAATGTCCTTGAGACTCATCTCCAATTAACTACAAAAAGCTGGAAATGGAGTGATGGCTCAAGTGGTAGAGTGATAGCCTTGAGTACAATATGTCAGGAATATTACCTAGGCCTTGAGTTCAAGCCCTCCAGGACCAGGAAGGAAAAAAAGGAAAATGGTCATTTAGAAAGTACAGACCATGTAACTTATTTACATATATGAAAATCAGGCAATGATTTTCTGCTGAATGTGTTCTGAGGAAGAGGAGTGGTGATAGAAAGGAAGAAGGTTGATTGGGAAACATCCTTTACATATGTGGCAATGTCACTCTCCCATACAACATGGGCTCACCAAATTTTTTTTTAATTATTGCAGTGTCTTTTAAGTAGGGAATTCCCAAGATAGAGTACATATTGGTCAGGTGAGGATTGGCAAGAAGTCAGTGAGATTTGTGAGGGTTTTATAGGTCAGCACTGCTGATAGGGGTAGCCAGGATGAGAGCAGCTTGACAGGCAGGAGCAAGGATTGGGGCCTCCAATAAGGAGCACCAGAGAAGAGAAGAGGGGGTTCGAAGACAGGAGTCACTGAATGACAGCAATCAATCATGGTGGAAAGAACTCTAGAAAGCCAACAGACCTAGGGTTATATGCTATGCCTTAGCACCTATGTAGGCTTGAGCAAGCTACCTGTCTAGTATGCTCTCAATTTCTATCTCAAGAAATGAGGATGACAAACAAACACCTGTTGGCTATTGAGAAAATTCAATGAAAGGCCAGCACAGTAAATGATACACATCTGGCAACTGATGGTGCTACTGTCGTTCATGAACAGGCCCAAACGTGGCAAAAAGGTGTTGAGAACAGATCCAGTTGAAATATGTATTTCCTCAAGAACTACAAAGATTTTGTTTTCTAGCTATGACACAGTACTCAGAATCTAGTCCCCAAATCTACTCATCAGGAAGAATGAGGACAAAGCAACAGTACACAGGCCTTGTCTTTCCATCTCCAAGTACAATCTCCTCCTGCTGCTCTACTTCCTCCTCTCACTAAAACTCAAGCAATGGGTATAGTGGTTGGAGCTGTAGGAAGTTTAATTGATGGGCTTTTGGTGCTATAATTTCTGGTAGATTTACCCAGACAGGCCCAGACATAATCAAGTGAGTACTATTCTCAACCTGCACTTGCACATGGGCTCTGGAAGAAGGCTGTGAAGCCTGCTCGTATAACACAGTGTACAAAACTCTCAGCTCCCAGTCTCTTAAGTAGCAAGTATGATAGGTATGAGCCACCAACACCCCCCCCCAAAAAAAAAGGCCTCTTGCTTATGCTTCAATACTGGCATTCCTATAATGAAGATAGCTAGTTTATCAAGCAGTTTTTGTAAGTTGAGAGCTGAATAGTAGTGTACAGACCCTGGATACCAGCTGACATTCTAATGTTACAGAGTGGGGGCTAACCCCAACCAAAAGACAGTCAATTCCCTGAACAAGCTCCTCAGCAACTCTGGCGGCATGCAACATCCTCAAATGTGCTCATCCCCATTCCATATTTACAGACAGGGCATAAGGTCAGGCCCAGAGTGGACTCACCCACCCAACAGGGCTACCTCACTAGCCAGTGACCTTTCCATCACCTAAGGAGACAAGGGAGACCCAGAGCATCACTTCTAGCTTCAAAAAGGAAGACAAACTTTTCTTCCCTTTTTCACTTTTGGTGCAGACATGAAGCCCAATTGGGAAGTTGTTTATCTCCAAAGGCAATATTGACCAAGAAGGCATGCAGTAGCAAGAAGCCTCTGCAAAGGCTGTCCAAATCCAGTAGGGGATTTCTACATTGAGGCAGGGAACCAGAAAACCCAGATTTCAGGCATGCAGCAGTACCAGGGTGAAAGACTTTCCCAACCGACATGGTCACGTAGCCATTCTCCTTGAAGTACTGGGGGATGGTAGAGAAGTTTCCTGAATGCTCTCTCCAGTAGGAGTTGAAGTCATACAGGCGAGTGGTGTCAGGCCTCCGCCCAGTGAGGAAGGACACACGACTTGGGGCACACACTGCTTGCTGTTAGGAAGCAGAAACAGGGGTCAATGTGATCACAGCAAAACATGTCTGAAATCTCTTAGGTAACTAAGCAACCTTCCCAGGTCCTCAGCAACAGCCTGGCAGCTGAGTCATGCAGTTTTCAAAGGCAACCAGTGGGATATGGGCCTCACCCACGTGCCAGATATTTTACATCTTCCCAGCAAAAGAAGGTAGCAAAATCAGCCGAAGAACTGCTGGTAGCATTGTGCAACAGAAATTCTGCCTTCTGAGAGAAAGTTGGCCAGAGCCATTCTGCATTTTAAAAGGCCACCCTCCACGCAAGGAGGAGGACTAGCATTGAAGACCCAAGCTGCCTTGGGAGTGGACCACTCAATTCCCTTGATCCCTGCTTTGCAGTGAGTGCTTCTCTCTTCCAAGGAGGTTCCTGGAACAGTCAGCACCAACTGTAGGTAACCAAAGGGCCGCCCACTTGAGGTGGGTAACAAAGCCTACACCCATGTCTACAGGTCCCGGGACATACCTGGGCAAAGGCATTCTGGAAGAGGAGGCTGTGAGATGCTAGCTGGTCGATGTTTGGAGACTTCACTATGTTATCTCCATAACAGCCCAGGGAGGGGCGCAGATCATCCACGATGATGAGAAGGACATTCAGAGCACCTGCACGGAATGAAGGGCCTTAGTGAAGTCCCCAGTAAAGCCCCCCTGCCCCAACACCTTGGAGATGGGGGGGGGGGCGGGGGGAGAGGGCCTAGAGTCCTCAGTGGCAGTGTGAGTCGTTACCCACTGCGTCAGGGGAAAGAAAAGAACTTAGTAATCGAATGGGTAAAGGGAAGGGAGGACAGTTGGGAGTTGCATGAGGAAACAGGAGAGGGGAAGAGAGGAAAGTTGAATGGACAAAGGGAAGTGGGGAAGAAAGAGAGGAGAAGGCAGAGAGCCGGACTGAAAGGCCTGAAGGAAGGAGAAGGATGAACTGATGGGATGGAGTGACACAGGAAAATAGAAGGGGATCTAAAGGAGAGCGCTTGAGGGAAAGATAATGGAGGGAGGATGGAGACGTGGAGATAATGCGAGCGCGATGGATAGAGGGTAAGGCTGTGAAATGGGTGTTTGGAAGGGTGCAGAAAAGAGAGAGAAGGGGCGCGGGAGGCGGGAAGGGAGCGGGGCAGGGGTGGATGCAGGCAGGGAACGAGGGAGGGATGTTGGAACTTGGGAGGCGGCAAGGGCTAAAATAATCCCGGAGAGCGGGGAGCGAGCGCGGGCGGCACCTGCGGTGGCGTCGGCCTCCGCCGCCGTTTCTGCGGCAGTGCAGACAGAGCTCCGGAGCAGGCTCAGCGACAGGAGGAGCCAGCCGGGCGGCGACGGCCGCATTTCCGCGTCCGTGTGCCGGTGGCACTGACAGATCAGCTGGAGCGGGTGGGCTGGCCCACAACCGCAGCCATCACCGCCGCGCTCTGACCCAAAAACACGGCTCCTGGGCCGCCAAGGGCCCACAGGCCCGAGGCTCCCGGCAGTCTGCAAGTGCGCCTGTGCGCCTCTCCCTCGCCCCGCCTCCTTGAGGGCGGGGCTTGGCAATAAGGTGTCCCACAATGGGCGGAGCTGCAGACAGAGTACAGCGTTGGCCCGCCTACATAGCAACTGTATTCAAACTAACTTCATTTCGTTGAACATTCTTAAAGGACTTGCCTAATTTCACTAAATGCTAAAACATTTAGCTGAAAGCATCATAAAATCAAGTCTCTGATTCTATATCTGATGCCCCAAGTCTGACACCCCTATGTAGCTCAGGATATAAGTGAGAATTAAAAGGGCCAGCCAAAACAAGCACACCTATCTTTCCATATAAATTTTATACAAGTAAATATCAAACAAATTTCTAGAACATTAATAAATCAGTGACTGCCTCACTTCCAGTTAAAATTAAGGAACTCAGTACATGTACTTACTACTTCTTGGAAGTTGTATGCATCTGAACACTGACCATAAAAAGAACTTAACAAATCAAGTTTCTTGGATAAATAATTATCTTGACAAAGTCATGCCTGTTCTCAAGAAGCACAAATCTTTAAGGCATAAAGCCAGTTTAACGCATCTCTGAAGGGCTATTCACTTCAAAACTTCCTAGTGGGTTATGTGAACCATTTTTTGTGCCAGTCCTGGGCCTTGGACTCAGGGCCTGAGCACTGTCCCTGGCTTCTTTTTGCTCAAGGCTAGCACTCTGCCACTTGAGCCACAGCGCCACTTCTGGCCTTTTCTATATATGTGGTGCTGAGGAATGGAACCCAGGGCTTCATGCATGCTACTCAAGCACTCTACCACTAGGCCATATTCCCAGGCCCATGTGAACCATTTTTGAGACTATGTCATAGTCCACATTCTTCATTGGCCTATTCCTAGTCACTTCCCACTTGATTTTTCTTCCCCTCCCTTACATTCCCTTCCTTTTCTTTCCCATCTCCTGGTACGAATTCTAGGAGCACAGCCTAGGACATTTCCTTCACACCAATGTCCATTTTAAAATCTGCTCCCATTGGGTCCCAACATGCAACAATTACCAGAAAATTTGGAAAATAAATGGAATACTGATAAAAGAAATGTACATATGTCTGTCCTGTTCACTCAAAAGGACAAAGTTCGTGTACCCAGTTTATGGAGTTATCAAGGTTCCTTTAAACATGCAAATCCAATACAAATCCTTAAAACTGTATTGCATGTGTGCATAAAAAAGAAAAAGCTATGCCAGTCTCCACTGGCTCATGCCAGTATCCAAGCCACTCCAGAGGCTGAGATCTAAGGAGTTCAAGTGGTAAACAATTAATTAGTCTTGAAGAAAAATTCTCCAGCCCAGCCCCCAGGCACTGAGTTCAAGCCCAGGATTACCACCAGAAAAAGAACCAAGTGAAAGCAAAATGGTAGGAAAAGTTAAAGAAAATGTGCCTCTGATGAAGTTCAATAATAAGCACATAGGATTTATTACATTATTCTCTCTGCTCCTACATACATTGAATACGTTTGAGTAATCCAAGATCAAAATATACAGATGAGGGAAATAAAAGGGAACTACAATCCCATCCGCCACAGCAGGAAATCAACAGACAATGTCTAAACTTAAAAACAAAATAGTTGCTATAGTTCTACATAGGCATAGTACTTAGAGGCAAACAACAAGACCTGGAAAGTATAAACGTCCTAACCCATATTGCCTCAAAATACATCCCAATTTGGACACATACTCTTTACTAAGGTAACATGTTAAAATGAGTTAGCTGGAGTGAGCCAGAATCCAATATGATTAGTGTCCTTATAAAGATAAGGAAATTGGATAAAGATAAAGCCAGAGGAAAGATGTCCCTCTGAAGATTTAAGGAATGGCAAAACTTCCAGAATATCATAAGAAGCTGAAAAAGAGCAAGGGAAAGTATGCATCCTTCCTCTGTTGGGTTCTAAGAGTATGTAGTCCTACTGACCCTTAAATTCACCCTTCTAACTTCCAGAACTGTAAGACACAGTTATTCTAAAATGCATATTTTGTTGTACAGGCACTTTATCACAACATTCCGTAAAATCTAATATAACTTTAACATTGATAGCCTATGGGGAATCTCAAGTGAGATCAAGGTTATGTTTAACAGTTGGCTTAATTCTGATGTTACTAACTTTTGTTCTGATATCAACCTGATGTTTGCAGTTTTGTAGTAACAGAAAGACAAGACCCAATTAAGTTGAGAGGACCACTGAGCCACAGGCAGTAGGTAAGAGCACAGATGCCCTGAAACAAACACAGTTGGGGGAGATGAAAGAGCAGACAAAGTAGAATGAGGTTTTACTTAGTGGGATATGATCAACACTTTCAGAGGCCTGTGAACCAGGTATCTGAGTCCTTAATGAATGAATGACAGGGCAATTTGAGAATCACAGGAAGCTGGGGGGGGGGGGCTGCTGTTCTGCAATAATGGGAGCTCTACAACTTACTTTGAACTTTGCAGAGCCAATTCCATAAAAATCACAAGTGCAGTTGCTTGTACTCCTACAATGAGTCCTCACCTTTCGCTACTCCTCCAGAAGGAATGGGACTGCACACATGGATAAATTGGCAAATACTCTGACCCACACACAACAGCAGTAGAATGAAGACTGAGGGGCCAATTCAACTCTATCACTTCAGTTCCAGAAATGTTGGAAAGACACCATATCAAGGCAGGGTCTGCCCTCTCCTATCCTTGTGGTATCCCTAGGGTCACCACTGCGTGTTGAGTTTCAAGGTGTATTTGGACTAAAGAGCATGATGGGAATTTTTTGGATGAGAAAGGAGAGTCCCATGCTCCACTCAGATGGATGTGGCAACCACTCTCATACAGAGAATTACGTTTAGGGTCCTGGATTCTGGGGGCATGGGAAATAGTATCCTGAGGAGGAGTCTGATGAGGACCTCTAATGGATCTGAGCAACAGTACACTCAGGAGTGTCTATCCAGATGTACAAGGACTCATTTCTCAAAATGTCTGAAAGCAGAGATAAACACAGCCAAGCAAGACACTCGGAGCCTTGTGGTAGCAGTTGCAGCCCTGGGTTCCCTGGAACCTGAACAGAGCTAAAATGAGTTACAGCACAACCAGACTCTCTTATTGCCCTCCAAGCACAAGTGAAGCCCCAGGGAGCACAAGGAGACAGTTCAGAGACTGAGCGTAATGGTAGTCTTGATGTTTCCTGAGCTCCTACCCTGAGTCATACACTGTCAAGTATGTTGAAAGATGAGGTGATTTTTCTCATAGAAGAGGTTAAAGCCTGGTGTCTCTATGGAATCCTGTGCCATCTTGCTAACAGCTATTCTTTTCATTTCCAGCCTGTTCATTGCATTGTCTTGACTTGCCTTTACTCCTTTCCAGTCCCTTCCATTTAATTCTGGGCTAAGATAGGTGGTGGTTGGGAGAAAAGGAGAACAAAGAGATGAGTCAGTTAGGGTGCACACCTCGAGGACAGAGGACAGAGGAAGGGAGATTCATCTGGGTGACGGTCACTGGGGTCCTAGGTCTGTGACAATGATATCCACATGTGATCACAAATAATTCAACTCATTCAACTTCAGACACCATGGCTGTGTGACAAGCACCTTTCAGGAAGGAACTAAGCAAATATGGGCCCACAGCACTTGGCTTTGCATGACCAGGAAGCTAGGAGTATGGGTGAGTGTGGCATATGACAAGTAGGAAAAGTAGTTGGCCCTAGACTGTCACTCTACTAAAACTAGCCTATTCACCACAAAAACCCAAACTAAGCAGGGTGGCCCTGTGTCCTCTGTGGGCTCGGGCTTTGTCTAGCAGTAATCACAAACTGTGCAGTCTATGCTTTCCTCTAGATGTCCCCTCTGACTCCATGAGCAACCTAAAGACTCAGTGAATGAATCCAAGACATATCAGCTCCTTGTGTTTTGTGTATTGTGAAGCAGGGCATCAGTGACCCATGGTTACGTGTAGAAGCAGAACACTGCAGGGATTTCAGGGCACTTCGCATATGACAGTCACATTGCTTATGAGCCTTAAGTGCTGAGGTATGACATGTGTCTATGTTAGGTCCAGGGAGATAGAAGATGAAATTTGCCCACCTCTCCTTCCAGCAGTCTTTTGCTGGTTTTCTATTTGGTGGAATCAAGGCCCTGGAGACTGTTAACTACTCCTGCTGAAGAGCCATCAGAATTATCCACTTACCACCCACATTGCTCAGAGGAACTGGCAAGGTGATTTCTGGTAGGAGCTGGGAATGAGCCCTGAAAGGATTCCAACCTTACTCCAGAAAATGGAAAAGTTGGGCTGAGGTTTGCTGAGTGAGAACATGTGGAGCATGATGCCAACAATTTCCCAGTGTGCCCCCAGGGGGATGGCTTAGTTGGGGTGGTTCTGTTGTCCTGTGAGCTGGTGAGTATACACACACCTGGGTTCCCCTACAATACCTTCCAAGTGGTTGGGAGGGCAACGGGGCCAGGAGTCAATATTCCATAGCATAGGGGAGATCTCCACTCTACTACCTGTACGTAGGCACATATACACATTCATTTAATAAAATCCAAACTGGCATCATGAAACAGAGCTGGGTGGGTTACATAGAGTTAATCTGCCTGTCTTGCTTCACATGTCTGTTTGACACTTAGCAGCCTAGGCAGGCTGCTTACCTCAGCGTGGATGAAGTCTTGCAGGAGCTTGTCACCTGGAGTAAAGCGTCTTATTGTCTGTAGGTTTACCAGCAGTAATCACCATCTCCAAGTATATAATAGGGACCTGGCTGTCACTTAGTTACTTTTACTGCTCCATGGATGTTTGGGCTCTCTTCTGTTCATTTCTGTAGCCTCCATGTACCTTACAATGAAGCCATGAGCACTAGAGAGTTCCCAGATGACTTAGTTCCTGATCAGGTGTAATCACTGGAAAATCAAGCTTGCTGACCAAACTGAAGCACAAGTACCTGACTATGACTTCCAACCCCAGGATATTACTGGACCCTTACTTAGGAAAAAGGAGTAGATACATTCCAAACCTGATCCATTTGGGGCAATAAATATCATGAGTCTTTGTCCTCAAGACAGCATTACCCCCACACAACCAAATCATATGGTATCTATTCCCAATTGTGGCACCGAACTATAAAAACTAGTGAGCTGTGAACTGCTACAGCTCTGCTAAGCAGTAACCAATAAGTGCTACTCCTACATTAAGATGTCACCATCTTTCTGCATTAGTTCTTACGGATTCTTGCTAATGTTTCAAGTACCTTGACCCTTTGAGTAAAGGAAATGTCTTAGTGTTGTCCATTGGTCTTGCTGTGTTCTGCAGGGAACAAATGTACTGGTGATAGCTGTTGACTGTTGCATATCTTTACTCCTTTCCCAATCTTGGAGTCAAAATTCATGGAATGGTTGAACACCATCCCCGGGGCATGTGTCAGGCCTAGGACATGACACTGTACATTATCAGCTGAGCGTGAGCAGCCAGCAATGGTCTGATATGTCCAGGTTGAAGGGGACATTGCATTAGGAACCGGAGTAGCCATATGTCCCTTCTCTTGTCTCCACTTCATGGGAAAATTCCCCTTGTGATTATGAAGCAAGTCGTGTTTACCTTGTAGCAAATGTGCTAGTGAAAGTTATTTGTAAGGATCCTGCCTTCCCAATCCCCTACCATGTGGGAGTGATTGGAATGTCCTGCCCTGTGAGCCAGGAAATGGCCACAGTCCATTTCTTGCTGGATGGGCAGCTTGCAGGCCTTCGGAGTATCTGGGTAGAGCCCCTCAGCTGCTAACCAGCACTTCCTGGCAGTGTTGATTGAGGGACATCCACGAGGAAGTAATTCCCTGCTTCACCATACCCAAATTGCTGGAGAGGTGACTCCCCCACGCCAGGAGAGGTCCAGGCCCTGTCTGTCTCCTGACTCCAGACAAGGGCCAGGGGACCAGATCTTCCTGGGCCTGCCCCGAGCCCTGTGGAATCCTCTACTGGCAATGCTGCTGCTCAAATGAATGGCATCAAGGGGAAGCAAAGGGGGGGGGTGTGTGCCAGCAACTGAACAATAAAGAAGGTTCCAAACAACACAGACACAAGAATATCACTTAGTTTGTTTATTATATGACAAGGTGTTTCAAGACGTGTGTTGGTAAGATGGAAATGGTTTCATCCTCAGAACTGAGTAATTGTATGGGCCTTCACTGCCAACAACTTCAACTTCAGGGCTCTACATTGTCCTTGAAAGGTTTACATAAGTTACATTTTTGTAACCTGTGGGTCCCTCTTCTTCCTCCTGCTATTCATCATCATCTTGATCTTTGTCACCTTCTAGAGGGTCATCTGCCTCCTCTGGGAATAGCAGTGCACCCAGCAGGAAAGAATAACAGATGTACAAATCCGTTATATACTGCATTTCCAGAGCTGATTGTGAAGTGCTAGGCTGTTCGTCATCGCCTTCGTTTTCATAATCATAGAGAAGTTCAAAGAGGTTGTTGCTTGAAGTACCTTCTCCACTAGAATCAGTTGGTTCCTGGAAGTAGGTGTTTCTCAGGGGGAAGCCACAGTAATAGAAAGGCATATCCCTCCTGGATCCCGGATCATTCATGCACTCCATCTGGAGATCTTGGTTAAGTTCCTGCTGGGCATCCAGCTGGGCACTTGACATCTGGGCCTCCTCTTTACCTTCTTTCATCGGACTGGTTTTATGTGTTTCCTGCAGATCAGTGTATCTTCTATTTCTTCTCATGCAGATGTTTTTAACAAGAGCAGGGTTGTCTCTCCGAAAATTGGAATTATGGTATGTCTGTAACAAAATGAAACATTTCATTCTTTCTTAGATAACAGGGTCATTGCCTCCTCCCCTTCCTCAATCATAAAGGGTCATGATAAAGAAAAGAAATGTTATTGTTGTTGTTATTTTCAACATACCATGTGAAGTTATGCCCTTTTTCTTTTGTCTTTCTTTCCCGTGGTTTTACCCCTGATATCACTGACACTGATCTTAGTACTGTGGATATTGTATATATGTGTATTAGAACTAGGTAAGTGAAAGGGAATAGCAAAATCGAGAGACAAAGGATTAAAAAGACAAACCAATGCAACAGCAATACCTACAAAACTGTATGGTATAAACCACTGTACAATTCATGGGAGTGAGGGAAATGGGAAGGAGGGAAGGCTGAGGAAAAATGAGGGAAGAGGTAACAAGTTGGATAAGGGAATACCAAAAATTGAGAGAAAAAGAATAAAAAGACAATTCCAAAAGCAATACTTACAAAAACCATTTGGTATAAACCAACTGAACAACTCAGGGGGGAGGAGAGAGGGAAAGGGGGAGGGGGAGATGGGGATAATGAGGAAGGAGGTAACAAGTTGAACAAGAAATGACTTCATATGAAACTGTAACCCCTCTGTACTTCACTTTGACAATAAAGGGGGAAAAAAAGAAAAAAACTGAAGTCTAAGTGACCAAAAAAGAAATATACTTACTGCCTTATTATGAAACTGTAACCCCTCTGTACATCATTTTCACAATAAAGAAATGGAAAAAAAGAAAATAAATTGTAGACTGCTAGCAGGTATCGCTCTGCCCTTCACCACAGGCTCACTAAACATAAAGGGTTTGTAGTTTAGGGTGGCAATACATGGATAGGACACTAAACAAACAGAAAGTAAGAGACAGGGCTGGGGATATAGCCTACTGGCAAGAGTGCCTGCCTCGGATACACAAGGCCCTAGGTTCGATTCCCCAGCACCACATATACAGAAAACGGCCAGAAGCGGCGCTGTGGCTCAAGTGGCAGAGTGCTAGCCTTGAGCGGGAAGAAGCCAGGGACAGTGCTCAGGCCCTGAGTCCAAGGCCCAGGACTGGCCAAAAAAAAAAAAAAGAAAGAAAGAAAGTAAGAGACAAATACTTATAACTTACCATCACTTTTTCATTCCCTTGGGCCTGAACTGTTGAGTTGTTTGGACGGATCTTGGTGAATTCATGCAGATTCAATAGCCGGATGAAACTCTTCAAGGTTGAGGCATGAAAAACCTTGTCTGTCCCTTCAAGGTCAAGAACTTCCTTCTGGAATTGTTCAGCATGGATAATTACGTGATCTCCTTCTTCATTCCAGGTCACTGATTTGAATGCTTGGTTCTCTGCTACTAGCCATAATTTTCTTGGGAAGGAGAGGTAGAAGTCAATTTTGTCTTCTTTGTTGTCCTCATTCTCTGTGTTCTTATTGGATTCAGTGTTTGCTTCGGACAGCGTTTCCTGGATTGTGGCTTGGTCACCTTGCAGATCCATACTGGCTCTTGAAGCCAGGGTGAGATGAGGAATAGGATGGAAGGCGTCTTCTGGCTTATTGACAACAGGTGGCGCCAACTTCCCTTCAAGGTCTTCTTGGGTATTATCTTCTTGCATGATCTTATCCATGGCCATACACAAGTAGCAGGAACATTATTTTTTTGAAGTCTATGTCCTTGTAGGACAAAAATGTCCTGAGTCTCAGAGGCCTGTCTAGAAAAGGCTCCTATTTGTATAGTGTAGTTACTGGGGCAACCCTCTGCTGACATCACTGTCTTTGTGTGTCATGTTTTGTCACAAACATAGGTTACAACCAATCAGGAGATGGCATCTTGGCCAAGTGTGGGGAAGAGGGAGCAGCAGCAGACCCCAGGTCTTTTTCAGTCTCCAAATGTATAGACAAGCATTTGGAATTCCCAGACACATCTCCTGAGTCTTCTGACAGGCACCCAGGGTCATAGATCCCAGTTCTCTTTGAATTGACAAAGCCATATCCCATCACCCTTCCCACTCCTAATGAAGGGGGAGGCCATTTTCTGCCTGTGCTGCTTTAGCCAAGAGCCAGGCCCCAGTGAGTCTAACCTGAGGTGCTATTTGGTCTACCTGGGTCAGATTCATTGCTGGATGTCTTTTCCTCTAAGGTAGATTTTTTTTTTAAACTTGCTTGGTAACCCACCTATTTTCCTCACACAACTCCAGTACCTGTCCTCCTGCCACTGTTTTCTTGCTCCAGCTTTAGATGAGCCTGAGAGGTATGTTTTACAGCCACTTGTTCAGAGTGTCCCTACCATAGGAAAACACCCACTCATGGGCAGACAGGAGAGTCCTTGTTCCTCTGTGATAGTGTTGCTCCAAGATCTGGAGTAAAATGGAATGGTCACAGCCTTCGCTGTGCTTTGAGATCTAAACTGACCTCTGCCTGTTTCCAAATCTCATTTATCTGTTTCTCCAGAATTGCCATTTATTTCCATTTCATTTCTGAGGTCCAGTCTTCATGAATCTGTCCTAGGGAAAAATCATACTGATAGGCTAGGCATCAAAAACCCAGAATGAATATTCACAAGTATTCATGAGGAAAGCAGTGAGCATGTATGTGACTGAGTAAAAGACTCCAATGGCACAAATGGTGGTCTCTGCCCACATAGATGAAAGGATATATCGTTGGTTTTTCATTTTCAGGTACTTGTGACCTAGATGTTGTCCTTTATCTTTTTCACTTAGGGTGGTGCTTTACCATATGAGTCACTGTAGGTGGATAGTTGGAGATGAGTCTAATAGACATTCTTATCAGGATGACTTTGAACTCAGCCTCCTGAGTAGCTAGGATTATAGACATAAGTGACCAGGACCTGGCCATATCACTGTGTCTATGTGTGTATGTGAGCTGGTCTTGGGACTTGAGCTTAGGGCCTGGACACTGTCCCTCAGCTTTTTTACTCTGGGCTAATGTACTATCTATTGAGGCACAGCTATAATGATATTTTTGACTGATTAGATGTAAGTGACTAAAAAACTTCCTGACTAAGCTAGCTTTGAACTGCAATCCTAAGATCTCTCCTTCCTGAGAAGCTAGGATTATAAGCATGAGCCAATTGTGCCTGGTTATATATTAACATTTTAGGTGAAGACTACTTATGAGAAGATGGTATTCCTTCAAACTTGCCTTCGTTCACTTAACATGATGATCTCCCTATCTATCCATTTTTTCTGAACAACTCATAATTTATTTTTACTCAATCTTCATATTTCTTTTTCCCCTTTAAAATTTTTGTTTTATTGAAAAGGAAATGTGCAGAGAAATGTCATAATTACATACTTCCTTATTGCTGAATAATAATACATTGTGTGGTGGGGTACTGTATGTTTTCATGGTTCACCGATCAAGTGTTCAGATTTAGTTCATTTGCCCATGTATTGGTTAGCTTGTTTAGTCTTTGGAAGTTTTCTTTTTTGAGCTTCTTATCAATGGTCCTCAATTTGTTGTCCAATGTGCAGTAGAAGAGTATATTTTTCACATTCTGTAGGCAGTCTTTTCAGCCTACTTTTTCTTCTCTTGTACAAAAGCTGTTAAGTTTAATACAAATTTATTTGTCAACCCCCCTCTTACTTGGTGAACTATGGTTGTTGTAGTAAGGAAGTTATTGCCCATGCTCTAGATTCAAGTGTTTTCCTAGATTACTTCAATATACCAAAGCAGCTCTCCTCATTTTTAGGGACATCAATTCCTAGGAGGATTCCAGGGCATTTAGGATTGCAGTGTCAGTAGTTGGTTGTTACATATTGCCCACTCATGATGGAGGCCTATGTCTGAATTCCCTCCTGATACCCCAGAAGCAGAAGGGAGGATGCCCTGAATCTCTCCACTCTTTGGGCTCATTGGGATGCTGCTGATGTACAGTGCAAGGTCCTTTCATTTTCCTTTGAGTCTTCCCCTGCACCCCAGGCAGGAACCCACCCTATGCTAACCTGAGCCTTCCTCTTTCACATTGCACAGTATGAAGGGATATGGGAAATGTCCATCCAATAGCAGGGGCAGAGCTGGACCCTGTGTGTTGTGAGTCTGGGACCTTCAGTCTGGCCTCGAGCCCTAATAGGACCTCCAATTGCTGAAACCAAGCCTAATCTGGCAAACTTGAACATCTTTCAGACCCAGATACCCATCTTTCAGACCCAGAAGGGAGAAATCTTCAGCACTTCCCACTTGCATGGCTCCCAAAGTAATCTTAACCCTACTTTGGTCCTTACCTTGACTTCCAGGAGTATCTGGATCCTCACAGTGCTCGCCTGAAGCTCTACTGCTTTTACCCAACTCCTATCGTCTCTCAGACTGAGGTGCCATAGTCACTAATCACCTGTATGGTCATTCTTCCTGGGTCCTCCCTGACCAACCGTGGGTGCAAGCTTCCATGGGGTCCCTCTTTTCCTGGAGCCTAAGCTCCTTCCACAATCTAGGGCCTGTCGTACATGGGACTTCAGGGACTTTCTATCGTCCTTTCATAGAACACTCACTGAATCCCTGGTGAGCTCTTCATTCCACAGAACTGGACTAAGGTTGTGAACCCCAGGAGTTTCTGCTGTGGAGGGAGTTGGGATGGGTATAGAAAACTGGAGGAAAGTCAGGGACACTGAACTGAGCAGAGGAACCCTCAAGTCAACTGACCTGTGATGAGGTTCACAGACTTAATCCTTAAGTGCACCACACCTCTGAGGCTGAAGTCAGGTAACTGCAATTTACTGCTGTGCATGGGGTTCCCCAAGATTGACTCAAGGGGCACAAAGAATTCTCCAAAATCTTGTCTCTGCTGTACCTCAAACCTCTCCCCATTGTCCTGATACTGCTTGAACCATTGTCATCTATGGACCACATGGTCTCCTGGGAGATGCCCAGGGTCCCCGGTGATGGGATGGGATGAAGACCTTGGTCAGGGTGAACACAGTGTCTGGGGCTGAGCAGAGAGATGGAATCCATCTCTGTCTGTTCTATGAGATGCAGTGTGTGTGTTTTTTTTCATTGAATTTAAACTCTTTTCTCTCATTATTATTGCAAACCAAATGTATGAATGCTTTTATTGTGACATTTCTTTGAAACATTTTCCAATGCTGCAATGAGTCCACATTTGGGAATTTTTGGAAGTGAATTCTGTATTTTTGTGTTTTAACATAGGTTTGAGGGCAAGAATGCTACTATAAGACTATGACAATGCCCCCAAGGCTCCAATATTGTGCTCTTATTCCCCAGGTGGAGGTATGTTTTGGAATGTGAGAACATCCACAGGCTGGAGAAGTATGTCACTTAAGGCATACCTTTGAAGGTGTTACTTGTTCCCCAGTCTCTGTTTCTCTATATACTTACTATATACAATGAGAGGAAAAACTCTTGTGCATGTTGTCCTATTCACTACTGAGCAAACCCCAATGAATGTATGTTCCATTTCAGCAAAATAACACACAACATACAGATAGATGAATAAAAATGGGAAGACAGAAAGACACAGGGACACATAGATGAACAGAACAACAGAAGGACAGGCACATACACAGAGGGGTGAATGTCCAAATGAACAAATAAAGGAGCAGAGGATGAAGGGTCAGAGAGAGGGATGTAAGGACAGACATTTGTATAAATGGCCCATTGAAATAAGGCAAAAACAAAAATGTTCTCCATTATGACAACTCTGTAATAGGACAGAAAACTAATGAGTCCACATTGAGTATGAGGATAGTGTCTATGGGACATGTCTAGGAAATAAGATGGCATATTTGATATGGGTAACTGAGATATCAGAAAGGGTTATGCATATGTATAATATACAAAGTTCTAAAACCAATGAAACAAAGTCTCTGTCCAACATGAAAGAAAACAAATGGAATGAACTTGAATAAGAAAAATGAGATGGAGTCCAAGGAATAAGTAGGATAAGATAATGGAAAGTGGAGGCTCAGGAGATAGAGTATGGGACTAGAGGGAAAAAGTTAAGAGATTCAGAGGTCCTGAGTTCTAGCACAAGAGACAACATTAAGTTAAAGAAGGTAGGTAAATGAAGTAAAATGATTAATATTATATGATTTTCCTCTCAATGTGTAAAAACAGAAGATGCCGTCATTCAGTGGATTCAAAGGCCTACCCACTTTCTCGATGCCGACACAGAGGATAGAAACTAATGCAACTGTAGTAGTGTATATTGGTAGAATGAAACCAGACCTGAGAAGGGAACAAACAGGGAAACCCAACTTCAACTTAACAGCAATCATCACGGTCAGGGGTGTGAAATACAACTTAGGCCAGAGTGACTCATGAAAGGTTTATAGGTTGAAGTTCTTTGCCTCTGAGCTGTTACTGTATTTCTTCACTCAGTGAAGGAAGTCAAACAATTGGTAGGAAATGTGGAGAACTAGGAAGATTGCCAGTTTTAAGACCATCCCAAAAATGGAACAGAGAAGATGTACATAAGGAATTTATTCCAGAAATAATAGGCAAGTAACTTTGAAACAGAAAAATAATGAGTCAGGCTGATGGCTTACTGAGTGATCAGCAAAATGAATGAGACACACTGAAACAATCATACACTTTTGGGAAAGTTATGACATCAAAGGAGAAAAGACCCCATCATTCCAAGGGCTAAAGTGGCTGTGTAAATTTTCACTTTGAAAATCTACAAATAAAATTCCAGACAAAGTCAATAAAGATCGTGGAAAGAAGTAATTTTCAAAAACTTCAAGCATTTACAACTGTTTCTGCTATTCAAACTTGTGTTACAAAGAAACTCAAAGAATTATCTAAGTCTACAGCATTATCAGTGCCTCCATCACTGATAGAAATAAATGATGATACAGAGATTCATGAAGTCATGGATCTATGGATGGATGGATGAATGGATGGATTGACAAATAGATGGGTGTGTAGTTGGGTGGATGAAAAATATATTGATAGTTTTACGGATAAATGTACACATATATCAATTCATGGATGAATTATATGGTGATAGATAGATGTA
The DNA here is from genome assembly GCF_023159225.1 of Perognathus longimembris pacificus. Classification (NCBI taxonomy): domain Eukaryota; kingdom Metazoa; phylum Chordata; class Mammalia; order Rodentia; family Heteromyidae; genus Perognathus; species Perognathus longimembris. The sequence continues at coordinate 3,940,385 of NC_063188.1, read as the reverse complement.
TGAGTGGTTGCAGGATTGCACAGATGAGTACACAGACAAATGGACAAATGGACCAACAAACCACGAAATATAGAAATGGATGAAAGTGCAGACAGAAAAGGGACAGAGGAGGCACCAATCAATAGACAGACAATAAATTGATAAATAGATCTAGCCAGAAGGACAGAGAAAGAAATGAATATATTGATAGGTTGATGAGGGATCTGCTAAATGGTTAAATGGATGTCCAGTTGCGTAGACTGACAAATGAATAGAAAAGACATAAAGAAAGAAAGCAAGAAGCATGTGGGATGATATTACTGATTATTAGATAGATGAATGAATGGAAAGATGACAGGTGGAAAGGCTGACAGATAGATGGATGTTGAAAAAGATAAACAACTGAGAGACAGACATCACACAGAGAGACAGACAGTCCCAAATATCAACAGATCAAAGGATTGATAAATGGAGAGGCAGAAAAAGAGACAGACAGACACAGATGAATGGGCAGAGAGATGGATAGATGGACAGACACGTGTACGACAGACAGACCTATGGATGGAAAGACTTACAGGCAACAAATGGAATGACAGACTAACAGAAGGATGGACAGACATATGGATAGGCAGGCACATGGATGGACAGAGAAGAGATGAATGCACAGAGAGAGCACTGATGGATAGACAGACCAACATACATATGGGCAGATGGTTAGACAACACACGGACTGACACACATCAGACAGATGGAATGGTGGTCAGGGAGACAAATGCATGAATGGACAAATGGGCAGTCAGAAAGACAGATGGACAATGAAATGGACAGACATATGGGTACACGGATGAGTGGACAGACAGACTACAGATGGAAACACCAATGGACAGACTGATGGAGAGACAGATAAAGGGTTGGATGAACATACAACAGATATCCTGACATCCTGACATCAGACAGAAAAATCATACAGACACACAGGTAGGCAGAGGGATGGATGGAGTCGCGGATTGATAGATATCTATGTATAGCTGGGTGAGTGAACAATGTCTGAATAAATTTATGTATGTATGCATGGATGGATGGATGGGTGGGTGGATGGGTGGATGAAAGCATGGCTGGATTATTGGACAGATGAATTTATAGAGGAATATACTACTTGAAAAACATAACACGGAATATAGAGGTAGACAAAAAGTGTGACAAAATAGAGAAACATATAGGCAAGGACTGACAAACCAATAGGCCAATGAACAGAATTAGGCTTAATGCTAGATAGACAGTTAAAGAAACTGATAGGTAGATGAGTACCTGGCTAAAAGGCTTAATGGATGAAATACATAAATGTATGAAACCACTGCTCTATTCAACCTGATGCAGTGACAACACTCATTCACTTAGTGTCCTGCACACTGGGGGTATGTGAAATAATGTGTTGAGGAGGAGTCAAATACAGATAGCACTGCCTCTGAAGATGCTAAGCAACAGTACACTCAGGAGTGTCTGTGTGCAGATGTGCAAGGCATGAGTGACACCCATTTGTCAAGATGTCTGAGAGTGGGAATGGACATAGTCATGCCAAGGACACCTTTAGCCTTGTGGCAGCAGTCCTAGCCCTTGGTTTCCTGGAACTTAGGTGTAGGGGATGGCTATGCCGTTAAGACCTGGGGCGGGTAGCTGCTGACAGCTAGCCCATCCCACCTCCTTCCGGTTCTGAGACCAGAAGAGAAGCCAAACCAACCCCCACCTCTCTGTGGGGAGCACGTGTGTCATGATGGCGCCGGCTGAGCCAGAGGCGGAGCCAAGAGGTCTCCGCCTCTGTGGGAAGTTCCGTGACATCACTGTGATGGACACGCTCGTTAGCCTATCGTTGGCACCTGGCCAGTCCCTCTCCTTCACGTGTCATTACTGGTATAAGACTGTTATCCCCTCCCTCGAATAAACCAGAACGCCCCTTAAGGCTTCTCCGGGACCCCACGTGCCCGTGTCTTCCTTGGCAAATATGGGAAAGGGGGCAGGGCGTCCTGTGACCACACGCTGACCGAGGCTGCACGTGGACCTCGCCACCACAGTCAATTCCTACTGGCCAGGGGAGGATGTGTTGAGAGCGATAGGGGACCACACGGAAGAGGCGATAGGCCCAGGACCACCACGCGGACGGAGGTAGAGCTAAGCCCGGCACTTAGGGAAGCCAGAAACTCTTCTTTCTCTTCAAGCAGAAATGAAGCATCGGGGAACACGAGGAAGGGTACAGAGCAACATGGAAGCCTTAAAGTTTGATGAGCTCCTATCCTCAGTCACACTGTCAACTATGTTATAAGAAGAGGTGATTTTCATCCCATAGAAGTGGGGACTTGTTTGCCTCTGGGGTTTTGTGTGATCTTCAGAGCACGCCTTCCTTTCCTTACTTTCCCTTCCCTTCTCTGAAGTTCTCTCTTCCTCTATTCTTTCAAAGCTGGCACTTTTCCTTCATAGCCTTCACAGGTTGTGAATTCAGCCCTGAGTGGACAGACAGCAGAGTTTGAACAGAATAGGCCAGGGCTGTCAGAATTGGAAAACAGAGGTTTTATAAAAGCTTCCACAAGGGGCCGCCAAAACTCAAAGGTTAACTACTTCAAAGGTCATTTATTTCCCTAAGAAGGTATTTGTCATGCATGAGCTTCAAACTAAGTAACACAGGAATGCCTATTAAGATCACAGGACATCCTGATGTGAGTTAAGAGAAAAGTACACAGTCAGGAAACAGAACCTATTCATCTTATCAATCTATCAGCTGAAACAGAAGGGGATTCTGAAAAATGAAAAAGCAAGACACAAGAAAGCAACGTCAGGCACTAGATGTTTGGTGCCAAGATCTTATAGCAATCAGGCAGGAGAACCAGCAGCGAAAACACTGACATCCAATACTCCAATTCTCCCTATTTAACCCAAAGACAGTGTGTAATGAAGATAAGGCAAGGTGGCTGACAAGGGCCATTTTCCCATGACATGTTCTCTTTCTCTCTTATGCTTCCTTTCTAATAAACTTTGCTATCATTTGTCATTTCAATCAAGTCTTACCTGAATCCTTCTTTTGCCAGACACAAGGATCAAGGTCAAGTGAGTTGACCTAAATTCTGTCCACAAGAGTTCACTGTCAATGGGCTGCGACCAGGTCTTTTTCCAATTGCATGGCATTTGTCTGAATAAGAGTCATATGTGGTCTTTTGCTGTCATGCTTTAATCTGTTCCTCTCTGCTGTAGGAAGGCTTTCTCAGACTTATCTTTACAGAATTCCTCAGGGAAGAGACAGGAGGACGGATGGTCAAACAAAAGCTGTTCTCACACTTAATGGAATCCCCCTGTGGCTTGAGTGAGGCCAAGGGCTTCGAGTCCCTTAGGCCTGCAGACGAGAAACCCAGAGCCAGCCCTATGGGCTCTGTTTGCACGCTTACCCTCTTTCAAAAAGGAATCTGCAGGTGCAGTATCAAGACAAACTTCATTTCCTTCTGCCAGGGAAACAGTTGTTCAGTTCTGAAGGAAAATCCAGGCGGCCAGACAGGCTGGAAACACTGCAATTAAGGGAATGCATATAGAAGAGACCACAGGTAAATTTAGAATCATCAACAGTAAAAGAGACAAACTCAGAAATTAGAAGCAGGAAGTAAACTGAAAATCAAGAGCAACAAGCTTCCCTCCCATCATTTTCTCCAAATAAATGTTAAGTTACAAGAACAGGAAAACATAAGGGCTTGAGAACCAACAAAATCTCCAAGTGAGTAAGAGGCCTGACAGAAAACTGAAGTACACATCTGGCAAATGGGAATCCTGAAACACCTACTATCTCTGCATTTGGGTAAGCCTAGCATGTGGTTTGCCAAGAATTTCAAGTATGACTTTACCAAGACGTGAAGTTCTTGTGTCCAGCACTCTGTCAGTGGCTTGTGACTTTATTTTTATTTTTATTTTTTTTAGATTTTTATGCCATTTCTAAGCTTTGAACTCAGAGCCTGGGCACTGTCCCTGACATTCTTCTATTCAAGGATAGTGCTCTATCATTTGAGCCACAGCTCCATTTCTGGCTTTCTTCAGTTGCTTATTGGAGATAAGAAGATCACAGACTTGCCTGCCTGTTATGGCTTCAAACCGTGATCCTCAGATCTCAGTCTCTTTACTAGGTAGGAGCCACCAGCACCCAGCTATTGAGGCTTTACTTTTGTCAGTGCTGAGAGCTGAACTCGGGGCCTTGTACTTGCCAGATAAGCATTCTTACACTGAGCTAAATCCACATCTCTTTTGTGGCTTTTTATTTGAAGTAATGTGCTATTTGAGAATAGCACAGATGTCATGCTTCTAGAGTCAGCCTTACAGAACACCAGCATTAAAAGGCTTATCAATATGAGAAACTTCTTTAAGAGGCCCTAAGAGGCCAGTTTAAAACACTCCAGGGAAGAAGGTTTATCAGAAGGATTCTTGCTAAAAGGCATGTGCAGTCCCATATGTACTTTAGGTTTGTCTGGTTTTTATTTTTTTGAAAGACCTAAAAACCCACAGCGGAGATTTTTCTACACTGAATCCTGCAACCTAAATGTTGCTTCTGAATCTTTAACAAGAGAAAGTTTAATGCCCCAGTTCTAGCCCTAACCTTGTGGCTCAGAGTAGAAACCACCTGCTTGCTCTCACCTGCATTGTTCCAAGCTTTGTCATTGGTGGGATTTGTAAAATTTTTGTATTATGGTCACTGGAATCAGACTGCACAAATTTTAACAAGAGCTCCTCCTCTGATCCTTAAGGCCTTCTACACTTCCTTAGGTATTTGCAAGAAGTGTGTGTTCCACAAAGAGTACTTGGAGGCTTCCTCCCCCCACCCCAATCCCCCAACCTGGAGTCTTCTTGTAGACTCAACAAACAGGGGCTTTGGGTACGAGGTCTTGCCAGCCTGGCCAGACTATAACCCATGTAGTTCCAGATTCAGCCCTTCTGGCTTGCCCTAGCTGCAGCCACGCTGGAACCTAGCATCTGCAGCAATGGCTGACACACCTAAGCCCTGTGCCATAGCTTCTGAATTTCATTGAAATGTCATCTGTGATAGCATAATTGTTAAAGGCATGAAGCTGCAGCCTGTGATGTGTGCAATTTTAGCCTGTGTTCAAGTGTACAAGCCCAGAAGCCTTAATGACTCAAAGTAGGTCGAGGGTTTCATAGGGCATTTTCCTTAGAACCCCTTCCATGAACACGGAGATCTATGCAATGATGGTTTTGCATTTCTAGTGTAACTTGTTTAGTTTATCAGCAAGATATTTAAAGAGTAAGTTCCTATGGAACATGGGAGCTCATGCCTGAAATTCTATCTACTCAGGAGACTGAGGTCTGAGGATCAAGGTTTTAAGCGAGCCCCAGCAAGAAAGTCTATAAAGCTTGTATCTCCCAGTAAACACAAAACCCTGAGAGTGGAGGTCTGTCTCAACTAGTAGAGTATGCGCCTTGGACAAAAAAGCTCAGAGTTCAAGGCCCTAGTACCAGCACATTCACACACAATAAGAGTGAGTTCGTGAGTTCCTGAAGGGACACAATGGAATGGTGACATTAACACTTGATGCATACTCATCAACCCTAAATCACACAAAAGTTGTTCCTGTCTCTATTTCCTATGATATTCTTGTGGGCCAAATTCATCCCAGACTTTTCAACTGATGAGTCCCCGTTGATGTCCTAGAGATTTTATAACATGTTATCTGAGATGCACAAAATGAGGGATGGAGAACTTATTCCTGGACCAAGCTCTGGAACTTAAGCCTATAGCCCCTTAACCAGTAAGTCACAGTAGCTCCAAACAGGTCCTGGTCAGAGAGCTAGGCTAGGTTTGCTCACCCCTGTGCTGCCATGGGGTTCACACAAGCAGAGAACACGGAAGGTTATAAAGCAAAGAGGCAGGGTGTGCACAGGTGACAGAACTTCCTGCTCACAGGCTAGCAGGAAACCAAGTTTGCAAGAGAAAATGTGAAGTTTTCACTACATTTAACACTGTTACCCAGAACTTGCAAGTTTGGACTCAGAAGTCTCCATGCCATCTATTTAAAGGCATTAATGGCCAGTAACACTGGGTCATGGATACCACTCTCCTCATTTTACAGGATTAAAAAAATACAGAGAATATGTCTAGGCTCACAGGAGTAGTACACAACAGTGCAGGTGTTAATGTCCAAAGCTCTTCATGTATCCCTTGCACTCCATTAATTTGGTGAAGAAAATACCTACTGAATATGGGACTGCCATAAGTGCAAAGAATCTTCCTCACATTAAACCTGGGTTGTGTGCCAGTGCTTCAGCTTTGAGGCATCCTGGCCAGCTAATCTCCTTGAAGTATACTCAACTCAATCCAGATGCTTCAGGGGAAGAAAAGTGGAGTACATGAAAACAAAAGTCTTGTTTTTCCTGGCCTTACTTGGTTGTGAACTCAGAATCTTGGGCAGGCATTCTGCCACAGAGGTTTCTTTATGGGGTGTGAGGTGCGTCCCTTATTTTTCTGATAGGGTTTTTTTTTTTTCTGTCTGGGCAGGTCTGAGTCACTGACCTATTCATGCTTGCCTTGTAGGTGAGATGACATACTCAGACTACCACACCTTGCTTTTTATTGGTTGTGATGGAATTTCCTTAAACTTTTTGAGAAACACCTAGGATTGCAAGCACCAACCATTACACCCTACTGAAAGCAGGACACTTGAAGACCCTTCTAGAAAATATACTTTTAGACATCTTTCCATCCAGTTCCATACAGGAGGCTTTCCTGGGAATGGCAGGCTGCAGAGCAGTCATTCAGAACAATGAGACATGAGAGGTAAGCACTTCCAAAGAGTGTGTGATAAAAGCACACCCCTGAGTGCTGGAGTTGCCATACTTCCTGTCAGCTCCAGAGTCCTGAACTATGCATCACCACAGAAGTGTGCAGTGCAGGTGGACCTGGTTTTGTGTATCTGCACTGGGAGCCCATGTAGGATGCAATTTCCTGACACAATACTTCATAGGCATATGTTGCTGATATAAACTACTGCTGCTGCTGCTACTGCTGCTACACACACACACACACACACACACACACACTCACACACAACTAGCCAATCACTCCTCTTTTTAATAATCCTTTGTGCTTCTTCTTTCTCTCAAGGAAATGTGTAAAAGGTGCAATTCATCAGGAGAATGAGATATCAGAAAAGGGAATGAACATAGACCATAAGTCACTAACATCATTACATGGGTACAATATACAAATATTAATACCAAATGGGATAAAATAAATGCAGGATTCTAAAGAGCTTTTGTTCTCATGGGTTTTTGGTTGTAATACCAAAAACACTTAGCTCAATCTTATTAAATAAGTTTTGATCATCAGAGTTATATGTGTAACTGAATTATGCCTGATTCATTGTGCGTATTTAAACCAAGGCAACAGAGTATGGTCAACTCTCCATACAGATAAAGAAGAAAAAACAAAGTACTTCTCAAACCTGTTGGATTATCTGTTCATTGTCCCTGCTATCCCACATAACTTGGGTATGGAACACCACACATACTTGATTGAAATCCATGGATACAATGTGGCCTCCTATCCAGCAAATATTCAGACTAATCTTTGCATTATGTGCCTGTGGGCTCACTGTCCTCCTTCTCTTGTCCAAGTGAAGGTATTACACTGTCCATCAACCTTCTTCAAGATTCAGAGCTCAGGTCAGCATTGCCATATCTCTTCTTACACATCAAGGCCTTCCTAAGAATACACATATATCCCCACCCCATCAGTAGTCGAGTGCTTTTTACTGTGTACAAATCCCACTCACATGCATCTACTCCTGTCATGTTAACCCCATGTTAACACAGATGGAAAGTATACTTATTCCTTTTGGGGAGATTTTCATATTGCACCCATTTTCTGAAAGAGTAAGGTAACACTCAGAGGGGAAAAGTACATTTCTCAGACTCAGAGATATGTGAACATTGGCTTTAGCACTCAATCCTAGGTGTGCAATCACAAATAAAGCTTCTGCATGAAGTTTCTGCTCCTGCTGTAGGGGATCGGGGCATAAATATCCAGTCTGGGTAGATTCTCTGACTAGATCATCTGTTTCTATGTCTGTATGTCACTAGCATTCTGTCACTCCATCCTCTCTCTCTCCCTCTCTCCCTCTCTGTCTCTCTGTCTCCCACTCTCTTACACACACACACACACACACACACACACACACACCTTTCCTGTATAGGCAATGGAGGAAACTTCTTAAGCTCCTGGACCAGTGACACCACAGTGATCTGAGGACATCAGGCCAGGTTTTGGGGGGTGAAGCAACAAAGAACAAACACCGTAGTCAGAGTGGAAGCTCTGTACTGCCGAGTTTCCTTCTCTCATAGGGAAATTGTCTATGACTGAGAGGAAGATGCAAGTAGACAAAGAACATGACAGACTCAAAGCAGTCAGGGTGAACTTACATGTTTTCCACTCCCAGGTCACCTCTTCTAGATTGTACATGCACCCAGACTCTCATATAATCCCTACAGGTGGGCAGCCAGTGTCACTCATGCAGTTACTTCATGGCAGACCTGGGCTGAAAGCTCCTGTCTCCTATTTCTCAGGACAGGCTCAATAAGAAAAGCAACATATTTTTTGACCAACTAGAGTGATAGGGGAAAGGTTATTGGCAAGGAAAATGACAAGCCAAGTAAGTATGCCCTACAACGAGACCCTAGTTTTATCTAGAGAGATGTGAAAATGAACAATCACTGGACTCTGAGAATTGGACTTGCAGGTTCTGAGGTCAGAAGTGGCAGGGGAAGGCCATGCACAGGAAAGTGCGACAATGAAGCTAAGACTAACACATACGTTAGGGCCTCCAGAGGATCCTACCAGACTCCCGTCCTCAAGTAGGAGGCGATATCTGAGTCTCTGGCACTGCACTTCTTGTAAGGCTGATAAATGTCCTATAGCAGGCAGCAGAGGCCACAACATCACTGGCACAGGAAGATGGGCCCAGCTCACCCGCAGTCTCTTCCACTAGCTCCTTGTAAGTCCCATGTCAAGATCTCTTTGGCCCACAGGAGACCTCAGCCACAGGGTCACTTTCCCTCTGTTCTGGACAAGTGGCTGCTCCCCTCACCCTCTCTCCTTCTTGTGGACCTACATTCATGTAATCTATGGCAGGTACCTAGGTACCATAGCAACCTCTGAGAATTGCAGTATTGGGTCGGTAGTCACCTAGAACCTTTGTGTCTGTCCCAAAGAAGGCCAGAGGACTGGACAGAACCTTCAGCATGAGAGAGACAGCAATGCTTGGGGAGAGTAATACATTGAGCAGCAGCCTACTGTTGTCTCCACACTGCATTGCTCCACAGTAAACCTTGTCCATACAAGGCCTCCTACCTCCAATCCCCGCCTTGCTCAACCAGAAACCCTTTCCCCAGTCGGCTTCATCCCTCACTGCTCTGCCCTGTTGTACCGAAAATCGCACCCCACACTACTGCCTGCTTCTAAATCATGACTTGCTGCGGTGCAAAACCTCTATCCAACCAGACTACACCTGGTAGCCCCACTCTTTCCTGTCAAAGCCACCCACAACCAGCCTTCCTGTCCTTTGAAACCCCATCCTGGTCCACGTGAATCCTTCCTCTAAGCTTCCCGCCCCCCATCATAGCGCCTTCTTTCTCCAAAGAAAACTACCCTGCCTAGTTGTCACCCACATTAGAAGTCTCATACTGCTTCCATGGAAACCCTAGGGCGATCTTTATTCCCACCTTTGGAGCCCTTCACTGCCTCTCAGGAAACCTTGGCCCTCACTACCCACTTGCCAGCAAGTCCTACCCTGCTACACTGGAACAACCCTACAATAATCCCTCCCTTGAAGGCTGGCCCTGCTCCACCAGACACATGAACTCTGATTAGGGTAGTCCCTTGTAGCTCTGCCCTTCACTCTCAAACTCCTGCCCCTATCCTATCCGCTTCCACAAAGCTCTACTTGGTCCAGTGGAAACCCGATTCAGTGAACCTCCTCCTTCGAAACCCCAACATTAACCAACCTTCATCCTTGTAGTACTGGTATAAACCCTCACAGCTCTGTCTGCAACCAGCCTAGTTCCAAGTAGAATGGTGAGTCTCATGACCATGAGGCATGTGATGAAAGAGCAGCTTTCCCTGCTACAATGTATCTGGTAAGTATCTGTGGAAGATCTTCTGCTTTCATGTGCCACCAGCTTAGATGCACTTGCCATTTGATCTGGGCATCCTCCTCAACATGTCTTCAGACAAGCAGTCTCAGGGACAATGTCATTTCTAGTGGCAGACAGTGAGAAACAAGGTGAAAGAGCCCATGGGCAGAGCAATGCTTAGGTCAAGAGACACAGTGAACAAATAAGACACATGAAGATGTAGCTGGCTGTGCTGTTTGATGTGAAAACTGGGGGATATTGTTGTGTCAGGGATGGCTATACCTTTAAGACCTGGAACTGCGTGGCTATTAGCCACTCTTACCTTCCCCCCCCCTCCGGAACCGGAAAGTCGACCCAAACCAGCCCCGCCTATCACCTTGGAGCACATGTCTCATAATGGCGCCGGCCTGAGCCCAGGGGGCCGGTCCTGGGGGAGCTGTGATCTCCGCCTCTGCAGGAAGTTCCATGACATCACCGTGATGGACAGTTCATCAGCCAATCGTTAATACCCAGTTAGTCCCTCCTCTTTCTGCCGCCATTACTGTTATATAAACCCCTCCCCTGAATAAAACTTTGGAAGCTCCTGAAGCTGACCCCGAGATGCCCACGCGTACCTGGCCTCCTTGGCGAGTATGGGGGAGGGGAGGGCATTCTCGAGGCCACACCCGGTCAGGAGCTTACCCGTGGCCCTCGTTCCCGCATTACTTCCTACTGGCCAGAGGCTTGCATGAGACCGAAAGGGGAACACATGGAGGGGGCAAATAGGCCCGGGATCTCCACACGGAAGGGGGTATAAAGTTAGCCCGGCATTGGTGGAGATCTTATTGTCCTGCTGGCCTTGATTACACGTGGTTCACTCTACCAAAGGAAATAATGTTTTGCCCTCATTTCTGGAGGGTAAAAGTCTGAAGGTAAGCTGTTGGTGAGGAGCACTCCTATATGATAGAAAGACTCTGCCCTGTCGCTATTACCATGTCTGCTGATTGGCTGGCAGACATTGGCACTTCTTGATCTGTGAAGAGTTGCTTTCATCTAGTTCTGCATTCACCTTCTCATGGTTGTTAGCTTGTGTGCATGAGTATGTCTAAGTTACAACTTTTTATTAGGATGTCATCCATGTTGGGTGTGGGCCATCCTAATGACTTTTCTGTCATGTTATTGCATTAGAAACACCCTATATCTCCATATCCGGTCTCACTGTGAGGTACGAGAGGTGCACACTTGGACAGGAATTGTATAGTGACATGTTGTAACGCCTTAGCCCAATTCACAGACCAAGAGTAAGGAACAGAGTCAGTTCCAAAGGTGGAATGAAGGTGTGTGGGGCAGCAGGGTTGTGTTGCAGTAGGAAGGAGATGAAATGGTCAGATCACGAGTGACCCCAGGGACTCTCATTAGAAGTGTTGAGTTGGTCCCGGTTCAATCAGGAGGCCTTGGAAGGTTTTAGCAGAGGAGTGACAGGACCTGCCTCTCCTAGCCCCATAGGCATTCTGACTGCCTCGTGACTGTTACATTGCAGCACACAAGCTCCTAGTTGAGGAGCACAGGCAGATCGAGGGGGGACTGGTGCTGCTGCATCAGAGAGGAAGTGGAAGGACATGGGGCTGCAATGCTGCTTGTGGACACACTGGAAGTTTTGGGGACCATGCTCGGTGACAGCTCATGGTTAGGAGAAAGAGAAGTGAGAGAGCTGGCAGAGTTATGGCACAAGCCCGGAGGCAGGGAGTCACCCTACAAGGACAGTTGTTGGGGGGCATGTAGTTGAGGTGTTGACCCTTGGGGCCCTACGTCTGTGACTGCACTGGGTCCATGTGGGATCACAGATGGTCCAAGTCCTGAGGTCTGGCTCGATGCAAAGGATGTGCGCTTGGAAGCTCTGTGGTAGGAACCAAGCAGATCTGGGCCTGAAGCGTTTGGGTGGCAGGAGCAGGGGCTGAGAGTACGGGTGGGGATGGTATAGGACAGGCAGGCAAAGAAGCAGAGGTGAGACTGTCACTCTATTAAATGCAGCTGCTTGGCTGCCATGTGCCAGCTATGAAGGGGAGCTTCCTGCATTGTGCTTCTAGATTCAGTGACTTCCCTGGCATCACTGTCTGCGCACTGTCCTTCCTGTGGCTTTCTCTACCTGTCTCCTCCTGTTCCATGAGCTCCGCAAGATGGACCCAAATTGTCACAGGCCCCTGTGTTTCTCCTGTGGTGGAGAAGGGTGTCAAGTGGAAGCATGGCATTCTTGAGGTCAGTGGGATCTCACAGTACCTGGGGGAGGTTGGTGAAAGTTCTAGCCCACTGATTGTCACACTGAAGGGCTGTGATGGGACACAAATCTGTGTTTCCACCCAGGGGGCTTGTGGAAGGTGAAGTCTGGATGCTATTCTTCCAACAACCATTCAGTGTTTTTGCTGAAGCCCAGTGAAGAAATGTAGTTTGCTAGTGAGTGCTATCTCTATGAATCACCGCCTTCCTCGAGCACCAAGGTGTTTTGGAATGGCCTGTCTCTCTCGAGTGAGGATTTGGGGTGCTCCATTTCTTGCTGGATGGGCAGCTTGCAGGCCTTCGGAGTATCTGGGTAGAGCCCCTCAGCTGCTAACCAGCACTTCCTGGCAGTGTTGATTGAGGGACATCCACGAGGAAGTAATTCCCTGCTTCACCATACCCAAATTGCTAGAGAGGTGACTCCCCCACGCCAGGAGAGGTCCAGGCCCTGTCTGTCTCCTGACTCCAGACAAGGGCCAGGGGACCAGATCTTCCTGGGCCTGCCCCGAGCCTTGTGGAATCCTCTACTGGAAATGCTGCTGCTCAAATGAATGGCATCAAGGGGAAGCAAAGGGGGGGGTGCATTTTAACAACTTGTGAACAGTAAGGAAGGTTCCAAACAACACAGACGCAACAATATCATTCAACTTGTTTATTGTCTGACAGGTTATTTTGTGATTCACGTTGATACAAATAAAATAAATGGCTTATTTTACAAGAAGCTCATTTTTACTTGTCTTCATTTGTCTACCAGATTCTTCCATGTTTCTTGATATATTCACAAAGGTCACAATTGCAATATGATTTTGGCTTCTCTTCCTCTTTCTGTCTAATATTCTGAGGCTGATTTGGATACCTCACTGGGAGGGATTCCATTGGCATAGTGACGTTGCGTGGGTTGTACATAGGAACTATAAACCTATAACTGGGGGTACCTGTGTAAAAGGGAGGCCCTTGCCATATGCCATAATTCACAGGCAAACACTGGATATTTGTAGGTACACTTGGCCAAACTGGTTGCTGAAGGATCTGATTTCCTAGCCGAGGTGCAGGAAATACTAACGGCTGAATAAATCTGGGTCTTGGGATGTTGGGGATTCCCCTCTGGAAAAATTCATTTCTTTCTTTCTCAGCTCTGCGAGCATATGGCAAGTCATTTCGCGGCGGGGATAACTTCACTCTTGGTGCAATTGGCCTCCATGCTGATTGCTCCACAGGTTTCTGGAGGGGCATTGGTATATATTGCTTTCGAAGAACAGGAAATGGAGGGTTTCCTTCTGGGCAAATATTCACGAGGATGCGTGGATTGCATGTATCATCAGGTTTGTGGAGTGGAGTTGGTATATCCTGCTGTGGAAAAACAGGGCTTGTAAAGCCTTCTGTGGAAATATGCATGGGAATGCTTGGATTGTTTGTCTCAGCAGGGTTCCAGAGGGGAGCTGATATAAACTGCTGTTGAAAAGCAGGGCTGGCAAAGTCTTTTTCTGTGGAAATGTCCCTGCAGATGCTTGAATTATTTTCCTGGGCAGGGTTCTGCAGTGGAGCTGATACGAACTGCTGTTGAAAAACAGGCCTTGCAAAGTCTTCTTCTGTGGAAATATCCATGCAGATTCTGGAAAGATTTGCCTCAGCAGGCTTCTGTGGTGGTATGCATGATGTACACTGCTGTCGAATAACAGGGCTTGTAAAGTCTTCTTCTGTGGAAATGTAGCTGCTTGTATTGTTTGTCTCGGCGTGGTTCTGGAATGGAGTTGATATGCATTCCTTTCGTACAGCATGATTTGTAAAGTCTTCTGTGGAAATATTTATGATGATGCTTGGATCATTTTTATCATCAGGGTTCTGGAGTGGATTTGATATATACTGCTGTTGAAGAACATGGTTTGTGATGTCTTCTGGGAAAATATTCATGATGATGGTTGGATCATTTTTATCATCAGGGTCCTCGAGTGGACTTGATGCATACTGCTCTTCAAGAACATCATTTGAAATGTCTTCTGTGGAACTACTCATGGTGATGCTTAGATCAGTTTTATCATCAGTGTCCTGGAGTGAACTTAATATATACTGCTCTTCAAGAACATCGTTTGAAATGTCTTCTTCTGTGGAAAGACTCATGGTGCTGCTTAGATCATTTTTATCATCAGGATACTGAAATGGACTTGATATACACTGCTCTTCAAGACCCTCGTTAAAAATTTCTTCTTCTGTGGAACTAGTCATGATGATGCTCAGATCGCTTTCATCATCTGGGTTCTGGAATGGACTTGATAAATACTGGAATGGACTTGATATACAATGCTCTTCAACAACCTCTATAAAATTGTCTTCTTCTGTGGAAAAATTCATGATGATGCTCTGATTGTTTTCCTCATCATGGTTCTGGAATGGACTTGATACATACTGGAATGGACTTGATATACACCGCTCTTCAACAACCTCTATAAAATTGTCTTCTTCTGTGGAAAAATTCATGATGATGCTCTGATTGTTTTCCTCATCAGGGTTCTGGAATGGACTTGATAAATACTGGAATGGACTTGCTATACACCGCTCTTCAATAACCTCATTAAAAGTGTCTTCTCCTGTGGAACTATTCATGATGATGCTCAGATCGTTTTCCGCATCAGGGTTCTGGAATGGACTTGATACATACTGGAATGGACTTGATATATACCGCTCTTCAAGAACCTTGTTAAAAATGTCTTCTTCTGTGGAACTATTCGTGATGATGCTCAGATCGTTTTCATCATCAGTGTCCTGGAGTGGATTTGATATAAACTGCTCTTCAAGAACATCATTTGAAATGTCTTCTGTGGAAATATTTATAAGGATGCTTGTATCAGTTTTATCATCAGGGTCCTGGAGTGGACTTGATACATACTGGAATGGACTTGATATACCGCTCTTCAAGAACATCGTTAAAAATGTCTTCTTCTATGGAATTATTCATGATGATGCTCACATCGTTTTCCTCATCAGGGCTCTGGAGTGGACTTGATACATACTGGAATGGACTTGCTATACACTGCTCATCAAGAACCTCGTTAAAAATGTCTTCTTCTATGGAACTATTCATGATGATGCTCAGATCGTTTTCATCATCAGGTTCCTGGAGTAGACTTGATATAAACTGCTCTTCTAGAACATCGTTTGAAATGTCTTCTGTGGAAATATTCGTAATGATGCTTGTATCAGTTTTATCATCAGGGTTCTGGCGTGGACTCGATGCATACTGGAATGGACTTGATATACACTGCTCATCAAGAACCTCGTTAAAAGTGTCTTCTTCTGTGGAAATATTCGTGATGAGGCTCAGATCGTTTTCCTCATCATGGTTCTGGAATGGACTTGACACATACTGGAATGGACTTGATATACACCGCTCTTCAAGAACCTCCTTGAAAGTGTCTTCTTCTGTGGAAATATTCGTAATGATGCTTGTATCACTTTTCTCATCAGTGCTCTGGAGTGGACTTGATACATACTGGAATGGACTTGATATACACTGCTCTTCAAGAACCTCGTTAAAAATGTCTTCTTCTGTGGAAATATTCATGGTGATGCTCAGATCGTTTTCATCATTAGGGTTCTGGAGTGGACTTGATACACACCGGAGTGGACTTGATACACACTGCTCTTGATGAACAGGGCTTGTAGATTCTTCTTCTTTGGAACTATCCTTGCCGATCCTTAGATCATTTTCCTCTGCAGGCTTCGGCTGTGGATTTGGAATGAACTCTACTATACGAATTGTTTTTTTACGATGTAGTGCTCTGTAATATTCTATGTCAATGGTTTCGTTTGTCTCAGCATTGGGGTTGTTGTCCATCTGAAACAAAATGAAATATTTCAGCCAGTCTGTGTAAAATGTACTCCACCTCCATCCCCAACCATCAACCATCTATCATCAGTAACCAATACCTCCTGCTAAAAGATTGCTTCTGGAAACCAGCCCTTACAGTAACTCATGAAGGTGGGAACCCATGCAGACATTCTTATCACAGAGAAAACAAGAAATAGAAGTATTGTTTAACATACGTTTCTTGTGTTGTCCTCTGCAGAACCATCTGAGGGTGTCTTCCGGAACCTATGAAGGTTAAGACGACGAATTAATATCTTCAAGGGATGTGTGTCCAGAAGTGTGGTATCGCCTTCTGGGTCATTAATCTCTCGCTCAAAAAGTTCATCCTCGTTGATCTCACTGTTTGTCACTGGATTCCACCAGATAGAGTTGACCACATCATCGTTTTGCTTTGTTATTGTCAAATCTTTCACAATGGAGACCCTTCTTTGCTGAGGGTGAACAAAACATTGGTTTTGACCTTCCCAATCTAGATTCTCTCTGAAGTGTAGACAATGAGTGATGATGTCTTCATTGCCATATACATCCATAATGTTTCTTGAATCCGTACTGAGATTCGACATACTCCATGCTGGGTCACTATCAGAAGGTGAACTCAACTCGATTTCACATTCTTCTTGGATATCCTCATTCTCCATGGTACTACACCAGCACCAAGAGCATTTTCTGCCTAAATGTACTATTAATCACTGTCCTCATAAGAGAAAAATATATTCACTCTTACTAGTTGTCCACAACGGACTGTGTACAAAGTTGCAGACTCTAGTTACTGGGGAAACCATCTGCTGACATCATCATTCTTTGTCTGTGTCATAAACATGAGTCAGCCAATCTGGACAGGGCTCCCTGTTCAAATATGGGGAACAGGGAGAGGGTGCAGGCTCAAGGTTGTATATTGTCTCAAAGGGTACAGATGAGCAGGTGAAAATCCCAGAGAAGTTTCTTGTCTACTGGCTAGCACACCAGGTCATAATACCTGGTCCAACCTGATTCAAGAAACCAAGATTCCATTGTCCTTACCACTCCCGATGATAAGGGGAGGCCTGTTTCTACCTGAGAAGTTTTGATGAAGAAACAGCCCCTAGAGAGTCCAAGCTAGGGTATTATTTACACTACCTGGGTCATGTTGGTTTCTTGGTTTCCAGTCCTCTAACGTAGGTTTGGCCTGAAATTGGTTGGTAATTTGTTGGTAATTCACCCTCCATCTTGTCTTTCTTTGGTCTCTTCCAAGTGCTCTAGCTGGTTGCTTGTGTGTGCTTTGATAGGTCCAAGGCAGGAGTGTGTTTTGATGCCAGTTTGTCAGTGTCCCCATAGTAGGGGAACACCCAGTCAAGGGCAGACAGGAGAGTCCTTGTTCATATTTGATAGTATTACTCCAAGATGTGGAGTAGAATGGAAGGGCCACAGCCTTGGCTGTACCTTGTGATCCAAACTGACCTCTGCTTGTCTCCAAATCTCATTTATCTGTGGATCCTCATAGAAATGTCATTGATTGCCATTTCATTTCTGAGGCCTGATCTTCATGGATTGTACCCCAGTGAAAATTCACATTGATAATTTAGACATGCCTAATCCAGAAGTAAAATGCAACGCTGTGCATATGAAAGCAGAAAACCTGTATGGTGAAATAAAAGTAAAATATTCTAATGACATTCACTCCCCATAACAGATGAGATTTGTGTGTGTGTGTGTGTGTGTGTGTGTGTGTGTGTGTGTGTGTGTGTTTGTGTGCATATGTGCACACATCCCAGTTCTGCAGCTTGAACTCATGGAACACAGGCTGTCCTAAAACTTGTGGTCATCCTTGCTCATTCTTCCTAGTGCTTGGATTTCATTCTTTAACTACTTCACCTGGCTTTGACTTTTTACCTTGCCCATTCTAATTGTTCATGTGAAGAACATGGTACTTAAAATGGTGAAGTAAAGGTAGTATGTGCTTAAAACCTTATTTATGCAGAGAACCAGAATATACTTGGTCCCACAAATTAACAGCAGGAGAAGAGCTTTTTTGTAGGCCATTCTTTTTTCATCATTTTGCAATTACCTTGGAATGTGGGAAGAGCAGGGCTTATCAATAACAATGTTATGGAGACCTAAACTACCTCAAACGCATAATAGACTTTCCTCAAGACAAACTACATACTAGGAAGTGATGACTTATTTAACCTGACCAATGATGATAGTCATTACAGCTTCTCCAGAACCTTTCCCAAATATAGACTGAAATAATGATCAATTAGACCAAACTTTTACTAGGTTTAATAAGTATTCTTTATTTTTCTTTAATAATTATTCATTATTCTTCCATCGCTACTTCCCTGTTCATGTATGTACCTCACGTCTATAGCCCAAAGGCAGCTGAAAATATAGTAAGTCTACTGACATGTAATAAATCTCCCTTCTCAGCCCTTTTCCTTTTCTCCTTATTTGACTTGAACTCCAGGAAATAGGAAATGGGGGTCTAGAAACTGTTGTATCATTCAGAAATATTTTTATTTTCCGCACTATGAAATGTTAGAAGAAATTAGATTGAATAATTTGTATAGGAGTTTTGTCACAAAGTAAGTGATATATGTAGTTTTAGTATCTGATTTTTGTATTTTCAGTTCAGTTATTTTATAGGCTTTCATTTATTATCTTGGGGATGGGGAACTGGGTAGATTGAATCTTCTAAAATAGACTTCTCAAAGTGCATAAATAACATACTGTAAGAACCAGTGTCACTGTTGGTAGCCTGCCAGTGCTGTAAAAGGAGAATCCAACCCCAATTTTAAGTTAGGATATAAGTTAGTATATCAGATGGTAGTGACACTGTAATAGAGGTCAATCTCTTAACAAAGACTCGGAGACATTGTAAACTTTTTGTCATCACTTAGACATTGGGTATGAGCAAACATGTACACACTTCATTAAACTATTCTTAGTCTTTCTCTTCTGATCAAATTTATTTAGAAGGATACATTGAATTCAAATTTTGTTGTTTTATCATGGAATTACCTTTGGGCCCTCAGAGAATTTTGTAAATGCAGCATTTTCCTGTTTTACGTAAAGCAGCACAACAATAATGCCTCTAAATATGTCCTCCAATTGGAGGATACTCTGCACATGTTAAAAATTAACCTTTGGATAATTTTCCTCATGAAGAAATTAAGCCTTGCCTTTGAGACCATGTTTGGAGGTTAGGTAAAGTCTTTTAATCATTACCTGCTTTATTTTACATCTAAAATACTAAAAATATGAAGCATCTAGATAAAAAAATTTTAAGAACCTACAGTACTGGGTCATGCCTTTACTCCTTTTCAAACAGATCTGATGATCGGGGTTCAAAGCCACAAGCAGGGAAGCCCATGAGACTCTTACCTCCAATTAGCAACCAAAAATGTCAGAAGTGGAGCTGTTGCTCAAGTGGTTGACTGACTCCTATTTGTTCATACTAAATGTCTTTACAATACTGCTGAACGGACATTACAGTTATTTACTTGACCATAACTCTAATGAGGGTATGTTTTCCCTGTAAAGATATTAAGGAGTTGCTTCTGAAAAAGAGAAAAAGTATTCGAATGAAAGTCAGTGCTTCAATCAAAACCATTCATTAGAAAATTGAGGAAGGTCTATTGCCTTAGGAATTTACATCTCTGAAGTTGTAGCATTTGTAAGCTATAACATGGATTTAAGGAATAGCTATGCAAACCATTAGTGAGTCCTGCCTGTAATCTGCTACAGAGGAGACTGAGAATTGCGAGTTGAGGCCAATTGGAGTAGACAAATCTGAGAGACTCTTATTTTTAATTAACCATCAAAAAGCTGGAACTGGAGGTGTGGCTCAAGTGGTAGAGTGCCTGGAGTTTAGGCCCTACAATATTCCCTACCTCCTTCCCTCCTTCTTCTGTTTCTTTATTTTCCCTTTCCTTCTTTTTTCCTCTTGTTTGCTTGCTTGCTGTCTTTGTACCGGGCTTTGAGCATAGGGACTTCCAATTGCTAAGCAGACACTCTGCTTCTGGAGTCACTTCCAACATTTTTTAGCATTTTTATTAGCTCATATTGGTTGTACAACAAAATTTTATTGTAACATTTCCATACATATATGTACAGCAATCATATTCATCTTCTCCATTCTCCCTCATCTACCTCCCTTCAGCTTGGTTCAGTGTTCTATTTTCATATCTGCATATAAATTATGCTTGTCCCTCATGCACCCTCTCCATTTCCCTCCCCATACTCACAGTTCCTACTACCACTGGAACCTATTTTTTTCATTGCCTTGTTTTAGTGCATGTTAATTGTGCAAAGGGATTTTGCCCTGGCATTTCATGAAAATCAAATGAGCATAGATTAAACTGTAAGCAAATCCCCCCCTCTATTGCTATCTTTCTTTTCGTTCCCCTCCTACCCCTTATTGTTAAAATTTTACTGAGCTTTTGCCACTTTTTCTGTTCATGGCTAATACTGTACCACTTGAGCCATGCCTCCACTTCTTTTTACTGATGAATTGAAGCTAAAATTCTCATGGATTTTCCTGCCCAGGTGGCTTTCTTTCTAGCTCCTCAGATCTCAGCCTCCTGATTAGCTAGGATTGCAGGTATGAGCCACTCATGTCCAGCGGCACGTTGTATTTTGGTATTATCCATGCTCCTTGATTTTTTTCCTGTCCACCTCTCCCTGGTTCCCCCTACACATTCCCACAATTAAAAATATGGTGTTTGTGTATGTGTATGTTTGCATATGTATAGTGATTAGGTCTGGTTTCTACAAATGGAGGAAACCATATATTTGACTTTATCACCTGGAGTTTCTTATCTCAGTTAATATGATCTTATCATCAATCCATTTTCCTGTAAATGATATTTCATTTTTCATTATACCTGAGTAATATTCTATGCTATATATGAACCATATTTTCATTATCTGTTCATCAGTTTGTGAGCACCTCAGCTGATCCCACAGCCTGTCTATTGTGAACAGAGGTGCAATAAACATGGTATGTAGGAATCTTTCTTTTGTATTGACTTACAGTTCTTAATACATATGCCCAAGAGGGGTTTGGAGTTTCTTTAAAAAACTGAAAAATAGTCTTACCTTACTTTTTTTTCCAGTTACTTGGGTTTATACTCAAGGTCTTATGCTTTCCAGGAAAGCATGAGTGCTAGACAATGTGTTGATGGGCACTGATTAAATCTTATACTTCAGCCAAATCCTTGGCCCCTATTTTGCTTTATGTTAGTTATTTTTTAGGTAGAGTCTCACATTTTTGCCCTGATAAGCCTCACACAGCCTACCTACCTAAGCTTTCCATATAGCTGGGGTTATAGGTATGTGCCATTCTGTCAGCTTATTTGATAAGATGGAGTCTCACTAATGTTTCAGTCAGTTAACCTTGACCTATGATCATATCTCTGTTTCCTGAATAGCTGGGACTATAGGCTTGAGCCCCTGTGTCTGGTCCAAAATTTTTATTATACACACCAACTAGATATTTCTAAGATATTACATGTTGTTGCTTGTGAACTGATAAACGCCTGCTATTCTATGTCCATCTTAGCAAATTATTCTGAAACCCTTGACTTCTGGATTCCACAGGGGTGTACTTAGGATTCAATTAAATCACCTACATTCCTCTTCCTCCTTTCCAACTTCTTCTGTTTCTTCATGGAGTATATTTGAAAAATCTTGTTCATAATCATGTTATAATTTCACATTTCCAAACCAATTTTGATGGTCTAAACAATCCAGTTTAAAAGTCATCCGGAACCAAATAACAAGCGGTTCATGACTATAATTCTCAGCTACTGGGGAGGTGGAAGTTGAGAGGCTATCTGTTTAACGGCAGGCCAGATAAGATGTTAACTACAACCCCGCTAAACAAATAACTCAAGAAATTATAGTACATTATAGTACATGTCTGTACTATCAACTGTGTAGGAAACAAAAATAAAATTCCTGTCTAGGCCTGCCTGAGCAAAAATTTGAAAATATCTGAGCAAAATACCTGAAAAATAACTTCAGCAAAAAGAGCTGGAAGCATGTTGAAGCTCTGGTCTAGCAAGTCCAACATGGTTACCAAACCCCAATACCATAAAAAAGAATTTGTTTTATTTTTCATGACTTAAAGTAGTTGTATAGATCATTCTATTTTCTCTAAAGGGGTCATGTTTAATTGACTTAGTGATAATAAATGGACTAATACTTTGTAGTGTTTTGTTTGCCTGCTTGCTTGTTTTGAAGTGCTGGTGGTAGTGCATAATGGGAGGCAAGCTCTGTACCACTGAGCTATACCCCTAGCCTAGTATCTCACTTTTTGGAAGTTTAATAATGAATTTGAGACTTAGTACATCTATACAGCTTATTCTCCTTTTGTATTTGCTCCATCTTAACTTTAAAACGTTATTGTCCTGCCAGGTACCTGTGGCTCATGCTTATAATACTAGCTACTCAGGAATTGTGATCTAAAGATTGTAGTTCAAAGCCAGCCCCAGCAGAAGAGTCTGTTAGACTCTATTTTAAAATATTTTATTTTATTTTTATTGTTAAAATGATGTACAGAGGGGTTACAGTTACATATGTAAGGTGGTGAATACATTTCCTCTCAAGCTTGTTACCTCCTCCTTCATTTTTCTCCAACCTTCCCTCCTCCATAATTCCTCCCCACTGAGTTGTACAGTTGGTTTACAACATATTGTCTTATAAGTATTGCTGTTGCATTGGTTCATTTTTTACCCTTTGTCTCACCATTATGATATTCCCCTTCCCTCCCCTAATTCAGATAAACATACATACAATTCCCAGGGTACCAAAATAAAATACAGGTTTAAAATAGGGCTTAAAACCATAGGGAAGATAAAAGAAAAAGACGTAATTTCATATAGGGTGTTAGAAATAACTACAACAATGGTAAACCATTTATTTCCATAACAGAGTTCATTTCGCTTAGCATATATCTTATGTGATCATATGTACATAGCTATTGAGCTATTGTGATCATCTGTTACGACTATCCTAGACATTTACTAATTATTACCAATGAAGGAACTACAGAATCTGTATTTCTTGGGGTCTGTCTCACTTCACTTAGTATGTTTTTTTCCAAGTCTTTCTATTTCCTTATGAACGGGGCACTGCCATTCTTTGTGATAGAAGCATAGAATTCCATTGTGTATATATATCACGATTCCTTGATCCACTCATCTATTGAAGGGCATCTGGGTTGGTTCCATATTTTAGCAATGGTAAATAATGCTGCAATGAAATTCAGTGGCCATACAACAGACAAGGGCCTCATATCTAAAATATACTTAGAACTAAAAAAATTAAATTTCCCCAAAACAGATCCTCAAAGAAACAACTGTTGTCCCCTTAATAAATGGGCTAAAGACCTAAAGGAGACTTCTCTGAAGAGGAAATGAGAATGGCCAAGAGACACATGAAGAAGTGCTCTATATCACTGACCATAAAATAAATGCAAATCAAAACAACACTCAGATTCTATCTCACCCCAGTAAGAATGTCATATATCAAGAAAACTAATAACAACAGATGCTGGTGGGAATGTGACCAAAAGGGAACCCTACTAAACTTTTGGTGGGAGTGTAAACTGGTTCAACCACTCTGGAAAGCATTATGGAGATTCCTCAAAAGGCTAAACATAGAGCTCCCCTATGACCCAGCAACCCCACTTTTGGGCATTTACCCAAAGGTCACATTTGCATTTCTTTTTTTTAACCAGTTGTGTGTGTGTGTGTGTGTGTGTGTGCACACGTGTGCGAGCGTGCACGCACGCTGGAGCACAAACAGGTCTCTGAGCTTATTTGCTCAAGGCTAATGCTCTACCACTTGAGCCACAGCTCCACTTTTGGTTATTTCGTAGCTAATTGGAGAAAAAAGTCTCAAGGACTTTCCTATTCAGGGTGGCTTCCAATTGTGATCGTTAAGTCTCACCTTCCTGAATTATTACAGGTATGAGCCATTGACTCTTACCCATTTTAAATAGTTTTAATGGGTTCATGATTCAGTTTTAGATATGTTTATGAAATTCTCCCATCATGTTCATGCCCCCTTTATCCCTTCCTTTTTCCCTCCCATCAGGTCTACCACCAAACAGGCCCCATGTTACTCTCATGTTTTCATTTGTTTTTAGGTACAGATTTCACTTATGAAGTATTCACTTTGGGATGTTTGTCTTTCTCAGTCTGGCTTTTTTTGGTCAGGCATGGGGCTGTAGGGGTTGAATTCTGGGCCTGGGCACTGTCCCTGAGCTTTGCTGCTCAAGACTAATGGTCTACCACTTGCACTTTGGACAACAATCATCACATCTAGCCCTCCTGAGTAGCTAAGATTACAGGCATGAGCCACCATCACCTGGCTTGGCTTATTTTGATTACTATAATGATTTGCAGTTCTATCCATTTTACTGCAAATGAAATTTCTTTGATATATTTTATTAATACTCCAGGATTTATAGCAGACCTACTTGAAGTTTTTTGAGGAATCTCCATATATATTTCCATAGTGGCTGCATTAATTTATATTGCCAACAACAGTGCATATCATATAGGTCCCTTATTCTCTACATCCTCACCAACATTTGTTGTTTCTGTTCTAGATGGTTGCCATTCTGGCAGAGCAATAGTAATACTGTTGCTCTTGTTACTTGAAACATCATATATAAATACATATGTATATTGATGTACACACAGAGGAGGAAGGGAGAGAAGGAAGAAAGGAGGAGCAGAGGCTGCTCGGAGATCCAAGACAGGCTATGAATAAAATGAAACATTTCTTAGAACTCCACAAGTCTTTGCAAATAGAAAATCCATAGTTTAACTGTTGAGAAAAGGCACTTGTAGAAGTATCCAATGGTGGGACTGGGAATATGACCTAGTGGCAAGAGTGCTTGCCTCGTATGCATGAAGCCCTGGGTTCGATTCCCCAGCACCACATATACAGAAAATGGCCAGAAGTGGCACTGTGGCTCAAGTGGCAGAGTGCTAGCCTTGAGCAAAAAGAAGCCAGCGACAGTGCTCAGGCCCTGAGTTCAAGCTTCAGGATTGGCAAAAAAAGAAGTATCCAATAGTAATTTCAGGCTAGATTATAGCAATCGTGAGGCTTCCCGTCAAGCAGAAGTAGGATGGAGTGTTCTGTCTCCATCATGCAAAGTATGGATGTTGTACTATCTCAGTGTTATTGCTGGGATGGGAGGAACTATTTCCTGTGTAGTGACTACCAGGCTATGAGAACTGGAGTATTACAGAATAGGTGAGGACGAGAAAAGAATAGATAGCATGAAAACACTTTTACACGGGACCCTGAACTTGATTCCAGCTGGGGAAAAATAGACTATATGGCCACCTCCAGGAAAACTGGGTGGTGAGGCTTTTGTGAGCTCTACTTGATGGTGACATTCTTTATGCATGGTCTCCACTTTTAGAGGAATCAAATGTGATCCTTCTGGAAACTTGTGTATGATTGTCTTGAACTTCCTCGTATGCATCCATCCTCTTGCTGATTGTGTCCAATGCCATTTTACTGGAATGACCTGTAGCTCTGAGTTTATTCCATGTCTCTTGTTATTTTCCCTAGTGTAGTGGGCCTTCAAACCTGATTCAGTGATTTGCAATCCCCCATTTGGTACTGAGGACTCAGCCCCTTCATCTTCTACCCATGGTGTTGTAGATTGGGACACTGCTGAGAAAAATGGCAATGGAAAAGCTTTCATGAGTACTATCTAGATCTCAAGGTCTGTTCTCAGTGGTTTCCAAACATCCAATTTAGTGCTCACCACTGACCTTTGCAGTGGATTCTGTCATTTTCCACACTTGGTGATAGAAATGACTTGCACTTTTGCTGTAAGCCTGGCACTACACTAAAATCAAAAATTCCGTTTAATGAAGAATAGATGCTAGTGGGAGAAGATTAGGGAAGGAAAGTAGTGCTTAGAATATGATTACCATGGTGGTAAAGGTCTTGTGTTAGTTTTTTGCTCTTCCATCTACTAGCCTGGCCTCAAAGCAGCCCAGATTTGAAAGTTATCACATTGTGTCTAAAGAAGGAGGTCTGTGTAAAGGTCCAGCCTTTACAGTCCACAAATGGAGAAGGGGCCTCTGTAGAATACAGGGAATGGGACAAAGCATATTTGGATCCTGAGGGCCCTTTCCCCAACTTGTCCTGGCAGTATCTGCAACAACTGGGCAGACACCTAAAATTCTCAAAAGAGGGAATCCAACTCCTGAGAAGAACATTGGTTCAAACATGAAATGTTTGGATGTGAGGAAATCACATGCAGGTACAGGCTAGCAAAATGACTGAGACCTCCAGAAGGGTATTAAAATCCTTCCTTTCTCTCACAACTCGGTCCTATGTCAGTAGGTCTCCTTACTGACAGCATGGGAATAAAAAGTGAAGGAACTGTAAATCGTTTACCTCACTTGAAAGATCCTAAGCCAGGTATAGTGGTGCCTGGCTGTAATCCCCACATTGAGAAGGCTGAGGCAAGAGAATCTGGAGCTCACTGCCAGCTTAGACTACATGAGTTCCACACCAGTCTGAATTACAGGGCAGGACCCTACCTCAAAGAAAGAGAGAGGAAAACCAGAGGAGGTGGATAAGAATAAAAAGAAAGAAAGGGGGAGGAAGAAGAGGATAAAGAGTCCATAGTGAACCTGAGGCAAGTGGACAGATCCAAAAAGAACAGCAGAGGAAAGTTTAATCTCTTCATCTTTCATATCAACAAACAGTAAACACAGCCTAGCTCCTACTCATATAGAGAACAAATTCACATTGAAGCCTACTTTCCTCAGTGTCATGTAGTTAATACATGGAGTATTGCTTTCAACACAAATTTACAACACATTCGAAGAGATTAAAAGCACAGAAACCAGTCACTGGTGGCTCACACTTACAATCCTAGGTATTGAGAAGGCTGAGATATTAGGATCATAGTTTGAAGCCAGCCTGGGCAGAAAAGTCCATGAAACTTTTATCTCCACTAACCTATCAAAAACGCCAGAAGTGGGGCTGTGGCTGAAGTGGTAAAGTGCCAGCCTTCAGCAAAATAAGCTTAAAGAAAGCATTCAGGCCCTGAGTTCAAGTACCAGGACTGGCAAAAAGAACCAAAACAAAACAAACAACAACAAAAAAACCTGCACAGGAGGAAGTAAGGAGTAACTATCCGAAACAAACTTAGATATGGAAGTGATTTTGCTTATATTAGACCAAAACAGAACATTACAGAATCTTACGGGCATGAAAAGGGAAGACATGAGGGCTAGTAGTGTGTGAACTTTTTTGTTTACCTGGCTGAGTTACTGTTGTTGTTAATCTAAGTATCAGGGGCTAGTTTTCCTTAAAGACCTTTTCTGAAATGCACTGGTCTTCAGGTTTGATTTCCTTGCTGACATGGGCTTCTGTAGGGCCCATCAATTGTCTGTGTTACCAGTAGGACAAGTAACTCTAGCACCTTCCAAGGAAGGGTTCAGGAAGGGCTAGGAAGCAGGAGAGCAGTGTAGAATTGGAAGGGAGAGCACATGGAGAGTGAAGAGGTTTTAAATCAACGAAGTATTGACAGAAATTTCCACATGTGACCAGAATCACATCTCAGGAACCAACTGCAGGCAATCTGCTACAGTTTGGTTTGCACTGTTACTTGTTTATGGTTGCTTTTAATGTTGGCCTTTTCAAGGCCCTTATTTGGTCACTAAAGAGACATTGTGAAATGTTGAGAAGAGACATGACTGTGAGTCAGAAGGTCAGCCCTAGGCTGGTATGGATGAGTTGGAATAGCATGCCCTCCGGATGAGACCTGAGGTCTCTTTTTAACCTGTCACGTACTAAAGTGATTAGAGGAAATTCCACAGGTTGTGGGCCTCAAGCTCTTCATCACTGAGGAAAGTCTGACAAGGGTTATCCCGTAGGACTGCTTGAATAGGATGCATTCTCTATGTTAGCCCCCTGATGTAGTGGTTTTCGTCAGAGCTGCAGTTAATGGCAGTTGACTGTCGAATAGTGTTGCATCCCAACCCTGTCTACTCTGAGATGTATCACATTCAGTACATATTCCTATTAAGGGACATTTTTTTCAGTTTTAAATTTTTATTTTTCAATTTCACATAAAATTGTCATATTTCTATATACAGTTTATTGTCTTAAAGTATATACATTGTGGAAGAACTAAATCTTGCCTGGTAATCCATGCATTACCATTTTTTAGTGTGGAAAAAACTATGCTTTTGCCACTCAGCATTCTTTCAAAGAAATAATGTATTGCTACTGTAGTCACATAGGGTAAATGGAGTAAATAAGACGTTTCTCACAACTTCTGAAGGGCTTTCTTTGAGCCTGCACTTCCCAAGGACTGGGATTCAGTGAGGGAAGTATAACCATATAACCTTGGGTCATGTATACATGCATTACCTTAGATAACCCTGAATGTAGCCTTGATATTGGGTGAACATTCATAGCCTTTTGCGGCCATCCTTTTCCACATGCCACTTGTGTTTAGAGAAGGAATTAACATATACCACTGGAGGAGGAGAAATGGGATGGTACCACTGTTGGATACTGTGTTGCCATTGAAGGACAGAGGCTAAAGGTGTACTGATGGACAGAATGTGAGCCTGTAAAGCGGGCTAATATTGTTAATTAGTCTATGAGCAGGACAGTCCATGAATAAAACTGTGATTCCTATCTCCACCATACTTGGCATCTTTGTGTGGTCTGGCTGAATCAAAGGAAAACCTGAGCACCTACAACATAAGTCACCAAACTATACAGTAGATCTGTACAGTAGATCTCGAACTTACTCATCCTACCTAATTGAAACTGTATATATTTCAATAAACATTTTGCCAACTCTTAGAGGATATATTTTAAAATCTGCTTTGGAAGACTCTGTCCTTGCAAGGAAACTAGAATTTGAAGCAAAGGGCCAGTCTTTCCTCCATTCCTTCCTCCCACCTTCCCTACATCCCTCCCACTCTTACTCCTGCCTCTCCCTCCAAGGTGCTTTTCCATCCACACAACTATTTGTATTCAATTCATCACCACCTAAAATCTGGTGTTTACATCTGGGTGCTTGTGGCTCATGTCTAGAATCCAAGCTACTCAAGAGGTAAAAATATGTAGGTTCAAAGTTTAAATCCTACCTAGGAAGAAGAGTCCATGTGACCCTAATTAACCAACAAAAATGCCAGAGCTGATGTATAGTTCATGTAGTAGAGTGTCAACTGTGAGCCAAAAAAAAAAACAACCTCCAATGAGACCATGAGGCACCGAGTTCAAGTCCTTGTACCAGCCCCTCTCTCCCACTGCACTAACATAAAATCCAGTATTTGCTTACAGTGGGACAAATTACACTTGATATAACAAAATAAAAATGTTTTTTAATAATAGATTCTGGCACCTCAAGCTAGGCAGAGAGCACTTGAACAGGAGGTTCTAGACCTTACGTAGTCAGATGACTCACCTACGTACTGTACACTTTAATTGTACTTCTTGTATTTGCCTCAGGAAGAGATTCTTCCTTATCTTGTACCCAGAAGTAACTGCACATTGCAGCTTACCATTCTCTCAGACTTAAGACACATCATCCTAGGATATGACCCTGCCCACCATGCTGTTTCAGAGCAATCGACTCCTACACAAGGAATTAGGATTTTCACAAATGGTAGCCTGACTTGGCTATGGACATTGACCATGGGCTGCTATTCCTGGATCCCCAACTCCTCATCCAGACCTCATGTGTTCTTTTCATCTTTGAGGACATCTCCACAGCCTCCTGACGTGAGTGCTACTCCTACATACCACCATCTATGCGGAAATGTGGACCTGACTGAACCCAGTTTACTAATATCTCCACTACTAATCAAAGACCATCCAAAGAGCAAATGCTCAATGAAGAATTGAAGACTGAATCAAACAGTAAGTTGAGGAAAGTATTTATTAAGATTTAGTTTCATCTATATTCACAATGAGCCTAGCAACCCAGGAAAACATACACATTTTTTTTTTTGGCCAGTCCTGGGGCTTGGACTCAGGGCCTGAGCACTGTCCCTGGCTTCTTTTTGCTTAAGGCTAGCACTCTGCCACTTGAGCCACAGAGCCACCTCTGGCCTTTTCTATATATGTGGTGCTGGGGAATCGAATCCAGGGCTTTAAGTATACAAGGCAAGCATATTTGCCACTAGGCCATATTCCAAGCAACATACACATTTTTTAATGTTACAGAGAAGACAATTGAAGAAGGCAACAATTAACATTCATTTCTCCAGGTCTTTATATCATGTTTAAATCTTCAGTTTGTGCAATTCGTTGGAAAATTAGAAAGATTTGCTCCTAAATTATATTAACAATAGTAGATGTGACTACTGTCACTAATAATCGTCCATTCTGAAGTTAGATAAACATTCAGTTGAAAGGGAGAGTCACACAAATACAATAGAATGACACAACTGTATACAGTACTTTCTCCTCAACATGTCCTGGGCTCTAGTAAGAAGTCTTTCTTTTTTCAAATACAATGTAAAAAATGGTTTCATGTGACACAGAACAGGAGAGGTTACTGGCAATTAATGAGCCTCCTACCCCAATACATGCACGACTATTATTCATGGGTAGGTGCTCTGTTGGTCAGCTCTCAATGCTTCTTCATATAAAAATGGAAAGCTTCTGGGATCACACCCAGTAAACTTAGCCCAGTGTTCCAAGACTTTAACTTTGGTAGTTTCAGCATGGGCTCTTGGGCCCCACAGGAATTCAAAGCGGGCAGGAAAACTGCTGGGCACATGCTGGTACTCCAGGTACTGCTCCTGTATAAAATCTACCATTACTAATTTTCTAGGATCTCCATAGACGTCGTGGTCTTGATCGACACACACACCCATCTTACAAAGAATATTCCAGACTGCAGCTTCAGGAGCATGGTTGCCCTCCATAAATACTATGGCCAGGATAACTATCAGGAGGCCAGTCTTGGGCAAGCCCTGGATATCACTAAGCATGCCATCATACGTGAGCCCCAGGGCAATGGCAAGGATGTAGGAGTGACTGCTGGGCTCCACTTCCTTCACATCAATGCCAAATACTAGCTGCATACAATCAATCACTCTACTAAAGATGACAGGAAAATAATCACAGTGGCTTTTGATGATGCAGGTCATCATTTCTGCCCTGGTTATTACCTCATTTTTCTTATATTTGAGGATCATGAGGAGCACTAAAGATAGTACATCCTCCTGCAGAGATTCAGGGTCTATCATGCTACCCTGGAGACATAGGTTTTCTTGGGTCCAGGAAACCTGACTGAAGTGGCTACGCAGAATGGAACTCAAACCCATGGGGGTAGCTGACACTCTCTGAGAACTCGGGAAATCATGTAATATCCCAACAGGCAACCCAGTATGGGTGATGGGGATCTGTGCAGTCGGGAAAGAGGTAGCAGCAAAAGTGGACACATGTAAATGTATGGGAATCTGTTGTATCATTGGGCTCGGTGCCTCTCTTTGGGCCATAGGGCCAAGTACATGCTTGCTGTGCTGGCCTTTCTGAGCAGGACGCCTCATAACTTTTCTTGAACACAGAAGGCCACAGTTGGCAAGACGTTAGTGATGGGGACTCAAAGACCTGGGAGAGAGAAGGAACATGTGAATGACCTAAGCTGAGAAGTGTAGCCTTAGCAGCTCTCACAAAAGTCTGCTGCTAAAATGCCTATTACTGGACTTCTGTTTGTGTGGTAGTCTAGGGTCACACATTTCTCAGCTGGTCTTGTCGCATGAATGCCTAAGAAAAGAAATAAGATGCTAATAGTGCTAGTAGTTCTCACAGTGTGAGAATCTAGAGGCATCAAAAGAGCATGTGCAGATGGACAATGTTTGGTGTCCTGTGTTCTGGGATAGGTAGAGACCGTGGTAGGCATTCAGGGTGTAATCTTGCTTTGACCCCTGAAGTTGTCTGAGCATTATCTCCTGTGTAATCAAAGGAAATGGCTCAAAGCATTCTGTCAACTCCTGGCTTTGGAGCTCTTGTCGTTCCTTGATCTCTACTTGCATGTGCAGCTTTCAAAGACTCCAATCATATGGGAGAAGGCGTTCCTCTCTTTGAGATCCATACTCCTCTGGGGAGGGATAATAAGGTCCCCTCTGTGCTTACTCTGGATATGAACTTTATCCCACTTGGGAGGAGATCCCACATTCCCTTCAGCTGGCCTGAGGCAAAGTCTTAGAACAAAGTCTCACCTCTCCAAGATGGAGCAAAAGGCAGTGTGAGAACTTCATATGGCTACAGCTGCCCAGGGGCAACTCCCAGACAGAGGAATTTTGTGGCCCCTTTGGATATGGGACCAGTAGGTTCTCACCCTCACTCCTGGAAGATTCTGGGGAGCTCCTTCTGTGGTCCAAGAATGACTCTTGTCAGTCCAAGGTTACAACTGTGGGAGAACTGAGGCACAAAAGTAAGGATGTATTTCATGTGAAGTAGGGGGGAGGGGTGGGAACTATGCTACTTTAACTAGAGGGTCCCTTGTGGTACTGCTGGGAGAGGGGTAAAAAAGGGAGGCAGGGATGGATTATCTAGGAACCTCCCATGAGGGGCTTTCACTTTGATCCTTCCTCAGCTTTCACCTTGATTGCACAGAGTCCAATGCCTTGCCTCTGTATAGACTTCAGAACAAGACTATCTTCCATCCTTACCTGAGGTGAAAGGAGTAGGGGAGGGGTGGAGGATGACAGGGACAAACGGCAATGGACAGTTAGACCCTTTGTGGTCATGGGGTAGAAAGGAAGGCTGAGGTGGATTATTTAGAGACAGAAGGAGGGGGATCGCTGTGTACTCTTCATTCTCAGTAAGTCCTAGGCTGTGACTCATGGTACCCTGGGGGCCAAAGTAGGCGTGGTGGCAGTGATCTGGCTATACACCCTCATGTGTGGCTCAGATGATACTAAAGGTAAGGTATAAGTATTTGGGCCCCTCTTTGGGGAGACATCCATTGCCCACCCTCATATTTTACCTTCATCATTTAGGGAATGTGAACTCACCTCGGAAGCATTTAGACCAACGCTGCAACTGTCCAGCTTCCCTCAGGCAGAAGAAGTGAGGAGGGGAAAGAACGAAAGGTGAGGTGGGAACCGGGAATGAGGACACAACTGTGCCAATTCACTGACGTGAAATATATTTACCGACTAGACTTCTTACAGCTCTCTCCCTTCAGGGCGGAAGTGGTGAAGTCGTATTAGCTCCTTTGCTCGGGTTCTCCAGAGGCCCTTCGAGGCTCCCTCAGCGCCTCAACTCTGTGGTACCTGGGATAGAAACGGAGGCAGGGATGGAGGTCGTCCACCAGGACATGGGTTGGAGGCTTCCTCCGCAACTCTGCTCTCAACTCACAGATTCCAGTGACTCGTTACTCGTCCATTTACTTGTCCATCCACAAACGCCAGCGGTAGCGCCTGCTCCTCAAGATGGCCGAGGGCAAGTGCAAGGGAAAGGTGGGAGAAATGGGAGGGCTGATTAGAAACAACGACCGGAAGCCGGTGGAACAGACCAATACCCTAATGGCTCTGCCCCTTCAGGGCGGAAGTGCGGAGGTTGCTTCAGCCTGTGGGAGGGGCGGAGCTCCGTTCTCTGGAGTCCTCTCTAGTCTCCTCACACCTCCACTCAGTTCATGGCCGAACCTTCACCCTTGTCCCCTATGCCTGCCACAGTCTCCTGAGCTGGAAGGCAGCTGAGGGCCACGTCACGCCGACGGCCTTTTCAGGACTCTGCAGAGCTGACCCCGTGGGCGGTGGACATGATGACATAGTGTCGCCAACAATGGCCCACCTTGCTTCCTCTGAGCACACTTATCCCAAGGTTTCTGGGGTTCAGTTCAGGGCCGAGGTGCAACACCCCACGACTGCGCTGCCAGTGGGAGGAAAATCTATCAAGCCTTACTTACTGTGGGGGTTTCTTAGCCTCGTGGGGCACAGACAAATTTCACTCTTACATAAACGTGTCAGCATCCAATGATCTGGGCAGGTTGGCTTTTGTGAAGTTACTTCACACTTCAGAGTCAAGTGTTGATCTTCATTTCACATTTTCACTAAGAGTCAAAAACTTATTTTTTTAACTCAACTATACACTAACATAGATTTTATGGATGTGTACACACATATGTAACTTGAATGGATTGAACTGGATTGGCCAAGGTGATTACTAAAAGGTGTGTGTGTGTGTGTGTGTATGTGTGACAGAGAGAGACAGAGAGAGGAGATGAGAGGAGAGAGAACTTCTAGGGATAGATACATCACATGGGCTCTGACATTATCAATGGTTTATGTAAGAGACAGCCAATGTCAGCCACAAATTGGTGATCTTCCACCCATAGATACCAGGGCTCCCGTTGCAGGCTTATATTACCAACCATGGTCTAATCAACTCTTTAGTCCATTCATGGACTTAAATTGCAAATGCACTATTGACACTGCGAATGGAAGGTTGTCTCAATTACTATCATCCCAAACTCTTGGTGCCTCAAACAAACAACCGAACAAAATGCACACAAGAAATTTGAGAAAAGCACAGTTTTCTAAAACTAAAAGTAAACCTGAAGTGGGAATACACTCCACAGTTTGAGAGTGGGCCTCACCAGGAAAACTCTCGGTGTTTGCAGTACTGTCTATAATGACATAACCTTAGTTTGCACTCATGAAGGAAGTTCATAGAGTCTCTCCACACCATGATCCCTTCCTGATACCCATTTTGGATTGGCCAGTAGTGGCTATATTATCATTTTCTACCTTCACAGATCCATCGATGAAATGGGGAGTTAGGAGGGGTCTGGGGGCTTTTCTTGGATAGAGGTAGATCCGTGGGTCTGTCTTAAGAGTGGTCATAGGGATGGGGATATAGCCTAGTGGCAAGAGTGCCTGCCTCGGATACACGAGGCCCTAGGTTCGATTCCCCAGCACCACATATACAGAAAACGGCCAGAAGCGGCGCTGTGGCTCAAGTGGCAGAGTGCTAGCCTTGAGCGGGAAGAAGCCAGGGACAGTGCTCAGGCCCTGAGTCCAAGGCCCAGGACTGGCCAAAAAAAAAAAAAGAGTGGTCATAGACAGCATAAGCTTTGTTGCCTCAACGAACTGTAGTAGTTTGAGCCAACATGAGGAAATAGTCCCTTGCAGTCATGGTTTTTGAAAGTTATTGTTTATTTCTCCTCCATGGAACACTTTGTGCATCACAGATCACCCATGGTCTATGCTCTCACTGCAGACCCAGAAACAGGAGGCCAGTATGGTTGTACTGGCACTTCTGTAATCGTGACCTGGAATAAATGCTTCCTCCTGTATATTGTTCTTGTTGCAGGTGTTTTGTCACAGAGATGAAAAGCTACCATATAAACACACTCAGAGGCATTCCCCCCCCCCGTTCCCCCCCCCCCCCCCCGCACACACACAACCCTACTGGAAGTTGATGTGAGGCCATTCATGTGAAAGTGACTCATATAATTACATACAGGCTTTCTATGCCCTGAAACTTTGTGGGAAGAAAGGTTTTAAGGTGATAGATTAATTATTGTTCAACAGGACATCTGGAGGAAACTTAGCATTCAGGCTGTGCCATGAGTTTATGGGCTCCTTTGGGGCCCATTTATACTGAGAATTGTAAACAAAAGTGCAACAGATACATTTGAAACCTTGCAATTTCCCCAGAAAATAAATGCTTGTGAAGTTGGAGCCAAGGAAAGTGTGGTTGCTGAAGAAATGAGGGCCAGGAAACAAAAACGCAGTATTTTGCAATGGAACTAAAGGATATATCTCCATTGGGTATCTTAGTAATTAGCTAGGTCTCACTCATCACAGCTGCAATAGTGGAAATGTTTTAACTCACTTGAAAACTCCTCTCCCAGAAGAAAGAACTACAGGGTATCCAGCTGGCAGAGGACACCCAGGGAAGTGTTTCCCTGTGTGCATCCCTCCGGGCACTCTGAAACCTGCCCCCAAAGCTCACAGGATTGAGACTACTGAATCCACTAGATGAACTGTTTGAACTAGCAGCAGAGCTACGCACTGTGGGTGTCCACATGATGCTTGTTTTCAGGCATGCAGAATACATAACTTTCAATAACATGACGGCATCCACTTATTGCCAAGGAAGACCTGGTGAATCCTGAAGTTGTAAGTTGTAACAGTGGACTCACAGATGCAATGTACAGCCTACAATTTTATATTTGTGTGTGTGTGTGTGTGTGTGTGTGTGTGTGTGTGTGTGTGTGTGTATGCTAGAATTTAGGGCCTCATATTCTCATTGGACTTTTTGACTCAAAGGTGGCACTCTACATTGTGGGCAAAACGTCCACTTTTGGCCTCTTGCTGGTCCATTAGAGATAAGAGTCTAACTTTTTTTTTTATGGATCCTGGCTTCAAACTGCAGTTCTCTGATATCAGCCTCCTGCACAGTTACGATTCCAGGCACGAGTCAGCAGTACCCAGCTATAACAACAGGGTGTGCAACAACTTCCAAGGGGCAATGAATGGAATCAAACCCCCAAAGAGGCTCTGTGAACTGAAAATGGCCATAGGAGTAGTGCTGCCCAAGTCCTTCACATGAAAGGTATGGAGCTCCACGATTTTCTGTTTGCCCTTCTAAATTTTCTTCTCAGTTTAGTGTAGCCTCTCATTATGACTATCCTATTACCTCCTTTTAGAATTAGTCATTGTGTCTTGGGAGAATATTGTAACCAGAAGTTACTGCATTTGGTACGACTCCAAAACTTTAATTTCCCTGGATGCATTTATTTCTTTCATGCTTCATCTCTAATGATTTCCTAGTTTACTCATTCCTAAAATAGGGATAACAATAGTATAACATGAGACCGTTGGTATGATGTTGCCCTTCCCTGGGGACTGCTATAACAATATACCATAAACTAGGAATTAAGGAAACAGATTTTCATTCTATCGTGATTCTGGTAGTTGAAAGTCTAATATCAATGTGTGGGCAGGGCTTAGCATCCTTTGAAAATTTATAGGGGCTGATACGTTTTGCCTTTTTCAGCTTTTGGTTCCCCACAGCATCACTCTAGTTTCTACCTTCATTTTCACATTGCTGTCCTTCCTGTTTCTGAGTCCAAATTTCCTTTTTCTGTGAGTCATATGGATTAAGAATCCATTCCAATGATACATGTCAACTTGACTACATACACAAAGTCACCATCATCTAATGAAGTCACTTCACAGGCATTGGGAATTAGGTCTTCAATATATCTTTTGGGGGGGGAATTTATTTATTTTTGGTATAGTTTTATTTTCCTTAGGCAGTTGTACAAAGGAGTTGCCATTTGGCAGAGCAGTTTATAAACACAGTGCCTCTGACCATGATCAATGTAACCCCTTTCAAAATTCCCACCCCCCCTTTCCCTCACTTTTCTTAATTTTCAGGTTATCTATTGGATGTTTACCATTTAACACAACAATTTATGTATACAATGAATCTTTATCTGTGTCATCCCTTCAACATTTTCACCCCCCTTCCACCCATCCTTTCTCTTATTTTTCTCAGTTCTCTGACATATACAATGCATTCTTTCCTACATTCTACCCGTTTCCCCATATTCATTCTTTGACCCTTCTCTTGATTACCCCTAACTTGCAAGGTCCCATTTCCTAGTACTAATGTTATTAGGCTTTGAGTTAGTCTTTCTAAGGAATTATACTATTTGCATTCTCCATAGATTCTATTATGATTCAGTTAATTAATTTATAAGTGCTTGGGTGCTACCTAATGTACTTACTTCTAGATTTATAGGCATATTTTAGTTCCCACTAATGAGGGAAACCATTAAACCTGTGCTTCTCTGGGTCTGGCTTACTTCACTTAACATAATCCTCTCCAAGTCTCTCTATTTCCTTACAATTGATTCAATGTCATTCTTTCTGATGGAAGCATTGAATTCTATTGCATATATACACCACATTTTCTTGATCCATTCATCCACCAAGAGCCATCTAGGCTGATTCCATATCTTGAGTAGGGTAAATAATGCTAGAATTAACATGATTGTGCTGGTAGCTTTAGTGTATCCTTGTTTGTGCTCTATTGGATGAATGCCCCAAAATGGAATTGCTGAGTTATAGAGTAGTTCTATGCTTCATTTTTTGAGGACCCTTCATTCTGTTTTACAGGGTTGTTGAACAAGTTTACGTTCCCACCAACAGTGTAATAGAGATCCCTTTTGGCTACATCCATGCCAGAATTTGTTATTTTTTAGTTTTCTTGATAATGGCCACTCTAACTTGGGTAAAGTAGAATCTCAATGTTGTTTGATTTTCATTTCCTTTATGACCAGAGATGTTGAATATTTTTTTCATGTATCTATTGGCCATATTTACTTCTTTCGAGAAGTCTCTCTTTAAGTCATTAGCCCAATTATTAATTGGGTTGTTGTTTCTTTGAGTGTTTATTTTTTGAGGGTTCAATTTTTTGAGCTCTAAGTATATTTTCAATATTAGGTCATTGTCTGGTGGTTAGCTAGTAAAAATCCTTTTCCATTATTTGATCTATTTAGCTTCTCAATTATGTCCTTTACTGTGCAGAAACGTATATAAGTTTGATGTAGTCCCTTTCATCAATTATTTCTGTGATTTTTTTTGTGTTTCTGGATTTTTAGTTACAAAGCTGTGCCCAATAGCTCTAGTATTTTCCCTACCCTTTCCTGTAAAAGTTTCACGGTTTCTGGCTTTGCATTGAGGTGTTTGATTTGTTTGGAATTGATAGTGGTACGAGGTGATATATGGGTATCTAGTTTCAGTTTTCTGCACATAGATGTCCAGTTTTTCCAGCACCATTTGTTGAAGAGGCTACCTTTCTTCTAGCCTATATTTTTTCTGCTTTATAAAATATTAGGTTACTCTCGGTCTGTGGGTTCATTTCTGTGTCTTCTATTCTATCCAGTGGGTTTGGAGTGCAATTTAAATCTATACTAAAGATTATTAAATTTCACACAAAGTAGGTGGTTAACACAAAGGAATTAATTGTACTGAAGGTCTAAAATGAGCTTTTTGGGGATTTTAATATTTCTAAGTCAGTATGTCTCATCAGAGTTCAGGCCGTTTTCTGTTTTCCTTTATTATTTGATGTCAAATGGATAGTTCATTTCACATCTTGGAATTATGTGAAAGTGGTACAATTTTTTTGTATAATAAGGTAAAAAAACCCAAACAGACTTAGTGTGTCCACGACATGAAAGAATCTGGTAGGAAAACTGGAGGGTGGTTATCCACAGAAAATACACAGCCACTAGAACCCTAGGAAGAAAAGATTACTGTCCCAGCAGAAGTAGGGCACCCATTATTTTCACTATTCTCCCTTGAGGACCTAGTGTATGCCAAGCTCCATGGGCCTAGGCACAGCCTCACCACATTACCTTGTAAACAAAAAATGATTCCTGCTCCCTTCAATTGGAAGCTTTCTGCATAAAGGATGATGGTATACTTTCTCCCAGGGCCATCCTGGGTTATCCAAAGCCCACTGGTGCACCGCCTTCTTTGTCTCTCAAGAACTGCATTTTGCAAGTCCCAAGAGAAAGTTCCCTGAGGTAGTAGCTCTTTATAAGCTCTGGAAGGAGACTAGAGGGCATTTACAGATCCAATTCTGAATATATCAATTTTACTGGTCTCCTAACTATTCCTCCATACCTTTAAGCCTCCAAACTCAGCACTGCATTTATCTAACCCTTGTCCAGACTCCAGACACAACTAGAAAGCTTGCATGTGTAAACAAGTCAGGAAAAAGTTGCCAGGAACAATAGTTTGTGTTGGTTTGAAAAAGCAGGTTGTATTTTGTTAGTAGAAAATATCCTGTGGTCTCCAACAATTTCACAATTGAATGCACTCAGAGTGTGCAGTTTAGAGAAATTACAGTTGAGCATATAAGGTTGAGAGAGGGCAGTCTCATGTTTGCAGGCTGACACAGTTGTTGGTCAGACAGGGAGGAGTTCTTAAGAAGGTCTAGTTACCTTCCCTAGGGCTGGACACCAATTGTTCCTCCCTTACCAGCAGTGGTAAAAGTGTAGTTTAGTGGAAGTATTCTAGTTCCCTATTCTCTCCAATCTACCACTGAATTCCAGGGGAGGAACCCTGGTGGTATGGATATCTGATCCACAACCACTTCCTTCTCAACCTCTGGCTGATAATCAAAATGTCTTAATGTAGCAGAATTCTCTCCTCCAAGGCCCTGCCTGGTCTTTAGAAGTCTATCAACCAAGTCATCACATTGGAACCAAGATGTATACTAAAATCGACAAGCCACCGACTTATCAGAAGTGTGGCACACCTCCAAGGTAATCTTTAAGCCATGGTCCAGACATACACTGATGTTTGGGAACACTGTAAGATATGTCAGGTCCCAAATCACATGGATATACTCATTGGCTTATTTTAATGCAGAACTATAACTTGTCCTTGGGTGGAGAACGTTAGGAGCCTATCATAACCTGCTCCTGGAACACATTGGTATATCAAAGGGAAGGATACAACAAAGTTCAAATCAATCTTTGCTAGAGTCAAGGATGAAGATGTCATCCTGCATATGGGCAAGGGCCTTTTCTCAATTTCAAGGTCACTTATAGGTCTGTGTATACAGGTCAGTGAAGCTTTGGACCTCCATTCAGAATGAGACATCAGGCATGGCATTGAACTGAGCAGCAGATTAGCAGAAGGTTCCTTTGCAGTTGCTGGAGAGAGGGCACTAGTTTTTGGCTTTTGTTTCCATAAAAACACTGGCACAAGACAGGGTTGTATGTTCAGTGCTTTTAAGGCAGTTGAGATTATCCATGTCTTTAAGACCAACATCCTTAAGATAGTCCATTTTTTTTGTGTGTTTATTTTCATGGGCTGGCTCATGTGCTTCCCTTGGCAAAATGGTCAACATAAAAGAACACACTGACAATGGTTTGTGTATTGGTGTCAATATAGAAGGCAGTCAAGCCCCATGGTCTAGCCATCTTTAGGGGCACTTATAACATTGAATCTGTGGGCCTTCAGAACAGTGGTTCAGCTGCAGAATTCTCTGGCACCTTATCAAAGTAGCATGTGGACTCTGAGCAATCTGCCTGGATGGTATTCTTGGCTCCTCCATATCCACCTGCTAGGTGGCATGTGAGAGAAGCTAGTCTGTGGTTTGGTTTCTTTTCTGGTTTCAGTGTTCATCTGTAACCTGC
This sequence comes from Perognathus longimembris pacificus, assembly GCF_023159225.1. Taxonomy (NCBI): domain Eukaryota; kingdom Metazoa; phylum Chordata; class Mammalia; order Rodentia; family Heteromyidae; genus Perognathus; species Perognathus longimembris. Next base: position 3,898,947 of record NC_063188.1, on the reverse strand, counting down.
TTATTGGTAGACCTTGAGCATCACGTGAAAGATGAGCATGGGAGCTGACACAGGGTCCTGGTGGTTCGGTGGCTGAAAACTTAATTCGAGTTACTCATCTGTAAAAGCAGCTGGTGTAATTATATCCATTTCCAGTGGGCGTTGGAAAGCCTAATTACCACTTGTGAAATGTTTTGAAGTTCTCAGAAGAAAGCTGACATATTATGGCAAAGTATGACTCTGACAATTGCAATCCTTTTCAGTTTTCCTTGAGGCTAACCAGTATTAATATTGCCAGTCATGAAACTCTGTTGTAACAAAGTATGACTACTATACATTGTGATACTAGATTAATGGTTAAGGTATTGCTATCGTCATGAAAAACTCTTAACTAGAAATGAATATGACAAAGCAGATTCCTTATTATGAAGTTGTACTGGTTTGGGATTTGAAAAAAACAAATAGAAGCTTTATGGGGCATTTGAATGAGCATGATATAGCAACCATATTCTTTGGACATCTAGTATACACCAGCGCGTGTGTTACGCTGTTTTTCCTTGAATGTACTCATGAAGGTGGTAGAGTGTGATTTGTTGTCTCTCTTTTGCAGAAGAAAAAAAGGGGAGGTTTAATAGCGTTGACTCTGGAATATGAAGTTGTCCCTTGTAAGCAGGATGAAAGGTAATGGAGATGAGAATGTGAAATAACCACAAAGTCCAGGCAGAAGATAACTTTCGCATGGTCCAGTTTAGACATCACCATCAACAGGGTTGCTGCCAGAAAGAGTGAAAAGCCAGGAAAAGTCATTCACATGGAGAAGCGATTATTTTGATTCAGGGTCATGTGAGTTTCAGGTTGCCAGTGAATCAGGGTGCCTGAGGTATGGAAGGGAAGTTGGTACACAAAATGTGGCTCCCCCAACAGAGCTGATGGGTGAGATTTGAAACACATCAACCAAATGCAACATCTTACTCATTGCTATAACTTGTGTGTCCCCAGACTCAGTTGTCTCAGGGGAAAGCTGTGGACAGCAACTTGAGGCAAGGTGACAAGCGTCTAGGAAGACCTTACCAAGGAATTACTTGGTGGAGTGCTCCCTCCTCACAGGCGTTCGCCCAGTCAGCGTCTCCGTGCGGTTTTCCACTCCCTTCCTCAACCTCCCAGTCTCCACCTCCCCACGGCGTGCAGTGCTGACAGCTGGAGTACAGAGCTACACCCGTCCCCGAGGCCGGAGATCTCGAGGAGCGGCTCCGAGCGCATGCGCGTTCGCTCTACGGAAGCCCGCAAGGAGGGGCGGAGGGTGTGTGTGTGTGTGTGTGCGGCGGCTCAGGTTTCTTGGGGCGGCGGCGTTGTCGTCGGGGACGCGGCGAGCGCTGGCAGCATGAACCCGCTGTAAGGCGCAGGCTGTGCGGCGCGGGGGGAGGGGGGAAGAGGAGGACGCCACCGTCAAGTTCTCCGCCATGAACCTGAGGGGCCTCTTCCAGGACTTCAACCCCAGGTGAGGCTATGGCGTTGGCCGCGTTTCCAGGGCTACGGGAGGGCGGGGGACTTAGGCGCGAGCTGGGGCTTTGCTTGTGGGGAGGCGAAGCGGCCGAGATGCTGCAGCCTGGGGGACCCCGCGTTCGCCTCCTTAGGGGAATCCGCGGTGCTCCGGCCAAGCTAAGGGCCTCTTGGCTGCCTGAGCGCTCCTCCCGCGCCGACCAAAACCACTGGGCCACGGCCCAAGTCGCCCAGCTCCGAGTCCTGTCCTTCCCCGGGGGAAGGCTCCTGCTCCCTGCCTGCCCACCTTCAGTGGGATCCCAACTTACCCCCCTCGTAGCCATCGTTTCCAGTTCCACTTTCACTTCCCATTCTCTGTGCCAAGGCCATTCCCTTCCTCAGACGCCCACCCTCCCACACCCGCCTCTTTCCTCCAGTTCCTGTCACTCCCTCAGGTTTTCCTTCCATGGGTGCCCATCCCTCCTTGGCTTGCTTCTTTGTTGAACGGATGTCTAAAACTCTACGCTCCTTGAAGCCCATGGCAGGGTATGTCAGTGCCTTACATAATTTGGGGGTGAACGCGATAATTTTCTACACACATTTTCCCATCCATCTTCACTGTTATTTGTGAGAAGTAGATACTGCTGTCCTTATTGCCCAGATAGGAAACATCCAGTCGACAGTAAGGAGAAAACTCTAGCGAAGGAATTAAATCTATATCCTTGCACTTCCTAACTCTTCTAAAACTCCTTCCTTTCCCACGCTGTGAGCCCTCTGAAGTAGAAACCACCTCCTCTCTTCTCCCTTTCAACAGAAATGTACTGTGTACCTGGTCCGGTACATAGTAGGCAGTTTCCCAAATACCAGTAAAAATAAACTGAGCCAACCTACCTGCATTGTACATCATGCTATATGGAACCAAATGATTGTCTGCCCTTTGGCCCATCTGTAATATAATGAATTAGTCTAATACAGCTCTTATAACCTGTACTCACGGTAGAGGCTGTCTCCTTTATTTCCAACTAGGAAGCCATACAACCAATAAGCCGTTTGTGTTCTAAGTCCTATACTAGGTACTTCAGATACTGGACATTCCCACCGTGTGAGTAATGAAGGGCCTTTAAATACATCATTTGCCAAATAGTGCAGTACTGAACTGTGAGAACATATCTTGGCTGCTTGTTACAGATACAAGGGACTCTTTGGACAAATGTACGTGTGTTCACGGTGTACTCTCCTTAGGGATGATGACTTTTTAATTTTTTTATCCTTAACTGTTGTACAAAGGAGTTTCAATTCAACATGAAAATTTTTGAGCACTCTTATCAATGTCAGGGGACATTTTAAGCTATGAACTATTGTGACTTCCAAGGTACTCTTATTACTTTGAGTTCATATTCTAATATTGTGTAACAACTCCTGTCCCTGAGCAGTGATTATGATTGTTGGCATTGAAGGTACTCTGGCAGAGAGGAATTTATTTAGGGTACATACCAGAGAACTAACTGTATTGCTTTTCCCTTCTGCTTGTTGGAGTTAAGCTTGGTTTCTAGGGGAACAGCTGGAGCTGGACATGCCTTGTGTGTCGTCACTGTTTGCAGAGAGGGTAATGAGAAAGAAATGTAAAAGCTGAATTTGTTTTGTGTCCCTGGGTAACCCTCTTATCTGTCTGTTTAATCTGTAGAATAAGTGTAATTCCTCCCTAGTCCAGGGAGACTCAATTAATGATTGACTGCAAATGATTTACAAACAGAAACTTCCCAAACTTGTTTGCCAGATGATGAATCAAATAAATCTATCAGCCAAACAGACTTGTGACACAAAAATAGTACTGCACTGTTAAAACCTTTAACCATTTTTTCCTTTACACTTGTTTTTCCCCAAGTACCAGTATATGAACATTACAATGAAAGACTGTGAGGAACATATTTATAAGAATTACCAACAGGGAGGGAAGGGGGTATGAGGGAGGAGGTAACAAACAGTACAAGAAATGTACCCAATGCCTACGTATGAAACTGTAACCTCTCTGTACATCAGTTTGATAATAAAAATTTGAATATAAAAAAAGAATTACCAACATACTTATCTGTATCTGATTTATACCTGGTTAAAATGCATCTCTACCTAAAATGTTTAAAGGTATTTTTTTTAATTTTTATTATAAAACTGATGTACAGAGAGGTTACAGTTTCATACGTTAGGCATTGGATACATTTCTTGTACAGTTTGTTACCTTGTCCCTCATACCCCCCTTCCTCCTCCCCCTTTCCCTTCCCCCCCCCCCAGGTGTTCAGTTCACTTACACCAAACAGTTTTGCAAGTATTGCTTTTGTAGTTGTTTGTCTTTATTTACCCTGTGTCTCTCAAATTTGGTATTCCCTTTCAATTTCCTACTTCCAATACCAGTATATACAGTTTCCAATATACTCAGATAAGATTACAGAGATAGTGTAGGTACAACCACAGGAAGGTGATACAAGACCAGATCAAAGGAGCCATCTACAAAGGTATTTTTAACTATGCCATTTTTTGGATTAACACTTGTGCAGGGCTCCCAGCTTATCCTCTACCTGTTTCCATCTCTGGCAATATAATTGGTTGATTATCAACTCTTTTCTACCTGCTTTTTAGTTACAGATGTTAACACGTACTGACTGATATTCTGGACCCACCAAGAAGTTCTTTCTTGAATATCTGAGGCTTCCTTAACAGCTTATTAACTCTGTTCGTAGACTAGACTAATAGATCTGATTCCTGGACATTCCTGGGAGGTAGAGGTCTAGGAGTAAGTGGATTTCAACAGGCACTCTGGACAACATCACAAGATCTTAGATTTGCTTTGTTTCTTTTTTATTGTAAAGATGATATACAGAGGGGTTGCAGTTATATAAGTAAGATAATGAGTACATTTCTTTTTGAAGTGTTACCCCCTCCCTCATTTTCTCCCGCTTTCCTCCCCCTGACTCCCCTCCCCCCAAGTTGTAACTTTCATTTCCGACAGAGTATCTAGTGAGTATCCCTGTTGCACTGGTTCACCCTTTGTCCTACCATTTCTGTGATTCCCCTTTCCTTCCCCAAATCAAATGAAGTGAAATACAAAACAGGGGGCACCGAAATAAAAAACAGTGACAATGGGGCATAAATCAAAGGGGGAAAAAAGAGAAGAAAAAGAAATAACTACAAACAGTACATTATAAAAACCTCTTGTTTCCATTTCTTGAAGCTCATTTTGGTAAGCTTCATTTTATATGGTCATATGCTATTGAGCTATTGTAATCCTCTGCTAAGAATATCATAGACATATTTTGGTTATTACAATGAGGGTAAACCATGTAGCTTGTGTTTCTTTGAGTCTGACTTGCTTCGCTTAATATCATTTTTTCCAACTCTATTTCCTTATGAATGAGGCAATGTCATTCTTTCTGATGGAAGCATATAATTCCATTGTGTATGCATATATATATATATCATATTTTCTTGATCCATTCATCTACTCACAGACATCTGGGTTGGCTTCATAGCTTAGATATGGTAAACAATTCTACAATGAACATGGTTGTGCGGTAGTATTAGTATGGTCTTGTTTGTGGTCATTTGCATAAATGCCAAGGATTGCTGGGTCATAGAGAAGCTCTATATTTAGTCTTTTGAAGAACCTCCATACTGCTTTCCTGAGTGGCTGAACAAATTTACATTCCCACCAGCAATGAAGTAGCATTCCCTTGTGGCCACATCCCAGCCAGCATCTGTTATTACTAGTTTTCTTGTCCATTCTAACTAGAGTAAGGTGGAATATCAATGTTATTTTGATTTGCATTTCTTTTATGGCCAGATATTGAACATTTCTTCATAAGTGTATTAGCCATTCTTTCTTCTTCAGAGAAGTCTCTCTTTAAGTCTTTAGCCCAAGATCTTTATTTTCTACCACGCTCCTGGAATTGTGAACAACTAAGGACCAAAAGTCTTTTAGCTCTCCTAGCCAGGCAGCACTGGAAGGCTGTGAGAGCTTTGCTAATCATTCTGAGTGATCTTTACTGGGCTCCTGATGGGAGTGTGGTACATTTCTCAGATATGCTAAACTAGGAAAAGGCTAATAAATGCCTTGGGGGTTCATAATAAAACATGAGTGACTATGGAGGATTGATAAGGTGAGTGTCTTTGAAACTTCTGTGTTGTGTGTGCCAGCACCAGGGCTTGAACTCAGGACCTCATCGTCTTACTCGGCTTGCTCACAACTGGCATTCTACCACTTGAATCACACCTCTAATTCCACTTTTTCTTCCTTTTTTGTTTTTGCTGGTTCACTGGAAAGAAATTCTCTCAGACTTTTCTGCCCAGACTAGCTTCAAACCTCGATCCTCAGATCTCAGCCTCCTGAACAGTTAGGATTATAAGTGTGAGCAACCAGTGACTGATATTTGTCAATATGTGTATGCTGCATCTTCTGAAACCATTCTGTGGACTTTATAAATTATCTTCTTTTATTTGAAATCAGCAAAAATGAATGTGTTTGCTGTGTACAAAAGGCAGCTTACCTGGCCTTTGTGCTTTGTAAAATATCTTGAAAGCATCATTCATGGAACAGCTCCCAGGTTCTTGCCATGTGGCAAGAGGTACTCTTGGTGTTCTAAGTACAAAAATAAAAGGATGTAGCCCCTTTTCAATGTTCAAGCCTAATGGAAGAAACTTTTGATGATTAATTCTTGGTCAGCATGAACGTATTGTCAGTTCTGTTAACAAACTACTCATTACTGAAACGATGGCTTTTCTCTTCTGCCATATTAAGCCACCTGTAGTTAGAAAATTATCTTAGTATTACTGGTTGATAGTTATTAATAATAGGTATGACTCAATGAGGAACTACCTTGTGCCAGACATAATATATCAACTTTGTATGCATTGCCTCTACTCTTTTTGTGTGCGTTGGTTCTGGGGCTTTACTTCAAGTCTTGGGCACTGTCCTTGAGCCTTTTCATGCCTAGCATTTCACCCCCAGCTCCATTTCCAGGTTTTTGGGTAGTTCATTAGAGATAGGTGCCTCATGGACTTTCTTATGCATGCTAACTTCAAATTCTGTTCCTCGGATCTCTGCCTCTTGAGTACCTAGGATTACAGGCATGAGTTACTGGTGCCCAGCATCATTGTGTCTTTTTAAAACTACAATATCAACCTCATTTTTAGAGAATTTTACAGAACTTATGATTTCCCTAAATTCACATAGGCAGTAAGGAACCAAGTCAGGATTTTAATTCAGATCAGTATTCTGAAATCTGGGTTCGAAATCTGGGTTCCATCAGCCCAATCAAGGCTCTCTCTCCCATTTAGTGACAGCCTTTTCTCCCCATAGCAGAGTAAGTGCAGGGTACTAGGGAACATTCTATTTATGAGTTGTAAGTCATTAATAAAACAGACCTTACTTACATTTGAGGTTGTGTATCCAAATGATGAATGTCACTCAGAGAACTTACTTAAAGAAAAATATTTTATAATATTCTAAGTTCCTCAAATATATAATGTGTATAAATATATGTAATATACAAATATATTTATGTACACGCATCCACATATACACACATGTATAGTATGTTTATATGACATAGTATACTATGTTGATGTGTATACATACACACACCTATTTTATTGCTTATATTCCTTGTTACTCATCTGAAATTCCCTTTCAAATCAGTTTTACAACTCATATAAGAAAATCTGCCTCATTACATTATAATCACACACTATTTTGAATCAAAAGAGTGCCACCTGATTTAATCATGTATCTTATTCACTACACTTGGCTCTAGTTGACTTTTGGCAGTTTATAGAACTGAAATCCACTCTTGGTGAAGGCTTGGCACCATTTCGGATATTCAAAATAATAGACTGCAGGCACTTCTATGAGGAATGATCCAAAGATGGGTTAAGCCATTGCATATTGGAATTTAGTTCACTGCCTCCCAAAGGGGCCACTTAAAGCAGTACAAATGTAAAACTTATGCTTTTGAAATTAGCATTTTTACTACTTTGGTAGCTGTATATATTTTTTCCTTGGCTGTTCTTCGAGGGCCAGTCCCTGAGTAAATGTGTTGAATGAGTAAATGTTTCCTACAAACTCAAATTGAGTCATGTACCTCTACAAAGTCCTTGCATTTCCTAAGACTTTGGGAGGTAACCTTACTTACATTGAAGCTAGAGATTTCTAACTGCTTTATCTGGTTCAGGATCATATTTGTATATGCTGACTAGAATCTCAAATAAAAGCTGTGATTCTACCTCAGGAGATAGATGCTTTATAGCTGGTAATTACTCCATCCTTTGTTGTGAACTGCTAGTGAGAAACATGATTACTAAATGAGATTGCTATGACAATGTGAAAATTTCCTATATCCTAATACTACTAGAACTATAATAGTTAAATCGTATAATAGATACATTGTATCGTTCACCCATGCTTTCACACACCATTTTCCTAATGAACCAATACATGAGAAATGAGGAAATAGACTTAGAGGAAATAATTCACCTAAAACCACAGTGTGAGAAATGGCCGATAAGGAACTTACACATGCATCTACCCAGTACTGTGGGCTCTTTCTAGTTTTTCTTAAGAGTGATTTGGTTTCATTTGGATTTTGTGGTTTTAAATATTTTATTTTATACTTTTAAAAGATAGCTACTAGTTAGGTGTCCTTAAACTTTTTTGTTTTAATAAATTAAGACAGTTCAAATTTCTACTACAAGATTATACATTTGCTTAACAAGATAAGAAGTACAGTCTGTTTTTAACAGTTTATGAGAATATGAGTAGTACTATGCCAGTTGGAGCCATTGCCTCAAGCCATGAATGTGTGTGTGTGTGTGTGTGTGTGTGTCTGTGTGTATCTGTGAGTGTCTGTGCATTTGTACAGGCTCCAGTTAAGCCAGAAGCTTCCAGTAGAGATACCAGATGAGCCTAAGAGTTCAGCTGCATTTTACATTTTTTTCTGGTATTGGGGCTTGAACTCATGGACTGTTACCCTTGCTTGGCTTTTATTTTTTTTAATTTTTATGATGACTGGCACTTGACCACTTAAGCCAATGTCTCTACTTCCAGCATCTTGCCAATTCTTTGGAGATAAGACCTCTGAGGATTTATCTGTACTGCTGTTAAAATTTAGGCTGGTACTGGGGCTTGAACTCAGGGCCTGAGTGCTGTTCTTGAGCTTTTTGTGCTCAAGGATAGAGCTCTACCACTTTAGCCACAGCTCTGCTTCTGGCTTTTTTGGTGGTTAATTGGAGATAAGAATCTCATGGACTTTCCTGCTGGGGATGGCTTCAAACTTTGATCCTCTATCTCAGCCACCTGAGTAGCTAGAATTACAAGCATGAGCCACTGGCACCAAACTTTCAGCTGCAATTTTTCGATTTGCACAAAATAGATATTAGACCTTTTACACTTAGGTAATCTTTTTACTACATTCCCTCTCTTCCTTCTTCTCCCCATCAAATTTAGCAGAAAGAATTTGAGCCTAAGTAGAAAACTGTATATAATTTTCAGAGAGGACATGAGGTCTAGCCCATGTTATACTACTCAGTAATAATGTACTGACATTACTGATTCAGAGGTAAGTCTATGTTAAAGATATTGCTAGTTTGTTTCCTCATGTGTTGGATATCTTATCCAAAAATTCGTATTTGAAGGTGGAGCCATTGAGAGGTAATTAGGATTAGATAGGATTATGAGGATAGCATAACTCATCATGGCATTAATGATTTTATAAGAGGTGAGATCCAAGCAAGCATACTTATCCTGTCTTGCTTTGTAATGCCCTCTTCTATGTTATGATGCAGCAAGAAGCCTAGTTCCATGGTCTTGAAAGTACAAGATAATTTGGACTAGTATCTAAAATGATAAGAAATCAGTTTCTCTAATATATAAATTATGTAGTCTTAGGTAAGTTATACTATATGGAAGTTTTGGCAACTGAAAATTTGTGTTGTACAAATACCTAAAAATCTGGTAGTGGTTTTGGAACTAAGTAATGTCTATAAGCTAGAACAGTTTTGAATCAAATACTAGAGAAATTCTGTATTGCTGAGAATGGTATTAAGGACAATTCTGGTCAATGCTCAGGAGAAGAGTAGGGAAAGTCTGGGATATATTACACATTACCTTAGTGGTCATGACCAGGATATTGATAGACCTATGTACACTGAAAACCTTTCAAAACCCGATTAAGTCTTAAATGGAACTGAGGAACAGATATTGAAGCCTGAAATAAGAAGACCATGCTTATTACAAAATTGTAAAGAACTTGCCTGCATTGTACCCATTACCTAGGAGTTAGTAGAATGCAGAATTTAAGAATAATAAATAATGCTAATCCAGGGAAAGTAATTTCTTTGTATGCTTGAACTCAGGGCCTGGGCCCTATCACTGAGCTTTTATACTCAAGGCTAGTGCTCTATCACATGAGCTCCACCTTCAGCTTTTTTGCTAGTTGATTGAAGATAAGAGTCTCGAGGACTTTCCTGTCCAGGCTTGCTTTGCATAATGATCCTTACATCTCAGACTTCTCAGTAGCTAGGATTACAGTACAGGCTTGAGCTGCCAGCAGCTGGCTTAGTGGAAGTAATTTCTAAGCAACAAAGCATTTAGGTTAGTACATGAACATTTGTAAATGCTTAAAGTGAATAGAGAGAGCAAAAAGGTGACTTAGAGCCAATTTATAATTAAAAGTAACTGGTTATAGTTGTGAAATTCTCTGTAACAGTGCCATAGAGAATGAAAGAGCATTTCCTGGAGAGGAAACCAAGAAAGTGGACAGATGACTGTTTTAGCTAAGTAGACCAGTTTTGGATTGGGTGGCTCATGGACACAATGGGAGAAAGACTCCAATGACATTTTAGAGATCATTAAGGTTTCTTTTCCCAGTTCAGTTCCACAAGTGTAAGAGGACAGAATGGTTTTAGGGGTCAAGTCTGAAGCACTGGCCACAGGCCTAGGACCACCTGAGTCTCTGTTCCTCCAATTCTGGAATCGTACTCTTTGACATTCCAACTAGGGTACTTGTTAAGGCCACAAACCTTAAATCTGGATAACATCCATGTAGTACTAGTTTTGTGAGCCCTCAGCTTGCAGAAGTTGAAAGGGTATGGTTTTGTCCACCCAGATTTTAAGGTATGGATCGGATTGCATATAGGCCCAGACAGAACCTGCCACAGAAGCCCAACTGCCGCTGAGACCTCCACTAAAGCAGTGGAATGGAAATGCAGGGTTGGAAGTAGACCTCCTCAGAGGGCATTCCTAGTCAAGCCATTGGAGCAGGACCACTGCCAGGACCCCCAGAAATGTAAGGTCACCAGAATTCCACTTCAGCTTGAGAGAACTAAAGGCCTGGGAGGCTGCCCTGGAATTGCTGAGTGGACTAAGCTCAGAAAATTCATAAAGTTGGGGCTTTCTAAAGTCTTACAATAGCCATACCAGCATTTCTAGGAGGCAATATATGGTTTGAAGGATGATTCTGGAGTCTTGGGGCTTAATGTCTGTTTCATTGGGTTTTGTACCTCATTTTAATTTTCACCCTTTCAAATGGCTGGGCTATTCTTGTGTGAACCATCATACTTTGAAAACGGGTAACTTGTTTAGATTTACAGGCTGGTAGGTATCTTCTTCAAGGTGAATCAAGCCTTAGTTTCACCCATGTCTGATTTACGGAAGACCTTGAACTTTTGAGTTGATACTGAGATAACTTAAGACTTCGGGGGCCATTAGGGCAGAAAGCATGTAATTTGCATTATGTGAGGTACGTTGATTTGGAGAGGGGGTAAGAGAAGAATTCTATGATTTGAATGTACTCAGTGTGTCGATGATATCTGGAAGTGGAGCCCAAGGTTGCACTACTTCCTTTGGGGAGTCACTAGGACTGGAGGAGGTCACGTGGGTGGAGCCCCATGATGGCCTCCGTGTTCTTATAAGAAAAGGCAGGGAGAGCCAAGCTGGCTTGCCCTGTCTCCCCATGTGATGCCCTCCACCAGGTTTGCTGCAGCAGCAGGTAGGTCGTCACCCAATGCTGAGCTCACCCAGGTGCCGTGCAATGCGTCTACACCTCCCAGCCTCCAGAACTGGGAGCCAAATAAACCCAGTCTAGGGTATATTGTTATAGCAACAAGAAAGCGACAGAGACAGATATAGTTGGAAAAAAACACAAAATTTTACAAGTAATAGTTAATGCTAAAGCACCATAATTTGAAACTGTAGTTTGTAGACAATTAAGGAAAGTTTAGGCTCTGACCATGACTTTTAAAACAAAACAAGCTTTCTAGTCGCTCTGTTAACAGCATCATTCTCTTGCCAGTCAGGCTTTATATTTCTTATTTGCTATTCAGTCAAATAAGAACTTGGCTCCCCCCCCTCAAAATAAATAAAAATTAAAAAAAGAATTTGGCTCTGAAATATATTAATATAATTGAGATAAAATTTCTTTTCCCCCAATTAAAAATATATGTGCATTATGTACTTTAAATTTCCTTTGTTATGAATATGTTTTATTTGGTCAATTTTCTACTATTTTTTTAAGAAACAGTAAGTTTTCCTTACGAACTGTTCTGTGTTTCTTTTTTCTTACTTTTGGTAGTATTGCCATTTGAGTTTAAGAGTTTGTGTTTACTTGAGCCAAGCCCTAGTCCCTTTTGCTTTTAGTGTTTTTCAGATAAGGTCTTTAATTTTTACCCAGGGTCAGCCTTGAACAAGTAATTTTCTTACCTAGCTGGGATTTTAGGGTTCTACCACCATATCCAGCTTGTTCATTGAGATTAAGGGCTCACTAAGATTTTGCCCAGGCTAACATAGAACAACAGTTCTCCTGATTTCTCCATTCATATACATAAAGGGGGTTACAATATAATTTTATATGTATTTCTACTTTTAGTTCTTTATTTCCCCGCTTTGACTGTATGCTTAGTCCCTAAATTTCTTAGAAACACTGTTCATTAGGGTTTTGTTTTTTTTTTTTGCATTTTTTCCTTCAGTTTTTGCTCTATTTAAACTTTTGAAATGGCTACATTTTTCTCTGTTTGTTGCTTTGGCAGCAGCCAATGAGATTTTTAATATCTTATTTGTGTTTTAAATATTCTTCAATAGCATTATGTTTTAGACTTAATCATTATTGGAGAAAGGAAACTAACATTAAGTGTAATCCTCTCAGCTCTACAATAAGTGCTAATAGGATATTTACTTCTTTGCTTTGATGAGATCTGCCTCTTGTCTGCTTGCTTTTCTTTTGTGAGTACAATTTGTCTTACACATATGTATATCCCTTCTGTTATTCTCTTTTTGTGTGTGCTGGCCCAGGAGCTTGAACTCAGGGCTTGGGTACTGTCCCTGAGCTTTTTTGCTCAAGGCTAGTGCTCTACCACATGAGCTGTCGCTCCACTTCTGACTTTTTTTGGTGCTTAATTGGAGATAAGCATCTCATAGATTTTTCTGCCTGGGCTGGCTTTGAACTGGGATGTTCAGATCTCAGCTCCCTGAGTATCTAGGATTACACATGTGAGCCATAGGTGCCTGGCTTTTTGTATATGCTTTTAAAACTTTCAGGTTAATTCTGTGTTCTGTGGTCATGTGGCTCAATTTTCATCACTTATGCCTTTCTTATTAGTTTTTTTTTGAGTATTTAAATAATTTTCCTTTAAAATATAACTTACCAAATTACTTCTGTGTTAGACTGCTTCTCTTATCCCTGTCTAGGTGTGCCATCTCAGATTTTCTCGTAGTCGTTTTGGTCTTTGATATTGAATCCAAGTGTGACACTTGAGGACAAGTTTAAACTTTGTTTTTTAATCCAGTAAGTGACATTTGACACGTACGTGTGTGTGTGTGTCCTGGTCCTGGGTCCTGTCCCTTAGCTTTTTTTTTTTTTTGCTGAAAGCTGGCACTCTACCACTTGAATTATAGTTCTACTTCTGGCTCTTTTGAGTAGTTATTTGGAGAAAAGTCACAGGCTTTCCTGCTGCTGGTGGTTTCAAACCACACTCCTCAAATCTCAGCCTCCTGAGTAGCCAGGATTACAGGTGTGAACAACTAGGTTCCTGAGTGACGTTTCTCCCCCCACCCCCCTTTTTTATAGAATGGCAGTAAGCAGAATAATTGGCCTTCCCAAATATACTATGTCCTATTTCTTAGAATGTGGTGATATGCTTCATTTTGTGGCAAAGGGAATTATGGTAGCTGATAGAGTTAAGTTTTCTAATTCGGATAGCCCTGTATAATCAGAGTCCTTAAATGTAGAGGGAGACAGAAAAGGTCAGTGTTTCTGGATGAGGACTGAATTCTCTCCAGTGCTGACTTTGAAGGTGGAAGAAAGGGCTGCTAAAGAATGTGACGCATAGGACTATACATAATGAAGTGTATCAAAATGAACTCCAAGAATTGGAAACAATGGGTTCTTTTTATGTCCCATATGCAGTTACTTCTATTTTTTCTTTCTGTTTTCATTTTTTCTGTACCATATGTCTTGTATTCTAAGCTCATCTGATCTGTGGAAGGGAAAGGGAATCACAGAAACAGCAGGAAGTTGAGGGAAGTGGAGAGTGGTAAGCCTGAGAAAAAGAGCAAAGGAGAAACAGTGTTTAAGAAGAAATGTACGCATTACCTTACTTATGTAACTGTCAGCCCCATGTTCATCGCCTTTACAATAAATAAGTAAAATAAAATCAAAAGTGAAAAACTACAAGAATGTGGCAGCCTATCTTAGCTAGAAAAGGCAAGAAAACACTCTTTTAAAGCTTCCAAAAGGAATGCAGCAGCCTTGCTGACACCTTCAAATTAGAGAACCATAAGTGAATGTCTGACCTCCTAAGTGAAGAAACTTGCACCCTTGGCTTTTATAGTAGCTTTGTACAGGAAATAAACACCAAGGCCATGCAACCCATTTATGTTCTTCTAACTCCAGTAAGTGACTCACAAATTCCACTTTATATCATTATTTGTCTTCTTCCAGATTCTTCTTGTTTCTTTTTTTTTTTCATGGAGTGCACATAAAACTGTTAGTTTCCCTTGAAATTATGTGAAAAACCTCGAGATAATAACTTTTCTAATATTTCAAATATTTTGGTATTTGTATTTTTATTAATTCTCCTCTTATTAAGAAAACTGTTTTACAGAAGATAATGAATTTAGCTCACAATGTTTATCCTCCCATTTATTTTTTGTTATAGAACTCTTTTAGAAAACGTTTTACTTCTGCATATTATCTAAGTGTCATATCTATCATTATCCTTGTATCTATTAATTTTTCAATGCATTGATTTCTTTAAAAATTGTTTTCAAGGGGGGCTGGGGATATAGCCTAGTGGCAAGAGTGCCTGCCTCGGATACACGAGGCCCTAGGTTCGATTCCCCAGCACCACATATACAGAAGAAAAAAAACGGCCAGAAGCGGCGCTGTGGCTCAAGTGGCAGAGTGCTAGCCTTGAGCGGGAAGAAGCCAGGGACAGTGCTCAGGCCCTGAGTCCAAGGCCCAGGACTGGCCAAAAAAAAAAAAAAAATTGTTTTCAAGGGCTTTGCTCTAATGATATGTATAACCATAGGTTTTGTTTGACAAAGTGGTTCTGATTTTCTCAATTTTGGGACACCTCTTGTGGTTTAAGAAGTGAAAACAAAATTGTCTAGCCTCTGTACTGTCTTTTATAACAAACAGTACAAGAAATATATCCAAGGGCTAACGTATGAAACTGTAACCTCTCTGTACATCAATTTGACAATAAAATTTTAAAAAATAAATAAAGCAAAGAAGCACAAAAAAATCTATTTCTTAGTTTTTGGATCTCCTCCTCCATAAGTCCTTTTCTTCTCCAAAATCTAAAGAATGAAGTCATTCTTACCTTGACATCCTTCAGTGTTAGCCATCTTATTCTTCGTAACATCTTGTAAAAGTCTGTCTTTGAATGGACCCAGACTTCTCCATAGACCCCCGGAGGACCTTGGGACCCTTTCTAGTGATCTGTAAGGTCAAATTTGTTTTCATTATAATACTATAATTTCCTTTGTTGTTTTCTCTGTGTTAACAATTGGCAGTGGTAGTGCAAAATTAGTGGTGGGTCAAACAGTAGATAACTGCACAAGAGTTAGAACAGTGCAGCCAACTACAGTAGTTATCATGGGATAGATCATCAAACACACAGTTAAACTAAATGCCTGCTTCCAAAACAGAAAATAAACACTACTCTTATTTCATTTTAATATCCCATGTGACAGAATGGCATTAATAGGAAGTCTGCTGTATAGCTATGTGGGAAGTTTTGAGTCAAGGAAAAACACTTCTGCACCTCAGTTTCAAGCTGCTGTTTTCATGAAGTACTATTTTTATTTGAAGGACAACTAGCTGACAAATGTGTAGTTATTTCTGTTAGGATTTTCTTTTGAAAATGGCAGAACTGAGCCTGCTCATTGAAGGAAAACTATTCAGTTTTTGGACAGGGTGAAGATAGAGGTCAAGTTTCATTCTCCTTCCATCTACTTTTCCTGACATCATTTGTTGAAGAGGCTCTTTTCTCCCGTGTATATTTTTGGCTTCTTTGTAAAAATTAGATGGTCGTGGCTATGTAGAGTTATGTTTGAGTTTTCAACTCTGTTATATTGGTCTTTGTGCCTGTTTTCATGTCATTACTATGCTTTCTTTAAACTGTGTCTCTATAGTGTAATTTGAAGTCCATTATTGTGATACCTTCACTCCTGTGTTGCTGTTTTTACTTATGATTGAGTCTTTCATTCTACTATATGAATTTTTGGATCAATTTTTCTATTTCTGTGAAGAATAACATTTGGACTTTAATGGGTAATGCACTGAGTCCATTTTAAGGCTATGATGAATGGGGTGGTTTTTCCTATTTCTTTCTCCGACTATTCATTGTTACAAAAATCTGCCAATTTTTGTATGTTGATTTTGTATCCTACTAAAATTGACCTACCTTATACCCCTGTCATATTATTATTGAGTGCAAATCAATGGAGTGTAAAGCAATATGCAAGGAAGATAGCTGCATAGCCATGTTTATTACAGCACTGTTCACAGTAGCACAATAGTAGAATCAGCTGAGTTGCCTAACAACAAATGAGTATGTAAAGAAAACATAGTATGCATGTATGTATGTATGTACATATGTATATGTATATATATATGTTAGAGTATTACAAAGAAACAAAAATATATTATGTCTTGTGCAGAAGGATTATGGAATTAGAAATTATTATGTAAAAGCTGAGGCAAACTTGGGCTAGGAATGTGGCTTAGTGGTAGAGTACTTGCCTAGCATGCATGAAGCCATGGGTTCGATTCCTCAATAACACATCAATAGAAAAATGTGGAAGTAGCACTGTGGCTCAAGTGGTAGAGTGCTAGCCTTGAGAAAAAGGATCTCAGGAACAGTGCTCAGGCCCAGAGTTCAAGCTCCAGGACTGGCAAAAAAAAGCCTAACTCAAAAAGCTAACATGATGTGTTTGCTCTCTTTTGTGGATATCGGAGCCAAAGGCATATTCATGGACATACACATATGACTATGTATGTAATATCAAAATATGTACACATATGTAGAAAATAATTCTAACTGTGGAACTCTGCAAGGGGATATGGAGAAGAAAGATATGGGGAAAAGATAGAGTGAATAAGTTTGAAATACATAACTGTGTATGAAGATGACATAAGCAGTCTTAAAGTGCATGATTGATAGGGGATTGTAGGGCTGTGGAAAAGAAAGCAGTAGACAGTATTCTAATTAACATAGCATATGCACCTCTGAAAAATCATGGCAAAAACTCTTGGTACAATTAGGACACACTAAAAAACATAAATGAGAGGAAAGTAAAATGAGCTCTGTAGGGGAGGCAGGTAGCAGTGGGAGGGGATAAGTGAATAGAGAGTGAATGAGGATGAGTATGGCCAAAGGAATTTATTTGCACATATGAAAATAGAGCAGTGACATCTGCTAAACTTGTTCTAGAAGGTGAGTAGTGAGAGTGATTGAGGAGGTGAGTTTGGGGATACAGAGGCCTTCCTTGGATGCTAAAAAAATGTATGCTAATAAAAGAAGGAGAAAAGCAATTTGAGCTTTTCTGAGAAAATCATATTTTTCTTTTCTTTTCTTTTTTTGTGCCAGTCCTGGGGTGTGGACTCAGGGTCTGAGCACTGTCCTTGGCTTCTTTTTGCTCAAGGCTAGCACTCTGCCACTTGAGCCACAGCACCACTTCTGGCTTTTTCTATATACGTGGTGCTGAGGATAGAACCCAGGGCTTCATGTATACGAGGCAGGCACTCTACCACTGAGCCACATTCCCAGCCCCGAAAATCAGATTTTTCTAACTTGTATCTACTTCTATGAATTTGATAACTTCCAAGTACTTGAAACATTGCTGGTGAACTAGGTAATAATCATAACTAGTATGATTATTTTGGATTATATAGTGAATTGTGTCATCATTTGATAGATCTTCATGACCCAGTGAACCAATATTTTCCAGTTGACCTACATGGCATTACACAATCATGTAAGAACAAAGGAGTCATTCAGAATATAAAAGGGACTCAAAGATTTTAACATAGCAGAGTACAAAAACATCATTGATAAGGTTCCACACTTCACATTGCAATTAACCTTTAAGAAGCTACCTTTTGTTGAGTTATGGTATTCTATTGAGAATATCTACCATTATCTGAAAGTGCTATTTTAAATACTCAGTTCTTTTCTTACCACTTGTCTTTATAAGGCTAGATTTTCATTGTATATTTGGTTTTGAAAAATAATTTTAATAAAAATTTATTTAAGGTGCCGTGTAATGTGTTTACTCAGGTTACTTTTATTCTTTTTGTGTGGTGGTGAATTCAGGGCCTGAGCACTGTCCCTGAACTTTTTTGCTCAAGGCTCACACACTACCACCTGAGCCATAGCCCCGCTTCTGGTTTTTTAGTAGCTAATTGGAGACAAGAATCTCATGGAATTTCCTGCCTGAGCTGGCTTCGAACCATGATTCTCAGATCTCAGCCTCCTGGGTAGCTAGGATTGTAAGCATGAGCCACTAGTACCTGACTTATGTTACTTTTAAATAGTAATTTTTATAACTACTTAGATATCTGAAAAATATCAATATGAACAACTACTATGAATAAAGCTCCTTGGGCTTCCTCAATAATTTCTAAGAGTGTAAAGGAGTCCTGATACTAGGATTTTTCAAAACTATAATGTAGTATTTTATTGAAACCACTTTTCATAGCTATTATTTTATAATCTTCTATAAGATACGAATGGTGACCTAATTTTATGAATGAGAATACTATGATACAAATTCCATATATAATTATATACATATAAAATATATACTATGCATTCATGTATAACATTTAATAATAAAATAGTGATAATATATAGAAACCCATTCAGTGATGATATTCCTTTAATTTACTCTCATGTGAGGTTTGCCTCTGAGTTTATACATTCCATCTCCTACAACTTCTATTTACTTTCATCCAATTGAAGCTTCTTATGTCATTTTTCAGTGTAAAAGTATTACTTGGACCTTGAAGAAAACTAAGATATGCCAAGCAAAAGCATGTAAAGACCATTGTTAATCTTCCCCAGAGGAGGTAACTATGAAGTGTTCAGTGTATATTTATTTATTTATATAGATGCTCTTCTAAACATATTTATCAGTGTGAAATCATTATAGCCTAGTACTCAATTAAAATGACTTTGGAGTAAATAGATGTTTAGCTTGATTGTTGATTCCAAGCCTTTAAAAAGTAAGCCTCTGTTCCTCGTGGAATATAATTTTTTTCTTTTTCTTTTCTTTTTGTTCTTAGTTTTGTGCAGATACTCAGGCTTGAACTCGGGGCTTGGGTTCATGACTTAGCTTTTTTGCTCAAGATTAGTATTCTACCACTTGAGCCACTGCTCCACTTCCAGCCTTTTGATGCTTTGATGGAGATAAGAATTTTAGGGACTTTCCTACCCAGGCTGGCTTTGAGCCATGATCATCCTATCTCAGTTTCCTGAGTAGTTAGGATTATAAGCATGAGCCACTAGCACTTGGCTTGGAATTTTTATTTCCCGAAATGGAAATAATTGCAGTGCCTATTCCACAGGGTTGCCTTGAGCCATAGGTGAGATCATGCATGATGAATAGATTAGTGCCTGACATTCCATAAACATTCAGTAAATAGTAGGTCCTGATTTTTTACATATATGTGCAGATGTATCTGTAGATATGTTAGATTTAATGGGAACATAAATATACCCTTTTTGTTGTATAGTTCTACGAGTTTTCTTAGACCCAAATATGTAAATGCCATCCCAAGGTACAGATATAGAAGAGTTTTGGCACTGCAGATAAGTCCCTCATTCTCCTTGGTAGTCAGATTTTTCCCCAGAATAACCACTAGTATCTACACTGGAGTTTTCTCTGTCTAACAGTTTTGTCTTTTCCAAAATGTCAAATAAAAAAATGGAGTTATATGTTGTGTTTTCACTCTGTTATTTTACTTAGCATCGTGCCTTTGCGGTCCATTCATGTTGTGTGCAGGTTACCATTTCATTAAATAGTTGTGTCACAAACAGTTTAATGCTTGACTAATGGTTGTATCACAGTTTAATGGTTCACTAGGTTATATACATTTGGGTTATTTTTAGTAGTTTTCATGATTTAAACATTTGGCTATAGGCCTTTATATTTTTATTTCTCTTTTTCATTGGTAAAAATCTAGTTGTGGGATTGCTGGGCAAAGAGTTAAAACTTTCTAAGTAACTGCTGACATGGTTTTGAATGTGACTACTCTTTTGTGTTCCTACCAGTATATGAGAGTTACAGTCCTCTTTGGCCTTGACCTATATTTTCTTGTGTTTTTTAAGCCTTTGTATATTTTCTGTGATGGTGTATCTCTTTGTAATGGTTGCCCAGTGTTAATTTTTAAGTTGTTACATTGTCAAAGTTGTTCTTATAAACTGGATACAGGTACTTGTTTATATAGTTTTGGAATATGTTTTCCTGATTTAGAGCTTTACTTTTCATTTTCTTAACTTTATATTTTGGAGCCTAAAAGTTTTTAATTTTGATGAAGTACAGTTTAATATCACATCTAAGAAATGTTTTCCTATGCCTAGGTTGCAAGTAGTGTTTACTATTTATAGCTGGAGGTATTGCATTTAAGTCTGACCCATCCATGCCACAGGAATTTTTGTATGTGCTGTGAAGGTAATAGTTAAGGTGCATTTTTCTCATTTATCTTGCTGGTCTAGCAGCAAAGAATTTCTGCAGTGGCAGGACTGCTCTACTACATCTGTATCTTTTGGTAGCATTTACATAAGTATATGTATTTGTCAAAATTCACAAGAATGTACAGTGAAAAGGGCAAATTTTACCATATGTATAATGCTTTCTCCACTGACGTACCTTGACAGTGTCTTCTTTCAGAAAATTTCCTAACATAAAGTCGTTTATAATATTTTTTACTTCTACGTATGAGTAGTACTTGTAGTGATAATCCCTCCTTTCATATTTTTGTGTTCTGGTACTGTGAGTTGAACTCGGGGACAGGGTGCTGGCCTTTAACATTTCTGCTGAAGGCTAATGCTCTACTACTTGAGCCACACTGTGGTCAATTGGACAGAAGAGTCTCATGGAGTTTTCTGCTTGGGCTGGCATCAAACTTTGATTCTCAGATCTCAGCCTCCTGTGTAGCTAGGATCATAGGTGTGAGCCCCCAGTGCCCAATGAATTAGTGGCTTTTTATGAGCTGAAAAGTATTGCTTTTATCCCTCCATATTTAAGTATGATAGGTTTGTAGAAATGCATCTTCTTGAGTAATTTTCTTTTTCTCCTAGTAAATTCCTCATCTACGCCTGTTTACTGCTGTTCTCTGTGCTGCTGGCCCTTCGTCTGGATGGCATCATTCAGTGGAGTTACTGGGCTGTCTTTGCCCCAATATGGCTGTGGAAGCTCATGGTCATTGTGGGAGCCTCAGTGGGAACTGGAGTCTGGGCACGAAATCCTCAATATCGGTAAGACTACCTTTTAAAATCCACTGAGCTCTATCCTGAGGAAATAATATCTCATTTTCTCTCATTCACGAAAAACGGAGTCATTTTCTTTTCTTTGGGATTTTACAAGAAGTGTTGTAAAGGAAAACTGAGCTCATTCAATTTTTTCAAAAATTGTTTTATCAGTAAGTATTTTCTTCTAAAAGCCACGTAAGTTGCAGTGATTGAGAAGTCAGCCAGCACACAAATGCCCACATATGATCCAATATGTCCCAAATACACACCTGTTAGGCTGCACTGGGCTGAGTTGTGAAATTACTCTGTGGTCTTCCAGCCTTGACCCCAAGGGATCTTTCCCCACTTTACTTTTAAAACTGGAGTTCCAGTTTGGCTCCACTCTCCTCACTCCTGGGTTTTTAAGACTGGAAGTGCTGTCAGGGAGGTAGAGTGGCCTTCAGAAGGCTATGAGTGCCTTGGAGTGGGGCTGGAGAATGAGGAAAATTAAGAACCAACTGCAGACACAGAAGGCAGCCCTTCGGGAAACAAGGCAGAGGGTACAGTGTGTTGTTGCTGAACACTATGGGTGGCTTTCCTTTCTCTCTCCAAGAAACAAACTACATAAAAGCAGGGTGTGGAGGACTGCAAAATTGGGCTTTTCTTAACCTTTACCAGAAAGATAAGGAATGAAGCAGTGCCCACAGGCAAGTGGAAAGGATAGGGGTGGTTCATTCAGCTGCTCATATGGGAAGAGTGTACAAGTTGGAGGCCGTCTCAACTTTAAAATATTTTAATTTTTTCATTTTAGGAAGGAATTGTAAGCACATTATTAAAAATAGAAATTTCTATTTAATGAATCTAAGGGACTTCAAAACACATACACAAAGAGACTTAAGTAGGTAAGGACCATTCATACAGAGGAATTTTTAAATTCTGAGATTTTTTTCCCCCTGAAAGATTGGTTGCCTGTATAGCAGTACTTTTGTTTCATTTTTGCATGTGTTCCTTTAAAAAAGGAAAGAAAAGAAAAGTTAACACTTCAGTTTCCATCAGTTGATATTTCAGACCTATTTTATCTGCTTCTCTGTTGGCTCAAGATGTTTGGAATTATGTATTTGGTTAAATTGAGGAAGGCCATATGAACTAGTGAAATCCTATGGAGGTCCTATGGAAATAACTTCTTTCCTGAGCTCATGTATACTGACCACTCATAAGGTATTTCAGAAATGTTCATCTATACTTTCAGTAAACATTATAGGCCTTTTATAGATTTTTAAATGTGTTATAAAGCAATTTTCTGATTTGTGGCCTTAATTTTAAGCTGATAATCTATTAAGTTCCTGATGGTATTTAAACAACAATTATAACTAGTTTAGTTTGTATACAGTATTAGCTCTTTGGTTCTTTTTCTTTCATCTGCAGGTTTTCATTTGTCCTAATGAAATAAAGAAAAAAATTTAAAAATTATATATTTTTGCATTTTAAAATAGCACGTAACAATGTAACTATGCTTTCTTGACTATAACCTATAGTTATTCATAAAGCCAATGTTATTACAATATTGCATGAAATGTGATTTATATGGTATTTCATTTATTGAGATATGAACATCAAGAGACTTAAGAGATATTTCTTGGTTTTCAACAGTAGAGACAATCCTTTTTTGTGCCAGCACTTGGGCTTGAACATATGGCCTCACATTCTCGCTTGGCTTATTTGCTCAAAGTAGTCATTCTACTACTTGAGTCATACCTTCTCTACTGGTTAATTTGAGCTAAGAGTCTCATGAACTTTTCTGCTTGAGCTGAGTTTGAACCAGTATCCTCAGATCTTAGCCCCCAGAGTAGATAGATTTATATACATGAGCCACCAAAGTGCAGCGGAAGCCATCAATTGAATAATCTTGAAAGTAGTTCTTATATTTGTTATGAGCAAAGTTACGTATATTTGTTATGAGCTAAAGTATGTATGAATATTGTCAGGGAAGTAACAAGTGTGACCATTACTTTTGAGAATATACATACACACATTGTAGCATTTATTTCTTCTTATATACTGACTGGTTCTTTGATGTTTGAATGACATGGCTGTTGGGCTGGGCATGGTGGTTCGTGCCTGTAATCCCACCTACTTTTGAGAGGGATTGGGAGGATTACTCCCATCTCAACCAACCAGTTATCCAGATGTGGTGGCATGTTTGTGGTTCCAGCTATGTAAGAGTACAGTTTGAGGCTGGCCCTGGGCCACAAGCATGAAACCTTACCCAAAGAAATAACTAAAGCAGAAAAGGACCCTAAATTGAAATGACAATATCGCAAAGAGAGAGAGAGAGAGAGAGATAATGGAGTGTTAAAGTTATATTTCTACATGATTTTCTTCTGTTTCCTGTCAAATTTCCAAGTAAAATTTAAAGTGCCAACTGGAGTTGACATTATTGTGGATTGCTTGCTTCCAGCAGAAGCTCTGAATTGAAGGTGTGTTTCTTTCTTCTGTCACTTTTCAGAGCAGAAGGAGAAACATGTGTGGAGTTTAAAGCCATGCTAATTGCTGTGGGCATCCACTTGCTGCTGCTGATGTTTGAAGTCTTGGTCTGTGACAGGATTGAGAGAGGAAGCCATTTCTGGCTTCTAGTCTTCATGCCACTCTTCTTTGTTTCCCCTGTGTCTGTTGCTGCTTGTGTCTGGGGCTTTCGACATGACCGGTCACTAGAGGTGAGAATTGGTGTATTTAAGGATATGCTCTAAACAGTGATTTTAATGTAATTTTCTTGCCTTTTGTAAGGAACAGATTGATCTTAACCCTAGGTCGTGCTATATAAAGAAACAAATGACAATAGAAATAGATGGTTCTCTTTCTTGACTTTCTCCCCAGGCTGTCAGGCTTCTGTCTTTCCAGTCCATCTGTATCCATCAAGCTTCTCCAGAAAAAAAAAAAAGGAATCAATAGGATGGGTAGAAATATAGATGTAAAACAGTTTTAAGGAACAGACCCACATGGCTTTTGGTGCTAGCAAGTCTGAGATGTGTAGGACAGGCAGCTAAGCTGGAGAGTGATCTGTTGATGCAGCAATTCTAAGGCTAAATTTCTTCCTTGTCAAGGAACCTTAGACATTGCACCCTAGATCCTTCAGTTGATTGAAAGAGACCCACCCATGCCACATTTTCAAGGATAATTTTCTTTGTGTAAAGCCAGTGCCTTCACAACAGTATGTACCTTATTGTTCGATTCAATGACTAGGTATTATACTTAGTCAAATAGATGTATAAAACTAAGTAACTCAGTTGAACACTGGCGGCTCACACAGGAAGCTGGGATCTGAGGATTGCAGTTTGAAGCCAGCCTGGACAGAAAATTCCATGAGACTCTTATCTCCAATTAATCACAGAAAAAGCTGGAAGTGACTCTGTGGGTCAAGGGGTAGTGAAACGGGGAATTCCCAGGAGCCACCACCCAGACAGAATATATAGCCAATGGAAAGTCTTCATTAGACTGTCGGCAACCACACTTCGGTGTCGGCTACCCAAGTGTGATAGCCCACCTTCCTACCAAGTCAGCTTAATATACCCCTCACTTGGGCTTTGGAAAGTCCCTTTGTCCTATCTACAGCTGCAACCAAGCAAGCAGGAAACAACACCATCAAATCTAGGTGTATTGTCTTCATCCACCCGAACCAAGCCATTTCCTAAAAGTAGGCTCTTTCTGCAGCTTTTCAAATCCAAGCACATGGGAACTAAGCTGTTTCCTGAAGCTTATTATCCTGGGGCAAGCAGGAACTGGCTGGGAGGAAGAAGCAATGTATACATGACCGGATGGAGAAAGTGCTTGCCAGGGAGGCAGGGCGATAGGGATGCTGGGAGGAGGTAAAGTGTATGTGACAGGATGGTGCTTAGTCATAAAATCTGTTCACTATGTTATCACCATAGGGCATTAGTAGTCTTGAGTAAAGGGAGGTCAGGGACAGCACTCAGGCCCAGAGTTAAAGCCCCAGGACCAGCAAACAAACAAAAACAACAACAAAAACCCTAACTCTCACCATCTCACATCTCATGATCTGACTCCACATCCGTGCCACTTACTCATGCAGTAAATCTTTATTGAGTATTTATTATATGCTATGCTCTTTTGCCTAAGAATAGGAGCTACACGGATGAATTCAACTTCAGCAGTAGAAATAGTGGTAATGGAAATAATTGTGGGGAATATTTATTGTCTTCTTACTTTGTAGAGAGGCACTTTACATGCAATACCTTTTTCAACATTCTCACCAGGCTTGTGAATTAGGCACAGCTTTTTTCCAGAAAACATAATTTGCTCATCATGTATTCACTAAGGTCCATCTTAGTCCCCTTGATTCCAAAGCCTGTGCAGTTTTACCGCATGTAAGATGAGACCCTAAAGCTATGTTGTAATGGGTTAAAGGAAGAACTAGAAGCATAGTCCCCCTTATCTGTGGTTTTGCTTTCCATGGTTTTAGTTGCCTGGACAACTGCTGTCTGAAAATACACAGTACAGTGCAATGAGATGTGTAGAGAGAGGGGGGAGGGAGAGAGAGCCTACATCCACATCACTTTTATTTCAGTATATTGTTACACTTGTTATATTTTATTACTTCTTTTGCTTATCTCTCCCTTGCCTAATTTATAAATTCAGTTTTATCACTGGGGGGTATGGACTGGGCAAACACAGTACATAAAGGGTTGGGAGTTCATCCTCTAGGAGTCTTGGACCGTATCACCTGTGGCTAAGTGGGGGCAAGTGTTGATGCCTTGTTCTAAATCATGTAGAGCAGAGTAGAGGAAGGAGAATGCTTGCTGTTGGACTGGAAGGGACTTAGGAGCTGAGACTGAGCCATGACCGCGGGTGCAGTTAAGAAAGGAAGGTGCCCAGAGAGAGGAACAGTGGTGGAGCAAAGCCCTGTGAGTTGGAGGGAATAGGACCCAGACACCAGGTAAGGTTTGACTGTGAATGGGGTCGGGGAGGGAGGGTTACTCCTCTGGACCTGGTGGAAAGCCATGATGTGGGTGTGGCTTCTGGGTCAGGGAACTGCCGATGGATGTGCTCCTGGCCCTCTGCAGTTCCCTAAGCCTTCACAAGTCCAACTACCTTTCTGCCCTGTTCTCTTCTAGCGGCTACCACATTTTGCTGATTAAATTCACAGGATGCATAGGCTGGGTCCTAAGTTTATGATCACCAACTTCAGCCAGACCTTGTATTAACAGTGCCATAGCTTGCTGGCCCTCAAGAGATGAAAAACGTTTGAAGGTTGGAGTGAAGAAAATCTTACTTTTTTACAAATACAGCACATAGGCAGGCATACTGCTTATTATTTACAAAATATTGGTAGTATGAACTTTTCATGAGAAGCATGATTAGGAAGCAGAAGTCTCACTTGGCTTCCCAGGATGTATAATGGAAGCAAGTTTTAGCAGCTCTGAGCTGTTGCTTCTTGTGCAGTTCAGCTCAGTATCTTCTTCTGTACCAACAGCTCCCTACTTTCTAGGGCCATTTGCCTCCTCTGCCTCTATTCAAGACTTCTTGTTCCTTGAGTGAGCATTTGCTGAGGAACTTAGCCACAGTTACCCCACCAAGTATATTCTCTGTCATCTGCAAAATAAAAGAGAGCAAAAGCAGTGAGCCACTTTCCAGCCTTTGCTTGATTGTTGTGCTGTCTCCCCGCTCATCCGTGGACGTCCCACGAACTGACACACATGCCATGGGCCGTGTTCAGCAGGCCACTGTGTTTCTCCAGGTGTTTGGCCACCCTGAAGCTCTGGTCACTGCCAAGCATTTCCTGACACTGCTTTCACTTCCCTAACTTGAAGCCTATGAGAGTTAATTTTCCTTGTTGACCTCAGTGGAAAGCACACTCAGGCCATGTCCATGAAGATGTTACCAGACATCTACGCTGGTACCCAGACGGAATAAAAAGGAAGGAGAAAGCCAGAGAGCACAGGTCTCCTCTCTTGTCTTCTACTCCCTTCCCCTCCCGCCTTCTGTCTTCTCTCCTTTGCCTCTCTTTTCCCTCTCCTTCATCTCTCCCTTTTCCTCCTCTTCTTTCCTCTCCCTCTCCTTCCCTTCTCCTCCCCCTCTCCTCTTCCCTTCTCTCCTTTCTTCTCCCTCTTCTCCTCTCCCCTCATCCCTTCTCCTCTCCTGCCCTCATTCTCATCTGTCTTTCTTTCCATCTTCTCTCCCTCATACTCTCTTCTCCCTTCCTTTTCCCTCCTCTCCTCCCTTCTCATACTCTCCCCTGTTGTCCCTCTCATCTCCCCTCTTTTACCCTCTTCTCCCTCTCTTCTCTTCCCTATCCTCACCTCCTTTCGTCTCCTTGGTCTTTCCTTGTCCTCCCCCACCCCCCTTCCCCTTTCCTCATAGTTTCACCCTGTCCTCCCCTCTTCTGGCTTTTCCTCTCCTCCTCCCTCCTCTCCCACATCTCCTCACGTCTCCTTTCTTCTCCCCTCCCTTTCCTCCCACCACTCACCTCTCCTCTACCTCCTGTCTCCCCTCTTCATTTCTTCTCCCTCTTTACCCACCCTCTCTTTGTCCCTCCCCTCCTATACCCTCTTCCTTTCTTCTTCCTTCCTGCCCTCCCCTCCACCTTTCTTGTCTCCTAATATTCTCCCTTTGCTCTCCCAGTTCCTTCCTGTCCTTTCCCTGACCTTTCCCTCTCCTCCTTTTGTCTCCCTCTCCTAGCCATCTCTCCTGTCTTTTATCCTCTCCTTTCCTCTTCTCTACATTCTCCTTTCCTCTTCTGTCCTCTCCATCTCTTTCCCTCTCTCCCCTCCTCTTTCTTACTGTCCATGCCTCCCCTCTCCTCTTCCTTCCCTTCACCCTTCCTCCCCTCTCCTCTCCTCTTCCTTCCCCTCTACCATCTTCATCTCCACCTCATCTCCTTTCTCCTTTCCTTTCCTCTCTTCTTTCTCCTCTCTTCCTCTCTCCTCTTTTTTCTTCCGTTTCCCTCCTCTCCCCTCTCCCTATCTTCTCCAGGTTCTTTCCTCTCCTTGTCCTCTCTCCTCATTTCCTCTCTTGTTTATCTACTCTCTCCTGTCCTTTCTCCTCTCAGCTCCTTTCTCCTGTGCCCTCCACCTCCTCTCCTCTTTTCTCCCCTCATCTTCTCTTCTTTCTCTCCTACCTTTTTTTCTCCTCTCCTTTATCCTTTCTGCTCCTTTTCCCCCTTCCCCCTCCTGTTTTCCATCCCTATCTTCTCTCACTGTCCTTTCTCTGCTTCCTGGGCACAATGGCAAGAGCTGATGTACTCCCTCTGGCCTTCCTCACCATGATAAACCAAAATGTCTAAGACTATGAACCAAAATAAACCTTTCTCTTCCTTAAGTTGTTTCTTCCTGTGTGTTGTCTCAGCAGTGAAAAGTCTGAATCACACAGAACCTTTGTCTCCCTTTGTCTTCCACTTGTGAGTTCCTCTTCCCTTGCTTATACCTTATAAATGGCTCTTTCTTAGTATTCTGTTTTTCAGTAGTCTTTACTAACTGTTCGTACTTGCTTGGAAGCACGTCTACTTCCATGCACCTCAGTTGCTGTTGCCCTGCATTCCCATTCCTAATGTCCCATTTCTGTACTCATCATATTTGCCTCCTTATCCAACATTCTTCCAGGTTAAGGGCACTATACCTTTCCACTTTGTGTCTGTATTGCCTAGCATGTTGTTTCTACTACTTGGGCAAATTAAGTAAAAGTGAATTTTAAAAATCAACCCAAAAAGCCAAGCATAGCTAGGCACTGGTGGCTCACGCCTACAGTTCTAGCCACTCAGCTACTCATGAGGCTGAGATCTGAGGATTGTGGTTCAATGCCAGCCCAGGCAGGAAAGTCTATAAGACTCATCTCTGGTTAACCACAAAAATCTGGAAGTAGAACTGTGGCTCAAATTGGTAGATTGCTAGCCTTGAGCAGAAAAGCGTAGGGACAGTGCCTAGGCTGTGAGTTCAAGCCCCACAACCAACAGTAACAAAAAAGCCAGGCATTAGTGACATATAGCTATAATCCTCTCTATTCAGGAAACTGAGATCTAAGGATAGTGATTTGAAGCCAGCCTAGGCAGAAAAGTCTGACTCTTATCTCCAGTTAACCTACAAAAATCTGGAAGTGGAGGTATGGCCCAAGTGGTAGTGACAGCCTTGAACAAAATCCTGAGAGAGTGCCCAGACTGAGTTCAAGCCCTACTAACCACACACACACATACACACACACACACACACACACACACACACACACACACACACACACCCTTACATCAAACGAAAACCACAGAAATCAGAAATGTTCCAGGTGGATTCATTTGCTCTAGCATTTTTCAGTGAAGGAAGGAAGTATGTTCTTTGATATTCTAGGTAGGAAAGTTTTGGTTTAACAAGTGTCCTATGTTTTGTAAGACACTTACCCTTGGCCCTTTTACACTGAAGGCAAGTGCCAGTAGTAAGGGTTTGTGACAGGAGACCCATCATGTAGTTCAGGCAAAAAAGACTTTATTGGAAGAACCACGCTGCTGGCCTGCACCAGATATACATGTGCAGAGTGGGAACTAATGGCGGAGAGAGATTATATACGGAAAGGCAAAGAGGACATATGGCCACAGTCAATGTGGAAGTGACCTCAGGATGAGGAAGTGACCTCAGAGAATGAGGAAGTGACCTAAGGTGAGCCTAAGGTCCTTTTACTGACTCACAGTCAAGTGATTGACAGTTACTGGTGATTACTGGTTTGGGGTAGGTGATTTCTGGTAACACTATGTGCTCTCCTTCACAAAGTGGGAGGGGGGAGACCTAACAGCAGTGCTGTCCCTCAGGCCTTTGTGACATCTAAAAGTAATTTTACACATTTCCACTAACTCTACCACCACTGATGAGTACTATCAGGTGGAGGATCACTGATAGACATAGTTATAAACTGTTTTGGACAGGTAGTGAGAGACAGGTTTAAGAAACCTATAAAACTATGTAACTTGGTTGTTTAGAAAGAGAAAGCAAATACCAGAGGTAGTAGGATGTTAAATGTGATTTCCAGAAATTGAATCTTTCGTATAGTCACACTTTCATCATTCCCAACTACAAGAAAAAACAACATTCCTGAGCCTTCCAAATGTGCCAAGGTACTCTGGGCACTATAGTGAACTCAAGGCACCAAGGATAGTGGCCACTTAGAGGAAAACTAATACTTCACGTCTGTCCAGATACCATACAGACTTATAGCCTAAATAGTTTATTGTCTGTTATTAGGTCATACTCCAGTCTTTTCCGAGATAATAGACTATTATAATGCACAGTTCTCAGCAGGTGCTGTGATTAAAAGCTATTATTGTGGGAAGATGTGGATGAAAAACAGGTAATAAGGAAGGGTAGATGTGTCTTATTTAAATAATTATAGGGTTTGAGGAATTGTATAGTACATAAAAGGCTCGTGGATCCTATCACTAATTGTAGTTTTTAAAGAATGAAATAAAACTTTTTATTTATGTAATTTACCTTTTCAGATGACTTAGGATAGGAATACTATGTTTAGAACTAATTCCTTAAATAAGTGGAACTAACTATTAGGTATTTCTTTTGGCTTACAGGGAGTCATGAAATACACCGTGGACAGAGAACTTTGGGGTAATCTCTGAGCAAGGTCATAAATTTCCAGTCTGTAGATAAGGACAAGTGCATCACCAAAAGGAAGAGCACCCTGAAGGCCTTTGAGGACAGAAAGCCATCTAGACTAGGAACAGGGCATGGGAAGTTGATTGGGGGAGGAGAGTGGTGATACAGGGGCTATCTAAGCAGTCAGGGCTAGAGAGTAGGCAGGGGATTCAAAACAAGTTTGGATGGCAAAGTGGATAAAATTTGGACTGAATATGAGAGTGAGAGGAATACAACAGCAGGTGCTCCCCTGGTTTGTATCAGGATACTGTGATGCTTTATGGAGATTGAAAGGAGAGGGACAGGGTACAGAGGATAATGAGCTCAACTGGGACTGGCAACATTCAAGATACCACCAGGATAGCCAAGTATCACTGTAACAGCTGGGTCTAGTGTGCACCAGGAAGATTAGCACTGACACAGGTTTGAGAACAGACCACTAGGCACTAAGGTAAGCCAGGGTGAACCTGAAACTACTCCCAATACCACGGGTGTGATAAGTGAGTCTGTGTTTGCATACATGTATGTGTGTATGTGGCTATGTCTGTATATCTGTGTTGGTGGATTTCTATTGGGAATTCAGTTTTTGACTCTGGGGTACATTGCCATTTAATGAGAAGGAAAGAAATCAAGGACTTGTCAGACCATTTGTAGGATGTAGAAGTCTGTGTGGTGGGATTGTGTGTATGTGTGTGCACACATGTGCGTGTGTGTGTGCGCACATGCGCACGTGT
Organism: Perognathus longimembris pacificus; assembly: GCF_023159225.1. NCBI lineage: Eukaryota > Metazoa > Chordata > Mammalia > Rodentia > Heteromyidae > Perognathus > Perognathus longimembris. The sequence goes on along the minus strand of NC_063188.1, from coordinate 3,867,122 downwards.
GCTTGAACTCAAGGCTTGGGCACTGCCCTTGAACTTATTTCCTCAAGGCTAGCTCTCTACCACTTTGGCTACAACTCCATTTCTAGTCTTTTGGGTAGTTAATTGGAGGTAATAGTCTCATGGGCTTTCCTGCTCAGGTTGGCTTCAAACTTTGATCCTCGATCTCAGCTTCCTGAGTAGCTGGGATTACAGGCATGAGCCAGCAGTGTCCAGCTTGTGGTGGTATTTTTGAATCCCCCAAACAGGGGTAAAAAAAGGAAGCAATGGTCAACCAAGGTAGATGCTGAAAAGACACTCAGAAAACGGCAAGTGGAAGTTTTCTCTTGCTTCGTGATACTGGAGACATTAGTGAAAGCAATTTCTCAGTGGGATGATCATGGGTGGGTTTAGAGTGGCAGGTGAGTCAATAAGGACTCATGTAGCCATTTCTGTCTCACAACGCTAGATAGCAGCAGATAAAGAGCTAAGGCTAAGAAGGGTAGTGGATCATGAAAGGGTAGGCTTATTTAGGCTTGGTTGTTTTTTCAAATGGGAAGTAGATAACATATTTCTGGATGGTAAGGACTGGATAAGGTTAGAGGTATGGTAAGCAATCTATAATTGATGGCTTCCTATAACCCATGGAAAAAACCCCACCTGCCCTCTGTCACCAAATAAATCATCTCAGTTTGTAACTACCCTTGTACTTCCTTTGTCTTGGACCCAGGACTTAGCCCTACATCATATATATAAATGTATATATATACATATATATTCCCTTCTTTTCAATATACCTGGAAACAAGGTCATCTTTGGGCTAGTAGTGGCTTAAGCCTCTAGTGGCAAAAGGAGCAGGACACTAACTAAGCAGAAGGATGAGACAGGTCAGCACACTTCTTAGCATTGCACTGCTGTGCTCTTCTAGTGCCCCAAATCAGGAGTTTCTAGTGTAACATGGTCTGGGTTTTACTATATTAAAATTTGCCATTCCTGTTAATGTGTTAAACAACTACAGAAGTAAATATATCTTTTACCATAACTGATTCTTCTCTTTATTTTTTAGTTAGAAATCCTGTGTTCTGTCAACATTCTCCAGTTTATATTCATTGCCTTAAGACTGGACAAGATCATCCACTGGCCCTGGCTTGTATGTAACTTTTTAAGTCCTTAAATAACATTTTAAAATATAAGAGCAACTCATATTTATTATAGAAAAGTTGGAAATAACAAGCAAACTTAGGTAATAGACCAATAATCACCAGTTATCCCACAACTGGGAAATAACACACTTAGTGTTTACTTAGGTTTTTTTATTCCTTTCTTATATACTAATAGTTTGGATTATATTACATGCAATTTTTTTGCAGATTTCAGAGTTTATTGATGGAAAAATACTTGATAATTTATTTATCAAACCATTCCCTTATTTCAGAAAGTTTCAGATGTTGCTAGCATTTGCATTTGCAATTTTAAGTTTTCTGAATTTTTAATTGACATATAGCAACTGTACATATTTAAGGGATCTGTTCTGAACTTCCCATACATATTACAACATGTAATGATCAGATCTAATGATCAGATTGGGGTAATTGGTATATCTGTTCCCTCAGATATTTATCATTTCTTTGTGTCAAAAATGTTTAAAATGCTCTCTACTATTTTGAAATATTCTGTTAATTGTTGTCAACCATAGTTTTCTTGATGTTAAGTAAACCGAAGTTTTTTGGCATGTGTGCCTTTACTGGGGCTTGAACTCAGGGTATCACGTTATTGCTTTGCTTTTTCACTCAAAGCCAAGAGCTCTCACTTGAGACACACTTCTATTTCCATTGAGATTCTTAAATATATGTTGTGTGCATATATACACACACATATATATATATATACATATATATATGTTGTACTGTCATGTTGCCTTTCAAAAACAACCCTGTGCTAAGTTACATTCTTGCTGGAAATGACTCATAAGTCATGCTTCAAGTCTAGTTTCAGTTAATGATTGTGGAGGTACATGCCTGGAAGGGAGGATACAGAGATAAATGACAAGCTGTATGTTACAGTATTATCTCAAGTACTAAATGAACAGAAAGATTGGGAGAGAGACAGAAGAATTATAGTGCCTTATGGGATATTAGGTTTTGTCAAGTGGTTTGGTTTTGATTCTTTTCCTTGCTGTTTGTTGTACACTGTTTTACCCAAAATATTCTCTGTACTAAATGTAGTTTACTTTAAAAAATAAACTAGCTGGGCTCTGGCGGCTCATGCCTGTAATCCTAGCTACTCAGGAAACTGAGGTCTGAGGATTATGGTTCAAAGCCAGTCCAGGCAGAAAAGTCCAAAACAACCTTACCTCCAATAAATTACCAAAGAAAAAGCCAGAAGTGCAGCTGTAGGTTAAGTGGGAGAGGAGTAGCCTTTAGCAAAAGAAAATTAAGAGAGAGTGGAAAAGTCTTGAGTTGAGGCCCCAGGACCAGCAGAAAGAGAGAGAGAGAGAGAGAGAGAGAGACAGACAGAGACAGAGACAGAGACAGAGAGACAGAGAGAGAGAATAGATAGATAGATGGATAGATAGATAGATAGATAGATAGATAGATAGATAGATAGATAGATGATGGATGGATGGATAGATGGATATAACCATACCACACACCAACAAAAAAGGAAAATTCTCACTTGGAGACCAGGACAACAACAAGGGAGTATAAGCTATAGAATTAAAGATATTTATTAATACTACCCACAGGATTTGATAAAAGATTCATAATAAAAAATACTTGTTTAAGTTCCTATCCTACATCTTCTGGGCTGTGTGAAGTTCAGAACTAATTCTGTTGTGACATAGAGGAAATCAATCTAGTCAGGACCAACTTTTTGACATTGTAGTCACCTCATAGGGCACCAAGGAGAGTGGTTACTTTGAGAAAGACTAATACCTCACATCTGTCAAGGTAGCACAGATACTACTAGATCAAAATAGTTTTTATTATATCATCCCCCATTCTTTTATAAAAGCTACTAATGTACAGTGTTGAATGAGTGAGTAAGAATAAGGCAATATATGTGAGTGAGCGCCTTGGGATATGCAAAGGCCTTGGTTCAGATGCAAGGCTAGCAGCTGAAGGAAGAGAGATTGATAACAGGCCCCATGGTGATTATTTTGTTTTTCATGTTGCTCTTATGGCAGCTGGACTGTCTATATATATTCCTGACATCACAGTGGCATCCCTGAGGCTGTGGTGGAATCTCTGAAGACTGTCTCTCTGCTCCTCCCTGCAGGTAGTGTGTGTCCCCCTGTGGATCCTCATGTCCTTTTTGTGCCTGGTGGTCCTCTATTACATCGTGTGGTCTGTCTTGTTCCTGCGCTCTATGGATGTGATTGCAGAACAGCGAAGGACACACATAACCATGGCACTGAGCTGGATGACCATTGTTGTACCTCTTCTTACTTTTGAGGTGAGTTTTCTGTGGGAAACCTGTGTGGCTTCTGAAGCCAACTGTTTCCTCTACCCTTGCCCTGTGTACTTCAGATG